>NW_026915158.1:1250266-1875400 GCF_034315485.1 Pezoporus occidentalis | reverse complement strand
AAGAGCCACTGAAAAAATCTTAAGAAATCCTTGTAAAATAAGTACTGTTTATTTTGTAAGTGCAAGGAAAACAAACTAACAACAAACCAACTTACCCCCTTTCTAAGTTAGTTTATCTCATAATCAATATTTGCATTCCTAAATAAGCTAAACCTATTTTTATGTATATATTCTTTCAACTGATGTTTATACACAAACATCAAACCAACAGCACAAGGATTATAGATCTAGTTGGAATTGTGTTAAATTTTTACCAACTGTAAGTAATAAGTGTCTGATGGATAGAATTTTCTTTTCCTTTTCATTTGTAACTTGTGTTGTTTTCTTCATTAACAATCAAAAAGGAAATAAAATGTTCTACTAACCATTGCCACTGATTTTCTACCCTGTTTATATGTATTGTAATTTGTTTTATGAAAGACAAAGGGAAAGCTTGTACTGGCATTCTAGTAAGTGATTAGAAAGCGGGTAAGTTGTTGGCTTTTTTATTGCACAATCAATCAAACCAAACAGTAGTTATTCTACAAGGATTTCTTACTAGTTGACTCACTATTTATATCTGTTGTCAAATCAGTATTGCATACCAGGGACATATATCCCGATTTACCAAAGTCAGTTTACCGAAGTCATTTTGGTACTCTTTTTATCCTAGTCCTGTTTCTGATGAGTTCTTGGGCTTTATGTACTGCCAATGAGAGTAACATCAGCAAACGAAGTGTTGAGGACAGTGTGAATATTAAAATGTTTTATAAGGCAATAAAAATGTTCTGAAATAGTTTTTCTGCAAACTTCCCAAGTGTTCTAAGTCCAGCAGCCCACAGGCTATCCAAGACAGCTGCAAATAAACGTGGGAGTACAGAAGGGAAAATAGGATACATTTTTGTCAAAGGGAAAATTATTTGGCAGGTATACAGTCTTTGAATTTGTGCCAGCCAGATTATATTGGTAGACAAAGATCACATAATAGTAGAAAGCTGCCGAAAGAGAACTGTGCAAGGAAGAAATGTGTTTATCTCATGTTTAAGGGGATGCAAATGATGTGTGTTGTGTACGTCAAATATGCTCAGTAGCATTGGGGTGGGTTCACTTTTTCCCTAAAGCTGACATGGAAATTTGGCAGACACTGTAGTTTGATTAATGTAATTAATTCTTTTTTTCTAAATAAGGTAACTTTTAAATCAAGCTTGCTTTAATATTTTCATTGAGATTGTTTAATTGAACAAGCAGACAAGCAAATACCAGATAACACATTGCATCCTATTGCTTGCCCTTACCCTGTGGCTGCTAATACCTAAGATTTATGTCAGTGACAAAGTAAAATTGCTGATAGGAAGGTGAGCACTAAAAAATGCAAAAATACTGTATCTATAGTGCACAATATAAACTTTATTATTTTTTTTTACAAGGAGTACAATAAAATCTGCATAGCAGGCTGACAGCTCTACTGCCTTCAGCTATCTCATACATCTCCCTGGCTTTAGCCAAGTTGTATCATTGCTTTTATACAGATATTCGTTGTGTCAGCTGACATTTTCCTGCTTTTTATTTTTTTGCAGCCTGAAACAGCAGTCACTGGTTCTGAAAGAAAAAGGTGCTTTCACCTGCTACTCCCAGCATTTGCATTAAGCTGAAGAGGTTTGCTATTTCTAAGCAGACTTGATTTTTAAATTCATTTGATTTCTAAACATAGTAATAACAAAATGTTGTATGAGCAAGAAATGAGCAAATCTTGGATTTTAATCACGCACTCCAGTTAGTTATGAGCTGATGTTTTCCTGAACTGGAAACACTGAGAGGGTAGTGCAGCTCTAGGAATGAGCTGATTCAGCCCTTGAGTTCAATACACAGGCAATTGGGACCTTATTTGTTTACCCTTTCTCTGTATTACAAGTGTAAAGTAACACTTTCTTTTTTTGCTCTGCATCCACAGGGTGTCAATTGCTTCTACTTCAATAGTGGAATAAACCTCAAAAACTGAAGTGAAAAATAAAGGGTTTACTAAAAAATATTTCAGCCATTCTAAAACACATTAATGCATAAACAGTCTTTGAGCATTTTTCTGTTAATCTTTTCCATTAGTCTGGTGCTTCACAATGTGTATTTCAGACAAAATCAATTTTGTAAATACTAAAAAATTAAATTGTTTTTGTGAATATTAATTAATCATTAAAACTGTAACAACACATGCAGATGTTACTGTGCTGAGATTCATGCAGTTTGATAACATGCAGGCTCTTGTTACGTTCCTGGGTAGAAAGCGAAATGACTCATTTTGGTGTTATTTTGTCCAGACATGGTGTTTATTTACAAAGAAAACACATAAAGGCAAGAATAGATACAAAGTCCTGTTTTCCTGGTCAGACTGCATAAACAATAGGAATCTCCCTTGTATCCAGAACTAAGTTGGTCACTGACACAAGTACTCTACCCAAAATCCTGCCCATGGGTCTTGGCTTTCTCCCAGGGCTGCACATGCAGATGTCTCCCCATCGAGAATGCAAATGATAATGTGTGCCTGGACTTGTGCAAACCATTTGACACTATGGTGCATGATATCCTTGTCTCTAAATCGGAAAGATGATAGGAAGAGCCAACATCGAAGGATCAAAAAGCAACATTGCTATGAACTCTTTGCCGCCACAAGCCAGTTATCCCTGTGGTAACTTTTCTGATACCTCCTGCTTAAAACCCCAAAAGCCAGAAGGATTGTGAGGCCCTGCTTTGAGACAGGTTACTTTTACCCTACTGATGATGTGTTATTGCAATAGTAATCCTGCTCACTACGAGAGGAACCACAGGTTCAGACCCCTGGTGCATGCGCTTGGCTGGGGAGCCACTGGCGCGAGGCTACCATCTGCGGGCTTATGACTGAATGCCTCTAAGTCAGAATCCCACCTAGACGCTTGATGTTGTGCTGTTGCGTCATCGGTCGCTCGAGATTGACCCAGGAAATGACAGTGTTGTTCAGAATGTGTGGATTAAAGGCCTTCCTGAATCTTCGTTAGCGAAGACAGGCCTTCTTCATCGGAGAAGGAAAACTCCTATCTTCGGACCTGGGCTGATGGAGCTCGCCTAGCCTTGTATGGTCTTCCATTGAAGAGAAGGGCACTCTTACAAAACCTACGACCTGAGGACTTTGCTGTCACCGTCCTAGCTAGCTAGGCCGTGGCAGTTAAACCTCAGGTGTAAAGGGTGGGGCAGTTCTGCGCAAGCTGCGCCTCACCTAAAACATCCACTGCGCAGGCTGGAAGGGCTCACTCTCACTTGTCTGTATGGGCGGGCGAGGGTCTAAATGGTAGGTGACCAGGTGGGTGGGAAGCTGCAGATCCAACCTTGCATGCAGGGCATGCTACCAGCGCATGGGTAGATCGAGATCGCTCAGGAGTTGATAGTCCTGGTCGGACACTTCCTGATTGCCTAAGCACCCTTTCTTCCACCCAGATTTGCATACCCCACATGCCCTTGGTCATCGTGCTTGTAGTAAGCGTGGTTAAAGCCCTTCCCACATTTTTGCTCTCGAAGCCAAGCCATCAATCAATCAATCAAATCAGAAAGGCGTGGGTTTGATGGATAGACCACTCAGTCGATAATGAATTAGCTGGTGGTTGCACTCAGAGAGTTGTGGTCAACAACTCAAAGTCCAAGTAGAGATCAGTGACTAGTGGTGCTCCTCAGCGATTGCTACTGGGACCAATCCTGTTCAACATCTTTGTCAGTGACAGGGACAGTAGGTTTGAATGCAACTTCAAGTTTGCTGATGACACCAGCTGTAGGGTGTGGTTGACACACTGGAGGGAAGGAATGCCATCCAGAGGGACCTTGACATGCTTTAGAGGTGGGGCACTGCCAACCTCATGAAGTTCAACAAGGCCAAGTGCAAGGTCCTGCACTTAGGTCGGGGCAATCCCAAGCACAAATACACACTGGGTAGGGAATGGATTGAGAGCAGCCCTGCAGAGAAGGACTTGGGGGTGTTGGTCGATGAGAAGCTGAACATGAGCCGGCAGTGTGCACTCGCAGCCCAGAAAGCCAACCGTATCCTGGACTGCATCAAAAGGAGAGTGACCAGAAGGGAGAAGGGGATGATCCTGCCCCTCTACTCTGCTCTCGTGAGACCCCACCTGAAATAGTGCATACATCTCAGGGGCCCCAAACGCAAGAGGGATGTGGACCTGCCTGACTGAGTCCAGAGGAGGGCCAGGGAGATGTCAGAGGTCTGGAGCACCTCTCCAATGGAGACTGGCTGAGACAGTTGGGCTTTTTCAGCCTGGAGAAGAAAAGGCTCCTGGGAGATCTGATAGCAGCTTTCCAGTACCTAAGGGAGCCTGCAAGAAACCGGAGAGGGACTTTTAAAAAGAGCAAGCAGTGATAGGTCAAGGAGAAATGTCTTTAAAGTGAAAAATAGATTTAAATTAGATAGAAGGAAGAAGTTCTTTACTGTGAGGGTGGTGAGGCACTGGCACAGGTTGCCCGAGAAGCTGTGGCTGCCCCATCTCTGGCAGCGTTCAAGGCAAGATTGGATGGGGCTTTGAGAAACTTGGTGTAGTGGAAAGTGTCCCTGCCCATGACAGGAAACTAGATGATCTTTAAGGTTCCTTCCAATCCAAAACATTCTGTGATTCTATGATTTTTACTCTGGTTCTTTCTTTCTTTAATGTGCATGTTTATAAAGAAATTAAATCTCCAACATACGTATTTTCAAATTGTCCTTGGACATTGGTATGATACATAATCCTTTTTTGCTGACCTGAAGCATGTGTAAGGTGCTGTTCTGCTAGTGTTTCAGCTATTTCTATTCTTTCCTAGTAGGTCTGGGTTCTTTTGTAAAAGCATTCCTGCGCAAGTATCATACTTCCATTTGACTGAAGTACTTGCCAGGCTTCTTAAGGGAAGTGCATTAGAGTTTGGTTTTTTTTTTTTCCCTCTGGCTTCAGGAAGGCATATGACAGAAAAATATTTTTAGTGTCAATCTCTATTGCACATGGGTAACATCCTGCATTGCTTTTATTTATACTGGTTTAAAATACATTGGCTAATGACACTGTATCACATGATGGTGATATATAATAAAAATATTTATTTCTTTCATTGCCAAACAAGGGAGAACATAACCCCTCAAGCCAATCTGTCTGACTTCATTGCAACAGAGCATTTTTATTTCCCAGTCATTTCCATCTCTGCTGCATGGGATGTTTCTATGCTGTAACTAAATCGTACACATACAAAAGGGTAAAACTCAGTTGTAGTGTGTTCTGGGAAGCCTTTTCTTGTGAAGTGATAGCTACACAAAATTAATGTGGTTTCATCATTATGGTTGGAGGCCCTTGTAACAACTGCCCTGCATGTTTAAAAAAATGTTAGGGCTGAAGTTCTAATGTGAAGGTTTTATGGTTGTTGCAGTCTGTTTCTGAGAAAGAAAACAGCAAAGAACTTTGGAAGTTATTTAGTAGCTTAAAAACTTACAGAATAAGAATAATATTGCTGGGCCAAAATTGCTGAGTAAGTATTTTAATTGCTCTCAACAATTACCCTGAGGTCCTTTTGAGGAACTGATTTGAAATCTATGTAATTCAAAGAAGAGTCTCCAAATGAATAATTGCCATTTCCTTGATGCTGTATGTGTAACTATCCAGGTAGTTAGGCTTGAATACAAAGTTAAAACATGCAGCAATATCAGCCTCTGGGAGCTGCCAGAGAGAGAGGGATCAGTAACCAAAGTTACCATTTTTTACCTGCTTGTAATTCTTAGAATAAGTTAATTTGATTCTGGGTGGCTCAGTTTGAATGTAAAACCCTGAGCATTTTGATAAAGTCATTAATTGTTAATGTGGCTTCAATGATGTGTATTTTTTCTCCATGGGGTTTGGAGAGGTTAGATTAGTGAGGTTTAAACTAGTTGCATCTAACAGTGAATAAATACAGCTGATGCATAGAAGTATGGCAAGAGCCAAGGCACAGCAACCAGCAAAGTTCCTAAGATCAGCCTTTCAAAATTGCCTGGCTGCTTGTTATTCACAGCACTGTTATAAGGAAGAGAACTACTTAGTAGAACACATTCACATAAATACAAGTATTGGCTTGTGGAAAAAGATTGATTCCAGCACCTTATAATGCTGTGTTTCAGTTTCTGCACTGCTACATCTGTGTGAATTCAGACTAAATCCACAGCAGAGAAATAAGGAGGAATCTATTGCTCTGGTCTGATAATACTGTAGCAACAAGTGTAATCGAAAAAGCACAAAGTGGCAGAAACAAGTATAGGAGAATACATTTAGAGGAAGAAATATGATTTATGTGGTAAGAGGAATGCATTTAAAAATCACAGACCAAATCAGACACAATCAGAAACAAAAGTATGGCAAAGAGGATAATGCTCCAGTGGCACAGACCATATAATGGATGACTGTAGGTGGAATACTAAAAAAAACTCCAATAAATAAAGAATTTGCCTGAGCATAAACTCAGTTTATAGAAAGAAATATTTAGCAGAAAAAGCCACTATTTGCCCTGAAAGGAGGGAAGCATGCATGTTTAATTCTGGGTTGTATTTAATCTTGCATCATACCATTCTTCATGAATCATTATTTTATTGTTTACTGGGAGAAACTTACATCTTTACAGCAGCAGAACTCCATCTGAACCTGTAGAGTTCTAATAGCATCACGTTAGCTGAGTCTGGCCCATTATTTGTAAATTGTCTGTCTGAGCTCAGTCCAGAATCTGAATCACACAACAGAAGTATTTTAAAGTGTGCAGCTCTCCTGCTATGACTCTGCTCTAGAGAATGCTTATCCAGGCATGGACATGCCATACATCTGGTGCATTAAAGCTATGAATGTGCTCTCATCCTGTCAAAGTACAATAGTAACTGAACGTACATGTAAATTACACTGTCACTGTTGTTGCAGTTTTTCATTGGTATCTTCTCCTTTTAATGCTTCCTAACAGTCACAAATTGAACAGAATCCTTGAATGCAACAATAAGCATATTGAAATAAAACTTATAATGTTGACATAATGATGTAGAAACAGTCAGAAAGCAGCAGCTGCTTATACCTGGACTGTAACTTACACCCTGGTTTTGCCAAGTGTTGGGGTGCCAAAGCAGAGCTTTAACTCTGCTTTGTGTCTTTCTTCATTAGCCTGCCTCCTAAGTTCTTCACTGAGCATCGGTCACACTTCACTTAGATCCTGATACTGAGGCATCAGCTGGCTCCTGTGAAAAACTCTGAAGTCCAGATCACAAAGGCACAGAGGCTTGCAACTCCTATTTACCGACCCATCACACCACTCAAAGTACACCCTCAAAGTGGGCACTTTTCTCCCTTTCTCATACTCCTGGGCCTTTAGATCACTTTTTGGTGAGGCTGCCCATCAGCATATGGCATCAGCCATCTCCACACACTGCAGGAGTGCAGTTTGTCACTGTCATCCCTTCAGCATCAGTAGGCTCCATGCACGATTTCACACACACTTAAGGTCTGTGATTTGGTTTCCAAACGCGCACTGATATGTGTGTGCAGTGTGAAATACACACTTGAATAGGGGTCCTAATTTTGGCTGGGATACAGTTCATTTTCTTCCTAGTAGCTGGTGCAGTGCCGTGTTTCGGCTTTAGTCTGAGAACAGTGCTGATAACACACTGATGTTTTTAGTTGTTGCTAAGTAATGCTTACCCTGATCAAGGACTTTTCAGTCTCATGCTCTGCCAGTGAGGAGGGGCACGGGAAGTTGGGAGGGAGCAGAGACAGGACACCTGACCCAAACTAGCCAGAGGGTTATTCCATACCACAGCACATCATGTCCAGTATATAAACTGGAGGGAGTTACCTGGAAGGGACCAATTGCTTTTCGGGTCAGGCTGGGTATCGGTCAGTGGGTGGTGAGAAATTATATTGTGCATCACTGCTGTTTATTGTGGGGTTTCTTTTGCTTTTGCCTTTGCCTTTTAAGTTTATATTTTCTTCCTTTGTTATTGCCCTAATAATTATTATTAGTAGTAGTACTAGTAGCATTATACTGTACTCTAGTTATTAAACTGTTCTTACCTGAACCTGTGGGATTTGTATTCTCTATACTCTCCTCCCCATCCCGCCTGGGGAGGTGGGAGGAGGGAGGGAATGAGTGAGTGCCTGTGTGGTACAAGAGTTACCAGCTGGGTCTAAACCGCGACTGAGATATGTAAATAGCTTTATGTCTTTAGCTCTAAGCGTGCTTGGACAAGCGCCACAACTTCAGGTTTAATTGAGATTTTTGTTTTTAACAGCATAAATCATCTAAAATAAACAGCTTGAATCTTTCATGAGTGACAATCCATGACAGCAACCAGTGAGTCAGATCAACATTATGTAGGAAACTGATGCTTCTAAATGTAATAATTACTTTTTTTTCTAATAAGTTAGAAAAATTCTGATTAATTTATTCTGATTAATTCCCATGGAAATTTGAACAATTTAATTGATGAGAGCTTTGGTAAGGAATTTAAGATCATAAGTAGTTTAGGAGCTTACCTCTAACTGCAGGTAGACACCTTTGGAAAAAAAAGACCTATATTTTTATACAAATTGGAGTTTATGTTAGGACTTTCTGCGAAAGGTTCTTGCTAAATAATGAAGAAATGTGTCTGAGTGGTTCTTGATGCAATTAATTGTAAACTGTTTTAGATTACATCTGAACATGGAGTGTTTCCTTTCCTAGGATCAAGGTAAGCAATGTGAATGAATTGCTATGCTGAAGGTACACATGTTCTCTCAATCTTGTTACTCATTTTAAAGGAAATCAGTGTGCAGGGAGATAGTCACAGTAGACTCCATTTTTCATTTCACCAGCCTAAATGAGCCAGTGTTTTATTCAGAAGATGGATTCTCTCTTCCCTTGGATTTTCATTAGCCCTTCACTACATCTTTTCCACTTTAAGTTTTTGAGGAAAGGTGTCCAGAACTTACAGTGTATTTTAGGTAAAATTTTAACTTCAACCTTGAAATTTTAACCTTGTGCAGTGGCATTGCTACTTCTGTCACTAGCTGCATGCTGAGATTACAATAGCATCTTTCACATAAACATTTCATTGATAACTCAAAGTGCTCTTGCAACTACCCAGAATACCCAACTTCATCTTCTATGATTTCTACCAAATAACTGATCAGCTAATGTTGTTGTTCTTAGTCCCTCCATGCATTACTTTCCACTTCTGTGCTTCAAACTTCCAATTTCAAACTGCTTTTATCCTCTTTGACTTAAAGGAGGACTTAACTAAGTAGGAGTAACTGCAGTATTTCCCAAATGTGACAATGGAAGAAATTCTAGCCTTATGAAAGGCAGGGGCTAATTCCTTACAGTTTTCAGTATATTTTGCATTTGTTGTTACTGGAAAACATGCAAATGACACGACATTTTGTAGCCATTTGAAGACTATTCCTGCAAAGGAAGGTCAATCAATTTTGAAAAAAATTGAGAAGTATGTAAAATAAATTCTTGTACTCCAAAAACCCAATAATGTCTACTGATATTTAAAAAATCAATTTTAATTAAATTAGCCTTTTAGGATACATAGCCTTAGATAAAGGTTTTGAAACAATAGCTCCAAGCAGTGACTCTTCATATACTTCATATGGCTTCTGTATGATCAGCAAATTACTTTTTTGAAATAGTAATGTTAACTATAAACTAGTAGCTTTTTAAAGCCTAGGTAGGGGAGCCATGTTACTGAAAATGTGAGTTAGTGTGGCATGGAGATACTGGATGCTTCTCTTATATAGAGTAGCATGGAACCAAGATTTAAAGACTGCATGCCTGCACATACAAATGCATGTATATTCTGTGTATCTGGTACGAAAGATAAATCCTTTGAATTTAATTATCTTATCGTGGACTCACTTTATTAATCCATCTGAAATATTTCTACCATGTCATGTTACTGTAATAATAACATATACATCAATAATTCTTGCAAAGGCCTTTTTTAAGCATAAAATATATTGCTCCACCGGGGAACAGAGTCTGAATTCAAAGAAAGTAAATTCTTTTATTAGCGTAAACGCATTTGTTAGTTAGTTGTAAAAGATAACCAGCCAAGCATGCTCTTCAAATGCATCCATTTTCATCATTGCGACCAGATTTCTAAGAGCTTTCTTCCAGTATGGCATAAAATGTTTTAATGTGTTCAACATCCAACAGCTTCTACTCTGAAGGCGAGTGGCTGAATTCAGGACCATGTAAAAATGCTGTCCATATAGGAATGATTTCTTTGTGAGATAGACCTGGGAAAGCATGAAAAAGAGATAATGTAAAACTGGGTTATATACTGAATTAAAAATCACACATATGTTTAATTTCTGAGTTTAAGATACAGTTTACTTTTTGTTGGTTTATGTAAGTAATGATTTGATAATTCTTTTTGCACTAGTAGGTGATAACTGCAATTCTAATTAGGAAAAGGCACAAATTTATAGTCATTACGGAAACTCACTAATTGTGTAGAAAAAGTATCTGTTTACATAAAAAGGAATAGTAACAAAATTCACTATAACACACTAAAATGAATGAGTAATTTTTAGCTTGTTCATTTATTTGCAGTGTCATACAGTATAGTTTTAGGTACAACTTTCTCATTTAGCAGAATTTGAACTACTTACAGGTTTTGTACCATGTAGAAAATTTTATATTTGGTTATGAGCAGAGCCATTTTGTCTACATTCTTTGAATAAAATCAGATTATCTAATAGTGAAACAAACATTCTTAAAATTTAAACCACTAACAGAATTTATCTGGTTTGAACAGATTTTTTAAAGTCAAATATTTCCTTCTTTACCTGCATGATCTGCATTCTGTGTAAGAGAGGTGATAACCTAACCAACTTTGCTTTGGTGTGAATAGTGTGACTTCTTTATTTGTTTGAGATGATGTTGCTCTTGCAACAGTTTTCAAAGTTCAGCTTTTGCTGATCAGATCACCCTAGAAACCCATTGCACCCTCTTTCTGCCATATAACCCCAGAGTCCAGAGACATTCCAGCTTGCTGTCGTGCAGAGCAGCAGCCTTGCCAGGGACAGGGCAGACTACAGTCAGTCAGAAATATGAACACAAAGCTGGCAGCTGCTCCCTTGCACAGCAGCAAGACCCTGCACATCAGGCGAACAGTGTTACCTGCCTGCAGGCTTGCATGGTGATAGCCAGCTGTGTGGCAGAAGTTTGTCCCTGGGCATGGCAGCAAGTCCAAGAGCTGTGCTGTCAGTGACTGACCCAAATTCCAGGGCTACAGACGTAAGGGAGAGCAGGGGAGAGGCTGCGCGAGGGACTATGGGATTGGAGATCCCAGTTTGAGGAGACAGACATAACTGGAGAATCATTCTGCAGGGGATTTATAGTTAAACTTCCATCTCCTGACATAGACCAGAAATCCATAGAATAGTTGTGCTGTGTTAAAAAGGGTAAGTGCACTACTTTAAATGGGGTTTAAACAAATGTAAAATTTTTCAACATATAAAAACCACTCAAATAAAATGGGAATGGTGTTGTGGTAGGAAAGTAAGAATATTACTGCTATCAATTTTCCAATTACTTTGGAAAGAACATGGTTCTGATTTTGAGCTCCAAACTAATTTAAATCTTGAAACAATATTTGCACTTGCAATAATGTATCACTTGTGTTTATTTGCTAACTTCCCACCTATAAAATAGGTATTTTAACTATCTGATTCATTGCCATATCGTTTAGTTCAAAGGCATTTTACCTTCTACTTCACAAAAACTTTACTTTTTCATGTTCTTATTCATGCTATGCATATACAAGTATCGAAAGATAGTAATTAGATGCATTTGCTTACATTTGCCAGGAGCAGATGTTAGACAAATTAAAGTAAACACACTATCACTCAACATCATTAAAGAAGCGACCCTGTAATAATTTCTGAACTTTGACAGGCAGTTAAATATTCTGCATTGGCATATTTGTGCTATTTGCAAAGATCACATGTGCAAAATTACCTTCATATGCAGTTGAATAAAAAATGAATTACTTAAGTGTTGCAGGTGACAACTTCTAGTTTCTTTCCTTCTGTAACAATAAGTTGTCAGCCCTGACAGTAATGCTTATTAACACAACAGGACCAGCAACACAGCACAACAGGACAGCAACACAGCACAACACAAGAGGTTCCACTTAAACTTGGGAAGAAACTTCTTCTCAGTGAGGGTGACGGAACACTGGAACAGGCTGCCCAGGGAGGTTGCGGAGTCTCCTTCCCTGGAGACATTCAAAGCCCGCCTGGACACATTCCTGTGTAACACTATCTAGGTGTTCCTGCTCCGGCAGGGGGATTGGACTAGATGATCTTTTGAGGTCCCTTCCAATCTCCAGCATACTGTGATACTGTGATACAACAGGACAGCAACACAACACAACACGACACAACCACATCAGCCCATGAACAATGCCGCAAAGTCCTAATAGCTCACTAGAAAGAAGATAAGGACATGTGAATGGCTTTATGTACTTAAGACCAAAAGTCCATCTTTCTTGATAGCCAGTTCCCAACTGTGGGCAACAGTGAAGGCTCAAGAAGCGTGTAAAAGTAGAATAAGACTAAATTGTGTTATTTCTTTGATATTCTCCCAGCATCAAACTATGAAACTGCTCAGGGTCTTCCTGGGACCTCTGTGTATTTCAGTGCCAAGCAGTGAGTAAGAACTGCCTAGAACAGTATCCTTTTGTTTGTTTTGAGCCCAGCGTCTGGCAATTTCTTTTGCTGCTCTCTGTTTCTTACAAGTTAGGAGCTGTTAATAGCTGTTGGCCTCCTCTACAACATTATTACAGCTATCTACAGTGTATCTCCTAGTTGCTTCTTTACTAGGCAGAAAAGGCCTTGCATGTTTTGTCTGTCTTTACACGGGAGATGTTCTATGCCTTTCATTCCCCTTGATGCAATTACTGCATCAAGTAATTCAGTAACTGGGGGACCGGGACCAGAACTGAATGCAGTATTCAATACGTAAGTAAACTAAAACAATGCAGTACAGTGACTTTTTTCCTTTTCTTTTTTTTTTTTTTTCCCCAAAGAGTCTTAATGTTCTGTTTGCTTATTTTGACTTTACAGAACATGGAACTGATCTCTTTATAAAACTGCTGATTAATATCACAACATTTTTTTCCTGAGTGGTCATAGGTCAGAACCTACCACTTAGTACATAGTTAGGACTGCTTTTGCATCAGCATTGAATTTTACCTGTTTCATCACTCAGGCATTTAGAATGCTGCTGTTCTGCACGTCCTCATATTCGTATCTTTCATTTTTACTGTTTGGAGAAATGTTGTAGCAAATATAAGCACATTAATGTGCGTTCCCCTGTCTGTGCCATTTATGAGGGTGATGACAAGAATGAAGTCCTGCACAGATCACCATTCAGGTCTGCAAGTGACCTGCTGCTGTTGTGAAAAATGACTGCTAGGCTCTTTTGTTCACTTCTATTATTTTACCTGGTCATTAATCCATGGCAGGAAATACTTTCTTGTTCTATGAGGCTTTCTTTAAGACTATTCAATGATTTATAATAGGTGTTCATGCCTTTAGCAAATTATTGCTTATGTGGTTCTGACTTGGTTTTCTATGTTATCTTCTAACCTGTTTTCTCTCCTTTGGGTGTGACTTCTTGGGTTTGAAGTCTTTCTAGTCCTAATGAAATTGTTTAATTAACTTTTTGGGGGGTTTTGTTTGTTACTCAACAGTGAGTTTTAATATAAAGAAGTTCATATTATGATCATTATAAACAATCTTTTTTCCAGCTTGGAAGCAAGTGACCTCATTTTTATACAATTGAATATTAAATACTACCTTTATGTCATTTTAGACTTTTCTTACTCTTAAAAGGTGATTTCCCAATTTCATCAGGGATATGGAGCAGTTGTTCTTTCACAGCATTTCGACCCATCAGTTGCACATGGCTCCGAACAAAGTCAAGTGTGTCTTGCCTTGTTTTAGCTTTCACCAAAAGCTCCTCCATAAATCAGTCTTTTGTGGTGTCCTTTAATCTCTGCATCACACCCCAACCTGACATTTACCTAATCGATGTGGGGGTGACTGAAGTTCTTGATTACTGATTTGAGTTTCTTCTGTCTCTTAAATCTCTCTTGGCACCTCACTGACACTGTTGTCATCCTGATTAGGGAGTAACAATTTATGTCTAATACTTATGTAGGCCTGGTGTCTTAATCCATAGAGATGATATATAACATTCAGTACAGTTAACTATCTGATGCCAAGCTTGCTTTAACATGCACTACATCTTTTCTTTTCTTGCCTGTGTAGTTTGTTACATGTTTCCATTGACTGCTTTCCTGCCATCAAGTCGCTGATGCTCCTGTTAGGTTAATGTTCTCACTTAAAACTAGGTATGCTAGTTCCTTCATCTCACTTAAAAATCTCCAGCATTTCAATAGTATTATGTATGCAGTTGTTCTGGTTGCTTATTTGTCTACGCTATTTTTATATGGTATTTTTGGGTGCAGAATGAGCTTAATTTGTGTCCTAAATAAGTTTTACCAGCTTCTATCTTTTTTATTTCTCAAGGATATAAAGCTTTCTTCAATTTCACCCCTATGCAGTTCATCCCTCAAGCAGATTTTCTTCTGCACCTGCTGGCTTTCCCATAGTCTTTCATTCATACCTTCTCTGGTAACCTCCTTTTTTATTTGTTCCAGTAGCTTTACCCGAGTCCTATTTTTGCTGTACAGACTTTAACAAAGTTTGTCCTGCTCCATATGAATCTAAATCCTTCATCCCTATGCTGTTGCCTGAAGGACTGATTCTTCAGCCAGCATGAAAAAGTATGCTGGAGCAAGAGCAAAGGTAGATGATCAAGGATATATTTTCGTATTTGAGGAGGCCATCTGATTACCATAACTGAGGTGCTATGCAGAATGCTAATCTCTGGCCGAAAACAATGTTATATAATGTACCTTGCTCACGCTCCTTTATTCATTTTTGTTCACCCAAAGGCCTTGTGGGCAAAATGATTTCTCACCTCTTAAATGCACTTTGGTACTTCTGAGTTATTTAACAATAGCAGATGAATTAGGTAAGTAATTGAGCAGTGGTTATAGGCTGTACCTACGGCAGGGAAGACTGTTTCTTTAAAAATATGGTCTGTGTCTTTCCTTTTGAATTTGAGGAGTGCTTCTGAAATCAGTGTGTTCACCTAGTACAGATTTGTAAGAGTAATTTGCTGCAGGAGAAGTATTACATACAGCCCAGTAACTGTCTAGTGAGAGAAAAACACTTTGTGTAAGGGGGGGTATACAGACTGAGTTTTAATTTCTCAAAAGTTTTAACGAAATTTCCAAGGCAATAAAAATACTTGCCTTTTGTCCTTCCAGTTTTTACCACACTAGGAGGAATGTTGCAATACACAAGCAGCCCTTTTTACATTTGGTTACCAGAAGTGAACATAAGGCAAAATACATTCCCAGTTTTTCATCTTTGCAAGTATCTTGAATTGCACATATGTGTTGATGTCCAAAACAGCCTACAATAGGCAAGTATTTTATCTATACATACATCATACAACATATAACTATACATACATCATACAACCATAGAATCATAGAATGGTTTGAGTTGTAAGCAATCTTAAAGTTCATCCAGTTCCAAGCCCTTGCCATGGTCAGGGACACCTTCCACTAGACCACGTTGCCCAAAGCCCCATCCGGCCGGGCCTTGAACAGGGATGAGACAGCCACAGCTTCTCTGGGCAATGTGTTCCAGTGCCTCACTATCCTTACCATGAAGAACTTCTTCCTAACATCTGATCTAAATCTACCCTCTTTTGGTTTAGAACTCTCACCCCTTGTCCTATCACTGCTTGCTCTTTCTGGGTTGCAAGCACACACTCACTGCCTCCTCACATTGCGCTGCTCATCAACCAACACCCACCCCCAAGTCCTTCTCCTCAGTGCTGCTCTCAATCCACCAATACACTTGGCTTGGTGAACTTTATGAGATTTGCACGAAGGGCAAAGTGACCAGCACATTAGGTATCAGTTTTGCTCTAAGTATCCTAAGTAGAAACAAAGCCCTAGGAGTACCTACTGCCATCCAAGAACTCCGCTTTAAAAAATCCAGCTACTGAAAGTGGAAGTTTTGAACATTTGTGACTAGATATGTGCTTCATGTCAGTTGTTTAGACTATCCTGTTTGAGGCTTCAGCAGTCAGGAAGCGTTGGTTTGAAACTCTCCTCATTTTTCTCTATGCAGTGACACATTTTGATTCCCTGATTCTAAAAGCTATTAGCAGATCTTTGTTGGATGTTCAGATCATGTGCAGGAGGGGAGACGGTCCCTCAGCAAGACGTTTCCCTTGAAAATCACTCACAGCCTCATTTTTTAAAGGGCACTGGCAGGGGACACCCTCTTTCCCACTTCTTTCACAAGTTTTTCTGTGTACAAGTAGTTTGTGTTGAATATCATGTATTAATATTGTCATATTTCCTCTTGAATGCAGTATTTGGCTTTTTTTACCCATTTATTTATTTTGCACTTTACCAAGTTTTATGAGGATAACCATGTCATGGGATGAGTTTATCCTACCCACAGCAATGAATTTTTAGTAAATGCATTGTTTTTATTTTGACTTAGCATGCATTCCAGTTTTGTTACTGCAAGATGTAAAGTTGGATTTAGCATTGCTGATAGAATGAAAGGGTGAAGTGAGGGAAGCTGGCAGTGTAAGTAATGTGTCTGGAGGGAAAGGAATAGGATGCACAGGGCACTTCACTGATCACCTTTATGACTCTTGGCCGCTGCAGAGAAATCTCTTCTAGTTTGTTTCCTTACTCAAAAAGGAACACATAATATCCTGGTCCCAGTGAACTGCCCATTTATGTATAAAGAGTCACAGTTGCTCTGGACACCCTGTCATGATATCCGAGTGCCAGTGGCTCCCAAGGAGGGCAGCAAGTCAGGGTTCTTTTTGACACCACTCCCACCTAGCAGCAGGGCAGTGGGCAAACAGCCCCAGCCCTGGACAACAGGCACTTCCCTGGGGATGGCAAAAGGCTGAGGTCGGGCTGGGACATGGGCTTTTGGGTGGGCTTGGCTTGATAGGACCCATGGGCAGGCAGGGCAGGACTGTGAGATGCTGAAGATCAGCTCTGCTGTGGTGTTGCTGGGGCAGGAGTTGATGGCTTGAGGGGCTGATATGGGGTTCTGGCCCCTGGGCAGGATGGGGGAACCCTGGGGGGTCAAAATGGGGCAGTGAGGTCTGGGGGTGCCCTCCAAGCCTGGAACACCAATATGAAAATACATGGATCATGTTGCAAGTTGCACATTTAAAGCATTTTAATGTGTTCTCACTATCTTTCTCAAAAAGCGTTTTGTTCATGGTGTCTGTCTTGAATGGGATTTCCTGTAAGACTATCTGCTGGTTCAGATAATCACAGGCAGCAAGTAGAAATGTGGGCATCAGCCTTGCTGCTCTAGTGCCAGTGAGACTGGCTGTCTCCCAGAGTCAGCAAATGAATAGCTTTGGAGGTGAGAAAATTTTAAAAGTTCTTCCCACAGGAAACAGATCTTTTTTTAACCAAAAAGTGTGGACGTGAACAGATACGTATTTCTGTTTTAATTCAACTGCATGTTTCCCTTAGCTCTCTGTTCTTAAATATGGGTTTGAGTTACTTGTTATCTGTGGTTATCATGAGTTCTGGAGTGCTTTTAGAAAGGTCTTTTTACAATTCTACGCTGATAAAATGACTGTAGACTTTTCAGACTGAAATATGGGTTTACTGAAAGTTGTTTTGGATGGTTTTCATGTTCATAGCAAATAAGAGGTGCATGAGCTATATGTTTATGGTCACACTGTTTAAAATGCATCTGTGTATGCCCAGCTATGGAGGCTTGTGAGTACCTCTATCACAGCTGTCCTGGAACACCTTGCAGATTCTAAAAGAATTATGCATGCAATAGCCTACAAAATAGGAAGATCAGAACAAATATGACAAATAATATCAACCTACAGGGCTTTGAGTTGCTTTTTTTTTTCCTTTCCAGATTTTTATTGCTAATTCAAGTAATACGATAGAGATAAATTGATATTTTTATGGAAAAAACAAAGTAGAAGTGTGAGAAGCCCTTCATTCTCTAAAATGGGTACCTGGTAGATCCCACATTTTTAGCTTCTGTTCATATCTCATAACTAAAAAAAAAAAATCCCATAGCTTTAAGATTTTAGGACACTAGCTCATTTCTCCAGCTCATCAGTGGCACATCCTGCTATGGTGTAGGAGGCACTAATCCATTAGTTGTCAGTTCCCATCTCTCTAAGGTCAGCTGTCTCAATTGTAGGAACCAGCTGACAGCTGATAAAGGTTGATTTTTTTCTTCCCTGTAGGTTATCAGTATTTCAATTAGTGCAATTAAATATACCTGTTTTATTAAGGTCCTGTCAACTCTAAAATAAATAAATTTGTGCTTCATGAAGCAATTTCAGTGCCTCACTAAGCCTAATGTTATTTTTCTTTCTTATAATCCCTTTAGGAGTTGTGTGTGTATATTCTGACAATCATTTTTAGAGTTTTTAAGTATAGCATCTAAACATTTGACATTTCTATTTCTATTCTTTTTCAGGAGGGCTCCATCAGATACTGAATTTAATGTTCTATCTGTCCATCATCAAGGGGATTTTGATTGCAGTTTGGCACACAGTCTTTAGACAGCTCTTCAGGGATGTAGTGAAAGACCATGCTTCTTTTAGCTAGCTTTCTACCACTAGATCAGAGTATGATACCCTTGATGTGTAAAGGTGCATGTTAGTTTTTCTATGACCAGTCCTTTGGGAATAGAAACTCCTGGTTACTGAGAAGCTTGTGGTGGTGTAATACCTGTGATACTCTGAAGCAGAGAAGTAATATTTTAATATTCTCCCCTCATCCCCATCTGCCAAGGATTAATATACCAGGCTGACTTTTTGTCCTGACTTTTGTCACTGAACTGTAATCTTTGCAGGAACTTTGTTCCTTCTCTCTCTGTATCCACCTACCAAAGCTCAGACCAAGCACTCACTTCCTTGTCAGTGGGTGTCCTCTGATGTTCAGATGAGAGAACACCCCATGGGCACGAAGACATCCCTTTCAGTTTGTTGCAGGCAGAGGAACACGGATTGAGAAGCGTCAATACCCAGCTTTTGAAGAGTAAGCTCCTGTGGCTATGGCAGGAAGGTGCAGTAGGGCAGGACCCACCAAGGGTATGCAGCTGCTCCCTGAATTCCTGTTGGGAAGCTTCTCTTTTGTTGCAGTGACCACCACTGTCCCTGAAAAGCTGGGGAGATGATGCTTTGACTGGTTGCTATGTCAACCATGCTCCCTTCGCCTGAGGAAAGCAGAGCACTGGTTGGTATGGCAACCCTCCTTGGAGCGCCCAGAGATGCTTGGTGGGGACAAGCTCTGTGGAGAAGGCACTGTGGTTATGGTAGAGATGGAAACTCTTGTGCCAAAGTATGTGAGAGGGCAGGAAAGACCCACGCAATCACACATTTATTTGGAGAATTTTGTTGTGTAGCATCAAGTGGGTTCTTGGAGGTTAAATATTTCCTTAGATCTATTTATAACACCATCCTTGTGTGCTTCAGTAGAACAGGAGAAAAATCATGGTAATTTTGGTACAACGGATCCAAGACAACATGGGTTCATAGAAGGTCACACTGAAATTGGTGTAATTGAGCTTCTTTAGCACTGAAAATTCTATTTCTTAACAGAATAGTATTTTAGCCACATATTTGAGAAAATATGTGCCATGTTTTCAATGTGTCACTGTTGTAGGGTTTTTGAATGGTGTCAGAGAAAAACCCAAGTCAGGATCGGTGAGGTGAATCCTTACTGTAACAGCAAGTAGACCAAGAAACATGTCCTGGGTTCAGTGATTAAACCATGACAGAACATAAGAGGATGGTGCTTTGGTGCATGCACATGTGCACACACATTGCATCTGTGTGCATGCACATGTCTCCTTCCATTCACTGACAATTAAGTACGTAATGTATGGTTTAGACATTGGGTCTAAACCATACATTTTACCTGTCAACAGGTAAAACGTAATTAATTTTTTACTTTAATAAAATTTTTAATATGGAAGGTGCTGAAGCTTTTAGAAATTTCTGAATGCTGAGCTGAGAAAAATGTTTAATTGATCATCTCACACAACTGAACACTATTGCTGGTAAATTCTGACTTCCTAAGGTTAACCTTTCTGAATACATCTTTATTAAGTTCATATTTAGCTATGTGAATTAATGTGTGCATGAATGTATTTCTCAGGTCTCTTCTGTGTATGGTAGAGGGACAGATTTACAGCTGTTCTGTCAAAACACAGGCTGCATGAGTTTGGCTTTGCAACTCACTGTGGGCTTATTGGGAAGAAAGTAACTCAGTCATTAATGCTTCAGAAACAGCTCCTTATACTACAGCAGCCATATCTAATTTTTGAAATTGTATGGAAGGTGAGGGAAAGGATCTTGAAGTTATACAAAGGCTAAGGCATGGATTTTCAGTGCATCTTTTTATTCAGTGAGTAACTATTTACTTTATTAACTCATCAAAATAAATAATCCAAAAGCTGATGGTATTTATCATGTTTGTCTGTTGGTTAAGAAAAAAGGGTGTGAATTTACATCCAAATGCAAATCTAAAACAGGAATCTGCATTTCAAGTAGATACAAAGGTGTCTTCCCAAGCAATGGAACAGATCTTTTTGCATATTTTTTCCTATATTTCCAGTGATTTTCAATACATTTATTTTGTGTGAATAATTTCTTTTGGTTAACTGTCATGTTAACAGTATTCCATCATAATTATTAACTGTAATATTCTATCTAGGAGTTATATTGAAGAAAAAAACCCACATTTTTAGAGCTAATAGAAAACTTGAACTTCCTTGATACATAACACAGTAAGACTGTAAAAAGTGATAGTGAATTTCAGAGCATTATTGCAGCTGTAATGTTGTTAATTTTATTTTGATGAGCAAACTATATTTTTAATTTTTCTTTCCCTTTTACTGAGTTCCAGAGAGAAAAGCTAAAATTAACAAATACTGTAATAGAAAACAAACTATTGCTTGCTTTTAGTATTACAGCATATTAGTATTTATTGTTCATTATTCCTGTAGTCAATGCATTAGACACCATGCAGTATCATACTATAATGCATTCTGCCAGTCTGTAGTAGCTTTGTAGTTACATCATAGTTGTACTGTTATATTCAGTCTGTGGAGAGACACATATGTAGGAAATGCTTAAAAAATTTCTTTGAAATGGTTAGCACACTGAGTTAGCAACTCAGTATTGGTGAGTCCCCAGAATTCTTGCTTAAGATGTATTGAAAACACAGATAAGGTAAGTGAAGAACACAGGTATCATAGGATCTTAGAATCATAGAATGCTTTGAGTTAGAGGATATCTTAAAGATCACGTAGTTCCAACCCCCTTGCCATGGTTAGGGACACTTTCCACCAGACCAGGTTGCTTCAAGCCCCATCCAACCTCACCTTGAACACTGCCAGGGATGGGGCAGCCACAGCTTCTTGGGCAACCTGTGCCAGTGCCTCACCACTTTCATAGTAAAGAATGTCCTCCTTATATCTAATCCATATCTCCCCTCTTCCAGTTTAAAGGCATTCCCCCTTGTCCTGTCACTACATGCCCTTGTGAAAAAGTCACTCTCCAGCTTTCTTGTAGGCCCCCTTTAGGTACTGGAAAGCTGCTATCAGATCTCCCAGGACCCTTTTCTTCTCCAGGCTGAATAAGCCCAACTGTCTCAGCCAGTCTCATAGGAGAGATACTCCAGCCTCCTGATCGTCTTCCTGGCCCTCCTCTGGACTCACTCCAAGATGTCTATTTTCTTTCTTCTATTGGGCACCGCAAAGCTAGATGCAGCAGAATAAAGGGGCAGAATCACCTCCTCTGACCTGTTGGTCATGCTCCTTTTGATGCAGCCCAGGATACAGTTGGCTTTCTGGGGTGTGAATACAGATTATCAGGTCATGTTGAGCTTCTCATCAACCCACATCCTCAAGTGTTACACTTTATTTAATGTGATATCAGCCTCTTTACTGTTTTATCTAAATTAACTCCCAAGTATTGTCTACTATTTGAGTTTGTTTTTTTTTTTAAATCAATTTCCTCAGGGGAAATTTTGTTAAAAAACCACCATCATACCTTTCTGTATTCCTTTCCTTCCATTACTGGCATAGTTACAGTGATACTTAAGTTTGCTTGTCACTTTTTTTTATCCTTGTACAGTGCTCCATGGTCTTTGAGTACTCAAAAGAAAGCTCACATTCTCTGTATTGTCTAGCTTTTCCCATTTTGAGGACATGTCTCCTGTTCTTCAGAAGCATTGTGTTTGTCTTTCTGTCAAGATTTTGAGTGATTTTGTTACTATGCTTTACCTGAAGCATCTATTTCGATAAGAAGTGGAGAAAGGAACGGAGGAGCTTGAATGTGGCATGGTGGGGTATGGGGAATGTGGCACGGTGATGCTAAGAAAATTGTCTGCTGCTCTGTGCAGTAGTTAGTATTTCCGAAAGCTGGCAGTTCTGTGTCATATTTGACATATAATAACACCCTAATACAGTAGTTGTAGTGGGATTAATCTCTTCTAGCTTTAGACATCCAGCCTCTTCACCTCTGTATCAGAGCTAGTCGTCACAAGCTCCCTCGGAGGAAGGTGGCCCTTAAAAAACTTTGTAGACTACTTACCTAGGGATAAAAGTCCATTTTCTCATTTTACCTGATAAATAGCTAGCGCATTTTTTCCTGTCCACTCACACCATTTCTGTTTTTTTCTCTAGAGTATAGAAAAGGGGAAAACTTCCTTTATGGGTACAAAGCCTAGCAAATTAGTTAATCAAAGGATGAGAACTGATACCCTTACGGGTTTTAATAAACTTAGTTTCTGCTGGCAGTGACTTTGGTAGAGCCACCCTAAGGAACTAGCCTTTCCTTCTCATTTTTCAGAGCAGCCCTGCAAAGAAGGACTTGGGGGTGTTGGTTGATGAGAAAATGAACATGAGCCGGCAGTGTGTGCTTGCAGCCCAGAAAGCCAACCGTATCCTGGGCTGCATCAAAAGGAGCGTGACCCGCAGGTCGAAGAAGGTGATCCTGCCCCTCTACTCTGCTCTCGTGCGACCTCACCTGGAGTATTGTGTGCAGTTCTGGTGTCCTCAACATAAAAAGGACATGGAACTGTTGGAACAAGTCCAGAGGAGGGCCACAAGGATGATCAGGGGACTGGAGCACCTCCCGTATGAAGACAGGCTGAGGAAGTTGGGGCTGTTCAGCCTGGAGAAGAGAAGGCTGCGTGGAGACCTCATAGCAGCCTTCCAGTATCTGAAGGGGGCCTATAGGGATGATGGAGAGGGACTCTTCATTAGGGACTGTAGTGATAGGACAAGGGGTAACGGGTTAAAACTTAAACAGGGAAAGTTTAGATTGGATATAAGGAGGATGTTCTTTACTGTGAGGGTGGTGAGGCACTGGAATGGGTTGCCCAGGGAGGTTGTGAATGCTCCATCCCTGGAGGTGTTCAAGGCCAGGCTGGACAGAGCCTTGGGTGAGATGGTTTAGTGTGAGGTGTCCCTGCCCATGGCAGGGGTGTTGGAACTAGATGATCTGAAGGTCCTTTCCAACCCTAACTATTCTATGATTCTGTTCTGTGATTTTATTGCTCCTTGCATAACCAAGCAGTTTCAGTAAAGTTCTAATACAGGTTTGTTTCTGCTTTTTGCTTTGAGTTGATTTGAAAAAGTGGTGAACAAGCATGATTCACATTCTTTCTATCCCATCATCTTCAGAGCAGGTGAGGCTGGCAGAACACAAATGTACAGTGATCCTTCAAGGTGTGTGATAGCACACATGCTTTCTCAGGCATTCCATTTCTACCCTGTCTGTTATTCAAAGTGCAGAGTGCATCTGGTTAATATATTGCTATTGCAGAAGATGCTGCTTGAACATTTTCCTTAGTAGATACCAAGCAAAGAAGTGGGGATGATAGCTCACATGCAATAATATACTTTAAAAAAAAACAAACCCCAAACTGTTCTGGATGTCATCTCTTTCAGTAGATGCAAATGTAGTCATGCATTAGCAGACATATAGACAGGAGATTTTGATTTAAAGTTAAGATGAAATAAGAAGTGGAAGTTAATTGAGAAAGCACTAATGAAATTTATACCTTCGAAGATACATTTTGGAAGTTCATGTTTCAGTCAAGACACTGAAAGTTTTTGATGTTGGCTGGCTGTTGTTTTTTCTATGTGTAATTTGTAAACCTTTTCTCTGGTGTTCCCTGTTGTAATAAATTTCATTATTTAAAAATAAAACTACAAACTAACACTGCTTGTTTTGTTACATATAATTTACTTAGCTAATTTCTTCATTTGTTAGCTGTTAACATATATTTTGTCTCAAGCTAAAAAGAAAGCTAAAACTCTCTTCTGTTCAAATATACTGCTTCTCTTATATTTTGGTGCTAGCTGGTTCACTTTTTTCAATGCTGTGTAATGCCACCCTGTTTCTTTATTTCTGTTTAGCATTATCTTGGGCAATACTATACATTTACACTGAGTGAGCTTTTGGTGTACTGCTCCTGTGTCCACAGCTTTTATAAGCCCTAGCTCTTGACATTGATGTGCAAAATATTATAGAAGCTAAGCATACAGCAAATTTTGAACATTAATAGAAAAAAGCTTTAATTGAGGTGAAACAGAACTGGCAGAGGATATTCATTCTAATACATGAGCGTTAAAAGATTGATTTCAGACAACATAAGTAAAGATGTGGTCTTCTTGACATGCTAATGTGAGTGAGGGAAGTGCACCCAGTGTAGCATGCACCTCGTTCACTGTTGAGCAGGGACCATTAGTCCCACCAAAGCAAGCTGCTGACAAAAAGGTTGTCCTCCTGAGCAGTCATGTTGAATTTGAGTTTTGAGGAATGAGCTTCCTTCCAGGCAGTTCCACATGTGCTCCTTTCTCCCATCACTGGGCCCTTTTGTTTTCAGAGGTCTCCTGTTAGTTTCCTAAAATGAGAACAGCTTGTCCTTGATATCTACAATGATTTATTTTTCTAAGCAATTAAATTTAATTTCTTAAAGCTATAGCAGCTCCTTCATTAAAGAGAATGAATCACTGAATAAAAAATGCAAAGGCTGAGAGTATGAAAGGCATGCTCAGGTTCCATTTGATTTCAAGGAAAGGCTGTAGGGCTGGAGGGAAGTAGGGCAGGATCAGTGCCTGAAATTGGGTTGGCTCCACGTGAAGCCCATTACAAAGATGGACCATTCCCCACAGCCGTCTTTAGAAAGCCTGAGCATCCTTTTCCCAAACAAGCAGCAAGCCTGAGGGGTTTGCATTACCAGCTTGTAGAAACAGATGCAAATGCAGGTATCCTGTGGCTTGCACACCTGCTGCTAAATATTTAAATGTGTTTGGAGATCATATAAATTTCTCAGCATTTTGCGAAGAGTTTTATCATTTAGAGCCCTTCTGTAATTTGAAAATCAGAGTTTTAATGCCCTGAAGTTAGTCTCATTTTTTTCCATTGGTAAATATGTCAGTACTATCAGATCTAAACTCAGTATTTTCTTTAATTATAAACATGCATTTCCAGATATAAGACAGAATTATTTTCAGATATTCACTTTTTATGTCATGCATAAAAATAGGGTTCCTAAAGCTGAAATGCTCTTCCGCATTTAGAAAGCTATGAAGGAAAGAAAAGACAAAGTTTTTTCTTTTCTAAACTGCAAATGTTACTATTATTTAATGTGATATCGTTTTCAGTTTAGTGACACCTAACTTTAAAATGCTTCCAGACTCTATTTTTTTTTATAGTACCATCAAGCTAATGAATGAGACCTTGTGTCTAAGACTTTCAGTGTTTCAATATAGCATTATTACAACATAGAATCAGCTAAGTTGGAAAAGACGTCTGAGATCATCAAGTCCAACCTTTACCCCAGGACTACCAAGACTACCACTAAATCATGTCACTAGGGGCCTCATCTACACATTTTCTGAACACTTCCAGGGACACTGATGCCACCACTTCCCTGGCCAGCCTGTTCCAATACCTGCTCACCCTCTCTGTGAAGAAATTTTTCCTAATATCCAATCTAAACCACCCTCTTGTGTGGACTGCTTCCCTACCACTAATGTGTTGAACTCTTCTGAAATGACTAAGTTAAGGTTAGCAAATTAGAAAATGAAATAAAGAATTTTAAAATCCTAGAATCATAGAATTGTTTGGGTTGGAAGGTACCTCAAAGATCTTCTAGTTCCAAACCTCTGCCATGGGCAGGGACACCTTCCATAGACCAGGTTGCTCCAAGCCCCATCCAACCTGGACTTGAACACTGCCAGGGATGGGGCAGCCACAGCTTCTCTGGGCAACCTGTGCCAGTGTCTCTCCACCCTCACAGTAAACAACTTAATCCTTCTATCTAATCTAAATCTATCCTTTTTCACTTTAAAGTAATTCCTCATTGTCCTATCCCTACATGCCCTTTTAAAAAGTTCCACTTCAGCTTTCTATCGCTTTAGGTACTGGAAGGTTGCTCTAAGGCCTCCCATGACCCTTTTCTTCTCCAGGCTGAACAAGCCAGGCTCTCTCAGCCTGTATTCATAGGAGAGGTGCTCCAGCCCCTGATCATCTTTGTGTCTCTCCCCTGGACTCATACGAGCAGGTCCATGTTCCTCTTGTGTTGGGGGTCGCAGAGCTGAATGCAGTACTGCAGGTGGGGTCTCAAGAGACCGGAGTAGAGGGACAGAATCACCTCCTGGGTAAACAGGTCTCCTATTTCCTGACGGAGAGAACCCACATTTTCCCTAGTCTTCTTTTTATCACAGATATATCTACAGAAGCTGTTCTTGTTGCCCTTGACATCTCTGGCCAGATTTACTTGTATCAGGGTTTAGTTTTCCTAACCTGATCCCTGGCTTCTCAGAAAATTTCTCTGTATTCCTCCCTATCCTAGCTTCCACCCTCCATAGGCTTCCTTCTTGTACTGGAGTTTGCCCATGAGCTCCTTGTTCATCCTTGTAGGCCTCCTGGTGTTTTTGCCTGACTTCCTCTTTGTTGGGATGCTTCTGAGCTTGGAGGAGGTGATCGTTGAATATTAATGAGCTTTCTTGGGCCCATCTTCCCTGCAGGGCTTTATCTCATGGTCCTTTACCAAGCAGATGCCTCAAGAGGCCAAAGTCTGCAAGTACTTATACCCCTGAAGTATAGGGTAAAGAGCTTGCTGTGTGCTCAATTCACTGCCCTAAGGATCTTGAACTCCACAATTCCATGGTCACTGCAGCCAAGGCTGCCCTTAAGCTTCATGTTCCCCACCAGCCACTCCTTGTTGGTGAGAAAAAGGCCCAGCACAGCCCCTTTCCTCTTTGGCTCCTCTGTCACTTGGAGAAGGAAGTTATCATCAGTGCATTCCAGGAACCTCCTGGATTCCTTATGCCCTGCTGTCTTGTCACTCCAACACATATTGGGGTGGTTGAAGTCTCTTTTGTGGACCAGGGCTTGTGAATGTGAGGCTGCTCCTATCTGTCTACAGAAGGGCCTCATTTGCTCAGTCTTCCTAGTCAGGCAGCGTGTAGTGGACCTCAATTGTATTGTCACCTGTCCCTGCTGTCTCATGAATCCTGACCTATAAGCTCTCTGTTGGCTTGTCATTCATCCCCAGGTGGAGCTCCATGCGTTCCAGCTGGTCATTCACATAAAAGGCAACACTTCCTCATCTCCTCTGTGTTTCCTTCCTGAAGAGCCTGTATCCTTCGATTTCAACACTTCAGTAATAGCATCCATCCTACCACATCTCCATTATGCCAGTAAGACCATAGCCCTGAAGGGTGTGCACATCTCTTAACTCCTCTTGTTTATTCCCCATGCTACATGTGTTTGTGTAGAGGCATTTAAATTGCACCCTCGATGAAGCTGACTTACTGGCAGGAGTGGTTGGAATTTCTTTGTGCTGGTCGTCAGATGCTCTCCTGCTGACCTTTGATCCCTTTATGGGCTCCTGGCATCTATTGCTGGCACTGGCATCAAACTGAGAGGAGTGGGATGGATTGATGTTCCCTTCCTCTGGCAACTTAGGTTAAAGCCCTCTTCACCAAAATGGGTGCTTTAGACTTCTGTATCCATGTGTAGGTTTTTATGTTCATGATCATGGCTTATAGCAGACACCATGAAACTGATGAAATGATGAATACCAAACATGGACATTGGTAGGATTTTACTATGATTTGCTGTTTTTCTAAGTACCAATGTAGCCTGTTGATGAGAAAATTTTTATGTCACTGCAAGATGCAGTCTCACACAAAGGCACATGATAAATAGCATCTTTGCAGCTTATTTTTCATGCAGAAATTTGCATGCTGCTTCAAAATACTTTGCATATATTTCCATTTATGTATCATTTTTAAAAGTGAGGAAGATGGCAGTATTTACCTATTGCCTCATTTATCATTCCACAAACATCGTTATTTTGGGTAGTTGTCAGGGGAACCACATGAAAGAAAATGAGGAGCAGGACAAAAGATACCAATACTAGCTGAATTTCTTCAGATTTGAAATGCTTCTTTAGACCAGGGTGATACCTGAATTGTTAAAATTATTTAGGAAGTGATGGGAATATTTGATGTTTTCATTAGTGTTTTTGGGTTTTTTTAATAAAATTTAAATGAAACTAACAGCAAAATAAGCTAGTAACAAGTAAAAAACAAAATTCTTCTAGTTACACCAAGTATGATTGACTGATGTGCTTTTCTTTTTTCCTCACTAGGATTACACTTTGACTATGTATTTTCAACAGTACTGGAGAGATAAGAGACTGGCTTACGCTGGTATACCTCTCAACCTCACGCTTGATAACCGAGTGGCAGATCAACTCTGGGTGCCCGACACTTATTTCTTAAATGACAAGAAATCATTTGTGCATGGTGTTACTGTGAAGAATCGAATGATTCGCCTTCACCCGGATGGAACAGTGCTTTACGGCCTCAGGTCTGTACTTCCATGATGAAGATTTTATCATTGTCATTATATATGATTGATAGTTGCTTCCTGGTACAAGGTTATTACAAACATTGGGTAGTGTGTTGTGTAACCTTCCACTGTAAGTCTGAAAGATGATTGTAGAAAATAAATGACACACTGGATGTTTCTTAATTTTGCCAAAAGTGCCTTCAGTCAGGTTTTATCTCTCTATGTAGAGTCACCGTATCTGGAAAGCCCGCTGGCTATAGGAAGCAGAACAGCACACATTAGTTGTAAACCTGAAAATTTTGTCCAAAGTGTAGGTGGTAAGACTGAATGTCAGTGCTTGTGTTGTCTCTTGATGTGCCTGTAGTCTATAAAGAAAAAGACACAGTCAGCGCTGGTTGAATGAATTCAGCCACAGTTAAGACCATGACTGTAGGTACTTCCATTTCCATCACTGGAAGTTTCTTGTATTTTTAAACATTGATAATACCCAAGATTGCTGCACAGAGGTACTGCTGCATAAAGAATCCCTAGTGTAAATATGAATGAGATCTGAAAAGTGATGCAGATGGATTATATGACTAGTATCATTATTTTACCTGCTTTTGTTTTTTATGAGCAGTGGCACTTCTGACCTGACCTGGATCTTGGGCCTTTACCTCTTTTCCTATTGCATATCATCCAATTATAACCTATAATTGGGTGAATCTTTCTAGACAAAATAAAAGTAGCCTCAGTCTATTATGAAACTTAAAAGAAGTTTAGGATGTTCTTGGAATTATTGTCTCTATAATTAACTAAGCTTAGCAAAAGGAGCCTTTCATCTCTCATCCTATTGACCCAGAATGGAACACTACAGATTCACAATTCTTTCCAAAGGTAGTTAAATGACAAAAAAAAGAAAGGAAAAATTTTCATTTCCATTATCTCAACAACCATCCCCACAAGCAGTGTAGCAGTGATGGAGATTAGAACTCTTATGATCATAATAACGTATAGAAGTCTTTCTGTTCCACTCTAAAAGACTTTGAAATCATTCAAGTGAGGATTATCTGCCATAAAACAGTGTATTTAAGTAAGTTATTTTCCTCTTCTTCACGATGTAAATGTCCACAAGCAGACTGCATTTCACTTCATATTATGTGCTTAATAGGGATTTCACCAGTGGTTCATGTGTGGCTCACTTCTATCCTTCCCTTTCTTCTGAAAGCTTGCAACATCCAGGGTCAGATACCCATGGTGTAATGCAGCCAAGTTATTTAGTGAAGGATAACTGCCTAAAATTAAATCTTGGCAAAATATAGGACACTGTGACCAGAAGGAAGTAAATATCTGAGCCTTAACTATGTTGATTTAGACTTTTGCTTTGTGTTGTTCTACTGCTAGCCTGTCTTCTTGTGTTGTGGTTTCAGAGCATCCTGATGGCATTGGCCTCAAGTTGTAGTCTGTAGGCACTGATTCATATTGTGGGCTGAGACAAGAACCTGAGTTTTATGTGCCACAAAACACAGGGTCACTGAGAATAATAGTGGAAATTTTGGAGGGTTACAACTGATTATGGAATATCCATGTTGCAAAGCAGTTGTGAAAGTGATCCTGAGGTCACAGTGTCTCTGTGTTCTCTAAGAGAGTGGGGAAATGGGACAGTAGCTTTTTGAAGTTCAACCCATTTCTGGGGATTTTTTCTGGGGGCCATGGCACTGAGTTTGTTCCACCTTGTTCAGAGCAATTTACAAGCATACAATGGTACAACAGCTTTTTTTTCTCATAGGAGACCAAAAAAGAAATAATGACATAGACTGGGGATCAAAAATAGAGTCTGACTGCTTGTGTGTTTGCCATATATAGATCTCATGTTCTCAGGAAGTACAATGCTAAATGTTAGAAATAAATAGAGTGGAGGAATATATGTATTTTGTCTGAAAGGACTTACGTAGTTATCACTCATAAATACAATGTGATGGATATTTGCAAGATGAAAAGGTTAGTTACAAATGGCCAGACAAGAAAACCACGCTTACTTCTGTTCTTTTTTGGATGAATATATTTCTGTGTCAAGATGAAAAGAGAATCAAATTAGCCATCAAGCCTGTGACGTAGTCACATAACAAGTATTTATATTGCTTAGACTGACTTATATTGTAAACTTTTGAGGGACAGAAAATATCCTTCTGTCAATTGTTTGTGCAGCACCTCCCAGCACATTCCATATGGGGTTCCTGTATAATATAGCAATATAATCAAAGGCAATCAGCCTGGTAATAAAGTAGTAGAGAAGGATTTTAAACAAGTAAAAATATTTCTTTTGTGTATTGCATTTACCCACAGTGTATGTGTATCTCTGTACTACTTTACCATTGTCTGCCTCATAATTGTTTCTCTGTCACTGCTGTGATGGTGAGTTCTTGAAACCTTGCAGTCCTGCTGTGTCAGGCAGCATCCCAGCCCATAAAACAATAAACCTGTTCTTCTTGGGAGTGCACACAAGCCTGAGCAGTTAGCATTTGCTTTCGGTGAGCATTTGTGTAAGTTAAATTTGGTTGCTTGAATGTTCATTCAGGAGGGACCTCTGAGCACTCAGCTTACTTTGAGTAAATGGGGTAAATATGTTTCTATCTATATCTAGCTGTACCTTCTTTTCTAGTGCATATTTATGAAATTAAAACCATACATTATGCTGTAGTCTAAAATTTTACTTGAGCAAGAATGTGTGTTTTCCAGTATTGGAACCCATGACACAGAGCAACTATGGTACGCTAAGAGGCCAAAATAAAGATACATTCCTTAAAAAGTCATAAGGCAATTAGTCAGTTGAATGCAAGTTTGCCAGCTGCATAATTTTTTATAATTCTGTCAAATTAATCAGTTGTAATTGCATATGTGCTCTATGTCTGGCATTTAAAGGTAGTTACACAGCATAATAGTAAAGATCCTGGTACCACACTCCCTCTTGTATCAACTTAGCTCATGTGGATTCTGCTGCACGATCTTAAATGAAACCTTGGTTAAGGGATTAAAGAGAAAGCTTCAAAACAGAGAATACACATGGACAAAGCTTTTAATATTGATAGTTCCAGCTTTTAGAGGTACATTTAAGGCATTTCCTCCTTGTCACCAGAATATTGTTTGTTTAGGAACTGTGTACAAGATCCATCTCTTGTTTATATCAGAAAAAGATCAGCAAGGAATGGACCTAGTCAGTCCCAGAAGATAATTTGTGAAATATATATGAAGCCATTATAAAGAAAATTATGCATAATAAAGTACATATTGATGAAGGTTGTGATTCAGCAAAACACTGAAATACGTTAGTACAGATATGTAAGTTCATTAATACATGTAAAAAAAAAGGTCCAATGTCATATGAAGCTGCTAATAGAACTATTTTGGTTGTGCATTTCCTTTTTTTACACCCCTGATATGCAAGAGCTTGATGGAAAATGCAGATGCATCAATAGTGAAATGTTCTGCAAATTCATCCTTAGTATGCTCAATTGCCTGCATTACAGATAAAGAAGCAAAAATATATTGTTATTTGGGGAGAAAATTTAAAATTCAATACAGTGCTTCATTACAAAATCCTCTTTAAATCTGAAGACTAGAGAAGTATACTCAACTTTGAAACAAAGTGTTTTGCTGAACTAAAGCATTTTGTCAGCATTTCAGTTTTTTTCTAGAGCTGTCACAAACCCAAGGAATCAGTTATTCATACAGCTCTAATCATTTTGACATTTGTAGCAGACTTTTTCGCTTCACATTTTCTGGTATATAGTCATATTTTTTAATCTCAGCAAATGTTTGTGTAAAACTTGCATATGTGGATACGTCCATTGAACCCCAAAGGGACTGGTTGCATAAGGGTAAGTCACAGTGAGTTGTTCATTGCAGTTACTGTAACTGCTGCTTTATTAAGCTGCTGCTCAGTGTAAAACTGTGGACCAGATCCTAAAATATTTTTAAGTTATTCTTCAGAGAGTCCTCACTTTGAAAAATAAATGACAACAGCAAAACCTGGATTACTGGCTGTGCAGTAATTCTGTTTGATGTTTGTATTTCAGAATCACAACCACTGCAGCTTGTATGATGGACTTGAGAAGATACCCATTAGATGAACAGAACTGTACTCTGGAAATAGAAAGCTGTATGTACATAAGGAAATGCATGTAAAACCTGGTTCAGATGTGGGGCAGTTTTCCTTTTATAGAACCGTGTACTATTCATACTGGTTATTTATAAGCAATATGTGAATCATGTAATTATCACCCTTTGGATTTTTTGCTTGCTTGTTTATTTGACTTTTTTTAAAAAATAAAAGGCGTCATCCATTTCTAGATGGATGGATACATCCTAGAAAAATGGATTTAGGACAATGAAGTAACTTATTACTCTAGTCTACTTGGCAGCGGCAGTGACTGGATACATCAACATAAGAGAATGAATGTTCATATTTCAATCAATCAGATTCATTTTCAAGAGAGAAAACACTGTGATACCATTTTCTTTTGGTATGCTTTATTACACACAGATAGATGGTCTTGACAGAGGAACTCCCCTTGGGCGTTCATATCTGCCCCACTTATGATTTGCAGTTGTGTTCCAAACAGAACCATATTCTCTTAAACACCAAGTCTTTTCCTAGGTTTGAAATATTCAGAGGTATACTTGTGCTTCAAGAGTTCCTGCTCCATTTCTGCTGCTGTCTGGGGACTGTAAGCCATATACAGAAAATACTAGTATATATTCTATATTCAGCTACAGTCCTCCACTATGGAAGATAATGGAAATGGTGAGACTCACAGTCTTTAGTGTGAGTGGAAAAGATCTGCCTCAATTATGTTTGTCTTTATTCATTGAACAGTCCACCTTCTTGTGATTATTAGCATAAATATACACTTCGTTTCAGTGCTAAATGTATATGAAAATCATGCAACTTTGCAAGTTATTGGGTAGCATTTTCCGTCTCCTTGTGGCCATTAATCTCTATGTGAATTTTATGAGTGTTACAAAAAAAAAAACAAACAGAAAACAACCCAGAATATATTGCCTCAAATTCTTGAGCAGACTGTAATAGCACAGATCTTCAGGAGAAAATAGAACAAAATACCACACAGGACTCCAGCTGTTCTGATGCTTTTCATTGTCTCAAATGACAAACTGCCTGTACTGTCTTTGAGGCTACCTTTGAGTCTGCTGTTGTTTCTGACTTACTATTCTGCTCTGCCTCCAGACGGCTACACAACTGATGACATAGAGTTCTACTGGAGAGGTGGAGATAATGCAGTCACTGGCGTGGAGAGGATTGAGCTTCCTCAGTTCTCCATTGTGGAATATAGACTGGTGTCAAAAAATGTTGTCTTTGCCACAGGCAAGTATTGTCATTTGCCCATTTACTGTTTGATTTCCTCGTGTATGACAACTACATTTTTATTGATCATAATTAATCATAATAACACATAGTCTGTGTTGTGTGTTTGGCTAAAGAAATTACTTACTTGATTATACCCGGAGGCAAGAGCCCATGAAATATAATTTCTTGTGTATTTCTCTTTTTCTTGTGTGTGTGTGATACTTAACCAGAGACCTAAATATCTATGATCTAAATGCATATGAAGTCATTCACCTCTGAATCGTAAGTTTTCATACAGGGTTACAGGGCATACATAACTGTGTTTTGGCATACTAGGTCAAAAAGCCACTATTTTTAGAAATACCTCCCTGCAGCTTTTCAGTGCATGTTTGTTTTTATTGTTGTATAGTGAATGTAATGTCTTTTGTATCTTGATTTGCACTGATGGGTATATATAGTACTATATACACAGCCAGTGCTTTTGTCATCATTGTAAAGATGCTAAAATTAAATCCCTGGTTTTCCTTCTTGTTTCCTTGAAGTTGTAATAAAAGTTACTGGTAGCTCACAGAATTAGATGTCTTTGGGTGACAAAGCACAGTACTGAATTTTATGTTTAATATTAGACAGCAGCATAGGAAAATATTGTTATGTGTGACAAGCAGCACAGAAAGCTATCAGCAAGTGTGGGGCTACTATTTGGGACCTCCAGATTTTCAGTGCTCTTCAGACCACAGGAGTGTGCTGTTCCACCTGTCTAGGTGCACTAGAACAAATGAAGCACAGCTCTATTATGTTTGTAAGCATCGCTTCACCCACTCTTTGGACACAGCATCTGTTTTGAAGTACACAGAAGCACAAGTTGTATTTCAGAACAAAATGTAAATATTGCTGAGATTGAAATTAATGTGAGGGGGGTTGCCAATTGCTGCTGTGCTTGTTTATCATTGTGAATGGAAGGGTTTTTTTCTACAACAAACCAGATACTCTAATCTTATATCCTTCCTTTCTGCAGCTAGTGTCACATTTGGCAGCCAGAGTTTACCTGCCCCTATGCAAGACTGGACCTGTTTTTGTAGGATGGCTCCTTTGGATAACAATGAGAATACAGAGAACTTAGTTGGGAAGTTTTTATGGCAGTCTTAAACCACCTTTCAGTTCAGTATGAAATATTTCAGTAAAGGCATGATTTAGTAATTTAGAGAGGAGAAAGATTTGCTAATTCAGGAAAAAAAGGAAATCCAAAGAGCTGTAAGATGAATATAAGAGAGAATGAAAACTAGGATTAGACATTATTATGACCAAAGTTTCAGAATCACAACAGTTCTTTCAAAAAAAAAAAAACGAAAACAACAAACAACCTTGTGGAAACAGTATAAGAGTTTCATGCTTCAGGGTTTAAGACAGTTTGACATTCAGGAGTAGGATGACACAGTCACAGGAAACAGATTACTCCATGTTTCTTGTACCATTTTCTGAAGCGTGTAATTTTTGTCACTGATGAAGACACAATACTGAATTTACTATTGTTTTGGTTCAGGACATTGTGAAAATGCTTGATTAATTATGAAGTTTTGTGACAAGTATTTCCATGCAGGGGAAACATCATTCCTTTTATTTTTTTTCCAAAAATCACATATTTGATTTCAAATCTGAAGCATGCTAGTGAATCTGGTTGATAAAGTCAACACAATCTCTTCAGATTTCATCTCAAGACCCTGCTTTATTATGGTCCTAGTAATTAGGGCCATTTTCTTCATTTCTGTAGAAAATAAGTCAGGCATGCTTTCTTTTTTATTTGGCTATGAGGTTATTGAATTCTTAAGGGAAGATATTAGTTCTTTGAGCACAACATCTCCGTGAACATTTCAGAGATTTCAGTACTAGTGTGCTTTGACTGTATAAAACTGAAAGAAGACTTCAGAGTCATGCCATAAACAGCCTTCGGAGTAGTTATTTCTCCTATCCTCTATGAGGATCAGTGCTGTATAATCTTGTGTAACTTATGCAAATGGGAAAATCTGTTCCCATAGTTACTACAGAGAAGCAACAGTAAGCATGGGAAAAACCCCATAGATAATGGCAGAAAGCTGTGCAGGGCTGCAAGAATACTGGAGGAAATGCATGCATGTTGAAACATAGCATTGGAGTTAAAAATTATCTTGCCAAATTGAGTCAAAATAGGTCTGTAAAGAAAATATAAAAATCAGTATGGACAAGTGCAAAATACATACAACTAATTATTCCTATCCATATTCAGGACAGGGAATACCAGGTTAGACCAGGCGTCTGTGTGTAGAAATCTAGGGCTGCTGTTGATCTCAGGCTGAATATGAGCCAATGTTCAAACATCTTCTGGGGAACAAGCAAAACAAAATTCATCCTATAAGGAATCTTACTTGCACTGCTAAGGCCTGAGCTGAATATCTGTGATCATGGGTACCGCTCTTCAAAACAGTTGTGGAGCAATAGAAGAGGGTCCAGGGAAAATCAGTAAGTAGGAGTTGAAGTCTAGAAAATGGAGTACCTGATATTACTGGAGAAACAGGTATGGTCATGTACGTTTAAAAAAAGAGAATACTTGGTGGTAATTAAATTCTTCAAATGTCTAGAATGTATGTGCAAGACACGGGCTTTAGCCTGTTCTCTTTATTCATGATGGAAAGAAGAGACAGTAGAAGTGAAATTTCTATGAAGAAGGAAAATTCTGCTTTGACTGTCTTTTTAACACAGCTGAAGTCCATACAGGCTGCCGTAAGACATCTGAAATGGCAATGGATGCCTGTGTGTCAATAACTAAATTAAGCCCACAGTCAAATAATATCAAATCAGTGCTGTCAATGGAGCCTAAAGAACAGTTCAGCTCTCAAATACCTGTATTCTGTCAATTGAATAGCTCTTAGGAAACTATTCAGTTGTCTAAACATAGGTATCTGGTGCCTCTTGATATGCTATAGAACATCCTGCTTAGCAATTAGGCTGGTGTTCCAGAGCCTTAGAATCATAGAATCATAGAATGTTTAGTGTTGGAAAGAACCTTAAGATCTACTTCCAACCCCATTGCCATGTGCAGAAATGCCTCACACTAGACCATGTTGCCCAAGGCTCTGTCCAACCTGGCCTTAAACACTGCCAGGGATGGAGCTTTTATCACTTCTTTGGGAGACCTGTTCCAGTGTCTCACCACCCTCACAGTAAAAAACTTCTTCCTTAAACCCAATCTGAACTTGTCCTGTTTAAGTTTGAACCTGTTACCCCTTGTCCTATTGCTACAGTCCCTAATGAAGAGTTCCTCCCCAGCAGCCAGGGATACAGCTGGCTTTCTAGGCTTCAAGCAAACACTGCCAGCTGTTTGTTTGCCAGCTTCAACCAACACCTCCAAGTCCTTCTCCACAGGGCTGCTCTGAATTTCTTCTCTGCCAAACCTGTAGTGGTGTCTGGGATTGCCCTGACCCAGGTGTAGGAGCTTGCACTTGGCATAGTTGAACTTCCTGAGGCTGGCATTGGCCCACCTCACAAGCGTGTCAAGGTACCTCTGGATAGCATCCTTTCCCTCCAGCATATCAGATGAACCACGTAATTTAGAGTCATCGGCAAACTTGCTGAGAGTGCACTCAATCCTACTGTCCATGTCACCGACAAAGATGTTGAATAGGATTGATCCCAACACCAACCCCTGAGGGACACCACTCATTACTGGTCTCCAGCTGGACACTGAGCTGTTGACTGCAACTCTACATGTGGCCATCCAGCCAATCCATTAAATTGATGTCTGCAACATCAAAACTGATTGTTCCAGCTGGGAGAAACAGCAAGATGTCAAGTGCCTTCAGCTGAATAGTAATTGCCCTCAGTGCTTTTTCTTGTTGACAAAAATCCTAGAAATACTGAGGAAGCTAGATTCCTGGTGCACCTCCCTCAGTTTTCCCATGCAAAGAATGCCTTGTCCTTTCCAAAATACTGGGTGCCAAACCTCCGCACATCATGCAGGCTATTGCCCTGGGACATGCCCAGGATTTCTTTGAATGTGTCTCAAGATTTTTATCATCTTCCATCCATCAAATTGATGAGTGGTCCGTCCATCAAACTGATGTCTCTCCAGTTTACAGACAAGGATGTCATGCAGGAGAGTGTCAAATACTTTGCACGAGTCCAGGTAGATAATATCAAGTGCTTTGCTCCTATTCATCAGTTCTGTAGCCCCATCATAGAATGACACCAAATTGCTCAGCCATGATCTGAGCTTGGCGAAGCCATGCTGGCTGTCACCAAGCACTTTGTTGTGTTTTATGTGCTTTAGCATGGTTTCCAGGAGAATCTGCTCCAAGATTTTGCCAGGCACAGAGGTGAGACTGCCTGGTCCATAGTTCACCAGGTCTTCCATTCTTCCCTTCTTAAACACAGGGGTTATGTTTCCCTTTTTCCAGTCATCCAGAACTTTGCCTGACTGCCATGATTTTTCAAATATGATGGACAGTGGCTTAGCAAATTCATCCACCAGCTCCCTCAGGACCTGCAGATGGATTTCATCAGGTTCCATGGTAGTTTCTTGTGTCCTATGTGACAATACAGTGCTTCAGTATTAACTACTTAACTGGTATTAAGTTCTACTCTTCAATAGCCTAATGCATCTCAAATAGCATTAGACACTTCTAATTTGATTGCCTGTATAGGTAATTAAATCACGCCCTTAGAATCAGCTGCCTCTAAGTCTAGCTCTCCTGATCTCTAGACACCAAGAGCTTATGTGCCATCCATATGTAAATATCTACATGGAAACCCCTGAAATTTAGAGCCTAGACCTGTGAGCTGAATCCACCGCCTAAATGTTGGTTATCCACAAATGCAAAGAAACTGAACAGGAATAGGGATGTGTAAAACACCACCTAAAAGCTTCAAGATGCGTAGCAGTCAGAGCCAGACTAGCAACCTGTTGGTAAGAGAAGGATAGTCCTAAAAGATTTGAAAATTAATTATTTGCTGTATTCTGAAAGATCAATCTGTAAAGTACATTTCCAATTAGTGGAAGAACCTTCCCAAAAGAACAGATTAAAGTAAGAATTCTGTAACTGACCAACTCTGTTATCTTGGTTCTTGAACAAAATAACAAGAGACTAATTTAGCCTTGGAGCTATATACTTCAGCTTGCCAGCTTTTGATGAAAATGAAAGAGAAACAAGTAATTACTTTTTACCAAGTGCCCAAATATATGAAAGAGGAATATTTTCAGCTCAGTTATTGATTATTTTCTTTTTCATGCCTGAATTCTCAACGCTGTTTTTCGATTTAAATACTTCAGGCTAAATTCTATTGTTCCTGTACTATTTAAATTAGCCCATGGACATAAATATGTTACATGAGATGGGAGAAAGGGTAACAAATCTGGTCCTTGAACAGCAACACTGTTCTTTATGAAAAAAAAAAAAAAATTGATGGAAAATTAACAACTAGAATTTCCTGGTAACTAATCTCTAAATGTACTGAGCCTTAATTGACAAATCATTATCCAAGAATAATCAGGAAAGTAACAGTGTAATTGTTGAGCTCACCAAGAAATCCATTTTTATTAAATATATTACACAAGATGGTTTCTTCTTCGATCAGAAAAGATCTGGGCTTACATGCAGATTGTTCCATGCAGGTTAGGACCCATCCTTTTCACTGAGTTTTAGCCATGCAAAGGGAAAACAAGGCAAAAAAAGGAATGTTCCTTCTTTTAATTCTTTGTTTTCCACAGATTCCCGTGGTCTGTTTGCTGAAGGTGAGATATTACAGCAGAGATAGCAGGCTGGAGGTAGGGCCAATAGATCATCTGTGAAGACATAAAACCCATACAGCTGAAAGTAATAAAAACTTCTGTAGTCTCATGGAGAGCTACCTAAAGGAGAAATCTGGCTGCATAGTATGAAAACACAAGGCTACCAGTTCATGTTTCAGTTTCAACCTGAACTATATGAACACTGAATTATTCTGAAATTCCAGAGATCCAGACCTCCCAACAAAATTTGAGCTTGGAAAATCACCATGAAACAGGATGACATTCTGTTTACCATTATAAAACTGAACAATGTGTCAACTAAGTATCTGTAATGCCAGTAAAAGCTTTTGTTAGATTGCCCAGGAGCCACAGACCCTCAAAACCTACGCTGAGACTTGCAGGGCTGGTATTCATCTTGTTCTGGTTTAAGATGAATATAATTTCAGTGTCTGCATATGAACTAGGTGTCTTAGTTGTTGGGAATCTAGTCAATAGAGTTGGTGGAGTCGGGAGACAAATTCAGTTGACCCATAGGAATCTATTTTAGGAGGAGATGGATAATTGTCTAAGTTTCATTTACTAGATTGACTAGATTAACTGACTTTCCTGGAAATGTAATGAGAGCTTAGATACCTCGCTCATTTATATGCAGTTCAGGTGAGCCGCTTAATCAGCTGCTACTTGAGATGGCATAGGGCAGCCTTCTTAGTTTCTAGCTGCTAATCAAAAAGGTGCAGGAGCCACATCATATCCACCAGCTACATGATCGTGTCTGAGATGTTGTAGGGGATATCAAAAGAAATAGTGCACCTTCAGATTCACAATTGAATCTCTCTGTTTCAGTTCAGGTCCAGCTCTAGAGCAGTCAGACAGCACTGACAGTCCTGGCCCCATGTATGGTTCTTAGGGTTCTGTCTTCTTGCTTCAGGACAAAGAACCTGGTGCTTGAAGCAACTTTATGCTGACATCCTTGGCTTTGAGACACTGTCTGGGGAGTCCACCTTTAAGTCCAGATTCCACTAATTTCAATAACTATCTTGTCTCATTAGATAGAGATAATGGGTGATGCTCACAGGTGAATCATCCAGGATAAATATCTAAAGTTTGCTCTGTCATAGTATTTCTCAGTTAAGGATTTCAGTACTGAACATGACTGACATACATGACACACTATGTCTCTCCACTGTTGACACATTATCATCTCCTCCATCCACACAATTTTCCCTGCTTTTTCAATAGCACCAAGTCCCCTCTTCTTTCTCTGAGGTTCCCCAGTGTGTCCAGGGTCCTCAGCACTGGAGTGGCCCAAGAAGAGGCTTTGATTCAGTGATTCAATTCCGCTGAACCTTATTGAGTGAATCCTTTAGGGTATTTATCAAAGAATCAGTATTTTATGGGAGATTTTCCAGTCATCACCTCTATCAGTGATATTCCAGCCACCCAGACCTGGACAGGACTTTTGGAAAGGAACTGCTCTGTAGAGAATTCTTTGAGTGGGTGCTGTATTATATGAAATAATTTTCCTCAATAGAGCTTTATAAAAATTTATACTCCCTAATTTATACTATGCACTACTCTTACTGTAGAAAGGTGATCAGGTCTGCTATGTTTTTAATGTGTTTCATGATGGCAGGGTGTGTTTCTGTTTTATTTACATAGTCTGCAGACACAAGGGCTCAGAAGCCATTTCATAAGAAGCTCCATGGAAAAGTTAAGCTTTCCTAACAAAAAACAAGGCATAGTTTAAAAGAGAGAATTGGTCTTTTGAAATGAAGCATTGTTCATTGGAAAACAAAGATGCTAAGCAAACTAAAGCTTAAATGTTTCTTTGCTAAAAATTATACTTACTGCTTCAGACAGCAGAAAACCCGGGTCTGATTTTCATGATAAAATAAATCAGTATGATTCCACCAAGATTCATCTTTTAGTGAAACTAGAAGGCATTTCATCCTGGAAAAAAAAATTACTACTGATTGAAGTAATCACAGCAAACAAATATAGCTACCAGATATTTCTTCTTCTAATGGTAGTTCTTCTGAGATTTTTTGATAAAACAATTAAGGATAGTTGCATACAGCTTGATACTGCCTGGATGCTTCTGATTCCTGGAAATGGTGTAGAATTTTTTCTGTCATATGACTCAAAGTATACCGAACTATCAAGAATGTGATGAAGAGAAATCTGCAGTTTTCTATTCCTTCTTTCACTTTCTGTCTCAGGAAATCCATCATTCTTGTGTATATGGGCAAATGTAATTTCTAATGCTTATATGCAAACATATAAACATAATTTAAGGGAAGATTTTAATGTTTTTACATGTAATCTCTCATATTTTGCACGTATTTGCATTAGAATGGGTGAGATGTAGTCTAATATATATATACGCGCGTCCTCAATATGTGCAGAAATGTTTTTTAGGATGTTGATTTAACTAGAGCTTTTAGATGAGCTATTAAAAGTATCATATGTAAGACTAGTAAAGCAAACACTGAAATCATAGAGCTAATGTTGTGAGAATGACTACATTTTTCCTGTACAGCTGTACTCAGACTTAATCCTCTTTGGTGAAAAAAGGCACAATTTTTTTTAAACTGTTTGAGATTTCTAAATATATAAAATACATTCAGTTAAGATTAACACTGATTTTGAAACACACCAATTTGAAGTTAAATGTTTTTTTTAAAACACTAAAATTGAAGTTCTTAATTTTTTTCATTATTTATGTGTTCCAGTTGTAACGATTCATGAATCTGTATGTATACTGTATGCATGTATACACACATATAAAATAATCCTTTTTTGCTTAAATATTTTTGGAAGAAATATTCTGTCCTGTTCTAATTGAGTTAGAGGATCTGGTCTGTCTGTTAGAGGCATTTCTTTACCGGGATTCATTGCAATTTGTTTTTGACACCACAGGTAGAATGTTTCTCATAGTTCAAATGTAATTAAGAAGTACCATCTCATGAACAGCTCTTCCCTGTAAATAAATAACTGTGCACATTATTAACCTCAGTATAAATACTATACATAAAACTGAATATTTGAATAATCATTTTACTTGGAGACCTAAGCATCTGGTTTTAAAAACTAACTGGTGCTCACCCATCTGTTTAATAATCTAGAATAATTTACCATTTTTCTCTCTTTGCTTCTCAAATACAAATTGTTTGCATGTTATCATATTCACTGCACAGTTTCCTATAATACCAACCAGTAATCTAGCGAAGGCATTTTCCCTACTGTTGTGCAGATGTCATATTACCCCATAAAACGTGTGTGCTTTAGTTTCAACAGAAACTGAAGACAAATATCTGCAAGTGTCTTCTCTTCAGTATAAATAACATTGTTTTCCCCTCCCTTTCCTCAGGTGCCTACCCAAGACTCTCACTGAGCTTCAGGTTGAAGAGAAATATTGGATACTTTATTCTTCAAACCTACATGCCCTCCATACTGATTACCATTTTATCATGGGTGTCATTCTGGATCAATTATGATGCATCAGCAGCAAGAGTTGCCCTTGGTATGTGCTAAGAATGAATAGAGCATTAAAATTTCAGACTGAATGTAGCCTTTGGAGGTCATTAAAAGACTTCAATGTGATGTCAGCATTTTGATAATCCTAAATTTCCATCAAAATCATATCACTCAGTATTGCCTCAAAGGTGATAAGGTTTCCCCTTCATGTAAGAATGTAGCTACCACTAAATCTCAACATGAGCCGCTCATACAGATCTTAGCCCTTGTTCTTATCAAAGTTAATGTTGTCAGTAGCTTCAGAAAGGAGACCAGCTTCAGAATCATACTCCAAGTTCTTGAGTGTGGGCTTTTAATCCAGTTTACTGTGGGAAGATAAGTATAGCTCCAGGCCTCCTCCTGAGGTTCTGGGACTTTAACTGACAGTGGCAGGAACAGGTCTCAAGAACCATGTACTAGTTCAGAGCACAGGGGCACATCAGCTACAGGCCATTACATCCTGCTTAACCCTCAAAATGCACAGTGTTCTAAGTGCATTTTAAGTGCAGTTTAAAGTGTTGTTTAACTCACAGCAGAAAATATTAGATTTGGCACATGTTGGTGATCCCTGTCCAAGACCTATTGAGATCAAAATATCCTTTAGATAACAGAAGGTGGCTTCAGAATGGTGCAGTGCAGTAGATACCCTGGAGGGAAGGAATGCCATCCAGGAGGACCTTGACAGGCTCAAGAGGTGGGCCTGTGAGAACCTCATGAAATTCAGTAAGGCCAGCTGCAAGGTCCTGCAGCTGGGTGGGGCAATCCCAAGCACAAATACACTCTGGGTAGGGAATGGATTGAGAGCAGCCCTGAGGAAAAAGTTTTTGGGGTGTTGGATGGGGCTTTGAGCAACCTGGTCTAATGGAAAGTGTACTTGCCCATGGCAGGTGGGTTCGAAGTAGGTGATCTTTAAGATTCCTTCCAACCCAAAACATTCTATGATTCTATGAAAATATTTCACAGGAAATACTTCATCTATTACAGAATCATAGCCACAGATAGTTATGGACAAGGAAGATGAAATGGAGCCATAAATCCTTATGGCTACGGCTGCCTATCGTCTCATCCTGAATCCTGACTTCAACTCTGTGCTTCCCAATAGCAGATACCTTCCTACCCTAAACCTGTCTCTAAGACTATTCTGTATAACTTCCTGCTGTAATCTCTTCCCTTCTTAAAGCACGAACATATTCCCTAGTTCTCTTATTTTTATGATATGTACTACAGCAAACCGGGACTGCAACCCATGTCCATATGATTCCCTACCTCTGTACCCTGTACCTCCCAAGGTTCCACATACTAAAGAAGGCTGGTCAGCCACAGCTATACATTTGTGCAATATTGCCTTACTAGCACCTGAACTTGGGTAACTGGAGATACAGTAGATTAACTGCAGTTTCTGTACAGTAATTGTACAGATACTGTAGATTAGCTGGTGCATACGGGTATGACACAATCTGGCATTGCCACTGAGCAGCTAGTGCATGCTCAGCAGGTTGCAAATAAGTAGTAGCTGAACAGGAGGTGGAACATAGAGTCCAAACAGCTGTGACGTATTCAGAAATTAGCTACTGCATTTCAAAGGTCCACCCTGGAGATATGATTGAGTGAAGGGAGAACTTCAAACATATCAGTCAGCATCTAGATTTTACATACCAGCCAGGACTAAAGAGAATAGGTGGTTAGACAAAGTCACCAAATCTAGTGATATTCTTTTCCCTTCTATGATGGATTCACATGTTTTTTGTTATTTAACAGGACTGTCTCATGTGGTCTATTTCTCTGTAACACAAGTTTATCAAGTGCTGTACTGTGATAACACAAATATTAGAATAAAAGTCAGAGAGAACATTGAAGGCAAGCCCAGGAGCCCAGATGTTCTATTACAAATTGATAGTCCTTTTGACAGGACAAAAATACATCTCATAGATTCTTCTGAGAAAACAATTAGTGCCTTGGTGATAACGTCTGTGATGCTTGTATAATAAAGTTCAGTATCATGGGTCTAATCCTATGTTCCTTTGTGTAGCCCCTCTTATGAGCCAGGAGCTGATCTGAAATGGTAGCAAAGTTTAAAGGCAATATAGCACCTTTAGAGTTATGTATCTGACTGAAAAGTGCAGTACAGAGGAGGGTAAGGCCTGCTGGTCTGAGTATTTGTTAGAGGAAGGATTCTTTGTGCAATTCTTAGGGATGCGGAGACAAACTTACTTAACCCATACAGGAAGCCTGTGTTCTCTACAACATCCTAATTCTAGTTGATTCACTTCTACATTTTGTGCCTATCCCTTTTCCTTTGCTGCATATGCCACCTGTGCTCCAGCTTGCACTGAACCCAGTAGTTGCCTCAATGGAGGAATCCATGCATGGAGCAAACACCAGCTCATTGCAGAGATTCTGTACTATGGACAACTGCAGACAGGGGCTGATACAGGGCTGTTCTCAGGAGAAATATTCAAACCCATCAGTTCTGCTCAGTACTGAGGTTTTGCTAGTTAGTCCTAGAAATTTCCAAAATTCAGTCTTTTGAGTGAGGGGAAAAATAACCTTGAGAGTTCTCGCTCTTGGGAACAGCTGTAATCACAAGATTATCCTGTTTCTATATAACAGGTGAGTGTCAGCTACTTCTCCAACTGTGCTTTAAAATAAATTATTGATTGTCGGAAGGGCATCTGCGTGCAGGATGCCAGGGTTTCCCATGAGATGTCTTTCTTTGTGGTTAGTGATAGCCACCTTTCTATTCAGTGTGCTTAATCTTCTGGATCTCCAAACATCTGACATCAACACACACTTGTTTCACACTTTAGAGGAAAAGCACTGAAAAACCGCATGACACTGACCTACTAAATATACAAGATATCTGTTACAGAACCTTATAGGCTACTACTGCAGTTCCCTGGAGTGACACTGTTTACACTGACAGCTTGATTTTGAGTTATATTGTCTTTGTTTCTGTTTCTTCAGATAAAAGAAGCTGTGCTTTATAATATGGCAGCAATTTTCTTTTGTCCTTTATTTTTGTACTGCCTGCAATTTAGTGACTACTTACAAACTGATGGTATAATTATGAAATCAGAGAAAACAGCAATGGAGGGGACTTATTAGAATGTCTTGCCTTGCAATGTAGACTTATTCTATGAATCATTGTTTTCAGCCACTTGTGATTTGTAGTTCCCATAAAATTTCCAGCAGAGATACAGACCATGTAGTTTATTGTGAATTCAAGCAGACTGATAGTAAATTTGCTTTTCTTACCAGCTTTTCAAAACAGTGCTCCGTAATATATTTTCAGTTGCTATGTCCATCCTTAGGTAAATAAATGAGGGTTTGACATACCTTATAGATTTTTCTAGGTACTTTACTAGTGTTCAGTCAATCACCATAAAAATGCTGCTCTCCCCCCTTAGCTTTTTCATTGCACAAATCCACATACCTGTCTGCCTCTCACTGCTCATCTCACTTCTTTCTATGTAAAAATTAGAGTACTGCTCTAAACTAGTCATCTCCAAGTCTCTCTTCTATATTGACCTTTCCTTGAAATAGGTGTCTAAAATAGGTGGGATGAACTGCTCAAGAAGGGTGCCTGTCTCTCAACATTTGCTACAGGACTAACTTCAACCAGCTGTTTTAACTGCTGAAATTTAAAACTGCATGGGAAGAGTCTTTCACCATCTATATGAACACTCATTCTGTTGCATATCAGTTTGGCCTGATCTCTGAGGAATGGATCATCAGTACAGCTACATTGGCTTCCATGAACCTACATTAACTCATGGCAGTGGTGCCAGACCCTTTGGTAGCTGTTCCCCCAATCATGTGAAGAAAATACTGTAACAAAATAATAATGCATCAAGCTTTCATTTTGCTTTGATTTGCAGTGATGTCACCAGTAAGATATCTTTGAGAAATTTTTAAGCTTCTTCACACTGACAAGGCAGATTTGCCAAAAGGGAAAATAAAATTGAAATGTGGTGTGCCTGGAGTTGTAAGATATGTGCTCTTTTTCTTTGTGTAGGAATTACAACTGTGCTGACTATGACAACAATCAACACTCATCTGCGAGAGACTTTGCCTAAAATTCCGTATGTTAAAGCCATCGACATGTATCTCATGGGCTGCTTTGTATTTGTCTTCTTGGCCTTACTTGAATATGCCTTTGTCAACTACATTTTCTTTGGAAAAGGCCCACAAAGGCAGAAAAAACTTGCAGAAAAAACAGCAAAGGCAAACAACGATCGCTCAAAGTTTGAAGGCAACCGGGTAAGATTCTTTAATCTATATATATATATGCTCTCTATTCTTTTATTACAAAAGTATCTGTTTGAAACAAAAAAACCTTGTGTAAAAACATCACCAACCACATCATCTTTTTGTGGACAAACTTGGGCATTTTTATATTCAAGAACCTACTCAGAAGAATATATTTTTAGGCATACAGAAATCGAAGGAGTCTGACAAGTAATTGTAAGAAGAAGAAAACAATGGGAGTGCAGCTAGCTTGAATATAAAGGCTCAGATCCACAAAGGCATTTATTTTTCTAAATCCAATATAATTTAGCTGTGATTTTGTTTAAGTATATACATAAGGCAACCCAGGATCTGAGCATACTTTTTCTCACTTCAATTACAGCAGATGCATTTAGAACGGGAGAGAACAGATAAAGGATTAGTTCTGCCATGCTAATTAATTGGCCAGCATAGCTGAAACGCAGTGTGTGGCATTGTCATGTGCTGCTGTTTAAGACCAGCAGAAAATTATGATTCCTAGAGAAACTTTTGGGTTTACTTTTGAAGCAAATATTAGCATGGTCTGTGCTGATTACATTCAAGCCTATTCCCTTGCCTAGAGTATTACTTCATCCAATGAATGCCCTTTTTTTTCCCTTTGGAAGAGACATTCAAGGTATTTAACATTATATGATATTAGCAAACCATGTCAGTTTGAATAGAACATGGGGGTTTCTTTTTTTTTTGGCTAAAATGCTTCCAGGGAGGTTTCTTCATTCAGTTGCATTGAGTAAGATTGTTTTTAATATGACCTATAAATTAGAAGAGTTCACAGTGAAAGAACTACTAATTGTTTATAAAATACCAGTATCATAAAAGTAATTTCAAGCTGTATGTTTTGATCCTAATGATTCTGTCTGCTATAGTAAATGTAGTGCAGAGCTGCACCAAATTATTGACATTCATATCTGGAATTTTTTAATCGATAAACTCATTTTTGTCCACTGTATTATGAAACCAAATTCTCATCACAGTTGGTAACACTGCTTAGGACTAAGCTAGCAAGAAGAATGAATTCCCTTTCCTTGAAAAATAAATAGTCATAATAATAAAAAAAGCAGATGGGGAAAAAAAAAAGAGTATCAAGAGAATTAAGAGATTTGAAAGAAATTGAGAAGATTTTAGCTACAAGAGTGTAATGCAGATGTATGCACTGATGTTCAGTTCTCCCAATGGAAACCATCTGGTCAATCTTGTCCATTTAAATGATTTACATAATTCAGTGCAAGTCTTGTTAACGGGCCCAACAGCACCCTGTGCCTGACTGTTTTTCCATCTTAAGACCAATTGGTCTATATTGTTAAAAGAAGTATAAGTATCTTAACATAAAAAAATAGAGTTTCATACATAGATCATGCCATTTTTATATCCCAGATTTATATCAACCTTTTTTTGTTCACTTCTGAATTGCAGCCCTTAACAATCTTTTCTTTCTGGACTATCCTAAGCAAATACCATGGACTGTTCTGATTTTTCTGCTGTTTTAATATCAACCATACATGAAACAAATTAGGAAAGAGATTCAGCACACCAGAGCTGGAAGAAGAGTTTGTTACTTGTTTGCCTTGGAGTCCCAGCTGTGAAAGGGAACTCTGTATGCTTTGTGGCAATGTATGTATTCATACTGACTATGAATATGTGCTGTTTAGGTGACATAGGATAAATAAAGAGGTATGATACCATTCTGTGTAGAAAACATTTTGTCTCCAGGCCTCAGCTGGTGAAGTCAATACAGCTTCATTGCAGTTACTGGATTCAGTGCTTTCAGAGAAGCAGTGCCAGCATACAACAGGAAAAGGCAGGAACATCAGGTACAGCTGATCAGAAATCTTCCTTTGAAAAAAAACCATAGAAAATGTAGATTCAGTGGATGTAGGATGTTAAATCTGAACTTCTCATTTTAGAAAGCCTGTCTAATGCAAAGCAGAAGGAATTTATCAGAGCACGTAAGAGGTCCCATTGCTTTCAGGATGAGCAGCTCAGGGAAAATCCATCTAGCAGATCTACATAGGACAGAGTTTATCAGGGCTTCCAGACACCACAGCCCTGATGCAGGAAAATGGTTCCCATGGTAAGGCACTGGAAGAGGTTGCCCAAAGAAAATGATAAATACTCCATCCCTGGCAGCGTTCAAGGCCAGGTTGGACAAAGCCTTGTGTGACATGGTCTAGGGTGAGGCGTCCCTGCAGATGGCAGGGGTGTTGGAGCTAGATGATCTTAAGGTCCTTTCCAACCCAAACCATTCTATGATTCTGTGATTCTATGTCCACTATTCTGTACAGATACCCTTAAATACAGCAGGAGAGGTGGTCATGCCACAGTTTTTAACATACTTGCCCTGGAAGACAATATTTGAAAGCTCTGCAAGGTTTGCTCTGACCTCTTCAAGGCAGCAAAGAGGCATTAACTTCCAACCTCTCCTTTGGTGCCCTTGAAGATCATTGAGTCTGATGGAAATAATGGCTGGTTGGCAGTTTTGCTTCTTGTTTTAGAGTTTGGACTCAGGGGCTGAATGTCCTGGGAGAGGCTCATAAACTGGAGGGAGGGCACACTGCATAGCAAGGAATGCTTAGAGCCATGAAGACAGCTTTGCACAAGTTCAAGAAAATTATAGTTTTTGTGATTTCGGTGAGGCTTTGGGCTTTCATGGAGTGTATATCCATTCAGAACAGGAAGACTTCTAATCCTGGGAAATATTTCAAATCTCACATGATCTGCGGCTGACCAGCATTTTGAAAGAAAGGGAGAATGCCTAAAATCAGGCAGCCTCCTCTGCAGCTATCATCAGCACTATTTGATGACTATCAAAATGTGCTGTGCTAGAAAGAAGATTGAAAAGGGTTCAAATATAAAACTGGAAGAAGGCATTATTTTTAGTCTGTCTTGAAGACTACCATTTTGGGTTGATTTGTGTTGCTGTTTTGTTTGAGTAACTGATTTTTTTGTATATGAAATATGTGCATGGTCTGCCTGTCACTGATTGAGGGTGCTAGCTCAGGGCACTAGCAAAAAAAACCAGACTAAACCAAATAAATAAATAAACATTAGACCATTTGTTGTCCACATCAGCTGCTGTAACTTGTGGGTGTTGTGATAGAACTGTGAACTGTGCTGTATCAAGTCCAACCTGAGTCAAGAGGGGCAGCAGTGCTGTGGAAATCCCTTGTTTGTGTTGGGAGGCAGCACAGCATACTGCCTTATGCGCAGGCCCTGAGTTCAAGCATTGCTCTTGCAGTATAAGAGACTGGGAGTACTGCTGAGGCAGTGTCTGTCTCTCAAGCAAAGGCAGCAAGAGAAGGATGAGGGAAAATGCCACATTATTTTCACACAGGAGGATTTTAGTTCATGGAAACTGGTATTGTAGTTCACTTTTTGCATGTCAGAGAGGACTGAAGTCTGGAATACAAGCTAGCAGGCTTGGTTATAAATACTGTTTCTGTAGTAGCAAAAGCTTTTTACACTTTCTTAGTCTTATTTGGTTGTAGAGCAGGAGAATCTTAGTAACAAAGATGTTCTAGGCCACAGAATCCACAGATGTGGATATGTTTGTGTTTTATTTGATAACTGCAAACAGACAGTTGATGCTCAGTAACTCTGCTTCCTATCACATGCATTTGCATTGTCCCGCATCAGAGGTTATGGGTTTGAAAAGCCAAAACTGGTACAACCATCTCCATGTTGCTGCTGCTGCTATGAACATGCCTCTCCAGTGCCAAGCTTTTAGGCACTTCACTCTGAGTTATTACTGATCCACTGCCACTGAGGCTTGCTGTGTTGAGGAATGCTCCACCACCAGCTGCTGCTGCTGCTGCTGCTGCTGCTGCTCATTGGCTTCACTGCTCCAGTTATGGCTTTCTGTCCAGCTCTGCCCAAATGATAAAGCCAATGAGCCCATTAGCTCCAGGCATAAGGGAAAGAGTCCTCACAGCATGGAAACGGCACATGCAGTGTCCTCACATTGCAGAGGTGACAAAGAAAAGCAGTGGGGAGAGAAAAACTCTCTCCTGTATTCTCCCATGTAGCACTGCTGAAGGTGGCATGATGACTGAGGCACATCTGACTAAAATGAACCTCTTGAAATGGTTTCAGAAGATTCAGAACTGGTGATAAGATGAAACCTGAGCAAGGCTTTACAAATGACTCATTTGTGGATCAGCAGCTGACTACAAAGAAAATGTCACATTTAGCTCTCTCTTTCTTTTGACTGCTTTTGCATCACATTTAGTTTCAGATAATGCACTGTAAATAGTATTCCTCACTGAACTTTTCCAGCCTATCCCAGTAAACCATAGTTTCTGGAGGCAAACATAGGATGATCCATTTATTTTTTTGGTGTATAACCAATTTTCATACATGTACCAGTTTTGTATTAAAAACTCTCTCATACTCTGATACTCTGCTTCATATATCAGGACAAACCGTAGGATAAAGGAAGAACTGAGTCTTGATTTTTCATAAAATATTTCTTCTGCATATGGTATCAGTGCCTAAAATCCTCTGTTTGTGGTAAAGCTGTCACAAAAGAATAGGTGGCCTGTAAAAATGTTTTCCCTGGAAAATGATCACCATCATTACAGAACAATTCTGTTTCTCCTGTTCCCATTGGCAGATTCAGGCTTCATTTGTAGCTCTCTGTGCAGTTTCAGTTTTGCTACATGAATTGTTTATTTTAAATAAGGCTCAGATACAGCCTAATTTACAACTAAATCAGCATGAGAGAGCTCTAAGGCAATCTTGTTGTTCACTCTTGTGATAGAGGCTACTGGCATAATCAGCTGGTGAGCATGTGTTTTGGACATAGCTCCTTCTGGGCCAGTCCACAGAGGTTATGATTTCCTCACAGTCCCCTGCTAAAAATATTGCTTCTTAGTTCAAGCTGTGGCAATTTACGTTTCCAGTTTGGTGGGACCAAAAGTTCAGCCCCAGGGTATCAAATCAGGAGGGTGACTATCGCACAAGCTCATTCAAGCTTCAACCCCCCCGTGGCTGTCAGACATGTGGGAACAGCTTCCTTTGAACAAAAATAATGCATAACCCTTTATAAAAAGGCCCTTCTCTTCAGGCAGTCACTACATGTTTTTTTTAGCGCTGGAGATTCCTGGCTCAAACCCCCGCTGTTGGCCAAGGCGGCAGCTTCCCACCAGGCATTGCTGAGAATAGAGGCTCAGGCCACTTACATCTACTTAGTGCTTTTAAGGAACTGTTAATTGTAGCAACCCTTCTCACAAGTGGGATTTTATTCTGAGAATGAACATCTTGGCTGCTGTGGCAGAATTACCACTCAGTTTAAATTGGGCAATATGAGAATAGCAAAACTGGCAGTATTCTCTTGTGCATCTTCATCTTTCCTGGGTACTTTTTTTGGTGCTGTTTTGAACAGTGGGATATTTCTGAAACATGAGCATGGTGAGTAGGTGCCAAGTTTCGAAAAATATCCATCAAGGGTGATGAGCGCAGTTCTTGTGGGAAGAACTCTTGTCCTGTAGCGCTTATGATGAGGATGCTGAGCATGTGCTGGTGGACTCATGCATGTACTATTTTTTTTCTGCAGCCACTTTGCCCTAGTATGAATGGCGTAAATCCAGAGACAATAAGAAGGATTGTATGTGCAATCCATTGTACAGCCTAGAGACTGTAAGAATCCAGACAATGTGAAACACAGGGCAAGGGAGGACCATGCATTTATTTATTTATTTTTTCTCTATTCACATACTTCAATGTTAATTCTTACTTGGTGGACAGTGATATTAATATGGGAGTTCCTAATTATTTTTCTTCTTCATACTTGCCTTGTTTTTCAAGATCTTTCCATCTTCCCAGTTCTGCTGGCTACCCTGGGCTTATCTCCTAGGCTGATAGAACACAATGCTCTCTTTCAATCTTTTTTTTTCTGCTTATTAATTAATAAAAACATATTAAAACAGTAGTGAGAGAAGTATCAACTTTTAGACACAGGAAGAACACTCAATGCAATGATTCTTGTGTTTTCAGTTTTAAATTATTTCTAAAATATCCAAGGTATAATGTGGTCAGATAGTTTTGTTTTAAGCACAGATAACACTTAAGGTTCAATCGCATACTGTTCTACAAGTTGGAAAGCCAATTATATACGTAAGTAAAGAAGATAGAAACTGCTATGAGGTAGTTTACCCCTTACAAAACTGTAGACGCTTGCACCAGGGCAGGTAAGGTGAGAATCAGGGAGATGGAGTCTAGATTATAATTTGCACTAAAAATAATTTCCATTTTATTATGATTTTAAGGGGAGATCCATTTCATGGGATAATGTGCTTGAATAGTAATTTTGATGTAAAATAATGCAAGACTAACTACAGAGACAGCTTTTCATGCTGTTATTTAAACCCGCTATTTGCATTTATATTGCTTCATATGATGGAAAGTGTTGACATGGTATTTAAAAATTTGGGATTTATGAACTCCTAAACATACCTATGGGGTTTGAGCAAAATGCTACTTATTTTTCTTTTTTGTGTAGTGTAGTGAAAGACTTACGAGGAAAAAGATTTAATTGTAAAGTACTCCTTAAAATTTATGGAATATTAATCAGAAAACTAAATGAACCTGAAATAATTCAGACATTACCTAATAGTAAATCAAGCCTTATGGTAGTTTCCTGACCCTAGTAAAGTGTTCTCTCACTGGCATTGAAGCTGAGGTTTTCCAGAAATCTTAATTGAGGAAAGGTATTCTATAGCAGATCTTGTCTTTCATTTCTCTAAAAGTATAATACTTAACATCTAAATGAGTCAGTATCTTGTTTAGAATTGAGAAGTAGATTCAGGACTTTTCAAGTGTAAAAGTTTAGACTTTCATACCCACAACATACAATCTAAGCTGGTGACATGGTGTTTCTCCAAGAGCAAGTATCAGAGGTTCTTTGTGAACTTTATGTTATTTCTCCTGTTTCTGACTTCAGTTATGTAAGTTATGGTAATATTTGTGTGATGATATTAGGCTTCTAGTGTCTTCAGATTTTTTTATTTGTACTGTAATAAGTGTAGTTCAGAAATGGTGAACTTTCAAAAGTTAATCTGTTCTTCTGTGCCTGAAACATCTCACAGCATTTCATGCTTCTCAGCCTCCAGAGTATGTGAGATTCAGTCACTTCACCCTAGTGCAGGAGCTGTTGTTCAGAGGTGGGAAGGATGGGGTTGATTAAAATGGATTCTGAAATGTAAGCATCAGTTTTGCACATTTGGATCCATAATGCTTCAGCAGGGAATTATGAGTTGGTACTCAGCTGTTTCTCTCTGCTTTGATGACCTCACGGGGTAACACTCCTTGGAAGCAATCAGCCCTGGCTTGTGTTGAAGAGAAGATGGGAGTACCAGCAGTGGAGACCACAGTGAGAAAATGGAAATGAATGGCTTCAGGTGGAACCAGAGTGGGCAGAAAGGAGAATACAAGAAGCATGGAGGCACAGGGTTTGCAGAGAAGGCAAAAAGGAGAAATGTTTAAGTTAAATAAGGGTGGTAAGGTTTGAGAGGAAATCATCCAAATCTACAAAGTCATCTCTCCAATTTATAAGCAATGTTTGAGAGCAAAGCCTACCATTAACATTTTTGGGGTAATTTCCAGTGCACAGACAAGGACATTTTTGAGCTAGGTGATAAAATTTTATTCTAAGGCTCATAAGGAGCAAAACAAAAGTTTCAACAAAAACATTGGCCTTGTTCATCATGTGTATCCATGGCTAATCTGTTTAGCTACTTATCTCAATCTGTATCTGTAATATTTTCCCAGGAGCCACTGAGCAACATTCATGTTCACTCATGGAGGATTTTGCCTTACCTGTATATTCAGGCAAACATGAGTTGACTTGCACAGGATACCCTACCATTATTGGTTTGCTTCTTCATTCACTGAGAGAGCTTGTGTACATTTGTCAAAGTCATTTAAATTGTTGCTTAGACCATTCAGAAGTCATGCTTTTGTGCATACTTTTTAACATTTTGCATACATTAAGTATTCATACTTCACAATATCACCTTAAGATTGTCACAAAGCATTATCATATATTGCTCTAATGTGGTTGAATGTTTAGGTAGTTTATCTAAAACCACTGAAGGTATCAATATAATTTTTAAGAATGGATCTCAAGAGTATATGTGGACCAGAAGCCTGAATTCAGTTTTTGCAGACCCCTTCTTCTCTCCATCTGCTCGTTCCTTGTATTTGACATGCAAGTCTGTTGCTCTATTAACAAGGAGATTCATTTCAGAAGTATGTCTCCAAATATGTTTCACTTGAGATATTTAGGGAATACATGCTGTCATGCAACTTCATAGGATATAATGGCATTTTCAGACAAAGCATTTACACAAATGTTGCAACATTTTTTACAACTTTTCTAGTTTGATTTATAAGTGCAGTCACAAGCAGTGACAAGTGGCCACATCACTGGGAGATCAAAGGCAGAAGCCATGTTAGGATGGCATGTAAGGTTGACAGACAAAAATGAAGGCGGCTATGAAGTGTAATGAAATAAATGGAATAAAATTAATTCCTTGGGCAGGAGAAGCCAGAATATATAAGTGTACCCTCCAGAATACAAGCTTTCAGCCAACACCTCATTTAACAAAAATCCAGGCTCAGTGTAGAAGGACAAAGTACCCATGGATGGGCTAATGTCTGTATATATGTAGGTGGCAGGCAGAATTTGGAAGCCCTGAGGGAAAGGGCAGCTGACACCTGTGGTGGTGGAAGGAAAGGGAGTAGAAACCTGCAAAGAGAAGGCAGTGCTGTCAGGATGGAGCCCAGCAAAACAGCCTCTGCTGGGGCATTGTTAGTAAGCTGAAAGATATTACTCAAAGTGTGGGAGGAGATGGGAAAGGACATGACATGTGATGCTGTGGGGTCTGGATGACAGATTTAGTTTTAAGGTTCATATGAAAAATGCAGATTATGGAGATATTTTACACAATGCTGTCACAAATCCTGATCATAATTTGTAATCTTTGTGGAAATAAACCCAAACGAAACAGCAAAACCAACAACCAACCAACAAAACAGAGAAATCTGAATCTATTCCTTTCAGAGACCACCATCAGTAGTGATGCTATTCATGGCTGTATTTTACAGCTGTGTGTATTCCCCGGTCACAGATACTGCTCAACAGCATGAACTCATTTCTACAAACCTCAGGCTTGTACTTTTGTACCCAATGGGTTTCTGCCATGAGGAAAATAAATTCTTCTTAATCACTTCTGAGGCTTCTCCACCCCATTATTTTGGTTCACATTGTTTATTTTTATTTATAGGCGCTAATCAGCATAATGTGCTGTTGTTGCCTACAACTGCAGGATTTGTTGGACACCTTAGGACATTTTTTCCCTACTTGCCTGTATGTCAGTCATAGCATTTTATATTCCTTTTCCATTTGCAAGAAGCTTGGCAAAGCATTACTGATAAACTATCATATTTTTTTTCTCTGAGAAAAGATAAGCTGTAGCTTCAATACTTAATGAAAGAAATATACATTTTACAAAATTTTAACAGGATTGAAAAAAGCTAAATGCATATGGACAGCCACAGCCACACATATTTTTAATGCACCACACAAAGCTTGCAAAAGATGTGTTATCAGATGACTGTACAAGCTTCAAAAGGCTATGACAACAGTGTGTTTTATGAACCACTTTTAAACAGATGCTGCTAGGATGATATATTTGACTGCTGCAGTTAACACAGCTAGATCATGTGGCAGATTAGAAATACATATTAATTACAGGGTGAATTCTGGATGATAAATTATATATGTAAAACTGGAAATTATGCTGTATGGCATGATTCACTATCTGTGTCTGACATAGGGAAGTGAGTTCACTTGAACAGTCACACATGCATTAACTGGCTGAAAATACCCAGCACAGAGTATTTTACCTTCATCTGTCATTTTCCTTTTCTAAAAACTAGCAAGAAAGTTGGAGCTGATCCCAGCATCAGCTGTGTTCTCCCCCCTTCCTCCAGCATTCAGGGCACGGGGCACAAGGGGTGGTGACGCCTCACCACTGTAGCTACCAAATACTGACTAAGACAGCATAATTTGAGACTTCCTTTTAGTGCCATTGATGGGAACTGAAGGTTTTTCTGGAATGAAAGAGCCAAACCCAACTCTGTGCAACTCTTCCGTTATTGCTGCTCAGGGGGTCTGGAGGCTATGAATGATCACAACCTTCCTCTTAATTACTAAAAATGGTATCACATTGCTCACCTGTGCTCAACGCTGTGCTCACTGCCTGTTGGATATGGAAGTGGAAGGGAAGAGTGCCACCTATTTTCTCAGTTCAGCAGATTTCTTCTACGTCTAAGTTCATTGGACTTTAAGATCACTTACCCAAGAGGTAAAACCCTACAGTTAAGCGTTGCCATGATTGGAAAACTGTGCAAATGACCATGCAAGGAAAAGTTGAAGAGAAAACTTGCAAATAAACTCTATGATTGCAAAATGCAAAGAGTTCAGCAGATCAGAACTGTTCTTGTGATTTTAGCAAGCTTCACAGGCACTTTTTCCAGCTGGTTTTAAATCACAGATAGAAAAAAGCTAGTCCGGTTTAATTTAATTTTCTGCTATAGCAGAGGCAGAATCCATCCCTTTTCCCCCATTGCCAGCAATGTGGAGATTTCACTGAACTACACCACCCTTTAAAACGCATCTGGTTTAGAGGGAGAGGGAAATGATTATTTTTGCCAAATGCAGGTTGTACTGGAGATTGGTAGTATGATGATATGCCTGTTTGTAAAAGTATTTAAGGCATATGAGTATTACCCTTTTTTTTTTTCCTAAGATTATCACATGCTTAAAATGAATACACACTTTCTTAAAATATGTATGGGTTTGGAGATTTAAATACACCCACATTCTGCTGATAAATGTCAAGTCTTTTGAAGCAATTTATATTTCTGGTTTTGCCCCCTAGGTGGACACCCATGGAAACATTCTGTTAACATCGCTCGAAATTCACAACGAGGTGGCAAGCAACGAGGTCACCACCAGTGTTACGGAAGCCCGAAATTCAACGATATCCTTTGACAACTCAGGAATACAGTACAGAAAACAAAGCTCACATCGCGAAAGCCTTGGGAGACGTTCGTCAGAAAGACCAGGCCCCCACAGCAGGAGGGGCCATTTACGAAGGAGGTCTTCACAATTGAAAATAAAAATCCCTGATCTAACAGATGTGAATGCCATCGACAGATGGTCAAGAATGGTTTTTCCGTTCACATTTTCTCTTTTCAACCTAATTTACTGGCTATACTATGTTAACTGAGTGACTGAACTTTTTTAAAGGACTTCAATTGTAACAAGAGAAATACTACTTGCTTGCACAGTTTATATATATATTTATACATAAATATATATATATGAACTTATAGACCATACTCATGTATGTGTGAATACATGTAGCAAAGAATTGTGTGTACTTAAAAGCACATACTGCAAAGCAAATGTATATGTATGCACACACACATGTACACGTTGTTTCTGAGGTTATGGACAGAGGAACTTTTTAAATCAAAAGGCAGGTGTTGTCAAAACAGCAAGCCTTGAGAAAGTAAGTGTTGTATATTATCCCTACAAGACTTTGATTGTCATAGAAATTTTCAAACAGCTGTAAACATGTATAAAGTCAGTACTGAGTAACATTGTTTGTAAATGCTGCCATACACACTAATCGTAAAGCAGTAGAGTTACACTGGTAAGTTTAAAGTAAGTCATTTATACCGCAGATCCATCAACTATGATTTCATTGAGCCAAATTTATTTTTCTTTGCTAAAATTTCTTGGGTTTATATATGTCATACTTTTTTCCCCACCCCTGAATGGACGTTGTTTTCAATGATCTCTTGCTTTCTCTTCTGTAGCAAGCAAGGTGATCATGGGAGCGTTGCTCTAGGTCTTTGGAGACAAACACATGTTCATAATATTTCAAACAAGCATTTTAAGTGTCCATCAACAGTGAAATGAATCTTTTGTAAGTACTGTAAATGTACAGCACATTTCCCTTCCCTTGGACTGGTTCCAGCTGCCATGTCATTTTGAAAGAGAACAGCACATTTTTAGTATAATTTAGCTGAGAATTCAACCTCTGTCAATGTGTTCTACATCTGTTGTAGATTTAAAGATTGTTATTCCAGTGAAAGCATAGAAGATGTCTCAGGTTATTTGCTACTTTGACATGAAACCACCTAGCTGTAGCCTTTTTTAAACATGCATTCACATAATTTAACATTCTTATAACATTGTATGTTAATGTAAAATATATTTGCATAATATGCATATAAGTATATTTTCTGAATATTTTTCCTCCCTGTGCTTGCTATTGTGACCGCATGCTATGTCATATTTTTGTTTCTGTGATATTGCAACTTTTTATTCTCTAGAATTGAGTGAGTAGAGCACTTCTGATACTTTGATTCAGTAATGGAGCATTTTCATATTTTATTTATATACTGAAAGTATATACACGTCCACTTACCAAGGTAGTGTGCTATCATCACAAATCAGAAGAGATAGCAAACAGTATGTTTTGTTTCAGCATTAACTAAATTCTAACATATCCTTCATGCAAATGTGACCATTTTGGTTTTCATCTCAATTCAGTCCCTCACTGCCATTCCAACTTTTTTCAGTCTAGTAGATTGTAGTTGTCAAGGTATGCCAGTTGCAGATCTGTAAACTTAATTTGCTATTTATCAGAACTAAAACTTTCTAAAGAAAAGAAGATATATTTTTTGTAAACAGTGTTTCTATCATGTACATTCTCAATAACAACAAAAACAGTAGCATAAATAGATCTTTAAAAAAAAAAAAAAAAAATTCAGGCTTAGCCCTGCCAGTTCTCTGCATGTAGAATTCCTCTGGACATGAATAGGAATTTGGGGCAGAGAGAGAGCTTTGGATGCTAGCTAGAGACGCCTATGGGAGAAAAATGTGTGGATATGCATCTACCAAAAACGCCAAAAAACGATGAAGCTGAAAAGGCTGCTTTAGCTCTGTAATGACCCTCATTCTCCTTAGTACTTGGTTTGTCTGTGAGTAGAGCAATGATACTTGTGTTGGTGCCGTGTACAGTCCATTACTGTTCCCACCCCTGACTATCTGCAGCTGAACTATGAAACTTTGCTCTGAGCTGAAATGCAGCATAGATGAACCTGGATTGCTAAGTCTGTGTTGCAATCTCATCCTCAGGGCTGCTCCTTGAACAGGAATGGGCTCCACTCAGTTGCCTTGCAGTAAAGCTGCAATGTGATCCCCAGCTGCTGTTGTGTGCAGGATCAGCACCGCAGTCCTGCTGCATCCTTGGCAGTGGTGCAAAGTGGCTCTAACTGCAGTGTTTAAGCACTATATCTGCAGACAACTATTCAGTATGAAGAGCCTCAAAGGAGCCCATATAGCTGGAGCAGAAAAACTTTGCTTTTAAAAGCTCCTCAGTATTATCTCCCATTGGTAAACCACAGTGTATTATGAGCTCTCTAATACCGCTTCAAACTGCGAAGGGATTAGAGAGCACATTGTCATCATTATAATCAAAGTCACTAAACAATTAACACCCTCCCAAAGTACAGATTTGGTAGAACTGCTGAAAAGACCTCCCAGGTTTTTATCCTAATGACAAAATAGAATTAAACAAGAAGATCTGTTTTTTTTTTTAAAATGTTAAATGGAAGGCTTTGCTTTAGAAAATTACCCTAATGAAATTATCATCAAGCAAGACTTTCAGTAAGTGCCCCAAAGAACTACCCTGAAAATGGTATTTAAAAGAAAAGTGGTCCCACCCTCATGGTTTAATCACAGTTAAATTCTCTGTTTTCTTCAAGTCCCAGCTCCTGCAGATCCTGTGGTCAAGCAGAGATCTTCAACAAGAAGAGACTGTTTAGTTGTGATCAAAATGGGTACTCCAAATCCTGGTGAAATCGGTTCTCCAGCGGCTTCAGTTAGGATTTCCAAGCAGGTGGAAAATCACCGTCTAGCAAGAGCAAAGGGGCAAGGTGCATTTTTGGGACCATGTATAGGCAAGAGAACTCAGTGTCTGAGGACTCCCCCTCTCTTACCCTTTGCACAACTGGAGAGTAGTGTGTTATCGCAGACCCTTCTTTGAAAGTGAACACCCCACCTTGCCTGTCACTGCAAAAAGTGGGCATTTGCACATTTCAGAGTTTTCATGATATTTCATTGGCCTAGTTGAGTTACGTGGGACAGAAACAGCTTGAACTTTGGACAGATCAAAGTCTTGGTTTGTCTTGAAAAAAAAACAGGAAAATCTCACTTAAGGTTAATACTTCATCTCTAACATGCATTTTTGTGCCTTTTTCTGCCAATTCCCTTCCTCCAGTCCCAGCACCACTTCTTGCACACAGACACACACACACGTGTTAAAAACAGTGTTTGCCTTGGCCTCCCATTTTCTGGCTTTTGTCCTTTTATGCTAGCTGCAGTGTATGATTTTAACCGTAGATGGCTTTAAGACTAAAAATGGTAATTTCAACCAAATTGAACCAGAATAATGTATTCATGGCTAATTAACTCCTTTCTAACTCAACACTACTATAAATAACACACACCATTTGTTTGTAAAATGTATTTAAAAATAAAAGGAACTATCTTGTGTTATAGCCCAAAGGGTCAATAAACAGTAGAAATATTAAGGTGGTTTAAGTTGATTTCATCCCATTGTAAAGATAAACCAAAACCCAGTTTTTTTTGCTTAAGGCACATCTATGTATTTTTGGTATTCAACAGTGAAAAAAGAAACAGAATAGTAAAATGGAAAGATGAATAGATGCTTTATGAAAATATCGATGAATGAATATTCATCTATTAAAAAGGATTTAAAGATTAATTGTTTACTGTTTTGTTTTTTCTGGGGATGGAGGGAGTGTGATGACTGTCTAAATTTTAATCTTTAATTACATGCTAAATATCATGCAATTGTTAGTGTTACACAATTAAAAAACCCACCCAAAACTAACAAAAATTAAAGCATTTTCTTATTGACACAGAAGTAACAAAAGGGATTCTTAAGCATTAAAGTACTATATTTCTTGGTGTTTTCTACGGTAGGTTATAGAAAAGGGAATCCACTGTATCCACTGTCTTAGCAGAACTCTTAATAGCAAACCACCCTCTGTTCAAGCTGGGGCATTGCCAGTTAGGAGCAAAAAGTTTGCCCTCTGCCTTGCATGAAAGCTCTACCAGCCCAGGAGGCAAAAGAGTACTCGATACCAAAACAAGACAGTTCTGTCCTGTTTATTTGTTTCATTAATTAAGTTATAAATATTTCAAAACCAAAAAAAAAAAAAAAAATCCTTTCTCCAGCTATACTAATTGTATCGGGACTGCTGATTGTGTTCATTATGTTTTTTATTGCTAAATATTAGTAAGTTATTTTAGAGGAGTCAGGATAAGAACAGATTCCAGGATAGGTTTTTTAAGTCTTCTGGACAGTAGTTCACCAATCCCTTTCCCCAAAACCAAGAAATATTCTCAAGATTTGGAAAGCATTCCATCCTTCTAATCAATTGCCATGCTTTGTGTTAGAACAAGCTGTCACACACTTGTTTAATCTCATAGTAGCTAATGGTACATGTCACAACTTGTAGTAGGTAAAATATTCGGCACCACAGATGTGATTGCAAGGCCTTTGAAGTTAACAGAACAGCTCCCTCTGACTTCAGCACATTTCTGCTCAGTTTTAGCAACGCATCCCAGATCATAAGTAACATCTATTTATTCCAGTCCAGAGTAGGAAAAGTTAATGATGTACCAAGCTTAGTTGTGATTGGGAATATCTGGTAAGAGATGTATTTCTTTGTGTATTTTGGAGCTGATGTAGGATAAACACGACCAATTAACTACTACTTATTAACTTAAAGGATTTCAGGTACTACTAGAAATTATTTGCTGTTTTCCCCAAATAAATATGGTCCTATTAGTATCAAGACTATTTCCACAGATGTTGGCTTTATAGTCATACAGCATCACTTGTCATACTTGAAAACTAAAGCCACGTGGATGAGATATGTAATGATACAAAAATAAAAACTACTGCCCCTAGAATCAGCCAGAGTTTAAATTATTGCCTAATTAACTGAACTTTATGTAATGCTTAAGCAAGCACAGCATTTGTTTGAACAACGTCCCTTACCTTGCAATGACCTAATGCTTTTACTCCAGCCTAATTTAGATTATCATCTTCCATTCTCCCATGGAAAGAAGGGAAAACCCCAAAAGTGGCTGCTTAGGCCAAGTTTGGCCCTGACCTCTCATAGCTCCAGTGAGGTACAGGGAGAGGTGCTTTGCTTTCCCTAGACAGAACTCCCCACAGCCACTCAGGTCCCTGCTCTGAATCCCTCCTTAGACTCCAGAGGGAGCCTTAAGCTAAACTCTAAATTATCCCCCAGTTTACCACCAGCAGTTGGCTTCTTTCAGATGTTATTGCTCCTGCTGCAAAAACTGGGAGATAAAGGAGCTATTATCCTAGCTGGCAGAAGCACACCGGCAAACAGCATGCATACTCGGGGCTATGATGCATCACAGAATCATAGAATCATAGTATCATTTAGGTTGGAAAAGACCTTTAGGTTATTCATTCTAATATTGCATTTAAATATATCTCCGTTTATGTCCTAGCCTTCAAGAGTTAGCACACTTGTCTCCAGCTGCTGATGCTTTTCATGTGAATGTACTTGGGAGTCTGTGGCAGAGCATGGGAAGTTTTCTAAAGTCTTTAAAACAGTTCAGCAGCATTTCCCTGAGTGTTTTCTCTGTCCTTCACCCATATCACAGGTCAGAGTTTATATCACCCTTGCACTAGGTTAACCATCTGTCTACAGATTACCGAGAGCCCAAGCCTGCAGACGTGTGCTACCAAGTGATGACTTGCTCAGCTATACCATTAGATTTTCTGCTTGTTAGAAAGTATCTCACAGATCAGATGCTATATTAGTCTAATAGCTAACTGCTGCTTCACACTTCCTCCATCTAAAATGCCAGTTTCACTATAGACCCCATTTTCCTCTCCTTTGAGAATTACAAGAAAAAGAGGAATTTGCAGGCTGTTGGGCAATTACAAACCTCTCTCTCTCTCTGTACGCGAAGGCTCAAATTTTGCTTCAGGTTATACATTTAATCCACAGGGACAAAAGTAATTTGATACAAAATTCTTCCTGCTTAGGGCAACTCTTAATGAGTTTGTAGTCCAAAATGTCAGGAATGTAGATAGATGCAAATGTACTTAATTTTAAGTACTTTTTTCAGTTACCACTGAAGCCTGGACAGCTCTAAGCTGCTAGCAATGAAGATCCTGGACAGTTCCACACTGGAGGCCTTTTTTCTTCCAGGGATATTTAATATGAAAGGCATTAACAACTGTGGGAGCAGGAATCAGCATGCAGTAAATCTTCCAGTGCACGCAGCCCAAGAGCTAGGATGGAGTCAGGCACTTGTGCTCCTCTGACTTCCAAAGGTCTTTCCTCTTGGCTGAGCAGCTGGAGAGTTTTGATGGTGTCATGGTTTAAGCCCAGCTGGTAGCTCAGAAGCTTGAAGCTGCTCCCTCACTCACTCCCCCCCCTTTCCTTGCCCGCCACTCCCGGAGGGATGGGGAGGAGAATCGAAATAATATAACTCCCACGGGTTGAGATAAGAACAGTCCAGTAACTAAGGTATAACACAAATCACTGCTGCTACCACCAATAATAATAATGATAAGGGAAGTAACAAGGGAACAGAATATGAAACTAAAAAGGGAAGGAAATAAAATAAATACACTAAACACAAGTGACGCACAATACAAATGCTCACCACCCGCTGACTGATACCCAGCCTGACCCTAGCAGCGATCTAGGGCTGTCAGATCACTCCCCACAACTGGCCATGGTGTGCTGTGGTATGGAATACCACTTTGGCTAGCTTGGGTCAGGTGTCCTGTCTCTGCTTCCTCCTGGCTTCCCGTGCCCCTCCTCACTGGCAGAGTATGAGAAACTGAAAAATCCTTGATCAGGGTAAGCGCTACTTAGCAACAACTAAAAACATCAGTGTGTTATCAGCACTGTTCTCAGACTAAAGCTGAAAACACAGCACTGAACCAGCTACTAAGGAGAAAAATCACTATTACAGCTGAACCAGGACAGATGGTAATTCCAGCTCAGCGGAGAATGGTCCCAAGACATGACCCAGAGGACCCTTTGGGCAAGTACTCTAGGCATCTTCCTCTGATATAAAAAGCTGGCAAAGCACTACATCTAACTGCATCTTAGATAGAGGGGAGCCTCCTGTCAAGAAAAGGCTTTGGGTGCCAAGCAGGTATCTGTGAGTGCCTTGAAGGCATGGATTCTCCCTAAGCTCTGTGTTTCATGCCACTGCTCCTAGATAGTTGCACACTGGGTGCACTGTTTTGCCTCAGAGCTGTCTTATTGCCCTGTGGCTGCAGAGGACACATGGGCTGAATTTGTTCCATCTCTCGTGGCACATTTGGACTGAGGCCCCTCAGTCGTAGACCCTATTTATAACCAACCATAATACATACTATCACCCCGAGGGCTATTTAAAGCCAGCATCTGGGCTTTACTTTCAGTAGTTTTTAGTTTTAATTCTTTGACTAGCTGCAAAACCAAGCCTCAGATAAATTTCTAAGTGACAACAGAGGGAACTGTGTGCACAACAATGCCGCTGCATGGTGCTCTGCAGCCAAAGTTGCAGTGCTTGAAGTTTGCATGTGCCAGGGAGCACAACAGACAAATGATGCCAGAGAAATGTAAATAATTCCTACACTTGCCTAGTTTGATAACATTTTGGACTAAACTGTTGAAGCTGCAGATGACAAAAGACATCCCGCTATGCAAGTGATCCCATATCACGATCAACACCATCCCACTCGCCTTCTCTTCAGTATTGGTGAGAGCCAAATGTGGGCTTGCAACTTTGGCTGGAAACTCAGGGCCACGGTGGTTGCTGGGAAATAACTTCTGATTGCTTATTGGTATTGCAAAACTGTGGCATGACTTCATTTGAAAATGGGAACAATTTCAAGACACGTTTTCCCATGAACTTAACACTCCTGACTTTGCCTTGTTCTAAGCTGGAAGCTACCGCATCGTTAACTTGTTTTCAAATTACCATTTATTTTTTCATCATTTAATGTGAAACATTGAGAGTTTTTGTTGGTTTATCTAAAATTACAATAACCATTTGCATTAGGAAAGTAATTATTCCATCTAATAAATGCATATACAACCACACATAGCGCAAGCTACTAATAGTGAAACAATCTAAAGGACACTCATAACCTGCTACTATGGCTAGGATATTATTTAAAATACTGTCAACAATTCAGTTTGCAAAATATACTTAGTTTATAATGACACTGATTAAGTTTTCTCCATGGGCATTTAATACAGCATATTTCCATGTATCTCATTTGCTTTGACAAGGCAGATTTTGGCGAAGCCAATGCTGTAACAATTTCCTAATGACCTCACTGATGTTAGATTTCTCCTGATCATCATTTCTTGCAGACCTGTAACATTGTGAATGCAGATGACAGTTTTGACATTCACAAAGATGTACGTTTAATTATCATCTTGATTACTTGAGCTGGAAAGCCAGATGCCTAAATATCATGAAAGGTCGAGTAGAACAAATCCCAATAGTTGGTATTTTTTAGTGTTAGAAATGCTGCTTGGATTGAAAGGCAACTTAAAGAATAACAACAGGTAATTGGAAAATCAAGGGCTTTTTTTGTTTGCATAACCCTCTTCCTGTACAAAGAGTTGTTTAAATATTGTTTAAGCAAGAATCTGGTCCTAAAAATGCATGAATTGGAGCTGGAATACCAAAGACATGTAAATTACCTCAAACAGAACAGAGAGAAGTACCCAAGACACCAACATATATAAGGATCTATTAGTTTTTTCCCTGTGTCCCATGGTAGGTAACACTCTATTGCTGAGAGACTTACATAAAGCACAGCAAGCCTACTCTTTTATAGCAGAGAATTTGTCAGTATCCTTTACTTTTATGTGCACAATTTATAAACCTATTTTCTAAAACAATTTGAGGGTTGTAAAATCATACCATTATTTAGCACACAGCTCCTCAAGGATTCTGCTTTATCAACTGTTACGAAAAGAGTGGAAGAAACGTCTGCTAATCACTCATTAGTCTAGAAAATATTCAAGGAAATGATTGCTATTTAGAGTCCTGATCCAAAGCCCACTATAGTCAACAGAAATGCTCTCAGAGGTTTCGACAGGCTTTGCATACCACCTGAAGTTAATAGCCAGAATGATGGAAAATTTACATCTTAATTGATTACATAAAATTCAAGTCACAGAAAAATGCCAGAACTTAAGACATCTATGGGAAAGATCAAAATACAGTAGAAGATTGAAACCTGAAATTTCAATGGCCACAAGGGATAGAAATTTGTGTGATTTTAGTTTACTCAAGTACATTGCTTCTGGTAAAGTGACAAACAGGCAGGTTGCATTTTCATTTGACATGGATGTTCACAAAACCCAGGCTTGCCCCTTAGCAGAAATATGTCAAACCAAATAAAAACCCTCATAAACTACCCCAAAAAGTTGGAAGCAGAGCAGCCTCTGACAGGTCAGACATCTCTTCCTACCTGTGGAGGCAGGCTGACATCCTACTGCAATAGATAGGTATTTTAATTATTTTATTAATATAAATGTGGATATAATATTAATACTATTATTTTTATTTAATAATTACATAGACATATTACATGCTTTGTTGAAATTGAAACCTCATACAAGAGCTGACTGTGTTGAACCACGTTACTGCAGCTCGAAACTATGGGACAGATTTGATTTAGGAAGTGCAGAATTTTTGGCCAGAAACTGCTTTCTGATGTACAAAAGTGAAAACAGGGCCTGATTCTCGTGCTGCTTCCTGTCTGCTTGACAACAACCTGGCAGTCTTAGGATAAGTTACTACAAGTTTAAATGAGGACAGAGAAATCACAGCAACCAAAAAGAATGAGAGCCATGGAGGCAGAAAGGCAAGGGGGGCTACCCTCACGCTGCTGATAACATAGCAATTTTGGAAGAATTTCTGTTTAATTGTTAGGCAGTCCATCTGGAGTTCAGTGCTGGCTGGCATGTCAAATGATCTTGAAGAGTATATTTAGTAGCTTCAGCTGTAATAAGAAAAACTGATGATAACCACTGAAGCACTGTCTTCATGGATATACACTTTTTTCTATTGTAAAGTGATTGTAAAACATGAAGGTAAGAGCTTCAGGGGACGGGCAGGGTGAGTGTCTGATAGCTAGTTGTGGAAATTTTCAGTGCACTCCGTCCTATTGATAGCTGCTAGCTAATAAAAAGGCTGCCAGCAAATCCTCCACTCATTTCCATTTTCATTGGCTTTTTCTGAGAGCAAGACCTGAACATTAGGAGCATCCTGCTTTGTCAAAGCCAGGCAGTGCTGTCATTCACTCCTTTTCATTCAGTGATCAGGCTCTACCTTTAAGTCCCAGAGATTGCCCCAGTGGCTCCAGCTAAGAGGACGCTGCAAACAATCACTGCTCAGGTAGTTAGAAAGCTCTTCAGGCTGAATGTATTTATAGCTGATTTTTTCCCCCCCATTTTGTTCTTTTGCCAAAATTACCCTTTAGTTCTAATAGCCCTTCTCCATCTGGCATTTACCCTTTTGATATATTTCTAGAGAGAAATCACATCTTTTTCAACCTTCTCTTTGCTGAGCTAAACCAAATTCAGCTACTTTTAGTCACATTGTGCTCTTCTCTCCCCTGCCCACCATCTTAGTCTTTTTCTCATCTGTTGCAGAAAAACAATAATAATAACCCTCTTTTTGAATCATAAATGACAAAAAAGTATTATATACTGTTCTTACTGTCTTTATTCCTCCCAGTGACATCCTCTCTTGTGTTGTTTGGACACACTCTCTCAGTAAGCACTGTCAGTCTCTTCCCATGCCCAGCCCTTAGCTCATAATTTTTCAGTCTTCTCTTGTGTCTCTAATTCTCTTTTCTGCATGCTGACTGCTTGACCTCAGATGTAAGGAAAGGAATATGTGTTAACACATATTACAGGGAAGGAGAAACGCTGAATTAAAGGTGAAGGGAAAGTTTGCATTTCATCTCACTGATGAATAACAGAGACTAAGTCTTCAGTGTCTTTCATCAAGGTCCACTGATAAGGCAAGAACAGGTTTTGGAGCACAGGAAAAAACAGACATCGACAGGTGAAGGGCATTTTCCAAGGTGCAACATTTCCTCCACAAGGTCCTGAGGCTCAGACCTAACACACCTCTGTTACAACATGAACATTAATGCTGCCAGAAAAAGACTTCAAACACTTCATTATCTTGGGGTTTGAAACTGAGGCCATTGTCCAGGCATGAAGCAAGGTGCTTGAGACGGGGCTGCTCCAGACTGCAACACCTACTCTTGCCAGCTCAGCTAAGCATTAAAACTGCTCACAAATGTCATGCTTAATAACCGCCCAAGGGAAACTGGCAGTGATGGCAACAACCAAGAGCAGAGCAGAGAGGTGCAGTGTGCTTATGACATATTGCAGGTGTCTCTGGCTGCCTGGCATGGGTCATACCCTGCAGGCACAGCCAGTAGCCTGTAAGAGCAGGGCCATTTCAGAAAGCTATAGTTTTCCCAGTGATCCACAGACCTGTTTTAAAACCCACCACTGAATATGAGCTTATGAGCTGACATTTTCTAAAATTACTAAAACTGCCTGCCCTTTCTTTCCTTCTGTTTTTTTTTTTCCTTTTTTTTCTCTGTTTTTTTTTTTTTTTTTGGTACTGCATGGAGACCTGAGCTCCAAAATGTCCCTGCTGAAAATCAAATCCCCAAATCCCATTCCAGTCCCAAGTCTGGTTGTGATGCCACAGCCAGCTGTGACCTGCTGATTCTAGCGCAAAAAGGGAAGATGCCTTGTTTGACAGGACAAAAAGACCCTGAAGACAAAGCTAAGGACAAAAGCTGTTTGGCAGAGGGACCTGATCCATGAACAGCTGTTGAGCAATTAAGTTGTTGGTGTCTGTCTTCTCTATGTTGATTACCTGTTACTCCCCAAAGGTGTCATGGACTGACTGCTACACCTGGGTTTGGGTGCACCAATGCTCAGGATGAGCTGGAGACACCTCTGTAAGGAAGGTGCCTGTTTTGGGGATGAGGAAGCTGTGGAAAAGAACTGATATTTATTTGAAGACCCACTCTTTTGCAACTCTTTTTGCCAAACGTAGCCTCAAAATGTTGGTCTGTCAATAAGACAGGCAGGGAGGTTGGGAAAGTAAGCTTCTGGTCTCAATTCACCTTTCTAAGAGGGCATGTTCTTCTAGCTCCAGGTGTGCTGAGGTCTATCCCCAGAGACCTTCATTTCATCATGATCTGAAGAATGATGGACCTGATGGGATGCCATCTACAGCTGATCCTAGTGGTGCCTGAAAAGCTGATCTGTAAAGGGTCAAGTGCAATAACAAGGGCAATTTGTGTTCTTAAATACATATCTTGTTTGGACTCCAATCCTTTTGGGTTTTCCAGTTCGTATTGTATCAAGGATGAAAGCAACCTTGAAAGGCAAAAGTTGAACGCTATGCTAAAATTCATTCTCATCAGAGCTGTTGATGGAGACCAAGAGGATTATTTATGTTTTTCACATAACAGAGTACTTGTCACAGCTGCAGTTGCGGGCTTTTTTAATCTAATTGCTGACTTGAAATGTAAATGACTGTAAAATTTCACAGACACATTTAAAAATGCAAATTTTCACATACTATTTTTTGTTGCTCATGAGTAGTAATTTTGGTTTGTCTGGGGATATTTTTTTGGAAAATTTCCAGGAAGTTAAAAAGCCTATCTTAAACTATGGAGATACATTCTTATACTGACAAACACAAATGCATGTAATATTAGGAACATCCTTTGCACATACTGAAAAACAAACACATTACAGTTAAGCATGCTTTCTGCAACCTTAATTCCCATTGTTGTATGTCAATTAGTGCGGTAAGTTGCAGGTCCTTATTGCCATTATTTTTCCTGCAGTATTTACATATCAGTGTGGGCAGAAGTTTTAACAACTGTCTGGCTAAATAGTCTAAATATTTGAAGCTGGTGGGCATGCTTGGATGCTCAAAAACTTCAGTCAGCCATCTGAAAATGTAAGTTTGCCTTCCAGAGCAAGGCTCTGTGATGGTGGGTACAGACGTGGGTGTGCAGTTTGGACTAAGCAGCTACTCCATGGTTGCCGGCAGCTCCTGGGTTGGATGCAGTGATGCTAGTATCCCCTCTCTTTCTATTTTTAAAGATCTTGGCCTTTAATGTTTGTGCTAGAGTATAGCTGTGTACTTGCTAAAACAGTGGGATGAATCCTAGTTGGTGGAACAAATTGCTCTCACTGAGAGCAAAACCAATCAGTTATTAACATAACATGCCAGTAGGAAGCTTGCCAAAGTTGACTTGGGCCTCCAGGTGATAATGCTGTGCAAATAGCATTAGATTGCAACTAAAAGCCTGAAACCGAGGGACACGAGAATTGCAGTGCAGATGTGTAGCAAGCAGAAAGAAGTAGAAGACATAGGAAACGTCTGTAACAAAGAGGGAAGTTTGCAGCTTTGCTACAAAAATACTCTGAAAAACAAGCTGGCAAGTCAGGGCCATGATTTTTGCATGCATATCCGGTGTACCCAAGGGTGACTAACTAATTTTCAGAGATAGCTGCTCTGCAATTTCTCCAAAAATCAGGTAACTGGTGTCTGTCTAAGGTTGGGACATCCAACAACAAGCCCCTAAAATTGCTTACTATCTTGGCTGAGATCATAAAAGGAAAATCAGAAATCATTTGCAGACAAATGCAAACTCAAGGTGGATCAAGCTACAGCCTATGGTAACTTATCATGGAGGTTTACACCCTCAGAATTTCCATTGATGTGATGAATGTGAGCTGATTTTCAGAGATTTTTTTTTTTTAGGTTTTGTGGAGTGGATTTTTTTATACACAGCAGTGTTCTGTCAGTGAATCTCAAACATTTTAAAGGTATTTTTAGGAGGCTTAAAGCAGGATTTAGCTTCTGGTTGTTGAAATCTGATATATACATACGCATATAGGCAGGAAGGCTCAAAGGGAATTCCTGAAAAATACCTGCATCAAGCTGCCTGTGATTTTTCACCAGCTGGAGACAGCATGACCTTAATTGAAAGCAGAATGACCGTGACTCCACAGCTCTTCATAAAGTCTAACAAATCCTTCTGTGAGGCAGAGCTTAAGAGCTTGGCATGGCTTCCTTGTGGGTCTGAGATGGAGACCCAGGCAAATATCTCTAGTGCCATATACTGGGTTACCACTAGTTCAGGCGTATCTACACCATGCTCCATTGCATCATGTAAACATGCCCTTCATGTCCATTCTGCTACTCTATGAATGGTGCACATGTACAGTATAATCAGTTGCATAAAGGCAGGGGTATAAATAACAGCAACTGATTAGGAGAACATTGCAATTAATCACAAGAATGCAGGCTCGATGAACTCTGTTGTCATTTTTAATGTACCATACATTATAATTAGAGACACCCAAGGGGAACTGTAAGCACTTGCCAGTGCAGAGATGTTGAGTACAAGAGTACTGCATCAAGAGCTTGTTCTCACACCATTTGTTAGGCTTTTTGAGACTTCTTCATGAATTGTGAGCTGTGTCTCAGTGCTGGCTAAAAAAAATGAGCATGAAAGAAAAGAAAGTAAAGAAAGAAAGGAATAAAACCAGGTACAAACTATTCCATTATATTTCTGTAGGGCTGCATGTGGTTCCGTAGGGTCTGCAAGAACTGTGAAAATAACGCAGAAATCCCTTTGCATGCTCAGCTCTGAAGAAAAGCAGTGCCTGTACAACCAAGCTGTGTGTGATGGAGTCTGGTACAGACAGCCTAAGACATTAGTTATGGTCAACTTTGATGATTCTTCATGCGATTAATTTATATGTGATCCACATACAAGGTTAATTGGTTTTCCCACAGAAGGTTCCTGTTTTCCTTAATTTAATAACCTATACATTCTGTGTACCATCCATCAACGTATACTTTTTCAGGCACTCTATTCTCCTTGGAGAAGGGGAAATATAACTCCCATTTTTAAAAGAAGGAAAAAAAGAAGACCTAGGAAACTACAGGCTGGTCAGTCTTACCTCAGAATGCATCAAGATAGTGAAGCAGATCATCCTGGAAACTATGCAAAATAGGTACATGACCAGAGACAGCTAACATAGCTTCACTAAGAGCAAATTCACTAAGGGACTTTTTTACAAGAGCAAAGTAGTGAGGCACTGGAACAGGTTGCTCAGAGAAGTTGTGACTCCCCCATCCCTGGCAACCTGGCAGGTTGGATGGGGCTTTGAGCAGCCTGGTGTAGTGTAAGGTGTCCCTTGCCCATGATAAGGAGGTTGGAACTAGATGACTTTTAAAGGTACCTTCCAACCCAAACTGTTTCATGATTCTGTGGATTATTTTCCCAAATAATCTGCTTGTTTGTGGAACATCCATGAAATTAGGTTTTACTTCAGGTGCAGATTGAGGGTATTTAGACACAGTAACTTCTTGGTATTTTTCCAAGGATATCCTGAATCCATGTGATTCAGGATAATTTTAATATAATCTTGATCACACATAGATTCTTCCTTTAGAATTCCCAGATTTCTCAGGGTTCCTTGAAAGCAGTCTTGCATAGCAACAGGAATTCAGGCACAGTCAACATGGGTTTGCAAAGTGAAAGTCTGTTTAACTAATTTCATATCCTTCTATGATAAGGTCATGCACCTCATGGATGAAGGGAAGGCGGCAGATGTAGTTTTTCTGGGTTTCAGTAAGACTTGTGATACTGCCCCTCACAGCATCTTTCTGGACAAGTTGTCCAGCTGTGGGATGAGTGGGTTCTCAGTGCACTCAGTGAAGAACTGGTTGAAGAGCTCAAAGGGTTGCAGTGAATGGGGCTACATCCAACTGGCGACCAGTCCCCAGCGGTGTTCAGTTCTAGGGCCAGTTCTGTTTGATGTTTTTGTCAAAGATCTGGATGCAGTGACAAACTGCACCATTAGCAAGTTTGTTGCTGGGGAGTCAGTGGGAGGTGCGGTTGACTCTCTTGAGGGACAGGAGGCCTTACAGAGGGATCTAGAAGGACTGGAGCATGGACTAGGATTAATGGGGTGATATTTAACTAGCTGAAATGCCGGATTCTGCACCTGGGGCTGAGTGACACTGGACACAAGCATAAACTGGAAAAGGAGTGGCTGGAGAGCAACAGATCCTTGCAGGAAGGGATCTGGGGGTGCTGGTCGGCAGCAGGCTCCATAGGAGTCAGCAGTGTGTACTCTGGCAGCCAGGAGGGCGAACCTCACCCTGGGATGCATCAAACCCAACATCATCAGCCAGTCAATGAGGTGATTGTCCTACTGTGTTCAGTGTTGGTGCAGCCTCACCTTGAGCACTGTGTGCAGTTCTGGGCACCTTGATTTAAGAAGGACCTGAAGGTACTCACATGTGAACAGGGGACTCAAACGTGAACAAAGCTGGTGAAAGGGCTGGAAGGCACGTCTTGTGAGGAGCTGCTAAGGACTGTGGTCTTGTCTAGTTTGGAGAAAAGAGGCTGAGGGGCAACCTCATTGGTCCCTGCAGCTTCCTGAGGAGGGGATATGGAGATGGAGGTGCTGAGCTCTTCTCATGTGACAGGACACATGGGAATGGTTCAAAGCTGCACCAAGGTAGGTTCAGACTTCTTAGTGTTCGGAAGCATTTCTTTACTGAGAGGGTGGTCAAACACTGGAACTGGCTTCCTGGAGAGGTGGTCAGTGCCCCAAGCCTGCCAGAGGCATTTGTCCAATACCCTAAATGGCATGCTTTAATTTTTTGTCAACCCTGGATTGGTTAGGCGGTTGGACTAGATGATCCTTGTAGGTCCCTTCCAACTGAAACTGGCTATTCTAACAATATATATGCTATCATGTTACATTGGCATACTATTTATATGCCTATTTATTATATATACACTATATATATAATTTCATAAATGTGTATATATATACCCGTCTAATTTCTTATTACCAAAATCTAATTAAGGCAAAATTATCAAACTTGCTTACCTATATTGATTTGATTGTTTCCAAGCTACTATACTTTGGATGGCATTTCTAGCAGACTTTCAGTCATATTTAAGACATCCTGACATTTTGAAGAGTAGGGGAATAAAGCTACCTCAGGAGATCCCATGAGATAGCTGGTGGTTTGGTTTGTTTAGTCAGACAATATCTGTAAGTCTCATACACATACACTAGGAGCAGAAGATTGTTGAGAGACTGAAGAGCCTCACAGCATAGTTAAGTGTTTTTTTTCCCCTGTGAGATTACAAGTTGCATAAAATGTGACATAGACTAGTCTGAGCTAGGAGGGAAATTCAAGAAGGCTAGAGAACAGAAAAACACTTTCAAGAGCCTTCCTGAATATTTATCTTGTTTGGGATATATCTGAGATCATTCTTAGGGCCAAGGATGCCTGGGTATCTAATTCAAAAAGTTAAACACGGTTAAGTGCGTTTTTTCCCTCAGAGATTCCCTTTCTTCAATTATGTATCTGAGAAGAGCCATCAGGCATTTCCCAGAAAGATTTTTTTGTAAGTAGATGTGAGGAATAGGAACACCACAGTAGTGAGCTTCTGCTTGTGATTGAAAGGCAAATAAAGATCACAGGTGCATGTACACTACTTAAGCATGATACAAAAGACCACCTACTATTAATCTCCTTCTCTAATTCAAAGAACTTTAGGCACTTTAGTTTTCAGTTTGATGGACAGCCCAAACAGTTTGAATCAAAGCAGGAGGGTTACAAACCTCCCACCTTTGCCTGTCGGCATCCAGATGTACTCCAACTTGTAATTAGAGAGAAATCAAATCTAAAAGAGGGAAAGGAGGAAGCTAGGATGTGCTATAAAGAGAAAGGTGGATAGAGGTAGTCCTCTTGGTCACAGGCAGTCATCATGGCTATCCACAGTGTCAGGAGAAACTGGCTGGTTATACTGACTCCAAGAATGGATTTGGAACGTATGGCCACGACTTCACATTCTGATAAACTTTGGTCTCCTGAATACCTACTTGTAGATGAAGGGGAAGACAGAGAAGACATTCGATGCCATTGAGACAAACCAGCATTTTTTGCTATTTCCTGTTAATGCATTTTTACAAAGGCATTGCACAGAATTTTCCATCTGTACACGTGTCTTTCTCATGCTCTTCTAACTTGAAAATTATAAGCATCTCAACAGGTGGAAGATCCCAACAATACCATGGGAATGGTACAAATCTGCCCCCACCCAGATGAAGTGAGTGTTGTTGTTCCTGTTATTGTTTTCTGTCCCTAAAGTGCTCTTCATCTGTGGTGGCCCTGGAGAGGAAGCATGCAAATATATACCGACCCTTAAGACCAAGAGACAAATGACCATATGGCTACATTTTGTAACTAGATATTAAAAATCCTGGTTCAGAAAGTCACTAGCTTGCACAACTCATTCACAGTCACAGAGGAGTGAGTGATGGTACTAGGAAAGCAATGCCCAAAGACTTTTCCACTGAGAAAATGTTGTCTCCAAGTCAACACAGCACCATTGACTTCATTGCATTAGCTCTTTGATTACACCCCTGTTACTTAGGTAAAAATTAGACTTAGTGGGACAAGAATATAGTAGTAAAAAATAAAAACAGCAAACAAAAAAATAACAACAAAACAAACCCAAAACAGATGACAAATCACAGAGGAAAACAAAATGTTTGTCACTGATAAGAGACAGCTGTTGTCCAGGTTGTTCCTGAAGTACAGATGGCTCGAGTTTCCTCTTCAACTAGATTTGAAAAATTACAGGAAAAAATATGGAATCCACTGCAAAATCATCATTTATAAATTGCCCAACTGTGCTATGCCTTTGTTACACTGCTGGACAAGAAAAGAAGTGGTTCTTGGGGGGGGAATCAGATGATTTGTTTATTTTTGGTTTGCCCTTCAACAGTCTGGAGAGTGACTCCTTGACTGCAACAGGTCACCCAAGATTCGAAAAACATAATTTTCTCCTCTCAGTTTTGATTATTACTTGCTGTCACTCACCAAGATGCCTCAGTGTCTGAGACAGGGGGAAGGAATCATTTCTCTCCCTTCATCAACTCACAGAGGAGCTTAGGTAAATAACTTAGAGCAGATCACTGACTTCTAGCAGGAGTGGTGACCAACTACCTTGCTCGTGTTGCCCCAGTGCTTGGCACAGAGTGGGAAAATGGCTAGTGAACAGCCTGGCTTTGCCTCCTCTTCAGGCACAAAAAACTTCCTGTGAATACGTTTCTATCAGTCTATTAAAAAATTAATTTCCAGCTATATCACAGAATATACGTAGAATATACAGCAGGTAATATGTGAACTCTGAGATCAAGATAGAGGCTAAGCAAGTGCCTGGAGGCTCCTAAGCTACCTTAGCTGAGAAGAGATGCACAGGATCCCTCTGGGGCTTGAGGTAACAAAGTACTTGCCAAGATAGCCTCTTCTCAGATACTTAGTACACTCCTAGGAGGAGCGGAGGGAAGAAGGCAGGGTTTAGCTGGTATTTGTTGGGAGTCTATCTTTATTTAGGTACTTACACTGTTTACCTAGACACTGTACCTAATTTACAGAGGTAGACTTACTCTCAAAGAACAATTTAAAACACTTTAGCGACTCCCCTCCTCTTATTTGTCCTTTCCTTACCTACTCTTCTTTCTTTGTAGGAAATGAGGCTTCAGTCTGAGACACTTGATGGTAGCTATTTATATCTCTGAAGGTCACTTTAGGAGCCCACTGATTAAAGATGATCTATCAGTTTCATAAACACACTCCAGTCCCATTTGTATCTATAGCATATCAGTGCCTTTGGTGATAGATGGAAATTCAGTAATTATTTATCTAATAAGTTGTGAGGCCATAAAGGCTAGAATACATCTTACTGCAGAGGAGGCAAAAGATTTTATTGAATAAAAGCAATCACTAGAGTTGACTGTGTGCAATATTAAAAAAGTAGAGAAGCCATCTGTCTTTTCTTCATGGAGAACAATTTTGTGTGCTATGCAGCCACTAATACTGGAAGAGTTTGCTATATTTGTTCAAAGTGAAGCTAGCACTGTGCCTAATGGAGCACCAATTAGGGTTCCTAGAAGTCCAAATGCTGCAGAAATAGATAAATCTGTTACCCAGGTACAAAAAACAATGCTATCACACTCATGGATTTCTGGTATAGAGCCACACAAACAGCAGAATGTGAAAGTAATATTTTTTTTTAGAAAATCTATGCCCTCTCTCTTCAAGTGTGTTTTTAGCATAGGTGTACATGTGTCATTCTCATATATCCTGTAGAAACCAGTTAAGTAATGTTCCATTTATAGTTCACTAGAGGAAACTGATGGAGTAATGTTTCATTATACTTACCAGCATAAGCTTATGTACATACTCACATAAATTGTATATAGACTTCTTAGGGGTTAATTTCAAACATACGAAAGACTGAGCACTAAACACCCAATTTAAGCAAAATCTACAAACTGCATAAAGGGCATTAATGCTCCAAACTCTTACAGTAAAAATGGATGTCATTATGCAGCTCAGTGTATACTGCCTCTCATTAACTTCAGCACTGGCTTAAAATGGAACTCAAGAAACTAAAATAACACTATTATCATTGCCAAAAAAACCCACTCATGACTTGGGAAAACTCAGATTTTGCTTGTGTAATTTGAACGTAACACCTCTCCTCTAGTGTGTATGCTTTATGAGAGAGTCTTTACGTCTTCAGCCAATACTTTTCCAATGTGACACTGGTAACATTAGTATACATGCCATCAAAAACTGATTTGCACCTGCTTCTGTCTCTGCTTGTCTTTGAGATCATTAAGTTTGCAAACAGCTTTTTTCTTTACAGTAGTTTTGCTTAAAGTCTCCACAGTTTCCTAGAAAACACAAATAGAAAAGTAACCCAAAACTCCTTTAGGTACTATCTTTTTGACACTCTGAAGAATTCTGTGAGCTCACATATACGCTCCCTCTCCATCAGAGGAAATAACTTGCCTTGCAGACAGGACAGCAGGACCTTCCCACACCTCACTTGGCCCTTGTCCTGAGCTTTGGAGGCTGTCTAACCAGGCAGCTGAGACAAAGAAGAACAAAGGCAATGTTTTAAGAAGAAGAAAAGAACTACAGTAACTCTAGAAGACTCAGTAAGATATGAAGAAGGGCTCACATTTGATTTCTTGTTTCTAGTGGTGTTTGCAAAGCTTTAGAGAATTCTGTTGTGCCTCTGTCATCCTGCTGATGCAGAGCTGGGCTCTTGTTCCTGCGAAGAACATGAAGTCTTTAAAATCCAGAGCTATAGCTCTTTATTCTGTTGCTTGTTTCTCCATTACTTCCTGAGGGAGAAATGAATTCCCAGCTATGAAATGGGTTTATGAGTCCAGTTATGATATGGATGGATAAAGAAAGGATTGGGAGGATGACAGTTTGTGTCATTTCAGAAGGAACCTCAGACCAGACAGAAGCACATTTTTGAAATTACCCTGTTTCTATCTTTAAAAGAAATCTGTTCTGGTGACCTGCTGATGCATGCCTGTTGAAGTAGTGCTCTATCATTGGTGGTAGTTGAGAAAGATTCAAAGGAGAATAGGAATTTCAAGTAGGAGAAGGCAAAGAAGTGGATAAATGAAGCTGACACTAGCAGGGTTTCAGAGAAGAGCTGAGCCGTCGAATAGAATCAGAATAGTTAGAGTTGGAAAGGACTTTAAGATCATCCAGTTCCAACACCCCTGAGATGGGCAGGGATACCTCACACTAAATCATGTCACCCAAGATTCTGTCCAACCTGGCCTTGAACACAGCCAGCAGTAGAGCATTCACCGGTCTTGGGACCGGTCTTGTTCAACATCTTTGTCGCTGACACACACAGTGGGATTGAGTGTGCCCTCAGCAACTTTGCCGATGACACCAGTGCCTCACAACCCTTACAGTAAAAAACTTCTTCCTTATAACTAACTTAAACTTCCCCTGTTTAAGTCTGAACCCACTACCCCTTGTCCTACCACTACAGTTCCTAATGAAGAGACCCTCCTCAGCATCCATGTAGGCCCCCTTCACACACTGGAATGGTGCTATGAGGTCTCCACGCAGCCTTCTCTTCTCCAGGCTGAACAGCCCCAACTACCTCAGCCTGTCTTCATACAGGAAGTGTTCCAGTCCCCTGATCATCCTCGTGGCCCTCCTCTGGACTTGTTCCAACAGTTCCATGTCCTTTTTATGTTGAGGACACCAGAACTGCACACAATACTCCAGGTGAGGTCTCACGAGAGCAGAGTAGAGGGGCAGGATCACCTCCTTCGACCTGCTGGTCATGTCCTTTTGATGCAGCCCAGGATACGGTTGGCTTTCTGGGCTGCAGGTGCACACTGAAGCCAGCTCATGTTAAGTTTCTCATCCACGAGCACCCCCAAGTCCTTCTCCTCAGGGCTGCTCTGAATCTCTTCTCTGCCCAACCTGTAGCTGTGCCTGGGATTGCTCCGACACAGGTGTAGGACCTTGCACTTGGCATGGTTAAACTTCATAAGGTTGGCACCAGCCCACCGCACAAGCATGTCAAGGTCCCTCTGGATGGCATTCCTTCCCTCCAGCGTATCAACTGAACCACACAGCTTGGTGTCATCGGCAAACTTGCTGAGGGCACACTCAATCCCACTGTCCATGTCACAGAGAAAGATGTTGAGCAAGATTCGATGCAAACCAATCTGAGAGGCACCACTCGTTGCTGGTCTCCAGCTGGACATTGAGCTGTTCACCACAACTCTTTGTGTGTGGCCATTCAGCCAATTCTTTATCCACTGAGTGGTCCATCCATCAAACTGATGTCTCTCCAGTTTACAGACAAGGATGACATGCAGAACAGTGTCAAATACTTTGCACAAATCCAGGTAGACAATGTCAGCTGCTTTGCTCCTATTCATCACTTCTGTAGCCCCATCATAGAAGGCCATCAAATTGGTCAGGTAGGATTTGACCTTGGTGAAGCCATGCTGGCTGTCACCAAGCACTTTGTTGTGTTTTATGCGCTTTAGCATGGTTTCCAGGAGAATCTGCTCCAAGTTTTGTCAGGCACAGAGGTGAGACTGACTGGTCTGTAGTTCCCTGGGTCATCCATTTTCGTCTTCTTGAAAATGGGGATTATATTTCCCTTTTTCCAGTCATCGGGAACTGACAACCATGTTTTTTTGAATATGATGGACAGTGGCTTAGCAATTTCATTCATCAGCTCCTTCAGGATCTGTGGATGGATTTCATCAAGTCCCATGGGTTTGTGCTCTTTCAAGTTCTTGAGAGGATCTCACACCTGATCCTCTCTTACAGTGGGCCCAAGGTCTTCATTCTCACAGTCCCTGCATCTGCCTTCCAAGACATGGGTGATGTGGTCAGAGCATTTGCCAATGAAGACCGAGGCAAAGAAGTCATTGAGAACCTCCAAATCCAGGGTGGCCAGGTCTCTCATTAGCTTCTGGAGAGGGCCCACATTATCCCTAGTCTGTCATTTGTTTCCTACATACCTTCAGAAGCTCTTCCTGTTATCTTTCACCTCCCTTGCCTGACTCAGTTCTAACAGGGCCTTAGCTTTCCTGACCTAGTCCCTAGTTTCCTGGACAATGTCCCTGTGTTCTTCCCAGGCTGCCTGTCCTCACCTCCACCTTTTATAAGCTTCTTTTTTCCAAGTTTCCTCAGGAGCTCCTTATCCATCCATGGAGGTCTTCCAGCCCTCCTGCCACATTTCCTTCTACTTGGGATGCAACACTCCTGAGTTGGTCTTCCTTCTCTTGCTTCTTTTCTGCTCTTTTGTCATGTCATTGAGACTATGATTGTAATTTCAGCTTTGAATCACACCAAATGTAGTCTTCAAATTCTGTTATTTTGATTTATGTCTTTTCAGGGAAATTTAAGATTTTTTAAGGACTTTGAAGAATTTAATGTGCAAATTCTGCTAATTCATCAGAAGTCTAGTGCAATTCCATATTGTGGCCTCCCTGTGCATAGCTTGCGGACGTTGAAAGAGTTGATTTCAAGATATTCCTCTTCCATGCTACACCATTTAGTGTGCTTCTACTTTAGACTACAATGCTTTCTGTTAACATGAAATACAGATAATCTTTCATAGCTTGTGATGTATTTTATTTGGTGGTACCTTTTCAACATACCAACATTACTGAAAAGGACAGGTTACCACTGAATGCCCAGAAATGGACAATCACTATAAAGTATTAGACTCAGCTTTCAGCAAGAAACCACCTGGTGATTGTAGGACCCACACCAGTATATGCAGTCTTATCTGAAATCTGATTAGTAAGCTTGATGTCCCTATGAGCTTAACAATGGCTGAGAGAGGTAGCTAGAAGTGAAATGAAGCAAAGTATGGTCTGTCCCTGACAATTAAGTACTTTGGTTTGCTTCCATGAACATCAGAATGACAGGATGAAATATTTTAATTAACCTAGCTTTTGGCTTTGCAAGCTTGGTCCAAACTTTTTCTCTCTTTTAGAAGTAAGCTTGCTCTCTGTCCTTACTCTTCTATCAGATGTGTCTCCCCTGGCCTTTCCCAGGCTAAAGTAAGTTTAGAAAAATCTACCTCAGCAGATAGCTTGCACTGCTAAAAATAGTCTTCCCTACACACTGAGCAGGTGGGGAAAAGACTATTCAGAATGTGTACATATTGATCCTATCATTCACATGCCAGAAGTAATTGCTCCCTCTGAGGATGTTTATAGACCTGTACTAAATCCCTGTTTCCTCACAGCATGTCAGGACAAAATCTTTCATGGATCTGTGCAGTTTATGGAGCACAGAACAACCACAGGATTTTCTGTGGAGAGTTTACAATTAACTGGAGTATTCTCATCATTGCCTGACTTCTGTGAAAGGCAAAAGTTTCCTGGTCTCTCCATTCACACTGGAATGAAACACAGGTTTATGACATTTGTCACAGTGCCTGGCAAGGTCAGTCCATGACCTGTTCCAATTCCCTAGTAGCATTATAGTACACAAAGAGCCAGCCACTCAAGTGCAATGTGAAGTGCTGTTTTCCAGCACTTTTGTCTCTACAGCATCCATTCTTTCTCTGATGTCTCCTCAGGCTTGAGCCACCCAAGCCTGTTACTGGCAAAAACGTGGAGCAATGTGGGCCTCAAAGCCCAGATCACTTTGGCTACGTTTGCAGAGCCAGACAAAAGCTGGACAAAGGCTGTCTCCTGTTGCCGTAGCCAAATGGGAGGTTTATAGTGCCCTCTCAGAAAACTTACTTTGAAGACAGCTAGCCTGAGGAGGTCAGAAGAAGGTTAGGGAATGAATTAATAGTTAATCAAAAGGCTTCAGAAAATATTAATTTGACTCCCTCCTCCCTGTATGCATGTTTGATTGGTCATGTACCTGTGACCATAAGAATTGTGAATTGTTTTGGCATGAATATAAACAAGTTTTCCTACCATTACTCTCCTCCTTTGGCAAAACACCTAGTTCTCTTGGGAAATGCAAGGGTCTGCTCCCCTGTTCCCCACATGCCTAAAGCCTCAGTAGCAAAGCTTCCTGTGAACGAGCTAAAAACATCCCATGGCATGTTTGTTCTATCCCACTGATCCAGCCTTTTTCAATTGGGAACACAGGACTTTGTAGCTGACATGTTGATGTGACAGGTGACAATTAGAGAACACTAGGACAACTGCAAAAAACACTGCCTGCAACTGTGTGACCACAGAGGATACACATTGTTTAATCAGTAATCATAAAGGAGAAGCATCTCAAACGTTTAATATCTTCATAGGCATCTCCTTCCTGACAGAAGTGCTTACATGCCATGATCTAACTCCTGTCTAAACTGAGCTCCTGGGAGAGGTTTTGCTGTAGCTTACAAGGTAGCACTGAGAATGAAGAATTTGCTTGCCAACTGCTCATAATTGTTTTTGAAACACAAAACATAAATTGTTATATCCATAGCTTGTGTGGTTGCCTGGGAGCACTGACAAGTGAGGAACCACAAGAGGTAAGGAGACAACAGGTGACATTTTGGTTCAGTTGCAGCCCGTGCACTTTCTGCCATCACTTTTAACATGATGCCTGTAGGAAAGCCAAAGATGCAGGACGGCACAAAATAAAAACCAAGAGGCAGCAAAAGAGCCATGTTTAGGGGCAGGTAACGCAAGCAGTTATCCCCAGCCATGTCTGTTGTGAAACTAATTAACTTGGAGCAATTCTAGTCATTGAGTGTGAGAGAAGGGAGGGTTTTGCACTTTAGTCTATTCCTGAGGCTCCATAAGTGTAGAATAAAAGTATATGAAGGGGTCAAAGTTTTAACTGAGAAATTAGACGGGAGAGATTTAAAGGGATTTCCACCACTGCCATTTCAAGAGCTAAAGAGATCCTGGCACTTGTCCAAAAAGAAAGATCTGCTGGTCCCAAGCCCAGTAAATTTTATCAGTGATAATACCTCCAAGAAATGCAGCCTTGATGTCATGAATTAGTATCAAAATACTTGTAAAGCATCTTGCAGTAAGGGAAGGGGGTTTCCTAAAATTTTGTCTACATAATTATATCAAAATAATTATTGCAATCATTGAGGAAAAACAGAATGGCCAAACAATCTCATGCTTCCATATCTTATGTTAAATTACCTTTCTCTGTTTTCCTGTTTAGGCAATTTTGGCATGCTAACAGTGTGATAAGGATGAAGGTGGCTATACTGACAGGGGGCTTATAGGGACAGATAGGTGGAGCAAAGGACTGAAAATACAGAAACAGTCCATGGTATGTAGTAGTTCAGTTATACACATCATCACTGAAGGTGCCCAGATATCCCCCAGTTTCAATCACAGTGTCACTATAAGCGAGAACAGCTCCTAATATGGCAAGGATGTTCACCTGAAGTACACGGTCAGGAGACAGACTGGTGAGTGAGAGTGTGTGTGTCAAGTACATAACTGCACCTTGAAGCCACTTAGTAAGCATGCAAAGCAGTGGGGCAGAGTGTATGTTATGCAAAGGACACAGAGTTGGGAAACCTGGGATCCTATCAGCTGCCCACTTAGGTTGTAAAGGTAATTGCTTGGGCAGCCATCTGACAAATGTTGTGCTGTCTTGCTGCTCACTGCATCAGCCAACAAAGCAAATGTGAGTGGCAGTTCTGGTGTTGTGCTCATGCTGGAGGAACTTGGGCAGATGCTGAAGGAGAGAACAGAGTTTTGGACCAGAAAACTGCTGAATTGGAGTGCAGAATGGATGTCCACATGGGGCAGCACATGATGTCCTGTGGAGGAGACAGCATGGAGACTTGAACTGGTTTGCTCACAAATGTCAACAAAGACAGCATGAATATAGAAGGATCAGGAGCCTCCATGGACCAAAGTCTAATACGCCCAGGATAATTACTTCATAGGTAGTCAAGAGAAGAGCAAGGCATGCAGACGGGTATCTCCCCCGAAGTCTCACAGCTCCAACAAGCTGACACGCAGGGGTAACCTGTGCAAAATGTGGTGCCTGTATGTGTAGCAGACTTTAAGGACTTTTCTCTCATTAGTTTTTCCAGCTGCTTTTGGGATCAAAGTAATTTTCAAGGATTTATGATGGAATCATAGAACCGTTTGGATTGGAAAGGAGCTTCAGAGGTCAACAGTCCAACCTTCCTACGATGAGCAGGGCCATCTTCAACCAGATCTAGTTGCTCAGAGCCCCATCTGGCCTGGCCTTGAACGTCTCCATGGATGAGGCACCTACCACCTTTTTCCAGAATGGCAGTGCTTAACCTACTTGAAGCACAAGTGGCAGAGCTAACTGAAATAACCGTGGTGTACTATGCAGTCTTTGTGACTATTTCAGTCCATGTTAAAACTATTACCACATTTGAAAAGGTTGAACTTTATGGATTAGAACATCCTGAAGCACTGCGCATTTATATATACGCATTTATATATAACTTGTGCAAATTGGTACCGTGAAAAATGTGTGACTGCAGGAAAGAACCAAGGTAAGCAGGGGTATTTTCTATGTCTGTCTCCCAGAGAAAGTCTTGTATATCTCTTTGTACATGGTTAATTGTTGTTGCCTGAGCTTTTATAGAAGACGTATAGCTGAAGATCTGTGAGGTTATTTTATATATAGATTTAATTCTATCTCAAAACTCTAAACTACCATAGAGGGAACCACACAGCTTATCTGAAGCTCCATGTCTAGATCTCTTTACTTGCTTTGCTTACTCTCTGGTTTCACTTACTGTCTGGTGAATATAAATTTGGAACCTTAACAAAAATAAGTGTGTTTGAGCAGTTCAGGAGAATAATGAAATGGGAGTAAATAATCCATGGTATTCATGGCTTTACAGAACACAGAAACAGCCACTTTATTTAATAAAGCAAATAGGAGCTTGTTCTGCTTCAACTGTGCTGAAGGCTAATTTATGAATCAAATGTACATTTGTTACACTGACGATTGCTGTCTTCTCAGGCCAGCACCATGAGCTGCATTGTCACATTATTTGCCTACAGTAACTGCAAGTCCTTTCCATGAGTCTCTTGGCTGCAAGATGATGTGTGATATCTATGGTGACAAAGTAAGCCTTTTTAATGTCTGGTCCCCTATGTCTTCACTGGTCAGAGCAACTCTGCTTGTGTGTCTCAGGAACCTGCTCCCACTCAACTCCAGACCAAGACTCTTCCTACACAGAGTATGAAGATCCCAGAAATGCATCCCCCAGTAAGGGAAGAGGTCACTGGGTTATGAAATGTGCTTTCAGTTTGTTTCAGCCCACAGTTTTCAATACATGACAGCAATTCAGGCAGCTACAAGAAAGCAGGAATTTACTTACTACTTTACTTGCAGACATTCATCTTCCTCATGCCCATTATCCTGGAGGGAAACCGGAGCACTGTGTCGACAGAACAACCCCGAGTCTCTCTCTGTATCTCAATAAAATTTGTCAATCAAATAACATTGTAGTAAAACTGAGATGTACAGGGGTAAACGAAGTACAGACAGTACATTTGGGCAAATGTAGATTTGTGGGGTAATTAGTTAAGCTCCTCTCTCTTTCTGCAGTGATGAGATAGTTTCTCTTTCTTAAGGGATGTCTAAACCAAATGGCATTGATGGTTTTGTTCTGCTGGGACAGGCTTTTTACGTGTCTCTTCTGGTTTGATGGAGAGTAGGAAAGAAGGAGATCCTTCTGGCTGGTTGTGACTTTTATTTTTAATTGTTATGGATTTAAGAGTGAAACAAATGCTGTGATATGCTATTATGATATTTTAGATTGTATGCTTGAGCAAGGTATGTAAAAGTAGCTGCCTGCATGAGGAAGGGATACAGGTTCAGCAACAGGTACTCTGATAAAGCTTATACTTTATGGTTATTTGGATCTGCAAGGGATATTTCTGGAATTCAGTGCCCACTTTAAATAGTAATTTATACCATAGCTAGGTTTCCTAGGTTTTGCTTATTTGTTTCTTATTGGGGATTTTTATGTTTGATGTTTGGGGTGGTTTGGGTTTTGTTTGTTTGTTTGTTTTAATGCAGGTTCTTTCAGAAAGCACACAGTGTTCAAATGGCCAAAACAGGAAACACTTAGACTGGGACCATGTCGCGGTTTAAGCTCAGCCAGTGAATCAGTACCACTCAGCCTCTCTCTCACTCCCTTCTCTTCCTTCCCCCACTCGTGGAGGGATGGGGAGGAGAATTGAAAGAATGTAACTCCCACGGGTTGAGATAAGAGCAGTCCAGTAACTATAACACAAATCACTGCTGCTACCACCAATAATAACAATGATAAAGGAAGTAACAAAGGAAGTGAATGCAACCACTCAACACCCACTGACCAATACCCAGTGATCTAGCCCTTCTGGGTAACTGCCCCCAGTTTTACATGCCAGGCATGACGTGCTGTGGTATGGAATACCTCTTTGGTCAGTTTGGGCCAGGTGTCCTGTGTCTGCTTCCTCCTGGCTTCCCTGCCGCCCTGGCAGAGCATGAGACTCACAAAGTCCTTGGTCAGAGTAAACATGACTTAGCAACAACTAAAAACATCGGTGTTATCAGCACTGTTCCCAGGCCGAAAGTCAAAAAACCAGCACTGCACCAGCTACTAAGAAGGAGAAAAATGGCTGCTACTGCTGAACCCAGGACAGACCAGTAATAGGTCTGTGACTGAACTTTAAGGCACAGAGTGAAGAACCCCAGATTCCTGCTAAAATGCAACTCAAATCTCATTTTGCAAGGCCTGTAGATGTCTGATGTTTATGCTAAGGAAAGCTGTTTCGACTCGTTGAAGTTTTTTGTATAGGGTTGTGTTTATAACCATCACACTTTTTCTTTAGAAGTGAAAGGCTGGAGGAAGTTTTTGTAGTTTTGAAAATGGCTCAAAGTTACCTGAAACCTGTAGTTCCAATGAAGATGCAGCATTACAGATATATGATTATAACTGGTAAATTTCTTTATAATCACACTTGATTAATTTTGCTGTTCATAATGAACAACACAACTAAATCCAGTAGCTGATACTGTTGTGATAACTTGTTTTGCCCATGGATGAAGTAGCTTTGTGGTCTACACCCAAAAAAACTCTCAAAATTTTTTTACTATCCATCTTTGGTTGATTGTGGCTTGAAGATACACGTTTTATAATAAACTAAGGGTAATTTAAAGAAAATGCAAAAGCAGATACAGTCACTCTCTTCTGGGAAATTAAAAATAAATGTTTTACTCTTAAGATATTTCAGGTAGAATTCAACATGATAATAAACCCCATAATTAATGTTCATTGGCTTAAGAGAATGGCAATTGTTAAAATGGTATGATTTTATCAGGAAAAATAGTTTTGTTGCGTAATAACATACAAGTTCTGAAAGTCAGACTGCTTTACATATGTGACAATTAGGCTGAAGCCACCCTGGCAATATCACAACCAAGAGAGTTCACTAAATTAAGTTTGAAAGTTTACTGAGTTAAGCTTGTGAACACTGCTAGATTTTAAATTTAAATTAGGAAAAATTACTATAGAAATACAAAACAAACTTTATGGAATTAAAGCCACCTGTGAAACAAGTTTTTACTTCTAAGAGAACAATCTGAAAGCCACTGTGATAAATAGAATACTTAGTCCTAGCAAAATCCAAATGGTCCTTACTATCTCTACGTCATTAACATCTACATAATTTTCATTCTCATAGGTTATTTCCTAAAAAATGTGGGCTCTCATTTTCTGATCAGTGAAGCTGACTGCATTTGGTGAAGTATGATCATGCTCACACTTGGAATAAATTCTGCTCAGGTAATGAATAAAATCTGCTGCTACTGTACTCACTCCCTAGAGAACACTCATGGCAAAGCCATCATCTAATTCACCACTCCAAACTTCTCACAACAGCTTGTAGCTTTTAGTAGTTAGAAGAAAAGCCACAATTAACTTGCTGGCTTTAACTTTTGAGTCTTTTGGGGATCAGATGCTGCCTCCCAAGTTATTAATGTAAGAGATGATTCAAACAATGAAGAGACCATTGTTATCCCAGCTTCTGATACACCGCTCCAGCATCACCCTGCCCCTTGAGAGTCCCACAGCCATCTGCATGTAGACGTTAATCCATTTAGGGTGATGGTTGCAACTAGGCAGGAATGGGGTGGGAGAAGGGATTTAATGTCATATGTGTTTGAATTTCTGTTCTTGATAAAACTGATGGCAGGATCTTTATTTGCCCCAAAGTCCAATACAAGTCAGAGTTTATCTATAGAAATACAGTATTGCATGGACAAATGTAGTAATGTCCTATGTAACCAGGAGAACTTTGTAAGCTTGACTGGATAGCATATGATCGACATGACCTCAGAAAGCCTGCTTAGCACATGTAGGTAGTAAATTACTGACATGAAGGCAGCCTAAGTGGTGAACCAATCTGCTGGACTGGCGAGTCTTGCAAGCTAAACTTGTCTGCATGCTCTTATCTCAGATTTCTTACAGAGACTCCAGTTAACCTACTGGGAGGTGGAAAAGACTTGAGCCAGCATTTTGTTCCATTCAGCTCTCACTCCTTTTGCATAACTGCAATCTGTCCCTAATCCCTCTTATGTGCTGGCTTCACCAATAAGGGCAGAACCAGGCTCAATCTAGCTATTAGTAGCTGAAAAGGCAAGGCTGAAGTAATCTTGCTGATGTATACACATTTCTGTCCCATTCAGCAGAACGTCAGGCTCACCAAAGGTGATGCAGCAATCTCTGGGAGCTCCAATTCCATTGGAAGGACTTTGGACAGCATTGGAGGGGATGAATGGGGGCCACAACCTCAAATAGAGATGCAACTGTGGTGGCTAAAATATTTTTGGGTGTCCTTGGGCTGGTGCAAATTGCAGGCTTTTTGAAACAGAAACAGCTCCCTGTGTTACTGTATCCTACATGTCACTATATTGAAAATGACTATTTCACAGCCTTACAAATATTGTTTCAGAAGGACAGAGTCAGCTTGTGAATCACAAAACTTTATTTGCAAGCTGATCACGGTTTTCATGTAAATGGCATTCTGTTAGCATTTGTCAGTTTGGTTAAAACAGAAAATTGTCTTGCCAAGCTTTCTCAGCATGTCACCTCCCCACTTACTTACCTCACTTGTCTGCCTTCTGCTCCCCTTTATCACAGCTCCTGATTCACTGTGCAAACTGTATGGAAAATGACAGAGCCCCAACCATAAGCTTTCTTGGCTGAAGTGACATTTCCTGTGAATGGCCACAATGGAAGTGGCATTTACGTGACAGCATTTTGAAAAGGCAACATATGAACTACTGCTGTCAAGCAACCTTTTTTTCTGTATTGAAGAAGGATGGACAGTAACCATTCACTATTTGACTGTCAAAATACTTCTATTTAGAGTCACAACATCTATTGCCTTTATATAGCTTGATCCTGAATTCTTGCATGAAGGTGTGCATTTTAGCAGTGTCCTGCATTCGCTGCAGGTGTGACTTGGACTATGTCAACCCTTGATCCCAATTTCTTATCAATTTTCCACAGAAAGGAAATCCAGATGCTTAATTAAGCTCAAGAAAAAGAAAAAAAATGAAAAAAAAGATGTGATGCTCCAAGCATATGTTGACATAAAGGCTTGGGATCCAGGACCAATCTGCCTTTTTTCCCTCATACATATCAGGAAAAATATAGTATTCTGGTATCTAGCTAAGCTCTGGATCCATCTTTGTAGGCTTAATTTTTTATCTTGCAGACTTAATTCTTCCTCCAGTGATTTAGCAAAGTTTCACAGCAAACATTTCACCATTAGAGCTGGAGGAATTGGAGGGCTTGGGGCTACTGTTTTAAATAGAATTTTATTCAAGTTGTTTTTCCCTATTACACTGGTAGGAGTAACCCTTGCAGAAGGTTTTATAAATCATGCCCCATGGTAGTTTCTAATTCTAAGCTTCTTTAACCACTGCTGTATATCTTTTCTTGCCATGTAACTAGTTATGACATGACATGAGAAGGACAGAAGCCTATAACTTGAACATGCGCTTAGTGGAACACAGGATTTGCCCAACTATAGCCTTATCTTGATTACTTTATATAAACTAGAAGCAGTATTACCCTAACAATGTTTCTATGCAAGGATGTGTGGTGGGACCTCTCCCTGTGAAAACAAAGACTCACAAGTTCAGCCTTCAGTGCTCTTCCTAAATTTTATTGCTGCATCAGTTCAGCTCCCCAGACTGACATGTGGTGAAAGGGTTTTTTTCAGGTATGTCAAGTCTTCACTCTTTTCAACTAGGGTATTTAGAAAAAATCAAAATGTTATACCACCTACTGCTAACATGCTAGTTACAACTCTTAATCCAGATCTGACTCTTAAACAGATATGACTGATTGGGTTATTCCATTTTATTAAGCTTAAGGGATGGGCATATGATTGAACAGACTTAATTAGTTCCTGGCAGCCTGAACCTACTGTAACTGTGAGAAAAAAATGCCTTAACATTTCACTGTCACAGCAAAGCATCTGCGAGCATCTGTAATGTTGCTTTAAGGAACTGACGTTGGGAATGTTTTTTTTGAAAAAAATCCAGTGGGAGAAGGAATTGCTGAAGAGCAATTAGAAGCCTGAATAATGATTAAAACATAAAAGAAGACATGGTCATAAATCTAAATATTCACTTTTGCTTTTTTTCAATAAATATAATTCTTTGAGGGCATAAATCCATGCATGTGCTGGGGAGGAAGATTTCATAGATATGGCAACTGGTGAAAATGAACACTGATGTGGTCACTGAGGATCTTGTTACCCTGAAAAACATCCTTAGTCCTGCCAGCTGATTTGACATCAGTGTTGCCTGTATAATCTTGTGTACTAAATACCTACATATGTATTTTCTAGCCCTTACTGCCATAATATTAATGCCCCTCACAGCAGCATAATTCCCATCTCCACCCTTACAGAGTCTGATGGTGAAATGAGTTAGAGAGACCTACATGTTTCTAAATAAGGACATTTTGCAGCTTTTACTTCAATTTTAGCTGTCCCAAGTACTTATGTTGGCATTGCTTATAACAAGCAGCATACCAGTATAGCAGCATAGCTATATGTTGCTTTAAACAAGTACCACAGCCATTTGGCACTAAACACAGTAGTTAGGAAGTCCAATCATGAAAGAGGAATAAGTCCACCAAAACTGAGAAATATAAGAATGGAACAAGAAACCTAAACCTTTCCTCAGAATGTTTGCACACTACATACAGAAAACCAGCTAACACAGCAGGTAAATGAAAGAGCTATACTGCAGAGGCGCTGGAGGTATTCAGTGTATCATCAGGCTTGATGTTGTCAAGGTCTTTACTATTTTCACAGAGAAAGAGACTGTGAAGGAGGGACTGAAGGGCAATCTTGATGAAACTTTGCAGAAGTTTACAGAGGACTCTGTGGAAAATGCAGGTGATGCCATAGGCTGAAAAGAGTTGCAAGAAGTCATTTTGGTAGTGAACACAGCTGAAGCAGGAAGGCAAAGATATTAAGATCCTTGAAGGGGATGACAAGTGGTCTGTGCCTGATAAAACAAGAAAAAAAAAAAAGACAGCAAAAAGCTTCCAAGATGAGAGTATTATGATCAAAATTAATGACTCAGAACAGCACTTTGCAGTAGCAGCCTGGATATGCAAAGAGACAGATTTGCCAAAGCACATGAAAACAATTTTGTACTAATAAAGATGTAGGATAGTGAAAGCCTGGATGAGAGTCACATTGTGTAAAGGAAGTTTTACAAAAGGAATAAAAAATATTAAGCTATGGCCAGAATATGAAAAACTAGACAATAGAAACACTATGACTGAATAACGACCTGGCAAAATAGCAGGGGTGGCCACAATGCGACAGAAAAATATCTCCATGGAGGAAAGAGGTGTAGATCCACAGCTTGGTTTTAACTCTAATAAACTTAGCCTTATGGCTGGAGCTTCCAGGTAAAAGCCTCAGTCTTCAAACAATGCGCTAGCTACATGTGGTCATGTGCCACCTTCCACAGAACAAGAAGCCAGCCGTTCACTAGTGGATAAGCTGTAAAGTAATTTATGCCAGTTCTGATCGACAACACCATAAGAAAGATCATGTTATGGTAAAATATATGGATTTTTTTTTTACTGTGTTTATTCCTGGGATATTATCAGACCTTATTCACAAAGAAGCAGGCTGTGACATCTAATTATCTTAATGTGCGGAGAAGGGTAGATTTGTACTTTCCTGTGCAGAAATTCTGCAAAGAGGCCAACTACAGAAATGAAAGGAATATTGAAAATAAGGTAATTGCTTTAGATGGAGTTTGTACTAGCATTATTGCAGTAGTAAGGAAAAAGGGAGGTAGAAGAAGGGTAGTTAGTAGAGCAAGAAGTAATTCAGCAGAGGGTAGTCACTTTGGAAGGTTGGACTTTAACTCAGATCATACTCTTACAGTTACGATAGACTCAAATGTACAATGAGCTGTGTCTAACAGAGACCATACAGACATGACTACAGTGTGCTGCTTGTTCCTGGAAGGAGACTGTAGTATAGTAAGGATGTCCTGTGAAATGGCAGTGATGTTTCTAAAGAGATTTTGAGGCTACCATAACAGTCTCTGCCACCAAAAACGCCTCAGGACATCTAGCTCTTCAGCCTTGAAACTTTCCTAACTCATCTGAGCATGCAAGCATCAGGTGGAGAGGCAAAATTCACATTTATAAATTGCATGTGTAGATGGGAACCAAAACTGCTATGTTCAGATGAATCCAAACTTATGATATTATCTGTTTTGCTATCACTCCAAAGAAGTTAAAGTAGTTAGTTTCTTTCCATTTTACCTTTCTTTCGGTAGAACAGCATTTTCAATAGATTGCACTGAATGTCCAAAGTCTTTTCTGAGGGATGATGCTGAATTCGGTTTCCAGGTTTTTCCTTGCTGTCTAGCTCTCAGGTACTTCCATAGAGAAGTAAGCAAAGAGGAAAAAAAAAAAAAAGGCTCAAAGTATTTACTAAACAGTGATGGGAACCAAGCACTCAAATCTAAATTTAATCAGATTGTAAACTGTAGTTTAGTGAAATAACTTACCTCAGTTTTATTTTGTTGATAGACTTGGCAAGTAAAACCTGTAATTTAGCAAATGTTAAACAAATTTATTTAAAATATCAATCATACTGAGCCTGAACTTACACGCACAAACCCATCATTAACACAATTACAGATGTGAAAACTGCCAACTACCATTTAACATTAACTTCCTAACAGTCAAGATATGGAAATGTAAAAATTAGCTTCCAAGTTGTCACTCACATAGGTACCTGTCCTGGGTTCAGCAGTAGCAGTCATTTTTCCCCTTCTTGGTAGCTGGTGCAGTGCAGTGTTTTGACTTTCAGCTCGGGAACAGAGCTGATAACAAGCGATGTTTTGGTTTGGCCAAGGACTTTGTGAGCCTCATGCTCTGCCAGGGAGGAGGGGAAGCCAGGAGGAAGCAGAGACAGGACACCTGACCCAAACTGACCAAAGAGGTATTCCATACCACAGCACGTCATGCCCAGGATGTAACTGGGAGTTAGCCGGAAGGGCTGGGAGACTGCAGGGTTGGAGGAGGTATCGGTCAGAGCTTGGTCGGGCTGAGGGGGGCGAGTTATCGGTTGGCTGGTGGTGAGATGATGTATTCTCTTCCCTTGTTATTTCCTTTATCATTATTATCATTGGTGGTAGCAGCAGTGATCTGTGTTATACCTTAGTTACTAAACTGTTCTTATCTCAACCCGTGGGAGTTGCATTCTTTTCGATTCTCCTCTCTGTCCCTCCGAGAGCAGGGGGAGGGCAAGGAAGGGGGGGAAGTGAGCGAACGAATTACCTGACTGAGTTTAAACCACGACAGTTCTTTTTTGGCGCCCAACGTGGGGCACGAAGGGTTGAGATAACAACAGATTTGACTGGATTAATAGTCACTCGTCACAATGCTGATTTATTGGCTCTCAGAGTTGTTTCGCTTGATCTCACAGCTTCAGAATGTTGTAACTTACGTAGAGCCGGTATTTGCTGTGATAGTGTTTATCAAGTATGGGGCCTGGGCTAAGGTTCTTGTCTCACTGTGCTTTATGGCAATGGCTTGTAATACGGGCGGGCTCCAGCAGCAGGGCGGGACGGACGTGGCCGTGGACTTGTCCCTGGCCGTCCGGCTGCTCTTCACCGTCCTGGCCCTCACCCTACTCTCCATCTTCGTGAGGCTGCGGGGAGCTGAGGGGGAGCGGCCCCGGGAGCCGGCGGCAGCCGAACCGGCCCGGGAGAGCGGCCCCGGGGACCAAGCGGCGGCGGGAGCGGGGCCGGAGGCCGCGAGGGGACGGCTGCCGGTGGAGGAGGTCGGGGCGGTCGGGGAGAGGAAGGAGGCGGCTGCCGAGCAGCGGGAGAAGGCGGCGGAGGAGCCCAGCCCCGCAGAGGAGCCGAGCCCCGCGGCCGAGCCCAGCCCCGCGGCCGAGCCCAGCCCCGCGACGGCCGAGAGCGTTTCCCGGAAGCCGCCCGCCGAGCCCCAGGAGGATGCAGGAGACCACGCAGCATTTCCCAGCAAGGCAGAGGAGGAAGAGCTGGACTCAGGAAAAGAGAAGCTGGCGGTGGGAGAGCCGGCAAGCACAGCAGCTACACCAGCCCCAGTGACAAGCACAGCAGCTACACCAGCCCCAGTGACAAGCACAGCAGCTACACCAGCCCCAGTGACAAGTACAGCAGCATCAGTTGAGAGTTCTGAAGGTTTTGAATGGCCTTTGGGTGTCCTTGGGACCTGCCTGCTGATTGTGATGGGGATCAGCATGTTGGCACACACACAGGCTGTGTTCTACCCACGACCATTTTGTCTGATCTCAAAAGTTAAGCAGAGTCAGGTTTGGGTCTTGTCTGGGGTTAGACGAGGATATGGGGGGACCAAGAGGTTTTCCCCAAGGCTGGACAGCCAGGAGTGGCAGGGTGTGTGGGACAGTATGGGCAAGTATCTAGTCCACTGGGCCCCTCCAGTGCTTTGGAAGCATTGGAGATGGAAGGCAGCTGTATGGAGTCCCCAGCAACAAGCTGCAGAAACTGCTGAAGGGGACAGTGAATTATTTTGAGCCTGGTGGGCCCAATGCACTTCAGGCCATCAGAGCAGAGATGCAACACAGAGATGGACTCATGATCGAGGGGTGGACTTAGCAATGGACACTATTGCCCAGGTTATTCACGAGTGTGAACACTGCACACAGTCTCTCCTGCTCTGGAAGACTGTTACAAGAGATGGAGCCTGACATCATGGACCAGATGGACTCAGCAGCTTTATAGGGACTGGTCCATGCACTAAGATAAGAGTGCACTGAGATAAGAGTGATGGTATATTGAAAATGTGGGATCTGAGCATGACGTGAATGGTATGGAATAAGGGGTGGATAATGTCCTGGGTTCAGCAGTAGCAGTCATTTTTCCCCTTCTTGGTAGCTGGTGCAGTGCAGTGTTTTGACTTTCAGCTCGGGAACAGAGCTGATAACAAGCGATGTTTTGGTTTGGCCAAGGACTCTGTGAGCCTCATGCTCTGCCAGGGAGGAGGGGAAGCCAGGAGGAAGTAGAGACAGGACACCTGACCCAAACTGACCAAAGAGGTATTCCATACCACAGCACGTCATGCCCAGGATGTAACTGGGAGTTAGCCGGAAGGGCTGGGAGACTGCAGGGTTGGAGGAGGTATCGGTCAGAGCTTGGTCGGGCTGAGGGGGGGCGAGTTATCGGTTGGCTGGTGGTGAGATGATGTATTCTCTTCCCTTGTTATTTCCTTTATCATTATTATCATTGGTGGTAGCAGCAGTGATCTGTGTTATACCTTAGTTACTAAACTGTTCTTATCTCAACCCGTGGGAGTTGCATTCTTTTCGATTCTCCTCTCCGTCCCTCCGAGAGCAGGGGGAGGGCAAGGAAGGGGGGGAAGTGAGCGAACGAATTACCTGACTGGGTTTAAACCACGACAGTACCTTTGATTCAAAGTACTTTATGGAGACCTTAATCATATTTCAGTATTGATTATAAAATTAATATACCCTTATTTGAGACAACCTTCTAAACATTTCTTCCTACATAGTATATAAACTGCTTCAGGTTTAAGCCATCTTTTGATACCTATAAGATCAGTTCCAGAGTACTCTTGCTGGTGTAGTTTAAACAAATTGGAGGTCTGTTTAACACCATGCCATCTATAAGCTGCAGAAAGTTGTTACGCAATTCACTGCTTCTTAGTTTCCCCTATGCTCTGTCGTCTGTAGCAGAGCATCTATCTTTCTCTGGGGGATACAGACACTTCTGTCCACCCTTGCAGTGTTTGCTCCCTCTGCATGGTCTGTGAAGGGAGCAGATGTTGCAGAGAGGACCTGGCCCCTTCTGCACAGCTGTGAAGAGTTGCCAGAGCAGCAGAACCCTCTGCAACAGGAAGCCAGATTTGGAGATCCTGAAATATGGACATATCCTCTTCAGCTGTACCCTGCCTCTTCAGTCCCCCAGTGGGTGCACAGCTGGGCTGAATGAAACCTGGTATGTGAATCTGCAAATGCTTGCTCTGAAAATCCCTGCTTATATAGGTACTAAGATGTGGATTTACTGTTAAATCAATGTTACTTGGCAGTAGCATCCCTGCTGAGTCTCTGTAATTTGGCATAGGGTTCTTACTGAATGAGTCTTTGTCACTTCAGTGATGCTCTCTGGTTTTATGTCATTTCAGAGCAGTAATAACCTGTGGAATTGTGCCAAAATATGATATTTTTCTTCTAATATACCTCACTGATCTAGACATTCCACTGAAAAAGTTACAACTTCCTTTTTATTTGCAGCAACTCCTGTTTGTTTTTGTAAACAAAGCAAACTCTGGGAACGTGAATACGTCATGCAGACAAAACCAATACATATTGTAACTGAGAGAAATAAAAAGATACATACTTGGCTTTCCACACACTTGTCTCTATTGCTATACTTCCCTAGTTTATATCTTGTGGGGTGGAACCAGGTCTCCACTGCTTTTGTAGTCTTTCTGCTGAGAAACTAGTGACAGATTAACCTTTTGTACCTTGTGGGAATAGGAAGCTAAGAAATGCTGCTTTTGAGAACTACCCAAGGTATGAGTATCTGCTCTTTGGCCTGTTTAAAGGACAAAACACCAGAGCTAATCCCCCAGAACTAAAGAAGCATAAGAGCTACTTTTCTTCAGGACTAGCAAAGCAAGAGGCTAAGAATAAATACTCCCTTGTGGATGAGGTGTGTACATTATCTGGGACTCAGGCACAAACAACACTGAAGCCTGGGAAGTGATTACCTCTCCTGACAGTGCTGTAAATCTGAAGTGTCACAAGGGACCTTTTGTGTGATACACCTGAAGATTTGATGAAGCAGAAAGAAAAGTGAAAATGAGTGACATTTCACAGAAACTCTGCTTTTAAAACAGAAATATCTCCAACGAAACAAAGGTTGTGAGCCTGTGGTATTGTTCACAATTATGATAACCAGGTGAGGGATACAAACCTGGCACTTTGTTTTCCTTGGCAACCCTATTTCTCTAGCATTGTCTCTTTGATGTTCATTGACACCATTAGGGGCCACAAAGTCAGTGAGGGCAGATGGCATCTCATCTAGGCTAGAGGTGTCAAAGTTAAATGGCTAAGCTTGGACCAGTCACAGCAGGCTTCTTTTACAGTTATTAGAGAAAATGGGCACCTCCAGAGATGTCTGATCTGTCTTGGACAACTATTTTAAGACAAGTAATTTCTGGAGACACTTTTTCCTTTGAAACAACTTCAAATGTATTGCAGGGGTCCAGCTTAGATCTTAGCTGCCAAAGCTGGGGTAGAATAACTTTTTCAGTAACTCAGTTTACATTGTTGAGGATTCAGCCCACTTAAGTCAAATATCTTACCATGAAACAGAGATATTAAATCAGGATAAGGAAGACATGTTGTAATCAAGAGCAATTTGCCCTTAAGCCAAAATGTTGAGAACATCAGCAAACAGGTACCCTTACTTTACAGTGCGTAAAGGAATGAAAGGGCCCTTCAAGCTACGATCCTTCCAGTAATACTGAATAGGCTTCACTAATTTCTCCCTCTTCCCCAGAGTAATTTGAATTCCGAAAGAAATTAAATTGCTAAGTTTCTAACACTATAAGGCACTTACTATATCCTAGGTCTTACATTGTTTTTACTTTATGTTCTATGCTATTTCAAACCAGAATAAACCCATTCTCTTCTCTTCAGCATTACTGTGAGGTTTTCTTCCCAAACTAGCCAAGTGTAAACATTGACTTCAGAGAAAGCTGAATGAGTCTCCAGAATCTTCCTGCACTGAATTGGGCTTGGTGCTATCACCCAACCATAAGGAATCCAGTGACATTTGGGAAAGCAATCCTTATGGTCTGAGAGATATGATGCTTTCCTAGATTATTCATCCTGGAAGAGATTTTCTGAAGGCACATTTTGAATCTAGAGATAACTCTTAGAACATATTTGTTGGTTTGTTTGTTTGTTTGTTTTTGTGATGGGAGCACAAGATATAAGTTTAATTTTCTGAAAATAAACCCTTTAAGAGGTTTCTAATCAGGCACAAGCAGACTAATTAGACACATGGCACAAATGATCATTTAAAAAATATTGGAAAATGCATATGGAAACTTGAGGGTAAGACAAAGGGTCCAAATACCCCCAGGTGGTATTTTCTTTGCTTTATAAATAATTGTTATCTGTGAATGCAATAGGAAAGGACTTTGTTGACAAGCAGCAATTTCCACTGTTTTTTTTTTTTAACAGGATTTTTCTGTCTTCAAAGAGTATATTTCCTTTTTTTGTATCTCATCCACCATCATATCCTCAGCAGGTGTAAATCAATAGAGCTTGAATTACATTCCTGGAGCTGTGCTGACTTCTGTCTCCTGAGGATATACTCTACAGCTTCTGAAATTTTGAATGCACAGAATACAGGGACTTTTGGATTATTAAATTAATTGGAAATACTGATTCACTTTGGAAGCAATACAAATCCAAAATGAGAGGCAGAAACCAGAATTTCAAAAGCTCATGACTTTCTGAAATTATTCATAACTCAAAGTTTTCTTCACACTCTGTTTAACTTTTTTTCTTCCTCTCCCTAGGAAATAAGAACTATTTCGTAAACTGAACTTGTGGGGAGATGGATAACTCCATCTTTTCATAAAAAGAAAATATTGCTCATAACTTGAGGAAGGTTCTCAAAAGACAAAGTTTAGAAGACATTTTTCAGAAGAAGCTTTTTTTGTTTTACAGAGGGGTTTTTTGAACAAAATACAATTTGCTGAGCTGTAAGAAGAGAGTAAAGAACATAAACAAAATTCAGGAATTCTGCATTTTTTCTTTACCCCTTTTTTTCCCCCTACATTGCCCAATAACAGCAACAGAATTGGATAAATCAAGACTCTACACATTTACTGGCAAGAAAAAAATAACTCTCCTGCAAGTTCTAGAATTGTTCTCACCTGGCAGAAAAAAGGAACCGGGGGACAGGTTTCAAAAAGGCCATTGGGAAGGGACTGAAGCAATGGCTATCCAATAGACTGAGTAGCAAAATTCTTTGTGTATTGATGCTTGCTAATATTCTGTGAGTCACTTGAAATAATGTTGATAGCCATGCACAGAAAAAGGGGCAATTCCAGTGTGCAGTCTTCACCAAATCACAAAGATCAGTTTTGTATTTTAAGCCACAAGAACCCTACATGATGTTTTTAGGAATAATCTGATCATTTTTCTGCATGGTGTTAAGATGCTTAATGTTTTAAAGATTCTTTCAAACTGTTTGTTTTAGCAGAATCGTTTTCCTTAACTAAAATGCAGACAGGCATTTCTGCAGTCCATAGTAACACTCGGATCTTTTTTCTTTCTCCCAAATGCCTACTTAAATCTTGGGAAGATTATTTAAGTAAGTTTGCAAAAATCAGAAACACTTATTATTTAGTGCTTCCATAGCACACATAGTTCATCTTGAAGAAGGACAGCAGTTATTAACTTACAAAAAATTCTTGTGGAAAAAAAAAAAGAATCCTTAAGGAAATGAAAAGTAAGCACACACATAAATTCATAATGTGTTTCCCCATGAGAGCATAATTTCAAAGCTCTTCTGCCAAGTGCTCTTACTGGAACAAAGTTAAAGCTTTTGTTGCATATGTTCTCAACAATCTGAAGAAAAGTGACTGAAATGAAGGTTAAACTGGTCAGTTTTGCATTAATAGACTGGAGATGGTATCAATTACCACACAAAATGTCCTCTGATTCTCACACTATCACTGAGTTTACAGCTTGGTACCCATCTGGGGCTGGTATCACAGCTCTTCAAGGGCAACTAAAATTCAGCAACTGTCAAAGGAATAAAATTATTTGCTTGAGTGTAACTGATGAGTGTTTATCCCATTAACATAAATGGTATGAAAAATTTCATATTTTCAGAATTTATTAGTGTTTCAAGTCAGTAGGGAGGTGAGGCTGGCACAGTAAATCTTTATGTTCTGTCTGCTCCTTCAAACCATTATCCTATATTTGTACTGAATGAAAGAAAACCAAAAACCCCTCTTCAAATTGTCATTTCCTCCTCCATGTTTTGGCCAGAATTTTTTTAAGAGAACAGGATCTAGCAACATAGAGGTATGGTAGAAGATACTGAGAGGAAAGTGCCACATAAGATTTTATTCTGACTAAACTAATTTTGCATTTGCAGTCCAGTTTAGCCATAAACCTCTTTGAACCCTAGATGTGGGGTAGATATGCAGGCATGGTTCATGAAATCAGGCCCCTGAACTGTTCTGTCTGTTGAACTTTTTGCTGTGGCTTTGACATCTACATTGTTGTTTCTCTGGATGTGGCAAAAGGAAGGAAGAGACAGGATCTCAGGAGGAAGAATAAAGTAGAAGCCTGATGGCCATTCAATCACAAAAACTACTTGAAAATAGTTGCCTGCTTCAAGCCGTATAGTCAGCAAGAGAACACTTCTGCAAGTGAGCTTAGACACAAAAGTCCTGGGTGCCTCCCAGGGTTTAAGTGGGCATAACTGTTCCTTTGCTACCAAGATCATACACAGTCCAAAGAGCAAAAACTTATGATAAGGGCAGCTACGTCCACAACTTTTTTGTAGCCTTGAGCAACCTGGAGGAAAAGAAAGCCCCTGGTACCTGGGTGAGATGGCAATGGGGTATCTGCTTCATCTCAACTGTGGCCATCACAGGACTGTTGTTATACTCTTAGAAGTATAGTGTGTATATACATTGCACAGAAAGGTAACAAGATTAGGGTTGCCTAAAACTACAGGGAGGTCTTTTTAGAAACATAGCTTTGAAAAGCTGAACAATGGCTTTTCCTTGACCTCAAGAGCAGAGTCAGAGCTAATGAGGGCATCAGAAATGTCTGTACAATGCCTATTGTTTAGAGGAAACAATAAAAATTAAAGAAATGGCTGAGTTTTAAACTGGCAAAACATACAAAGTAGGATTTCTGTTCCCTAAATGCCTGGCAGCCAGGGTCCATCCCACCCCCAGCCAGAAGCAGGGCAGCCCCAGCACTCGGCATAGGTCACCTCCACGGGAACAGGCTGATGATGGGACATGGGCCCATGAGTGGGCCTGGCTCAGTGGGGCAAATGGCTGGGCAGGGCAAGGCTGTGGGGAGCTGGAGGCCAGCCCTGCTCCAGCACCTCTGTGTCAGTGGCTGATAGCCATGGGAGACTGACACGGGGTCCTGGGCCCCAGGCAGGGTCCCTCAGGGACAATGAGCTCTGTAGGGGCACTCAGGGGCCAGGCAGTGGCCCAGAAAATGCAACCGAAGTAGATGTTTGCTGTGGTGTCCTTCTTTGTTTTTTAGCCTGTTTCCTACCTTGGTTAGGATGTGTACTTGACAAGAATGGAAACATGAACAGAGCTTTAAAATGAAATGTATGGTACATCTTTTCAAAGAAATTGCATTGTATTCTACTGTTCAGTTTTTGTACAAAACTTTATTGTACTCTTTTTTTTAAAAAAAAAGTAGTTCTTGCAAAAAAGATTCAACCTGTGATAAGACAAGTTGTCTACCAACCATTTTATAAAGTTAACATGTGGCTTATTTTCATTACCATTTAATTGTTACCTTTTAGGATTCATGCAAAAGGACAACTGAAACTTAAAAAAAAAACCAGTGCCCAAACAACTACTGCTATTTTAAGAAATATTGGAAATGAGAGTTAACATTGTTGACACCTGCGAATGAGCCTGGAAAACAAGGCAGATCCAGCAACCATCACTGGTCAGAGATGAGTAACACCCTCTGATTAAGTATATGGCAAATAACATCAACTAGCTAAAATGAATATTGTGTTTAACAGAAGAGTATTGCATGCCTGTGCTGTAGATAACAACTGTCCTTTAAGATAACACTCTGAAAATCCATGTAATTTCCTTCTGTTACAGTGGTCCTAAAAACTGGGAAGAAATGTGAGCTAGCCTATCTTGAATTTAGTTAGTTCAATAGTGGGAAGAGCTGAAACAGCCAGCCACATCGTACAACATATGGAACATATATCTAGCCACCATGTCTAAAAAGGGACTGTGGGTTAACCTGAGTTGTTTCCAGAGCACAGCAAAGGCCAGCTGCCCGAACAAGGGCAGGGTACCTGGGTGGCCATGCCCTCACCAACTCTGGTCTGTTTTATAGGACCCAGCAAGCCCAGGGGCAGTGATGGGGGTAAACCCTGAGCCGTGTGTTTGCCTAGCATGGCTGGGGTGCCAAGGCAGGGCTGAAGTCCAGACACGTGCATGAAGATCAATGAGGTCCATGTCCTCGTGCAGCCTGCCATACCTAGAGCAATAGTGCAGTCAAGGACAAGGAGAAAGGGCATGAACTCAAATGCAGCTCCAAGGGAAGGCGAGCCTCTGGCAGAACTTCTCCCAGATCTTTCTGCCTCAACTCTTCCCCAGAAGTGTAATCCCAAGTTACTCAACCAAGCCACAGCAGAGCTGGCCTGAGCACGTGCAGCTAGATGCTAAGGAAGGGGAAGAGGTTACAAAACTTGTTGGTGTACAGAGAGCCCCAGCTGTTAACCTAGCAGGAGTTTCTAAAGTACAGTAATAAGTCACAGCTTTCACTCAAGTTAGGACACAGTAAGACTATTAGATCTACTTAAGTCAACATCTTCAAGAAATAAAAAGGGGAGGCAAAATGCTCAGCAGAGAAACAAAAGTAATCAGATGTCTAAAAAACCTGTTGTATGAGGCAAGAATGCAGGAATGGCATTTTTTAGTTCAGAAAAGTAGTAATCTTCAAACATGTAAAACAATACCTGCATAAAACAGAACGGAATGAGATATCCTGAACATGCAGGTAGTTGAATAAGAGATGGATGAAAAAGCAAATACTAGATGCAAAATTATGTGACTCACTGGGAGAAAGTTTTTCACCATGCAAACAGCTATGCCCTGGAGCTACACCTGCTCCAAACCAGAAATTTGTTAAGAACTGGGTGCCCTCTTGAGAGGTTTTCAAGGCCTTGTTTCTGTGTTTCCCCTAAAAATATCCTGACTAAATGCTTTCACATAACTTTGGGGTCCACTTGGGTCTCCATTGTCCAATACCAGTAGGTATTGGAGTCTTACCATGTAACTTCAAGACTGGAGATTTGATTTACTTTTTGGCAATTTTTAATTGAAATATCTTCACATGTAAATTCCACTGGAGGAACAAAAGGGACATTTCATTCTTAATGGAAACATCTAGCACTATAAGCATTTTGGGTCCAAATGTCATTTTGTCATAGATATTCTTGTATATTGTAATTCTGCACCCAACAGGGTAGGGATCAACAGCTGCCCTCATTTGCTGTTTGACAACACCGAACACATCCCTTAGGAGTGTATGCTTAAATTAAATGATGTTGCTAAGAAATCCATTAAAGTATGTTGTTAATTGACGATGAATAGCCTCCTAGTTATTTGGAACATTTCTTACCAGTCTTGTTTCATGTGGTGTGCAAATGAGACAGCATTTACTGGTAGCTGCTGATGTCAGTGACATTGGTTATTTAAGAAACACACAACAGGGAATGAGAAAGGCCACAATTATCAGGTAAGAAAATTGCATTTGTTTGCTTTGATGTTGTTAATGTTATTTGGCTGACATCATAGAACTCTGCACGACTGAAAGGAAGCAAGTGAGAAAACAGAACAGGTGAGTTTCTCAGTCATGTGAATGAGACCATTTAAAACATCTGTATTTGCACACATATTTTCCCCATATCTGCAATACTTTCGCTTTTCTGTAAGCTGTCTCTTACACTTGCATTTTGTTGTAAATCTGATCATATATATTAAAATATGTAGGTTAAATATTTTCACAAAGGCAGCTAAGTCCATTCACCTGGCCTTTCATCTGCTGAATATTCACCAAGACCTAGTTTTGTTCCCAAAATCTTTCTAGGCTGGAAATTGTTACAGTTAATACAGAGTTCATCCAACTGATTATGTGGTTAATCCCTGTCTATTGTTTTGCTTTCAAAAGACCTACAAGGGTTACACAAATTAGAAACAGAGAATAGAACAGGATTTAAATGAAACTGACATGAATCATATACACACCCGTACCAATGTTTTCTCACATAGAGTATTCTGACAGCTTTAAAAACACCATGTGCTTATCTATCTCAGGATGGGTCAACTAATGATTTGTAAATAAAATAAGCCATGTCTTAAGAAATTATCAGCAACTCATGACCTGAATTGTTTCTTCAAATCCGATCTTATCTGTAAGAAAGTGCAGTGAAAAAGCCTTATAATATAAACCGAAACATATCCTTTCAGGCAGCAAATATTATGTTGAGGATCACAGGAGAACACAACTGTGAAGTAAAACAAGAAAATTTATTTCTGAAATAAAAAGAGAAATTACATTGATGCAAGTTATTGCAATCTTTTTGGAAAGGAACTTAATTTTTAGGCATTTCTTTAAGTTTCCTTAAGAGCAGAATTCACGTCAGTTTTTGAACTCGGCACCTGGCAATCTCAAAATAGAGACTGCGCATAGAAGACAACAGTCCTATCGCCATGTAACTTCATGAAGTTCCTAACACCAGGTTGCATTAACTCCAGAAAACTACTAAAATCTACTTATCAAGATTAATTGTGATTTACTTCTTTGACAAAGTAGTTTATTGATTAAACTCAATCCTGAAGCTAACATTTGGTTTACAATAAGAACCTGCGGTAACCACTTACCACAATGAGAAATTTGTTTCACCATCAGCACATGAGGAAAAGCTTTTTAGCTGAAAGATATTCCGTCTTTTCCCATGGCATCTCCTCTTGAAACAGGTCTTATAATACATGTATCATTCCAGGTAAGTCATTATCATGTTTAATCAAAGATTAGAAGAAAAATTAATTTCATCTTCCATATCCCTTCAAAGATATCTCTGGGTCAACAGTATAAGAAATGAAAGTTATTAACTAGATGTTGGAGGAATCCTGCCAAGAACAGTACATTATTGCTCCCATAAGATCTCTAAATACCACTGATACTTTTTCTCCAGTGAAATTAATCCCCATTCATTAATGCAAAACACTGAGCAAAATCTGCATGGTTTAACCTGACAGCAGAGCTAGTTCTGGCCACTCAGCCTTTACTGCATGGTAGGCTTGGAAATTTGAGGGTTAAGAAATTCAGCTTCTTATAAAGGTTATTGCATTCCTTACAGCTACTGCCTCCTGGTTCCAGATCATGAAAAAAAAGCCTTACTTTCTAGGAGCTGTGGACGTAAGGACAATTACACACTCCTATCTCCTGTCTGGAGAGACGGGTACAATGGTTGCATGTTTGAAAAGAAGCTCTGAAGAAGGCTTTCCTCACCAGGAGATAAAAATGTTCAAAGTGGTTGGCTGGCAAGATGAGCATGAAAGGTTCAGACTGTCAAGCGGGGTTTATGGTTTTCCTTCTCTCCCTCTGAGGGCTGCTTACCGACAATGAACTTTTGCTGTTCTTTTCTTTTCTGGATAGAAATTTAAAGGGCACCTGATTCCCATTAAAATTAACTCTGATGTTTCAAGTGGAACTGCACCTAAGCTAACATAGTGAAATGATGTTGTACTAAAGACATTTCTTTACAATAAAAACTTGATTTTTTTCCTATGCCTGGCAATATTAACTTGCCTATAAGAAGTCAGTGGGGAGACCTTAACTGCCTGAGTTCACACTAAACATTCACATATAGCTGTGAGAAGCTGATAAAAAGATCCAGTGAGTGCCACTGCAGTGTAATAAAGAAAATAATAACATGGTACTTGTTTAACAACTGTCTCAAGTAAGTTTCCTTTGTTATTTTTCTTCTTAGGAAAGTAAAACATAAAATAGTACAAAGGGGACAGTATAAAACAAGAATCCACTGAATGCTTGTGTTTCTAGTCTGATTTTTGATCTGTGTCAGTTTGACAACTTATGTTAATTTTAAGAGAGACATCTGATGGCAACATTTTCAAGGGCATCTAACTAACCTAGGCTTGTAAGTCTTGGTTTAAAACTTTCAATAGCCTGAGGCATGACCAAGGCAGTGCAATGTGTGCTATACACCAAGGATGGCAAGCTGATACTATGAAACAGGCTGTTTGCTTTGTAACCCTAAATTTCTTTTTTTTTTCCCTTTTTTCTTTTGTTTGTATCAGAGCTTTCATGTCACTTGTAATTCTTCTCCCACTGTTTTCTTCACAGCTGCTATGAAAATTCCTATGGGGCTGAAGCCTTCCTACGTGCAAGCTAGCGAGCCATCCACCAACATCTCAACTTCAATTTTCAGTCCTAATGTCCTTTGCCTCACTGTATGACACGTTGCAAGCTCTTACGTTCCATCTGTACCTCAGTAGAGCCGGTGAGAGTAAAACATACACCTTACATGGCTGTGACACTACATCAGTCAAATACACACAGCTCCCTTGCAGGCTTGTGACTTGAATGAATCATAGAATCAACCTGGTTGGAAAAGACTTTTTAAGATCATCAAGTCTAGCCTTTACCCCAGGATTGCCAAGTCCATCACTAAACCGTGACACTGAGAGCCTCATCTACACAGTTTTTGAACACTTCCAGGGACGGTGATTCCACCACTTCCCTGGTGTAATACTTGTTCTTAAACTGGCTAATCCACTCAAATTTTGGGAAGGAGTCCATACTTGAAAATGCAGTGATCTACTTCTTCCATGGCTAGGATTTAACTGTTGACAGTACATAGTTATGTTCTGCTACATTGAAAAAAGCTTACATGTGTAAGGGAAAGATTAATTTAAACCTGCTCTTTTTTAACCATTTCCTTTTTATTATCATAAATATTATAACTATTTCAGAATATCATTTACCCATGACTGTAGCAAATCAGTGAAAACCTTGCTTGTCCTGCAGCCTGCCATCAGTTGGCTTATGACATCTGTAGAACTGTTCCATAATTATCATCCAATTAATAAACTTTTATACTATTTCAGATTCCACCAGCCTGCTGATGCATATCATCTTCCAGGCTGTAAGCTCTTTCTAGCAGTAATTCTCTTTCTCTAACAGTAGTGGCTAGCACCAAAAGATGTACTTGGCTTTACTGATGCTCACTCAGCAGATTTCCCTGTCTCTGAAAATGGACTTCGGCATTTTGGGGGGTAACGGTGTTAAAATAAGTACATAGTTAAAAAGGATACATTAACAATCTTTCTTCCAGCCTCCAGATACATTTTTTGTTGTTTTGGCTTTTTTTTCCTACATATTGTTTGCAGAGGATATCACTGCATTTGAAAAATGCAAAGCAGCAAATAGCTTCTTCCAGGCAAAATTTGTCAGATAAATGAAACAGCTTTTTAACTTTGTTCTGTTATTTCTCTTTTCTTAATCATGAGAAACGGAGAAAAACAAGGCTGAAAGTAAGTGCAGAAAGATGGCAACTTTTGAATATGGCAATGGTGTAAGGTAGGAGTCAGGCCTCACTGTTAGTTATAGCAAAGCAAACAAGGAATTTTTCATTAGCCCAGAGGGTATTAGGAGGAAGGGAAACAGGAGGAGAACCTCCACTCAGTTGAAACTCCAGCCTCCCCAGCACAGATCTTACTTTCTCCTAAATTCACACCTCACAAAGAGCCATATCCTCAGACAACTTGGTGTATAGGATGGAGCATGGTCTTTACTTCTGTTGCAGCCCTTCAGATTTGCAGGAAATGTGTAACTTTTCAGGGGCTCTGAGGCTGCAACCCAGATGGTCTGTGTCCCCAGCTCTCCCCTAAACAGCCAGCTGAAGGGCTGCCATGGTGCAAGTAAGGTGGTCCTGGGGTGTACTTAAGTGCTTTGAACAGAATGGAAAGGCTACAATCAGAGGAAGGAAGGAAGATGCTGTGGACATCAGATGCTGTGCATGACAGTGTTGAGCCTGCTTTCTGACAGTGAGGAGGATTTGAGACATCCAGAGGGGATCCGCAGGCCTCTGAGAACATCAGAAAAGCAACCTCAAATCAAACAGCAAAACCCAGATTAAATTGTTCAGCAAATGCAACACCAACCTGACATTAGAATGTTAATATGTTTTGTCAAAAAAGCCACATGCTAAGAAAAAGAAAAAAGCTTTCTATGTAAATGTGTGAGAAATTATCTTCCCTACATTTAAGTCAGTGCTGGAATACCTGTCAGACCGTTGAGGGCTTCACAGGAATAAGGAAAATTAGCACAGACTTCAATTTCACAAGACCTGTAGTAGACACTCAGGCCTCATTTTATGGAACTTGAAAACATGTCTCATGGGGAAACCTTTTGCAAGAGTTTGTTGGACAGCTGCTGTGATAATCGAGGCAGTGCTGTGATTCCTTTCATGTATACACTCTTTCTCCTGCTCCAGATGCAGCTATTTTACTTTACAGACTTACAAAGGGTTATTGATTTGAAGACTTTACTAGGGCCCACAAGAGGTTAATATGATTAACTTAATTCAAAAGAATGTTACCATAAACACTTATGAAAACTGCTGCTTTTTGTGCATGCATTTGTCAACTGGAAATTGGCAAGAATACAAAAGATGATGATGGAAATTAATTTCCTTGAAGGAATCATTAAATCTTCCTCCTCCCTCTTCTCCCCTCATCTTATCCTCCCTCTTACTTCATGGGCTCCAGTACTGGAAGCTTTCAATTGTCTAGATTGTCAGGTTTTGACATCTTAGTCTCCCCTGATGAGCCTGGTATCTCAGAAGCATAGAATCTGAATACTAAACACTGCACCTCCTGGATAGCCATTGTGCATAAATCAGATGCAACTGGGCCTCAGTTTGCATCAGTGCTCCAGTTTGCATGTCCTAGCCCCTCTCCTGCTCTCCATGCTGTAGATAAGTAGCTCCACCATCTTCCTCAAATTCATTCTCTTCGTTCTGATTTGAAGGTCAGGATTTCATCATCTCCAAACTTAATCTGTAATAGAAAACCCAGACAGCCACAAAAATGAATATTGCTGAGATTATGCATCGGTATCAGTGTATTTCTGGTCACATCGGTTTGCACCACTGATGCCAACAGAGTTTGCTGGTTTTCACTAGAACAGAAGCTGGTGTGCTGTGTTTGTACAGACTATCTACTGCCCAGATCTGGCAGTCACCTCTTCCCACTGGGAATAGCTAGAAACAAACTGTAAACTTTACTCAGAATTATACCTATCAAACCTAGATAACATAGGCCACACTGTGTTATAATGAAATCTAGACTGGTTGAAATGAACCTGGGAATCCCCAGCACTGGGGAGGCTGGGGACAGTACAGCTATATGTATGAAAGGAGGTGGGCAGCCTGGGTCTTGTTACTACTTTCATGAAAATGGTTACGGACAGAAATGAAGAAACATCCTCAGAACAGAAAAGCAAGCAACTGCTTGCTTATAGTTGATTGACTAAATGCAGGGTCAATTACTAATTACCCTACTTGTTTGGCAGGTACTCTGTATGCAGGGACTGCTGCACTGCTATGAGAGTTTGGAGTTTTTTGTCAGGGATGCACTTGGAGAAGAGTGCCATTGTGTGAGGCCATTGCACTGACTGCCTCAAAGCAAGTCTCTTTAAAGAGCTTTTTCATAGTCTTGGAGGTTAGATATGCCAGAATAGTGCCAGACTAGACAGAAGGCTTTCCCTCTGCAAATTACAGAATTGTAAAGGACTGAGCTGCTCCTCAGCTAGAATTTTCCTGTATTTCCACAGATTTATTTACTTTTTTTTTTTCCCCACTAGTGATAGCATAGCTATTTCTCAAAGAAGGCTGCTACCTGTTAATGCAGCTGTGAAGTTCTGGACTAGCTGCTAGCTGTGTGCTCATGTCCATGATAGAGATAACGGGAGGGCAAGGTGAGTCCTGCTGATGTTACATTTTTCTTTCAAAATCAATTACAGTCACAAAAGAAGTGAAGAAAGGAAACAATATAAAAAATTATAGTGTTAAAGCAGTGGGTGTTACTAGTGCTTTACTGAAAACGAGAGATTTGCCTTGCCCATGAGGTAGCTGGGCTGTGCATGCTCTGTGCCTGCTTCCTCCTCATCTCAAATACATGTGTCCTCCAAATCAGGCTCTTCTGATATAGCATAAAGCTGCTGTACGCTGCCTTTGGTTGCTTATGTAGATAATTTTGATGACAAGGTCACAGTTTGTGCAGCCATGAAGACTCTGTGAACAGTTCAGGCTTGGAGGAAAGAGTCGTTCCAGGTGACACCTAGTGTGTCTGAAGAGAAATGGAGTCCTTGGGACAGCAATGCTGGATTGTATTAGCTGCTCCCTGACAAACCAATAGAGAAGCACAGGGCAAAAAAAGATGGATTGGACCTACCTTCCTCCAGTCATTCATACATATGCCCCTGCTTGCTTGTGTTTCCAGGCAGCCCTGTGTCTCCCTCTGTGGCCAGTGCCTACTGGCTGATGAGTTTGCAAGTCTGATATGGTTTTGTTTGTTTTTTTTTTTTCTAATTATCTTTTTGTAAAAAGGACCTCATTTACTGTGGAGCCAAGACTGTAATTTTGAAACAGTTTGCAAAGACACTGTAGGGATGGCAGTATGGACGGAAACGTTTATTCACAGACCTTTCTGATGCCACAGGGAAAACCAGCTCAGTTCACATGGCTTGAATTAGACCAGAATTGAAAGAGTTTATTGATTTATTAGTGACAAATCATTGACTGACAGTCCGTGAACCATATACGCAGAATCAATATTGGTAATGTAACAGATAAACCACAAAACTAGACTGTTAGAAAATAAGCACATACAAATCTCTAAATGCCCTTCTATAGCTGATCATGTGAAGTTCTGATCTCACACACACACAAGAGATTTGGCTGCTCTGGCTATATGTCACCCCTACTGCTCTAAACACCCCTTGACTGTGAGGAAGCCCCCACAAGTCCCCCACAGTGTCACTACTTCTAGGTGCTGTCTGCTTCCCTGTCTCCTATCCCACGGGGAGTCTGCCTGGGAACGCATTGTGGAGCCCCAGAGCCACGAAGTTTTTCACCAGTGCTTTGTTCCCACCCCAAGCACTCTCTCCTCTGATACAAGTATACTATGCTTTTGTTATACTAGCTTTCAAGCCAACTTCTTTGTTTCAAAAGTGTCTGTGCAATTCCCTGGTGATGATTTAATCCTATGTAATCTTCTTCTTTAGCACGATGCCCTCTATACAGTTGGTGTCAGACCCACACAAAAATGCTTGCATTCATGCTTCATTTACTGTCACATTTCTGTCTTACCTGCTGTTGTTGTCTAGACCATTTCTCATGGGATATGGGGCCATGTGAGCATGATCATGCCTGATGGCATAACTTAGCTTTTCCTTCTGAGCAGTACAAGTGTTTGAAGATACAACAATTATGCAATAGTAAATACTGGCAATGTGCTTTTTTCCACTGTGATTGCTATCAATTTACAAACATTTTTCACCTAGAACTAAACTGAATAATTGATGCTTGAATAACCTGTTTTAGCTGTGCTGCTGCCTTCTGAGTTTTTCAGTTTTCAGAGATTTCTGAAAGACATAAAAGTTATTTTTCATAGAGCATTTGGATTTTAAATGTTAACATTTAGATAAATCAGTTGAAAACTTTTTTTTATTCTGAACAGAAAATGAGCCCAGACTTTACCTAAATCAAAACTTGCAATGTTTTGAAATGTTATCTTTAAATTGAATCTGAAAACTGAACCAGCCTTTGGTTTCAGCAGTTGAGAGGACTTTTGCTATGACTTACAATAGTTTTCATTTTCTACTTAGAATGCATTTATGCTGGTTTACTTTGACTCACTGATGCATTGAGTTAGTATTTCAAAACAAAGCAATCTCTTCTGTGGTTTTCTTCCTGTCATTCCCATTATCACTGAAGGCAGGAGACTGACAGAAGCCTTTCAGCCAGCCCCAATTACAGCCAGACATGCTGTGTGGGACTCACGTGACCAGATGTCCAGATTTACACTGGACTTTCATGTTCTGGGCTTATCGTCAGAAGAGAGAAGAAAGCTTTTCTATATGTGATTTAATTAATCTTAACATGGATGTTTAAAATCAGTCAGAGGAACCAATTGAGTCTAAACTCAACCTGGGAAGACATGGTCATGTGTAGACATCGACACTGCAGGCTTTAAAAGTTAGGTGAGACAACTGCAACCCACGATGTCAACACAGTACAGCTCACATAAATCAGTGCCATGGTGGAAGGAAGTAACAGAGGATTTAACAGATAAAAAGAAAATCTCTGTGGTACTCCAGAGGTGAGCAAGGTCAATTTGAACACCAGGGGAATGTAAGCAATGTTTAGATTAATCCATCCACTACTATTCCTTGGTATCACACAAATAAGAGTGTAAGTCACACAAGTCTCAATGACTTTACCAGGAAAGATGCAGTCTGTTCTCCTAGCAGTAAATTTACTACTGTAGCTTTCTGTATCTCTGTGCTTTAGAAGATGGGTGTCTTATACCAGTCACTAGGTTAAACATTTAAAGAATCCTCATTTTTTAAAAGAGTCAGATATTTTCGTTGCCTATAGGTTGTAAACCGCTAGACTCTTGTTTCTTAGTTTGAGTGTACCAGAGCACAGCAAAGAAGTATAAATCAGAGATGAGATTTAATGTTCCTTTTTAATTCATGGGAAAAAAACACATGGACTTCATTGAGAACTTCAATAAAGAGCTGGATACTGACAATTGTACATAGCAAATAGTTAGTATCAATTTCTAAAAGGCAAAGATTACATTCTGTGTCCAAAACATACTGCACAAAACTTAAGGTAACTCTTCCAGACCTTCTTCTGAAGGTCTGGTACCTTGTACCTGTGGTCATGACCTGATGACTTTTGGTGAGAACAGAGGGTAGTCCCAGCTACTCATTGATTCTTCATTCATTACTGCTAAATACTACACACTCAGATTTTCATACTTCATCTTGAAGCAAGTATAACTTGCCAATGCATTTGGTGGTTTGGTAGACTTCTGAGGAAATAAATATAATTTGATATATATTTATTATATTTAAGCACAAGAAGAATTAACATAGCATAAGGTGGTTTCTGAGTAAGGTGGGTGAAAGCAAGAATGATGGGTAACGCTTGCATCATTTTAGATGCCTACAAGTTTTCTACATCAGAGCTAAACACCTCAGCTGCCTCTATCATCAACATAGAGAATATGTCATTTAAGGCATGATTTAATTTGGCCTGCTTTAAATACCTTCCCCAAGAAGCATGGCAGGGCCCCACAAATGTCTGTACTTTTGTCTTGTAAGTGGTAGTTCAAGTGTGGGCACCCACATTGTAAATATAGATTTGGTCAGGAGAATATCTTTGGTCAAGTGAATATTCCCTGAGAGTGAGGGAGAAGATGAATCAATATAGGGAAGGGGTGGTCCTACTGTAGAAAGTAAGCATTCTCAGAGATTTCAGGGACAGTAAAGGCACTATCACTCTGCAACATTGTGAGTGAAGGATTGATGTGATCTTCACAACAATACATAATAAATGAAGAATATGGAAGCAGTCTTCTCAGCATCAAATGCAAGTAAGATGGAAAAAAATGTATCTATCATCTCACTTCTAGTGTCAAATATAATGAGGAACTGGATAAGGCTGAGCAAAAAAATATTCAAGAGACTAAAGCTAAGGCAAGTAAGGGTGAGGAAAAAAGCTATATACAAAAATTTATCAAAAAGGAGATCAAAAAGTTATTTGGTTGCAGAATTTTTAGAAAGTTATATAAGAAAATACTCCTTAATCCAGTAGAGAGTAGCAAGTGCTAGTAGCTGAAAGCTGATATGAGGCACATTTATTTAAGAAATTAGGTGCAAACTTTAAATAATGAGATGAAATTCCCAAAACAAGTGGTGGACTCTGTCTGACTAGAAGATCAAGCCCTTTCTGTTTGGAAGAAATAGTTTAGTTAAATATAGACTGCAGTGTTCAATTTGGGAAAGAGATGGGATGAAACAACAGCCTTCTCTCAAAGACAGAGCAAGCTTAGTGGCACCTCTGGGCTCTAAAATATCTGATGCTCCTTAGAGAATGAATTCAAATTATATTAATTTACAAACATTTTCAGCTTCTCTTGGGAAGCCTTTGTGGAGGAAAAGAAAGGTTTTCCAAGTAGAAAAACATCACTATTTGCAAAGTAAGAATTACCACAGTTTACCTAGGCATCTGCAAGAGAGAAAGAAGCAGGAAAATAGTGTGTATACAGACTGCAGATCACGACATTCAGCAGGAAAATGGTTCACAGATAAAAAATTTACTCTTCAATTTCCATTTTGATGGTGTATTTTGCAAAGGAAGATTAAGAAGACAATGATCATTTAGAAAGATTAAGATATTCATGGTAATGACTTTGCAAGCTATAATTTGAGGAACAAAAAAGGCTCCAGGTTTTCTGTGTTGCATCCTTTTTTAAGCCATATTGAAATGTTAAATTAAAGGAGGCCTCATTTTTTTAAATTGCTCTGCTCTTCAATACAAAATTATCATTCCTTTTCTGAGGAATAAGAAGACACTCTATTTGTTGTTTTTGTGGGTGCCATTCAGAACTTGTCACTGTAATAATACCTGTATTTCCTCTTATTTGCCATACCCTGCCTTTCTTTGTGAGGTTCATTTGCCATTTTGCAGCTTCTTTGGGTCTCTGGGGTGAAAGCGACCTAAAACTGAAAAGTTTACCTTGAAAAACCTATTTGTTCTTATGCAAGTGCAAAAATTAATGTACATAAAGAAAACAAGATAAAACAAAGTGAAAAAAACCTAATGCTAGAAGCACAGAAGCACTGTAAGCAGTTTTCATGGCAAACTGCTTGTTCACCAGAGAATCCTAACCGTCAACAGAAGGGGATGCACACTAAAAGTAGAGGAAATCAGTAGGACACTAACTCAGTAACTCAGCTGTGAGTTGTGCCCAACTCCTGGGTACAAGAGTTTACTCTATCCAGTGCTATTCTCTGGGGGAGTGTGTGCTCCGGCCCTTTCCGCTTTTCTGCCCTCGTTTCATAGCACCACAGAATCACAGAATAATTTAGGTTGGAGGAAATCCCTGATGGTCATCTAGTCTAATACCTCACTCAAAGAGAGTCTAGTCGGACCATATTGCTCAGGGCTGTGCCCAGCTGTAGTTTGAGTATCACTAGGGATGGAAATGTAACAACATCTTTGTGCAACTTCTTTCAAAAAAAAAAAGCTAGCTTTTCCTTTAAATCTCTACCCTATGTCTGGAATTTCTTATGTTTCACCTGGTATCCATGCCTTCTTGTCCTATTCCTGTACATCTCTGAGAAGAAACTGGTTCAGCCTTCTTCATAACTTCAGTTGTAAAACAGTAATAAAACAGTGCTCTTAGCCATACGTTCAGTTTTAGATAGTAATGTGAGGAGCAGAGTTAGCGTCAATGATCTTTAGGGATCAGTCTTTTTTTGCAAAACTGCCTTCTGGCCAGTCACCTCATGCCTATACTGATATATGGGACTAATCACCCCCAGCTGAAAGGTTTTGCATTTCCCTTTGCTAAACCTGATGTTCAGCATCTCTGTGAGCTTCTTATCATCCCATATCTCCAACATGTCAATGTGCCTGGGAATAGCAGTTCTGCCTTCCAGCATACCAATCATGGCCAATTTAGCTTTGTCTGCAAACACAGAATCGTAGAATAGTTAGGGTTGGAAAGGACCTTAAGATCATCTAGTTCCAACCCCCTTGCCACGGGCAGGGACACCTCACACTAAACCATGCCACTCAAGGCTCTTTTCAACCTGGCCTTGAACACTGCCAGGGATGGAGCATTCACAACCTCCCTGGGCAACCCATGCCAGTGCCTCACCACCCTAACAGGAAAGAATTTCCTTCTTACATCCAACCTAAACTTCCCCTGTTTAAGTTTTAACCCGTTACCCCTTGTCCTATCACTACAGTCCCTAATGAAGAGTCCCTTCCCAGCATCCCTATAGGCCCCCTTCAGATACTGGAAGGCTGCTATGAGGTCTCCACACAGCCTTCTCTTCTCCAGGCTGAACAGCTCCAACTTCCTCAGCCTGTCTTCATACGGGAGGTGCTCCAGCACCCTGATCATCCTCGTGGCCCTTCTCTGGACTTGTTCCAACAGTTCCATGTCCTTTTTATGTTGAGGACACCAGAAATGCACACAATATTCCAGGTGAGGTCTCACGAGAGCAGAGTAGAGGGGCAGCATCACCTCCTTCGACCTGCTGGTCACGCTCCTTTTGATGCAGCCCAGGATACGGTTGGCTTTCTGGGCTGCAAGCGCACACTGAAGCTGGCTCATGTTCATTTTCTCATCCAACACCCCCAAGTCCTTCTCCACAGGGCTGCTCTGAATCTCTTCTCAGCCCAACCTGTAGCTGTGCCTGGGATTGCTCCAACCCAGCTGTAGGACCTTGCACTTGGCATGGTTAAACTTCATGAGGTTGGCATCAGCCCACCTCACAAGTGTGTCAAGGTCCCTCTGGATGGCATTCCTTCCCTCCAGCATATCAACTGAACCACACAGCCTGGTGTCATCGGAAAACTTGCTGAGGGCACACTCAATCCCACTGTCCATGTCAGCGATGAAGATGTTAAACAAGACCGGTCCCAACACCAGTCCCTGAGGGACACCACTCGTTACTGGTCTCCAGCTGGACATTGAGCTATTGACCACAACTCTTTGCATGCGGCCATCCAGCCAGTTCTTTATCCACCGAGTGGTCCATCCATCAAATTGATGTCGCTCCAATTTAGAGACAAGGATGTCGTGTGGGACAGTGTCGAACGCTTTACACAAGTCCAGGTAGATGACATCAACTGCTCTACCGCTGTCCATCAGTAGCCACATCATAGAAGGCCATCAAATTGGTCAGGTAGGATTTCCTCTTGTTGTTTGTCATGTGTCTTAGCATGCCTTCCAGGAGGATCTGCTCCAAGATTTTGCCAGGCACAGAGGTGAGACTGACTGGTCTGTAATTCCCTGGGTCATCCATTTTCTCTTTCTTGGAAATGGGGGTTACATTACCCTTTTTCAAGTCGTTGGGAACTTCACCTGACTGCCATGATTTCTCAAATATGATGGCCACTGGCTTAGCAACTTCATTTGCCAGCTCCTTCAGGACCTGTGGATAGATTTCATCAGGTCCCAGGGACTTGTGCAGGTTCAGGTTCTTAAGATGGTCTCGAACCAGATCCTCTCCTACAGTGGGCTCAAGGTCTTCCTTCTCACAGTCCCTGAGTGTGCCTTCCAAGACTTGGGTGGTGTGGTCAGAGCCTTTGCCAGTGAAGACTGAGGCAAAGAATTCAATAAGAACCTCAGCCTTCTCCAAATCCAGGGTAGCCAAGTCTCCTGATAGCTTCCAGAGAGGGCCCATGTTGTCCCTAGTCTGTCTTTTATTTGCAATGTACCTACAGAATCCCTCGTTGTTATCCTTAACATCCCTAGCCAAGATTAATTTTAATTGGACCTTAGCATTTCTAACCTTGTCCCTAGCTTCCTGGACAACATCCCTTAAAAAAGGCATCGGGCAAGTGCTGATTCCTGAAAGACATCACTAGTAGCTAGTGACCAGTTGGATTTTCTATTGCTGATCAAAACTGTTTGAGCTCAGTGGTCTAGTTCTTCATACATCTTATAGTCCGCTGATCCAAATGATATCTCAGTTTGAGAGTAAAGTTTGAGGCTGTAAAAATACTACATCAAAGACCTTGCCCCAGACAACATAAACGTCTACTGCTTTCCTGTTGCCCTTAGCTCACAAGGCAACCAGATTGGTTTGCCCTTGCTCTTCCAGGTCACGTTCTTGTCTTCCATGTGCTTGGAAATGGCTTCCAGAAGGATTTGCTCCATCTTCCCAGGAACTAAGGTGAGGCTGACATGTTGTTCTTCTTGCAAATGTCTGTAACAGTTGACTTCTTCCAGTCATCAGGAATATTCCCACATATGTGGCCAGCTTTAACTTGGATCAGAAAAAGAGGTAGTAAAAGTCTTGGCTCATTTTTTTTTAAAGTATTGTTTGGGTTTGTTTTGCTTTCAAAAGTGTTTACTTGGTCTTAGCTCTTGCAGTTAGTTTTTCTCAATTCACTGAAGTTAATCCAGCTTCCAAAACACTGAGAAAAGCAAGGAATGACCTGGGTTGCTCATTCCACAGTAAAGAAGATGGCATTCTGGGGACATGCTCCCCAAAATTTCTGAAGATTCAACCTTAAAAGAAGAAGACAATTTAAACATGAAATATAATTTTTAAATCAAATTTAAAAAAAAGTAAAATCTAGAGATAACTTGATTTTTTTTTAAATCTTACAAAATATCAGTCACAAAATTTCTAACAGCTATAGGAGAATAAGAAAAAGCTTCTTTTATGTCCTCAGAAACTGTCTTATTCCCTTCATTTCTTTTGGCAGCATATAAACTTGCTGGTGCTTTAACATCAAGGTACATACAGGAAAAATACCTTTCTGAGTAAAATCCTGTCATTATTTTACTTTTTATAAATGATTCATGTTCCCTTATAAACCATGACTGTAGAACTTTAGGTCTTTCAGAACTTTTTTATAGACTAACTCCGAGGCATGGAGACTGTATTAGAAAGACTCATAACTAGCACTAGTGTGTTTGTCATCATGATTTGTCACTGAGTCAGGTGAAAACTTTGAAGTTAATTGGTTCATATTTAAGACATGCTTTGAAAATGCAAAGCTCAATGATGTTTTTTTCCATAATGAGGTCCATTTCTTATACTGACTGATAGGCAGTCAGTATAAAATGATGGGCTCCTAAATCTATGGGAATTGTACTTAGTGAGAATGACTCTGATTCTCATTATATTGATTTCAGTGGGGAAACTTTCACTCATTTTAATGGGAACAACACTAACCCTTTCTGAGGATTTGGAACCAGTCCACTAAAGATCAGAGGTATATGAAAGGAAGGTGTAACTGCACATTAACTTCACTGCTCGAAATCCTGTTATCAGACTGTGCTGTCTGCAAATAGTTCTGCTTGAGTGCATAGAGGGAGCTGGGTACCTCAGACTGTCAAACATCTGAAAAGCCTTTGAGCACAAGTATTTGCTTGAACTTTGTATTTTGGACCCTAGGTAAGTATTATTAAGCTCTGTTCATGTAGACTCCAGAGATGAAATTTCTTCCTAAAAAGTAAGCTGCTATCAGCAGTTTTCTAAAGAACTGGACAGTATACATTGCTTTTAGCAGCAGGGGCTACAGATCTCCTTTTTTTACTATAACCAAGTAGTTAGAGCAATTAACTACAAAGCAGAAAACCCAACTTCAGTGCCTTGCTGAAACATGTTCTGCCCATTGGGCCACAGGCCAAAACAGACAATGATATTTCTCAAATCTTCCATGAATTATATGCAACTATGAAGCGAATAGTATAAGATTAATGAAGGAGGGATTTCAGGAGAAAACACAAATCACTGTAAGTCTGTCTTTGTTAATGCTGTTTTTCTGTTCCCCAATGTTTTTAAATAAAGTCTGTCTTGTAGTTGAGAAGACAAGTTTAAAAGGACAAAACAACATGTTCTTAAAAGTTGTCATTTCCCAGAATTATGATAATGACAGAAGTATGCAATTACAAGATAAAAAGTACACCCTAAAAGTGCTTTCATTTTTCCAATTCTCCTGCTAGTTCTTAGACATATTTCAAAGCAAGTCACTGCTCTGAAGCACTCTGACACTTTGGGAAGGATTCCAGGACCTAGTCATAGATCTTCAGTGCCACTTAGGTGCCATGGGATAATCCTCTTGTCCTCCAGATGCTTCTCCAAAGACAAAACATCTCCTGTGTTCATTTGCCAGTCCTGCACAGATGTCACAGCCACATCAGGGTGTCTAAAGTGGTTTTGATAAGGCAGGTAGGCAACTAAGTCCCACCTTCTGTTGCAGTCAGTTTGTCTAAGCACGTTCAAAGCTCCATCGGGAATCATAGTTACGTCTGCATGGAAAGCTACCAAAGATATGGTGCTGCATTTCCTCCTAAGTACTTGAGCCTCTCTCATGGAAAGGAGTATGAATAATGCAGTGCTGTGCAGGGATATTAGCTCAGGTCCCAAACTCAGTGTGGCTGCACTAGCATGTGTTTGCTTTGAAGGCAGTTAGCAGGGCTTCAGCAAGCTACATGTATCCAGGTGGATTTCCCCATGTTTCCCTGAAATTTTTCTTCATGTAACCTGTGACTTAGCCTCAAATGTGACTAGTTACTTACAATGCTTATAAGGTATTATAAATTCACTTATGTGAAGTGCATTCCAGTGCATTATTTCCATCAAAGTAATTTGCTGCTAAGATTACCATTTCCTTTCTATCAGAAGAAAACCAAAATTTATGAGATGTAAAGAGAACATGCAAAATGTACACAATTCAATGAAACATCTGCTTTAAAAGAAATCTCCAAATAAGCTTTGAAAAGCTGGGTTTAGATGCAGGTCTGAATTTTCTCTCCTATCTATACAGATAATTCTGTATCTCTGCTGCATTTTTCTGAAGATTGAGTGATCGAGTTTCTTTTTACAGATTTACTTTTCTGACTTGGATAATTGCACTTACCTGGAACATCTGTCCTTTTTGAGAGAGAATGATATTAAATGGACAAAGACTTAGCAAGTAGCTAGGATGGGTAAGAACATAATCTATTCACATGATATAACCTTTTTTTTTTCCCCCAGGTGACTGTAGCTAGCCAATGGAGCTGTGCCAGCATTTACTTTAGGTGTCAATTCACATTTTCTAATACATGCCCAATTATAATCACAGGTAGTCCTCAAGAGTTCTACATTTCTGCAATGAGAATGGACAAAGAGATATTTGCTGCCTTAATGTTAGCACTCACAATAACTGGATCAAAAGTACTTGCCTACATATTAGTTAGACCTTCAGAGAAAGAAGTGGCCTGCATTTTTTCTTATTCTCCTGAGATCCTGGTTTTGCTGGAGCCTCTACAAATACACTCAACAACAGAGCACCCTAACCTCAGTGCTTGTGAATAACTTTATGGTTCCCATCACACTGGTGTGCCTTTTGAATTCAACTTTCTGATCCTCTGTGACACTATATGAATAAGTTATTAGGAATCAGTTTTAGAGTATTTATTTAGTTCCTTTTTTCTTTTCTTTCTCCTTTTTTTTTTTTTGGAATGAAACATGAGGAAAAGTTCTTTCTGAGACATGTTAATTATTTTCAAATATGGAATCTCTGAGTAAAAGCACTGAAGAAGTGTGACTAAATCAGCAAAAAATCTTTGAATAACCCTGTTTAAGGAGACCAGGAGGATGAACAGGTTTTTTTGATAATGAATTCCCACTCTTGCAAATAGATATGGCTTTGCATTGATTTCATACTGTATGTGTGTTCTGTGAAGATATGGTATTTGGTTTGGTCACATCCAGTTATAGATCATAGTACTCATTCCTCATTCAAATGACAGTCTGATGATCCTTTCAAGACCTTTTCAAGATCTTTTCAAGCATCATTTGATGATGCTCGTTTCCTCATTAATACCATAGTCAAGCTGACTCAGACTGAAAAAGCTGTAAGTCAAGCACTAGGAAATCTGACAAAGATGGAATAGACAACTTATCATTGAGGGATTTTTTTTCCCTTAATCACCTACAGTTAAAAATGAACATACAATGGTACACCTGCAGTGCCAGTAAACGAGAGCAGTTGCAGTATAAGTTATGAAGAATAGAGTGTTGCCAAAAATTCATGCAGAGAAATGAATCTCTTCCTGATGGGCGTCATTTTCCAAATGGGCTTTTCCATGCTGTTGTGGTTTGAATTATGAGTTTCATGCAGACACAATCTGCAGTTCAAGCGCATGGGCTGGTGAACAGTAGCTGCTTGTCTAGAAAAATGAAAACAAGTGATAGCCTTGCAAATGGGTATTGTAAATTAAGAGAGGTTGTCTGCTTTAATCTCTGAGTGAAGGGCACATTGTTTTAAAAAATGAAAGTAATAACTCTGGCAGAATTGAGTTTTTGACTTGGTAAGATCTGTGAATAAAACTTTGAGAACTCAAGGAATTAAATCTTGCTTGTTGTTGATATATCATCTGAAAGGAAACGCTCTTAAATGTCCCATTATTCACAGAACCTGTAAAGTAATATCTAGGTATGAGCCTTGGTCACTAGCTCCTATGTAAATTATTCAGACTGTGTAATGGTTACCTATAGCCTGATAGTATACTTCTGTATTGGATAAGATTAATCAGACGTTTGGGAGAAGGTGGATTTGATTTTTTTATTTTCTTTTTTTCCTCTACAAATTAGACCTTGATGATTTTTTTTTCAGCCTTTTCAAAAGAAAACACATTTTTGCAATGTTTAAGTATACAGTTTTCTGCACTATGGCTTTATGTTTTTCTCAGTGAGGAAATACCAATATGTATATGTGGGAACTTCCAGAGCTATCAAGAGTACAGTCATCTGAGCAGGAAAAGCAGAGCATCAACATGGCCTCACCTGCTTGTGTTGCCCAAAGCTCCTCCCTCATGCTTCTAGCGCTGTTGATGGAGATCACAGGCTGAGCTCTGCAACACTGAGAACCTTCCTTCTGCTTCCTTGTGTTTTACTTTTCCCCTGGGTAATTTACACTTTGGTCTTTTTTTCCTAGTTTATTACTACTGGAACATTATTAGACAGCCTTTTCAAAATGATTAATGAAACACTTTCTGTACTGTTATAAAAGATTGTCTAACTTTATTTTTCATCACCAGAGCATCTGAAGTACTTCACAGTCTTTTTCCTTATCTTCATGATTTCCCTTGGACAGGGAGATCATCATTCCCACTTTACATCAGAGGAATAAAGGCAAAGAGGGGCTGAGTCCTTGTGCTGCTCAAATACTGAGGTTAACTAAAAAAGACTCTGACAGTCTTTTTTATATACATGTCTGAGCTTTAAACTATGACCAGTAAAGTCCCATCTAACCTCTCTAGCATCTGCAGAGGCTGAAGTATTTGCTGGCCAAGTTTGCTCTTGGTGTAACACTCTTCTTCTGTAAGTATATTTATATTAGCATATTACTTCAGACAGGGGTGCACTTTTGAAGCTGATCTCCTGGCTGTCCCTCTCACTGTGTTTCATGGATGAGCCTCACACCACTCAAGGCAGATTCCTTTCAGATGTGTTTAACTGGATACATTCCCAATATCTACCAAATTCTTTTCAACTGGTAATGGTCACTGAGTCCACGGGCTGAGGCTAGAGCAGTGTAAGGAAAATCTTATATGTAGTACGGATATCAGGTCCTCCACACTACCTATCTCACTGTACAAATCAATTCCTTTCAGATAACACTATTTGCTAGTGTAGACACAGTTTGTAATAGTGATGGGCACTGAGGTCTTTACAAGGCAGATCTGACCTCATCTGAAGTCATCTCATGATGCAGAGTTTGATACACGCACAGACAATTCACTCTGACAGCAGTGAGGACACCACAAAAAATGAAATACAGTGTTATAATTTTAAAAAATGTGTTCTTTAACTGTGAACCTATATTGATGAGATGACCCAGGAAATGGTGTGCAACAGTTCAGTGACCTCTCAGTCTCACAAAGCAAAAATCCTCTTTTCCCAGACCAATACTACCCAGTTGAACCAGTTGAGCTATGCTTTCCATCAACAGATTAACACCCTGCTTGCTGCATGAGTACTCCTTGTGTACAAATCTCACAGAGCAGATCAACTTCCAATACTTTATCTTGAAATACCTTCCAAGGAAAAATATGTTCCCTCAGAATTACTGACCAGATTCTAAGATATTTTCTTTTCTTGCTTCTTTTTTTTTTGGCATGAGGCAAAGGAAACATTTTTTTAACTTAGCCATCCTTAGAATTCACAGGAAAATTATTGGTCATCAGGCAGTCACCTGAGGTGTTCCGAGTTTGTATTTTGAAACCTTATAGAATCATAGAATAGTTAGGCTTGGAAAGGACCTTAAGATCATCTAGTTCCAACCTCCCTGCCATGGGCAGGGACACCTCACACTAAACCATGTTGCCCAAGGCTGTGTCCAACCTGGCCTTGAACACTGCCACAGATTGAGCATTTACCACATCTTACAGAATCATAGAATCATAGAATCGTTAGGGTTGGAAAGGACCTTAAGACCGTCTAGTTCCAACCCCCCTGCCATAGGCAGGGACACCTTACGCTAAATCATATCACCCAAGGCCTCGTCCAACCTGGCCTTGAACACTGCCAGGGATGGAGCATTCACAACCTCCCTGGGCAACCTATGCCAGTGCCTCACCACCCTAACAGGAAAGAATTTCCTTCTTACATCCAACCTAAACTTCCCCTGTTTAAGTTTTAACCCGTTAGCCCTTGTCCTATCACTACAGTCCCTAATGAAGAGTCTCTTCCCAGCATCCCTATAGGCCCCCTTCAGATACTGGAAGGCTGCTATGAGGTCTCCACGCAGCCTTCTCTTCTCCAGGCTGAACAGCTCCAACTTTCTCAGCCTGTCTTCATATGGGAGGTGCTCCAGCACCCTGATCATCCTCGTGGCCCTTCTCTGGACTTGTTCCAACAGTTCCATGTCCTTCCTATGTTGAGGACACCAGAAATGCACACAATACTCCAGGTGAGGTCTCATGAGAGCAGAGTAGAGGGGCAGCATCACCTCCTTCGACCTGCTGGTCACGCTCCTTTTGATGCAGCCCAGGATACGGTTGGCTTTCTGGACTGCAAGCGCACACTGAAGCTGGCTCATGTTCATTTTCTCATCGACCAACACCCCCAAGTCCTTCTCCGCAGGGCTGCTCTGAATCTCTTCTCAGCCCAACCTGTAGCTGTGCCTGGGATTGCTCCAACCCAGCTGCAGGACCTTGCACTTGGCATGGTTAAACTTCATGAGGTTGGCATCAGTCCACCTCACAAGTGTGTCAAGGTCCCTCTGGATGGCATTCCTTCCCTCCAGCATATCAACCGAACCACACAGCTTGGTGTCATCGGCAAACTTGCAGAGGGCGCACTCAATCCCACTGTCCATGTCAGCGATGAAGATGTTAAACAAGACCAGTCCCAACACCAATCCCTGAGGAACACCACTCGTTACTGGTCTCCAGCTGGACATTGAGCTATTGACCACAACTCTTTGCATGCGGCCATCCAGCCAGTTCTTTATCCACCGAGTGGTGCATCCATCAAATTGATGTCGCTCCAATTTAGAGACAAGGATGTCGTGTGGGACAGTGTCGAATGCTTTGCACAAGTCCAGGTAGATGACATCAACTGCTCTACCCCTGTCCATCAGTTCTGTAGCCCCATCATAGAAGGCCACCAAATTGGTCAGGCAGGATTTCCCCTTAGTGAAGCCATGCTGGCTGTCACCAAGCACCTTGTTGTTTTTCATGTGCCTTAGCATGCCTTCCAGGAGAATCTGCTTCAAGATTTTGCCAGGCACAGAGGTGAGACTGACTGGTCTGTAATTCCCTGGGTCATCCATTTTCCCCTTCTTGAAAATGGGGGTTATATTTCCCTTTTTCCAGCCATCGGGAACTTCACCTGACTGCCAAGATTTCTCAAATATGATGGCCAGCGGCTTCGCAACTTCATTTGCCAGCTCCTTCAGGACCCACGGGTGGATCTCATCAGGACCCATGGACCTGTGCACGTTCAGATTTTTAAGATGGTCTCGAACCAGATCCTCTCCTACAGTGTGCGCAAGGTCTTCATTCTCACAGTCCCTGCATCTGCCTTCCAAGACTTGGGTGGTTTGGTCGGAGCCTTTGGCTGTGAAGACCCAAGCATAGAAGTCATTCAGAACCTCAGCCTTCTCCAAATCCAGGGTAGCCAGTTCTCCTGAGAGCTTCCTGAGGGGGCCTACATTCTCCCTAGTCTGTTTTTTATTTGCTATGTACCTGTAGAATCCCTTCCTGTTATCTTTAATACCTCTAGCCAAGTTTAATTCTAACTGAGCCTTAGCTTTCCTAACCTGGTCCCTAGCTTCCCAGACAACATCCCTGTACTCTTCCCATGCCACCTGTCCTTGCTTCCACTTATTATAAGCCTCTTTTTTCAATTGAATTTTCCTCAGGAGCTCCTTATCCATCCAAGGAGGTCTCCTGGCCCTCCTGCTGCACTTCCTTCTGGTTGGGATGCAACACTCCTGAGCTTGCAGCAGGTGATCCTTGAATATCAACCAACAGTCTTGGGCCCCCTGCCCTCTAGGGCTGTATCTTGTATGGAATCTTCCGAAGCAGGTTCCTGAAGAGGCCAAAGTCTGCTCTTTTGAAGTCCAGGGCAGTGAGCTTGCTGCACGCTCTTCTCACTGTCCTGAGGATCGCAAATTCGAGCATCTCATGATCGCTGCATCCAAGGCTGCCCTGGAGAGTCACATTTCCAACGAGCCCTTCCCTGTTGGTGAGCACAAGGTCAAGCATGGCACCTCTCCTTGTCGGCTCCTCTATTACTTGCGGAAGGAAGTTGTCCTCTACACAATCGAGGAACCTCCTGGATTGCTTGTGCTGGGCCGTACCGTCCTTCCAACAGATGTCGGGGTGGTTGAAGTCCCCCATGAGAACAAGGGCCTGCGAGCGTGAGGCTTTTCCTATCTGTCTATGGAGTGCTTCGTCCGCAGGTTCTCCTTGGTCAGGCGGTCTGTAACAGATCCCCACAGTAATGTCTCCCATAGCTATATTCCCTTTAATCCTGACCCACAAACTCTCTGTGGACTCCTCACCTGTCCCCAGACAGAGTTGCATACTCTCCAGCCTACCCTTAACATAAAGGGCAACTCCCCCCCACCCCGCCTGCCAGGTCTGTCCTTCCTAAAGAGCCTGTAACCTTCCATTCCAACACTCCAGTCATAGGAGCCATCCCACCATGTTCCTGTGATGTCTATTATATCATACCCCTTTAGACGTGCACACATCTCTAATTCCTCTTGTTTGTTCCCCATGCTATGGGCATTTGTATAGAGGCATCTGAGCCGAGCTCCAGCTGAAGCCTGCTCATTGGCTGGAGCGGCTGGGATATCTCTACATTGCTCCGAGCATTTATTATAGGTTCTGGCAACTTACTGGGTGTGTTGGGATGGAATGATGCTCCCCTACCCCAGCACATCTAGTTTAAAGCCTCCTTGACCAGTCTGGCAAGCCTCCTACCAAAACTGCTCTTTCCCAGCCCCCACTAGACCTTGCCTACAAACTTGGGTCCCATGTTCAAGGCACCCAAACCCCTGACTATGACACCACCCTTTTAACCATTTATTAACCTGGCTAATCCTCCTAGCCTTTTTTAGGTCCTCCCCTGTATCCTGGAGAATTGATGAAAAGACTATCTGAGCTCCAGAGCCCTTAACCACCTCTCCCAGGGCTCTGTAGTCCTTCTTTATGTTCCTCAGGCTACTACTATCTATATCCCTAGCACCCACATGTATCATTGGGGTAATGGGTAATAGTCAGTGGGACTTACTAGACCAGGCAGCCTCTCTGCCACATCCCTGATCCGTCCCCCTGGTAGGCAACACACCTCCCTTGAGACGGGGTCTGGACGGCAGACGAGTGCTTCTGTCCCTTTCAGTGTAGAGTCCCCTACTACTACGACCCGCCGCTTTTTCCTAGCAGCACCAGTAGAGATCTTCTTTACCAGGGCATCAGCTGGCTGCTTCTGGCTCGAGTGCGTTTCCTCGTTAGCCCCCTGTAGGACAGCAAAGCGGTTCTGCGTGGGGACAGGGGATTTAGGGGGAAGCCCCTTGCTTTTGGTTGTCCTTTTCCTTCTTTTTTTGGTTTTTTTTTTTTGTCACTAATTCCCAGCTTCCCGGGTTAACGGCCTCCTTCTTTCCTTCATGAGGCAGAGGTGAAGCTCGAGGCCCCTGCACAGTTTGGGCCTGGAGCAAGCATTCCTGCTTCCTCTCAGCTTCCCTGACATCTCGCAGCCTATTAACAGCATCCTGTAGCTCAGCCCCTGCTGCCGCAGGACCTCCACCAGGGAGCACCGAGTGCAGCCCTGCCCATTGTGCACCCTCCCCTCACCAGACCAGTGCAGGCACTCTCTACACCCCGAGCTCTGCACTGCAGCCTCCCCTCTCATCGGCTCTGTCTGGGTGCCTACGCTGGCCACCGCCGGGGCAGCCAGAGCAGAGCTCCCAGACCAGGCCCTGATCACACGCCGAGTGCTCACCACCCCACCTGCCCGCCCGCGGAAACTGCCTGGACCCGCTCTGTCCGCCGCGCTCCCCGGGCCAGGTTTTTACCCAGTCAGGGCTGGTGCCGCTGCTTCAGGCTCCGCCCCGTGTGAGTCAGCTGCTCGCTCCCGTCAGCTGAGCTGCCGGCTCCTGGGCAGGTCCTGTCGAGGACTTGAGGCTCCCTCGGTGGCTCTCGCCGCTCTGAGTTGAGGCTCCTGGACGCTGATCTCCCCCCCCGCTCTTTGTTGAAGGCGTCCTCTCTCGAGCTACTCACCTCAGCAATTGACCAAACCTTAAGCCATAACAAGCAAATGTTATCTTTAAAGGATAAGTTACCTTCATAATACTTATCTATTCTTCATCCTAATAGTGTATTTATGATTGATTTATTTTTATTAAGTTATCAAAGATTCTATTTCCTTTCTGAACAGCTACAAAGAAAGCAAATCAAAGCAAAGAATAACTCCCGAAATTTATGAAGCTGTGGTACTACTTTAGTTCTAATAAAATATAGCCAATGACAAAAAAGAAATATAAAAGTATATAATTATATTTACATAAAATGTAATTGAACACATTATATAAATGCAAAATTGGTTAAAAAATGGATGGCTAAGCTAGCTGTATAATCACATCTCCATGAAATAACCTTGATGGGTAAAATGGAGTTGGAATTACAGACAGGTGTCAAATGGAGAAGAATATTTATTTTCCACTAGCAGAGTTAATTTTATGTATTTTTTTCTTATTTTTATTCTCTCATTCTATTTTCAGAATTTAACAATACCAGCCTTTTCCATTTCCTTTTTTTTTTTTTTTTTTTTTGCATTCATTCAGCAATAAGGTAGAATATACCTCAAATTAGGAACTAAATTCATTTCATCTTAACCTGGTTAGCTACAGGGCAAAGGCCTGTATATGAGCAAATGGCTTGGCTCTACTCTAGTCAGTAACAATCTAGTCAATGGAGTGTGGAGATCAACTCATTGTAGTCTAAAACAGCCACCAGGTAAACCACCCTCTATATACTATTGCTTGTTTACTAGATCTCTGTCAGCACTACTAAGAAACAAGCAATCTCAAAATTAGCCACCAAAGCTAAGCAAGATGAATCCTATCCTAGGCATCTATTCTCTTGGTCTTTTACATTCATCAGCGCCTATATGCATATGTTGCTGCAATATCCCTTTCTGTACAAGTTTTTTCTTGCTTTCACCAGTGCAGTTTGTCAGTTCCGCGTGAGCAATACTTTTTAATGATTCTCTGGTCATATGTTTTGTGTGACTTTACCTCACAGCTTATCATAAACCACGCGACATATGACATTTATATGAATTAGTGTATTATAATGACCTTGGTAATTCTTTACACCAATAATCATATTTAAGTCTAAGCATGTCTTCCAAGACACTTAAGTCTTAAATGCTTATATAGACACTCCGTTTGCTATGTTGAGAAAAAGGTCAATGGCTTCAGATTGCTAAGATCCATAACCATTTTTGTAAGTATTTGCAGCCTGTGTTTCTGGCTTCCTTCCAATATTTTGTTCAGGTCCTGTTTGGGAAATATTTATATTCTTCAGCAACATGTAAGAGACTGTCCTTAGAAATATAACTTTTAGTTCCCTTCCAGAGGCGCTATTTTCTCTTCTTTCAGTGTTTATAAACTCCACCTGATTTTCAGTCCCAGGTTTTACATCTGGAAGACACTCCTGCTTATTCAAATCCAGGGAAAATAAAAAATAAAAAAAAAATACAAAATTAATATTGGTAGTATCAGTCCATTCATAAAAACAAGGGTTTCAAATTATCATCATTTAAGATCATCAGTATACATTACACTGACCTCAGGTCACTAAGTTATGCAGTTTATCCTCAAATTACTCAAGGTTTCTGGTCTTCATTTGAGGAAACCCTGGCATCTTAGCCTGCCTTCAGGAAACACAAAAAATCTTCACCCTGCCTGTTATAGTTCAGGCTGTGTTTGTGGCTTATGGGCAAGAGTATGATTATAACCATACTGACGTTAAAAGATGGAGATTTGCTACTTCTTTTCTAGCAAGCAAAGAGTTAGCCAGCTGCTACATGACACACTCTGCATGTGTCATGTAGGCAGAAAGACCGGAGAAACAAACTGGGCAGAAAGCCCAGTGATTCCACTGGAGTAAACAAGAAAGTGATAAAACCAGCTACCTCATTGTCAGGAAGAAATCACATTAGACAGTAGATAAGAGAGCAGTAGCTTGTAGCCCAGACAGGATTTGTGTTGTCCTTACTTATAAAAGAGTGTTGCTTTCTTTCTATTGCCTGCTCATGCTAATTTTCAGGAGTAGGATGCCCCAGGGAAAAAAGTGCCTGATAGGACACTGTCAGGAACTAGATTAATCTATCTAATGCTAGATTAGATAGATCTATCATACAGTTTACAACACTTTTCTTCCTTAGACTGCTACTGTTGTCTTCCCTCAATTGTTTTATCACACTGCACTTAACTCCTTACCACCCTTTCCAGCCCTTTTTCTCTGAAAATCCTCCAGTTTGTCAATATTTTTCTGGAAATTTTGTGTTTGGTTAGAAAGTAGTCAAGTGGTAGTAGACGAAAGGCCTGCTTCTTTCTCACTTCACAAATCCTCTGGGCACACATCTCTAAAATGCCACTGGATTTTTATCCCGTCATATTGTATTAGAGACATGGGTGTAAATCTCTGCTTACTGTTGCCTTTCATCTTTCAGTATTAGAGCACTCTAGTGTCTTCTCTCACGCAGAGAACATTTATGATAAACTTATACTGCTCACTATATTTCAGAATTTGAGAATTACATTTTAAAGTGTGGGTGAATACGAAGACATGAAGTAAGAAGGGAAAATAATGTTATGCCACTTTGCTTATAACCACGTGGGTGCCTCCAGTAAGTAACAAAGCTTTCATATTGATCATAAAGCATAAAACTGTTAACTTGAACATGCAAGTTTTATAAATTTAGAAGTCAAGAGAAAAACACAAAGTCTTAGATCCCCACTATAAAAAGTTTGAAAGGAACTGTCCTGGGTTTAGCAGTAGCAGTCAATTTTTCTCCTTCTTGGTAGCTGGTGTGGCACTGTGTTTTGACTTCCAGCCTGGGAACAGTGCTGGTGATACCGATGTTTTCGGTTGTTGCTAAGTGATGTTTACCCTGACCAAGGACTTTGTGAGGCTCATGCTCTGCCAGGGAGGAGGGGAAGCGATGAGGAAGCAGAGACAGGACACCTGACCCAAGCTAGCCAAAGACGTATTCCATACCACAGCACGTCATGCCCGGGGTGGGGGGGTAACTGGGAGTTACCCAGAAGGACATGGGTTTCCGGGTGGGACTCGTTTCTTGGCCAGTGGTATCGTATTCTCTTCCCTTGTTATTTTCCCTGAGGCTGGACAGCAATGAGTGGCAGGGTGTGTGGGATAGTATGGGCAAGTATCTAGGTCAGTGGGCCCCTCCAGTACTTTGGAATTTCACTACCGAACAACTGCAAAATCCAGAAGAATTAGTAAAACACTTAAATGAGGTGTGTGGTCATTCTGGCCATACCACAGACTGACAAATCATGGCAACGTGCTGGGGCTTGGGCTATGCTTACAGGGCCTTGTTCAATACTATCCAGCACTTTCAAAAGGAAAAAAATATTGGTGGATCTGAGGGCAACTCAACAGTCAGCACAACTACTCCAGCTCCAAGCACAGCAGCTTCACACACCCCCCAGTGACAAGTACAGTCACTACTCAAACTTTGGCTGCAATGAGCAGCGCAGCTACCCCAGTGACAAGTACAGCAGCTGCTCAAACTTCGACTGCAACAGACAGCGCGGTTACCCCAGCTCCAAGCACAGCAGCTACACCACTCCCAGCAAGAAGTACAGTCGCTACTCAAACCACAGTGATAATCACTGCAGCCAAACCAGAGGACCACTTTGTACCAATATCGGTTGCCCCTGTACGCAAGAAAGAAGCAAAAAAGAGGCAAGAAGGGTGAAGCAAGACGAAGAAACAATGTATTCACCACCCGGTCTAGCATCTGATCAGGAGTCATTATCACATGACGAAGAAGAAGAAGAGGTAACTTCTCGACTTTGGACCTCAACTGAGCTACGGAATATGCAAAAAGATTTTACCCGTCAACCAGGGGAGCACATCATCACCTGGTTACTCCAATGCTGGGACAGTGGGGCCGATGGTCACGAACTAGAAGGTACAGAAGCCAAGCAGCTGGGATCACTTGCTAGAGAAGGGGGAATTGACAAAGCAATTGCAAGAGAGAAAAAGTCCCTCAGCCTTTGGAGGCGGCTCTTGGCAGCTGTGAAAGAAAGGTTTCCATACAAGGACGATGTTATGAGTCGTTCGGCCAAGCGGACTACTATAGACAAAGGCATCCAGTCTCTGAGGGAATCGGCCATCGTAGAGATGATCTATCACATCAAGCTGAATAACGGGGATATACCCATAGATCCAGATGAAGTTGAACGTACACGACCCATGTGGCGAAAACGTACATGGAATGCGCCGTCATCATATGCCCATTCATTGGCAACAGTAACCTGGAATGACATAGTACCACTAACAGTGGATGAAATGGTTCATAAACTCTGAGAGTTCGAAGACAATCTCACCCCTTCCATCATCTCAGCTGTGGAAAAACTGTTCTAGGACCTCAGACAATTGAGGGATGATCTATCTGATTTATCCAGCTCCTCACGTGTACCAACACACGTCTCAGCTATCAACAAAAGGTGTCCTATTGTTTGAGAGAGGAGATACAGGAGGTATACGCCACGGGGTACCCTATGGTTTTACCTGCAGGATCACGGAGAAGACATGACAAAGTGGGATGGAAAACCTACTTCAGCTTTGGAGGAATGGGTGAGTGAATTGAAGAGGGGAGCAAGGGCCAAGACTGATCATCCCATGAGAGCTACGGCTTCAGTCTCTGGTGAGCAGTTTCCCAGATGGAGTGGAAGAGCTGATTTTACTCCAGCTCCTGTGATAACAAAGAAGAATCCGTTTTACCACGACTTAAGTGTCCAACACTGTGATGACCATTAGAGGGGCCCTGCCTCCAGTCAGGTGGAGGTAGGGGACAATCAGACTTACTGGGCTGTGTGGATCAGATGGCCTGGCACATCAGTCCCACAGAAGTATAAGGCTCTAGTAGATACCGGTGCACAGTGTACCCTGATGCCATCAAGCTGTCAAGGGGTGGAATCCATCTATATTTCTGGAGTGACAGGAGGATCCCAAGAGTTGACTGTGCTGGAGGCTGAAATCAGCCTGACTGGGAGGGAATGGCAAAAGCACCCTATTGTGACTGGTCCAGAGGCTCCATGCATCCTTGGCATAGACTACCTCAAGAGAGGGTACTTCAAAGACCCAAAAGGGTACCGGTGGGCTTTTGGTATTGCTGCTTTGGAGACTGAGGAAATGGAGCAGCTGTCCACCTTGCCTGGCCTCTCAGAGGATCCTTCTGTTGTGGGGTTGCTGAAAGTCTAAGAACAACAAGTGCCAATTGCGACCACAACAGTGCAACGGCGGCAATATCGCACCAACCGAGACTCCCTGATTCCCATCCATCAGCTGATCCGTAGACTGGAGAGTCAGGGAGTGATCAGCAGGACCCGCTCGCCCTTTAATAGCCCCATATGGCCAGTGCGAAAGTCTAATGGAGAATGGAGACTAACAGTAGACTATCGTGGCCTGAATGAAGTCACACCACCATTGAGTGCTGCCGTACCGGACATGCTAGAACTTCAGTATGAACTGGAGTCAAAGGCAGCCAAGTGGTATGCCACGATTGATATTGCCAATGCATTTTTCTCAATTCCTTTGGCAGCAGAGTGCAGGCCACAGTTTGCTTTTACTTGGAGGGGTGTCCAGTTCACTTGGAACCGACTGCCCCAGGGGTGGAAACACAGCCCTACCATTTGCCATGGACTGATCCAGACTGCACTGGAACAGGGGCAAGCTCCAGAACACCTGCAATCCATTGATGACATTATCGTGTGGGGCGATACAGCGGAAGAAGTCTTTGAGAAAGGGAGGAAAATAATCCAAATCCTGCTGAAAGCCGGTTTTGCCATAAAACGGAGTAAGGTCAAGGGACCTGCACAGGAGATTCAATTTTTGGGAATAAAATGGCAAGATGGACGTAGACAGATCCCCACAGATGTGACCAACAAGATAACAGCAATGTCTCCACCAACTAATAAGAAAGAAACACAAGCTTTCTTGGGTGCTGTGGGGTTCTGGAGAATGCACATCCCAAATTACAGTTCGATTGTAAGCCCTCTCTATCATGTGACCCGGAAGAAGAATGATTTTAAATGGGGCCCTGAGCAACAACAAGCCTTTGAGCAAATTAAACGCGAGATAGTCACGCAGTAGCCCTTGGACCTGTCCAGACAGGGCCAGATGTAAAAAATGTACTGTACACTGCAGCTGGGGAGAACGGTCCTACCTGGAGCCTCTGGCAGAAAGCTCCAGGGGAGACTCGAGGTCAACCCCTCGGCTTTTGGAGTCGGGGATACAAAGGATCTGAGGCCAGCTATACCCCAACTGAGAAAGAGATACTGGCAGCCTATGAAGGGGTTCGAGCTGCTTCGGAAGTGATTGGCACTGAAGCACAGCTCCTCCTGGCACCCCGGTTGCCCGTGCTGGGCTGGATGTTCAAAGGCAGGGTCTCCTCTACACATCATGCAACTGATGCTACATGGAGTAAATGGGCTGCACTAATTACACAACGAACTCGAATAGGAAATCCCAGTCATCCAGGCATTCTAGAAGTCATCATGGACTGGCCAGAGGGCAAAGATTTCGGAATGTCACCAGAGGAGGAGGTGATGCGCGCTGAAGAGGCCCCACCATATAATGAACTGTCAGAAAGTGAAAAGCAGTATGCCTTGTTTACTGATGGGTCTTGCCGTGTTGTGGGAAAGCATCGGAGATGGAAGGCAGCTGTATGGAGTCCTGGATGACAAGTTGCAGAAACTGCTAAAGGAGAGGGTGAATCGAGTCAGTTTGCCGAGGTGAAAGCCATCCAGCTGGCCCTGGACATTGCTGAATGAGAAAAGTGGCCAGTACTTTACCTCTATACTGACTCATGGATGGTGGCAAATGCCCTGTGGGGGTGGTTGAAGCAATGAAAGCAGAGCAACTGGCAACACAGAGGTAAACCCATCTGGGCTGCTGCACTGTGGAAAGATATTGCTGCCAGGGTGCAGAACCTGGTGGTGAAGGAACGTCATGTAGATGCCCATGTACCCAAGAGTCGGACCACTGAGGAACACCAGAACAACCAACAAGTGGATAAAGCGGCTAAGATTGAAGTGGCTCAGATGGACTTAGATTGGCAACATAAAGGTGAATTATTTTTGGCCCGGTGGGCCCATGACACTTCAGGCCATCAGGGCAAAGATGCAACATATAGATGGGCCCGTGAACACTATTGCCCAGGTTATTCATGAGTGTGAAACATGTGCTGCAATTAAACAAGCCAAGCGGTTAAAGCCTCTCTGGTATGGAGGACCATGGTTGAAGTATAAATATGGGGAGGCCTGGCAGATTGACTATATCACGCCACCAACCCACCAAGGCAAGCGCCATGTGCTTACCATGGTGGAAGCAACCACCGGGTGGCTGGAAACATACGCTGTGCCCCATGCCACTGCCCAGAACACTATCCTGGGCCTTGAGAAACAGATTTTGCGGCGAATTGAGTCAGACAATGGGACTCATTTCCAGAATAACCTTATAGATATTTGGGCCAAAGAGCATGGCATTGAGTGGGTATATCACATCCCCTACCATGCACCAGCCTCTGGGAAAATCTAACGGTACAATGGGCTGTTAAAAACTACACTGAGAGCAATGGGTGGGGGAACTTTCAAGCATTGGGATACACACTTACCAAAGGCCATCTGGTTGGTCAACACCAGAGGTTCTGCCAACAGGGCTGGCCCAGCCCAGTCAGAACTTTTACATATTGTAGAGGGGGACAAAGTTCCCGTGGTGCATATGAAGAATTTGCTGGGGAAGACAGTCTGGGTTATTCCTGCTTCAGGTAAAGGCAAACCCACTCGTGGGATTGCTTTTGCTCATGGACCTGGATATACTTGGTGGGTAATGAGGGAAGATGGGGAAGTCCGATGTATACCTCAAGGGGATTTGATTTTAGGGGAAAACAGCTGATGAACTTAACTGTATGCTGTTGCCTGCTGTGTAATACTTTTATAGCCCATCAACTAGATGTCTCCAGGTCACTAGTGACTAGCCCTGACTTCCCTCCAACCATCATCCCAACAGAGAATGAACTTTGATAGAACCGGATGAGTTCCACAGTAAAGGAACGACCAGCAGCAGCAGGCAATGATCCAGTACTGCACACAGCCTTTCCTGCCCTGAAAGACTGTTACAAGAGATGGAACCTGACATCATGGACCGAATGGACTTGGCAGCATTACAGGGATTGGTCCATGCACTAAGAAAATGATCTTTTTCTCTTGGTCTGTGTGTATATGGATGTATATATGTGGGAGAGCGATGGTGTATTGAAAATGTGGGATCTGAGCATGACGTGAATGGTATGGAATAAGGGGTGGATAATGTCCTGGGTTCATCAGTAACAGTCAATTTTTCTCCTTCTTGGTAGCTGGTGCAGTTCTGTGTTTTGACTTCAGCCTGGGAACAGTGCTGGTGATACCGATGTTTTCAGCTGTTGCTAAGTGATGTTTACCCTGACCAAGGACTTTGTGAGGCTCATGCTCTTCCAGGGAGGAGGGGAAGCTGGGAGGAAGCAGAAACAGGACACCTGACCCAGGCTAGCCAAAGAGGTATTCCATACCACAGCACATCATGCCCGGGGGGGTTGTAACTGGGAATTACCCGGAAGGACACGGGCTTCCGGGTGGGACTCGTTTCTTGGCCGGTGGTATTGTATTCTCTTCCCTTGTTATTTTCTCTGATCATTGTTGTTATTGGTGGTAGCAGTGGTGATTTGTGTTGTACATTGGTTGCTGGACTGTTCTTGTCTCAACCTGTACGAGTTGCATTCTTTCGATTCTCCTCACCATCCCTTCGGAAGCAGGGAAGGGGAGAGCCCCTGGGGGGGGTGGGGCAGAAGGGGGCCTCGATTGCTTCCAGCCCAGCACCACTCACTGGGAGTGAGTGACCAAGCTGTCTGGCTGGGTTTAAACCATGACAGGAACCTTAAAGATCTAGTTCCAACCCCCTTGCCATGGGCAGGAATACCTTCCGCTAGACAAGGCCCACCAGCTCCTTCGGAAGCAACTTAGTACCTCCCTCGTGGAGCAAGATTAGCAATAGAGGTGACTTCTAAATCTGCTGCTGGAAGTGAGATGCATGTGGGGTAAACAAGTGAAGGCATTGCACTGAAATTGGGAAGGAGCACTTCACACCTATTAAGACTTTCAGATTGTAGTCATTGTTATGTTACCACCCTTTCAGGCGAGGGCAAGCAGTCATCCATGAGATGAACTGCGTGAGAATATTCTACCACTAAACTGCACACTTTATAATGTTCAAATTCTAAGATAAAGCACATCAAGGACCTCTAAATTATTTGCAAAATTTTCCATGTGGCTACAGAAGTTCTTTAAAGTACAGCTAATATCTATACTCTCTGTGGTCATCCTTTTGGAAAGACCAACTAAGACATCTTTTTCAAGAAGCACTTTGTATTTTCAGTCTTCTGTGACTCAGTTCTATTATAATTCTGCTCTGCCATACTTTTTTTAAATAGATCTTTTTATTTTCCTTTTTTTCTTTGTTTTTTGTTTTAACTACATGATGTCCTTCCCTTTTTAGTCTTGCCCTGTCTGATTAAAATTACACAGCTTGTTTCAGAGACTGGATCCAGTAATTGGCTTTTTAATATAATATGAATCCTCCCCTGCTTCTACATACAGTCTGACCCTCCTGCAGAATTGGCATCTTTGTTTCATTGCTTCTCTTTTATTATCTCTTCTCTGTAATGGTTCAGTCTGACTTTCACCTTTGAGCATGTTCTGAAGCTATAAGGTCTCTGTTGGCTTAAATCTCATTTTGTTCTTCATGATGGGAACTTCATAAACCGATCTTTTCAGTAAGAACAGACATATAGCTGCTCCCCTGCAGATTTTGGCAAAGGCAGAGAATGGGATGCATCTGATGTCACCCTCCCAAATCTACCTCTAGACCTAAGTAATGTAAGAAAAACAGAGTGCTGCTGGCCCAGATATGGGGAGCTGTGCTACCTATGACTGCGAATGGAGACAGTGGGGCCAAAGAGGTTTAAACAGAGAAGAGATGGGTAGCCCACCAAGAAGAAACTCAGGAGCCTTGTTACCATGAGAAGCAGGTAAGACCTGCCATACATTTATTTTGTACCTGTATGAACATTGTTTAAAAACAAGTGTTCCTATTTATTATTCTGGGCAAAGCAAAGAAATAGCACAAATGCAAGTAGTAACATCCATTCCAATAAGCTATCTTTTAAAATACTCTGGAGAGAAAAAAAAAAAAAAAATCTCATAATTTTTACAAACCAAGGCAAAATGGTGCATCTTGCAATAGACTTTAAAGATCAGTCTTTCTAAAGGGAAAAAAAAGAAAGCCAGAAAGCACTGAACTGACACCCTGAATGTTTTGGAGCAAGCCCGCTTGCTGTTCTACACTGTGAAAGATGCAAAGCACTATAAATACCATCTGTATAGAATATAATAAATTCAAACTTTAATTTTCTACACTGGAAACAAAAGCAGTTACATAATATCATCTCAATATCAAGTTTTGATATTTTTTCAGGTGTTTGTTACTCTATATGATACTGAACTTACTAATCTTTTAAAGCTGTTTTCTTTGGGTCTCCTTATTTGCCTGATAAATTTATTATAGCATTGTTCACCAGGAGACAAAAATACTGTAGTAAGCCTGTTGTAGATTTTTACAGATATAGTCATTCTTCTACATTTTATTCTTGATAATAACAGTAGTTGTAGTTTTTTACAAATAAAAGCTACAGCTGCACTGGATGCATGTTTCCCTTTACAGTGCTATTGACTTCAATGCATCACTGGTAGCTCTGCTGATCATCTCTTGTTTGCTTTTTATCTGTCCTGACACTCTACCACATCGACCTGACACTATCTTCTCCAGTGCGACTCTTTGGAAGTGTTTATATCTGCTAATGATGGGGGCAAGGTTCATGAGTGGGATAGAATCTGACTTAAGAAACTCTGCATTTGAAACATTTATTTGGGGACGTGACAAAATCCTTGTCCCCTTGGAACTGCCCACATGAACTTACTTAATCAGTAATGGCCTGGCTTTACAAAATTAATTCTGAAGGAACATTTTGTACACCATACGTTATCAGTGCAGACAAGTAGCCAGCCACCAATGAGAGAAAACAAAGTATTTTATTTCTCTGAATCAACTTTCAGATCATTCTCCAGATAAAATACCAAGTTGATTTTAATAACTTTACACAATTCTTGTTAATCAGGAGAACTGCCTTTTTAACTTACATGTTTAGTTACTGCTACTGGATCATACTTTTACTCTTACATGTGTCTGCTGTCCTTCTTTATCCAAGATAGCAACTATCAACTGAATTCGTTAACCATTTCTCTTGTCTTGAAATAAAAATTACTGACAGTCCCCATGACATCTGTGAAAGGCAGTGTTTATGAGTGAACTTTAAAGGTTCAAACTCTAGAAATGTAAAGTACACCACTCAATGAAATAATATTTTAGCCTTTACTCTTTAAGAGTCACTCTCAATGATAATTTATTTCTACAGTCTTCCCTTCATATAGCAGCTCTATGGAAAACTGAATAAACATCTCCCGTAAACCTTGTAGTTCATGTTCATTTATAGTACTTTTAGGAGATGGAGGGGGTTGGAGGGAATGTTAGAGAGGCACAACTCCATCAGAAGCTCAAGAATTAGTTACAAATACTTTTACTTTCCAGGAGTCATCTGTTCCATCTTTGTGTACCTCAGACTCTTTAAGCAGTCATAATGTTCCTAAGGGAGCCATATGCAAGAAAAAGGGAGGTAAACATGTGTCATCTGTGTACAAATAAGCTGAACTTATTTCTAAGAAGACAGTCAAGTAACAAAAAAAAAAATAAAAATTAAATCTTTAAACCAATAAGCTATTATCCAATTTATTGTCCCCTTTTCCTATTTTATTAATTGTAAAGTGGAATTATCGTTCCATTACTCAGAGAAAGAGTGTCTTACTTCCCAGCAGAGAAGGAAATTTAAATTTAACTTTAAACTTAAAAAAATAATTTAGTTTAATGCTGGAAATTTTACATTTCTCTAATTGCTGGACCCTTTGAATATGTTTCTTGTATTAGGCCACTTTGCAACCCTGTCTTATTGTATGTGAGGATTCAGCTCTGTGAATTTTAAAATAAGAGAGACAACATATTGTGTGTAGCTCCATAATAATTAACGATGTATTTCCTCCATCATGATTAATTTTGCAGGCAACTGAATCTATTTATTCAGGTGTGATTCTATCTTGCGTTTAAATAAGTTTTAAATCTGAAATACATAAACGAGTCACCCATCTTCTTGGTGTCTTGCAACCAAGCTCCAGGAAAGAAAATTGATCCAGATGATGAAATTCCAAGTGCCACTTTTATATTGAGTAGAGGTGAAGAAGGTCTTCTGGAACTGATTGCATCTCAGTGCTGTGGTTTGAGCCTTTGTTCATGGGAATGGAAAGAACATCAAGGGCACTTGCTTTCTGGCTGGTCCTGGTACTTTAATAAGGCTCTGTTGCTGTTCCCTTGGTTAAATAAAATGAAGCAGAGTTTTTTTTCCAGATAACTCTTGTGCTATACTGCTGAGAGGCCCCTATCATAATAAGAGAACATTCCTGGTGTATCTCTGGGATACATTTTATAGTTGAATTATTAGTTTGAAACCCAACCTGATTTAACAATTGTGCATAAAATTGACTTTCTATTTCCTGATCTGTAACTTCCAAAAGCATTTTCCAAGTTAAACAACATCATTTTGAAGTGGCATAACGGTACTATGTACAGTTGTGTATAGCAGCGATCCATAACCCTAACACACGCAGTGTTCTCTTTAATTGTCATGTATTTCTTATTAATTATGCTATAGATTTTTTATGATAAAGACAATAAGAGAGATCTGATATAAAAAATTCCTTTCTTGATAAAGACTATGTAGTTCTTACAGAATGGTGCTGGCCCCTTTTTGTTCCCTAGGACAAAATGGGGATGTAATATTTTATGGAGAATCTTTGCATTGCCTTTAGTGTACATTCAAGCTTTTCTGTTGGACCAAGATTGATTGTCTGTTTACAAGTGAGTTATAAGACAAGTGAATATACTGCAGATCACATCTGGGTTAAGATTATGGAGGTGGCTACAGAAACTGATGAATTGTTTTTCATACTGGAGGGCAATACACGGTGCAACCCAGAAGATAACTCATAACATATTAATATGTAAGTCTTAAAAGTGAGCTAGCAAGAAATTTACAGGCTGAAGCTGCTTTTCTGCTACAGCATGAGACAGCTTCCACAGCAGCTTTTGTAAACACAATAAATGGTAGAGGAGTCAATATTGACTGATGGGGCTCAACCCATTCAGTTTCAAGAGCGTGTGGAATACTGAAAAAATCCTTTGGCTTAACAAATAAGTAGTGAAAGCTTTTCTAGACACACAACAAATAATTGCCAACCTGGTTGTATAGATGTAGCACACTGGGCTTTGAATTTCAACCAGTAATGTTGTAGTAACATGCCTATGTTTTAAAAGGCACATAATGTTCTTGCTTTCATTGATTTTATTTAGTTTCTGGGCAGATCTAACATCAGTGGGTTTAATTCTCAAAGAGAATTCATGAGGTTTCAGAGGTTATATAAAATTCTACATATATACATTTCAAAACAAATAGTATGAATTAAACCACCAATTTCATATGTAGTTTAGCACTAGGTCATATTAAATTAGTATGCAGGGTCTGCACAAACTTTCATTAAGAACATTAAGAGTGAAAAATTCTGTATTTTAACATGTCATTTTTTCCTTACCAGCTTCACTGAAATCAAAAATGATCTCTCAGGGAATAATTTCTCAACATTATGAGAGATGAGTTCACAATTTAGCTTTGGTCAGTTCTCATTTTTAAATAATAGGGTATCAGGAATCTCTGGATTGGTTTATGGTCTAAGCACTGAATGGCTTGTAGAATTCTCCTGATATTATGGCAAGAAAAATTTAAAGAATCAGGTAAGCAGTTTAGAAACCAGCGGTGTAAAGAGAAATGGCAAGCTCTCACTCAATTTTGGTTAAGCAGTCAAGAAGCCAGGTTAAGGAAAAGGAACTGGTGCTATTCAATCCCTTGATTACATTTCATTTGGACTATGTTTATACTAGTAAACAAACATGTTAAGGACCACACTTGGGCACATTGAAGCCAAATGGCACAGAAGAGCCCCAGTCCACGCTATTAATGCTTTTGCTTCCCAAAACACAGTGGCTGCATTCAAACCACCCTTTGGGAATGGTTGCCTGGCCACACTGTGGTCTGAGCTGGGCCCAAGAATTTGGCTCAGACTGTCAGTACAATTCTTGTGCCAGGGCTTGGCAATGCTTTCTGGCACTGTTTGAATTGGTAATATAGAACTAGCTTTGTAGACCAGTGACAACAAAGAAGTAAGCATACTATTTAGAATGCTCGTACCTCCATTCCCAGCTCTATCACTCCATCACTGATGGTCAGGACCTCCAGTTTCAGCCCCTCACCAAATTAGGCGTCAGGAAGTCTACCCTCCAGCTTGTATATAGACACCTCATTTTTCTGAAGTTGCAGTGGATGAAAGACTACCCAGAAATGGACACCTAAATGTCTTGAAGGGATAGAACCAAGTTCATTAATGCGGCTAGTAGCATGGCGAAACTAATGAAGCAGGAGGATTGGGATGAGCATAACTCCTAAGTAATATAGAAATCAAAATAAATATTTTAAGTCCAGATGGGACCATAAGAACATTCTACCCATCCTGAAAAGGGTTTGTCTGTGATGCTCCTTGCTAAAGGCCTTTGAACAGGTAGCGTGTACAACTCTAACAGTTCTCAAAATCTGCAGTCACCAAGTACCTACTTCATCTGTACATAGTATTTTTTGTGTGAGGACTGCAGAGAGTTTCCCAGGTCTCCTATAATGTGCTTACATGTTTTTTTGGAAACAAGAGGAGAAAAAAAAAAAGTTCCAACTGTGGGTTTTATAACAAAGTGAAGAGTCTCTTCTGGTTTCACTCAGCTGTATAATGAGATGATCCTGTGTCTAATCACAGCAGAAGAAAGAATTAAATGTACCTACGTCCTGTTATGTAAGATGCTTTATGGCTGATCAGATACGTACAAACAGCAGATTCTGCTTTCATCTGCTAGAATAAGCTGCTGCTCATATATTTTTGAAGTTATTTCTCAGTATTCTGTATAATGATGAACGCTTTTTTAGGCAGATGTTATTGTGTTTTGCTTTTGTACAAAATTATCTTTAAGGGCTACAAAATGTACTTAGTTTTTGTTAATTTTTTCTTCAAGCTTCTCAAAACAGCCTTACTCATGATTTAAAGCTTATTTTCTGTATATATAAATATATTGTAGGACATGTGATTTTCTCATTTATATAGAAACCAACTCATGAAGTTCAGTAAAATTTTATTTCTGTACTCCTACAATTAAATGCTCGCAGAAATTGCCTCAGCTTAGGGACATCCAACTATTCTCCAGTGGGTTATAAAAACCAAATACTTAAGCAAAAAGACTTATAAAGTGGAAAAAAAAATTATCTTTTCATGGAATTTATTTTTTTAAAAACTAATGTGAACAAAAACCTGTCAAAGAGAAAGCAGGTAAATCCTGAATCAGCAGGCAATGCGATTAAGCTAATGCAGTTAAGTGCAGGCATTAGCAAGACACCACAATGGAGAGTTACAGCAGACACAGTATTAATCACAATTTTAACAGTATGAAACTAGTTATAAACTGACAACATGTCACTTAATGTTCTTTTGCATATATAACATCCTTGCAGATTGCTTATATAAATGAGTGAAAATAAAGATAATAAATGAAATTCATACCCACTTGAAATTTTACAATTTTGGCAGAAAGTCAAGACAAACATTTCATTTTCTGTGTTTTTAAAAATTGAGTTCTTGACAAAGTAAGTTTGACAGCTACGAAAGAAGTCATTATCCTCATTATTATTAGTTTGCTGGATGACACTATGATATCCTATGACACTTCACACAAGTTTTCAGATGTGACAGACATTGCTCCAAATTATTTCCTGTCTAAACAGAGTGTAAAGCAAATAATGCACCAAAGAAAGGCAAAGGCATGAAATAGAACCAACATTTATAATAGCTGTAGCTGTGCCTGCTATCCCTAGAAATGTTTGAAAGAAGAAGGTGTCAGCAAGGTGGACTTAATGCTGCTAGAGCAAAAAGGGACCTCATCCCTATTATACAGTGAGATAAAGGGTTGAGGAAAGACATTAAAAAAAGAAAAAAGCAGTCAAGAATTCAAGAAGAACAGCTGGACACAAGGACAAAGCAGGGAGGAAGCATCCAGATGCAGATACAGTTGGCTTGAAATTAGTGTGGGAGATCCTGTAAATAGTTGTGATTCCTGTGCTAGTATAAAAATCATCACTGCTCTGAGTTTAGGCTGGACCAGATGATCTCTGGGGACCCCTTTCAGCCTAAATTATCTTGTGATTCCAGTAGCCTGGTTGGTAAGGTCTGCCTGCCTGGTCTGTCATACAACAAAGGCTTGGGAAGACAAGATGATGTTGGGATATGGTCCTTCATTTGGCAGATCCTATGTAACTGACTCTTGCCATGATGTACATTTCATATTTCTGAAAAGCTTTGGAGCACCTGATAACAACTAAACATAGATGATTTGGTCTGATAATGAGTAGACCTCAAAAAGCTCACAATATGATGTGATTTTTTTACATTTTCCTAAAAATGCAATTGGATACTGTCATGTATTGTGGAAGAAAAAAATATTTGTCTATTAATTGGCATGTGTCTGGAAAGAGAGAGAAGGTGATAAGAGGGAGAAAGGAAGAGAGCAGGCACATTTTAAACAGTTTTGTAAAAGAGGATGTAACTTTGAAGGCTATATAAATTATTCTTAATCATTAATAAACTCATTCTCTCAATTAATATGCAAAAGCTTCACACATAACTGGAAGAGTACAACTCTGACATCGAAATCTCATTTTACCATCTCTGCACTGCAATGTATCTGTAGGCCTGTGAGGGTTTTAATAGCTATGCCTTATAATAAAGCAAATTAATTTCCATTTGCAGCTAAAGAGAGTTGAATTTTAGAAACAATTTGCTCATTAGTTCTGCACTGTGGAATGATGCTCCATGGTGCTGCCCTCCCTCTGAATTTTTATTGTTGTGGTATTTATTTGGTCATAATTATCTCATCTCTACCTACACCAACCTGTCAGAGAGAGCTCTAGGTTTTCGTTACTGATTTGTAATTCTATTACACAGACCATCAGCAGCTTTTTTTCTGATTATTGCAGGCAGTATGCTTTCTGGTAGCAGCTGTTAATATTTGCCCCTGCTTTATTAAGCAACAAGTACTTGTTGCTCACTCATAATCATGTGGAGCTAATAATGTCTTCTCAGGCTGCTTCCTGGGAAATTATGTTCTCCCTGTTCCCTTTCTTTATTTGTGTAACATCAGCCAAGTAGTTAACCAGCTATTTAATATATCCGTCATCTTGACAAGTCACAGGAGCAGAGAAGGCTCAGCAGACATGGCTAGAGGGATGCCAAGAAGCAAATATTATGTTACAATTTGTTGTCATCATGGTACAACCAAGACCATGGGTGTGTAGGATACCTTTTAATAGTTTCCAAGAGCTATTTAACAAGGAGGGTATTTTGAGAGGGGCAGTGCCAGGTAAAGCAGTTTGTCATTTTCGTTTAGGACTGCAAAAGGCTGAGAGGGAAATTTTTACGGTGATTTTTTACGGTGATTTATCATATATTGGCAAGCTAACAGTTCCTTTTTAGGACTCGGTTTCAGCTCCCCCCCCCCCCCCCCCCCCCCCAATTTCTTGATCTATGCCATTCTTTTGGATGGACTTCTGAAGGATCTCACCACCAGCCACAGAGAAATCTTAGTTTTCTTTGAGATACCAGTGGCTGTTAAAGGAATAATGGTAGTAGCTGCAGACAGGATTTCATCTCTACGTATTCATTCACAGTTACTGTTGTCACCTTTGAAAAGAATTTTTAGCAGGAGTTTCAAATTCCTGGCTTTTTAACAATATCTGTTCACACTCCAGATGTCTGCAGATGAGAGGTTTCAGGCTAAGCTACTAAGATTGTTTCTAAATGTCTTTCTTCCTAAGATGCGGAAACCTTTCAAGTTCCGTTCTTCAAAGCTATTTTTTAAGGTTATGCTTCGTCAGGATTTAAGTCAGTGGAACCGATGCAAGTGTTGATATGAACGTACTCAATACTACGAATTTCGCAGCTGCCTTTTTGCCTGAGTGTCCCATTTCTTCTCTTCTTCACCCTGTCTGCCCCTCAGTCCAGGAATAGTTTCTCCAGATAGTGATTTACACAGAAGTCAAAACTTATTTGTATTAAGATTTAATTTTTAATGTCACACATCTTTTTACAATATTTTAACTTCTACTTGCTCAAACGTCAAAATTTTAAAGAAAATTGTTAAAAATTGTATACATTTTGTTTCAGGAAGGAGTTAAAATATGGATAAATCCATTACATTAATCTTCTTAGCATTGCCTTAAGCACCTTTCACATCACAACCTCAAGTACTCTCCCTTTTGGAATGTAACAGAAAACCCTAAGAATTAGTAGAGACACCCATGAAGGTTCCGAAATGGAAGTTATCAGAACTTGAAAAACAGAAAATGAATGAGAAGTGGCTTTTTGTATTTGTCTACCTGTTATGAATGACATCTGCTGAGAGGAAAGTATCAATTCTGGAAAGAAACACGCAACCAGGTCAAAAGAATTTTCCCCAGATGTAATTAAATCATAATTACATTGAGTTGCTCTCTTCCTCGAGAGCTGAAAGTTTGGGATACATAGAGAAATACAAGAAAGCAAGTGAAAATTCTGGTGTCTGTTACCCTCTGTTTCACGTGGTAGAAGATGTGCCTCTGAAGTCCACTTTTGTAGTGTCAGTCCCTAAAGATTTGATTGAGGGAAAGCTGAAAGTGCTTGGCTGCCTAAATATAAGTAATAGCTAAAGGCCGACTGCAGAGCTCATTAAAATGTTGAGAAACAAGCAATGCTTTCAGTCATACACAGCCATACCATCTTCTTATCTCAAAATCCTATCTAAGGATATCCCGTTCAAAAAATCTTGTTTTAAATATAAGGAGCCTTTAACAAGTAGAAATCAGCACTTCATATTTTGAACAGTAGCAGTGTAAAGACAGCAAGTCTTTATGAGAGATTCTGTAAAGTTATGGAGGCTTTGGGATGAAATTGGAGCGAGAAAAGTTTAAGCTGCACATACATTGCAGAAGGCCTATTAGACTGAGACATGGATTCCCTGGGGAATTGTTGGAAGAGCTTCCCTCTGCGGCTCTTGGTGCTAGAGTGGGCTAGACTTGAATTTCCTAAGAAATGCCTTTTATTGTAGGGAGTGCAGAATTAGCAAGGGTTTGGACTAGACGACTGAATAAGTCTTTCCAATATCTACTTGAAATACTTATGTGTAATAGCTCATAGAAGGAATGAGGAAAGGAAAGAAAGGAAAAAGGAGAAAGTGCATGATTGATAAGTGGAATCTCTCATCTAACATTTCCAGGCTTGGTGTAAAGATGTTTCAGTGGGGTATTCACCATTTTTTCTAGGTAGACTAAAATGTTTTCATTATTGCAAGCTGGCAAATGACAGGTCCCTCCAAATGAATTTGCTTCCTCAGTGTCTTAAAAGAAAATTAAGGAATGTAATGTCTTGCTGCTCCAATTCCTTTTGTTGTATTACATGATCTCCAGGACTGCAACATACCTTGAGGTACTTCTAGCGCTTGCTAATAAGAGTTCTTAAAATAGGGTCTAGAGCCAGCACGTTCATCACATTCCTTCAAGTGTCACACTAAATACTCACTAAGTAATTAATTCAGCACTTGGCATCATGTCACAAGTGGTTATGAATATGCAACAAAATTTTGGCAAAGCAGTACACTGGATTTTAAAACCTCACTATAAACATTTCTGAAATGAGAAGTCTTAACACAATAAACAGGAGTACAAAAAAGTGAAAGGATTGCAGTTGTGAATGTGTGTCTATTACACCACTCAGGAGGAGCGGGTATCATTCAAAATATTCTTAATGATCTCAAAATGGAGGAATGATTATTTGCATTTTTTTTTGTGTTACAGCCATCTATGGCTCAACTGAGCAGCCTTTCTAAAACAGGTATTTGCTAACAACACTGCCAAAGTTTCACTGGGAGTGTTTGGTAGAAGTAGATTTACAGAAAATCTATACCAGGACCCTAAATATTTGATCCTCAAACTGTGCTGGGGGCCTATTTTGGGGCCTAAGGCCTAATCTTCAGGCATCTCATGAAACCATCAAACGTTGAAATGTATGTGCATCACTTGAGCTCTAGGCACTGCAGCTTCTAGAGACTGGGAGGTAAAGGAGATAAAAGACACATGAAAGCCTTATCAGACAGACAGCTTGTTCAAACAGAGGAACTGCCATTTCTGCAGTCTAACTCCACAGTTCCTGAACCCATTTGCAATGGCAGCTTTCTACAAAAGCCTCACATGATTTTTACTTTTTTTTTCCTCCCTCAACATTTGATAAAGTTCCTGCCCTCTGGCTCCTTAGCTCAGATTCTCCACCCCACTTATCTCTGGGAATCTGATTTGTTTCCTCTGGGAGGAGTCCAGGCTCCCAGTATTGCTACCTTTAAGAAATGAGCTCCTTCACAGGCTATTCAACACCTGGGAACTGATTCACCCTCCAATGAGCCTAGGTGAATGCTCATCTTACTTCAGGCATGCCCTAAGCCAAGAAAAATTAACCTAGCTGAAATTAATTATTCTCTTCTCCCTCCCACTTTCCTGTGTGTGCTGTGTGAGATTTGGAGTACCCTTAGAATCACAGAACCTTTTAGGCTGGAAAGACCTTTAAGGTCACTGAATTCAACCGTTAACCCAGCACTGCCAAATCCACCATGAAACCACAACCTAAATGCCCATCTACAGGTCTTTTAAATGCTTCCAGGGATGGTGACTCCACCACTTCCCTGAGCACCTGTTCCAGGTGAAGAATTTTTTTCTTCATATCCAACCTAAACCTCCACTGGCACATCTTGAGGCCCTTTCCTCTTGTCCTGTCACTTCTTACTTGGAAGAAGAGACCAACACCCACCTCGCTAATCTATCTTTTAACTAAGAACAGAAAGTCTCTGAAGGCAATTTATAGGATGCTGCATTTCCCCATGAAATGTCACTCTGGAGTGTCTGAGATGTGACGCTTGAAGTAAAGCAGATGTAAAGTCCTGCAGAGAGCTGAATGAACATTCTTGGTAAATATCAGAATTCCTGGTATTGTTTGGTTCATTTTAAGTATTTTGATGAGACTCAGGTAGTGTTTGGAAAGTGATGTTGTGTAAGAAGCATCCAGAGAGAGACACAGCAGGTGCCTCAGGTGGAGAGGAACCACACTGGTGACAAAGATCCCAAACAGGTTCTCAAAAACCAGCAAGGCTTATTTAACCAGCTATGAAGTGGAACAATCTGGTGCAGGAAACCTAACAAAAGGATTTCTCAGTAAATGTATGTGGTCAAGGGCACTTCATATTTCCAATAAGCTAAAATCTTGAAGTACTCTTGTCTATTAGCTGGCCAAAATAGATTCATAGAAACTCTTTTCTTTGCTTTTTTTTTTTCCATGTTCAACTGCCACTATGAAACGGGAAATTGGTAAGGAAGAGAGTGCACTAGTGGGATCTCATGACTGTCCGACCGGGAGATAGAAGTCAACCTTTCTCTATTTCAGGCTTCTTTCAAGTTGCTTCAAAGTGCTTCAATCAATGACAGAGTTCATAGATTGCAGAAAATAAAGAAAGCCCTCCAAACCACATCAGCTAATGGTCTCTGCCATCACTTTTGTCATCATTTCAGTTTCTTTTGTGACATCTTCCACTGAGCTACCTGCAAGATAGCTTGTCCTTAATCCTTTCCTGTCTTACTTACCTACAAGAAGCAATAAGACAGTTTAGGCTGATGCTGATTACAGCCTGCATTGCTGTTTTTATCCTGAGTGCTCCATCCATCTAATAGCAACTTTGTTCCTGATCCTGTAGTGGGTGGTAGATGAGCTTCACAGGTGTCCTGTTTGCACTGGGTTGCCATTAGCCTTCAAAGACCCTGTTGTGCTGAGTGTTTATGCCAAATGAGAGGTGTTATGGTAACAGCTTTATATATACACTCTGCTGAGGTGTCCCGAGTCTCCCTCCACCTCTTCCAGGAGAGCTGGGTTTCAGCTGTTGCCAAACAGAGCCCAGGGGAGCCCTGAGAAAAAACGGGAGACTGAAACAGCCCTCATTTCTTAAGTATAATACATCTTAGGCTAATAATTATGCTTGCAAGTAGCCTTTGGATACAAATAACCATAATAAAGTTAAATGGTCCACAATACTGAATGTCTTTATTGCAGGGAGGAAATGCGAGGGGGCAGCAAGGTGGCCAGCTGGGAGGTGCCTCAGCTCTTTGAGAGCAAAGTAGCCACCCCAGAGAGCTTGTGTAGTTGGCAAAAGTCAGTTTTAAGGTTTCACAACACTGTGCACAAAGGGAGGACACCTCTCAGCACTAGTATCAGCTCAATACCATCTAACCAAGACAGACAGCAGCAATGCTGAGTCCATGCCCCTCCTGTGGCTTTTCACTCCCTTACTAGAACTGTAACTAGAGAAGGAAGTAATATATATATACATACCCTATATATATATATATTTCCCTGTTTATTTCCTTAATAGTATAAAAATATGACAGAATGTCTTTAGGGAAACAATGTGAGAAGGAAAACAGACTGAGAAATAAATTAGACCTACATTTCTCTTATTCCATCTGCTTGTCACTATGGAAATAGGTGTCAGTCATTTTGAAAAGTCAGATAAATGGTTCAATAATTCATTTATTTATTTTTTTTTTATTCCATTCTGCTAGCTGACTATGAAATGGATGTAGAATATTTCGCTATATATAGGCCAGGTGTGAATGCTCATTCTAAAATGGCTCTCTTCTCTTTTGGTATGTAGCAATGAGAAATAAATGATACATTTTACCAGATATGAAATTCTAATTAAAAGAAGAAGGAAAGGGGTCAGTTAACAAACACATCAAAGTGCTTCATGCAAATTTGTTTTTTTTTTCCCTGACGAGAGCGTTAGACATTAATTTATTTCTATGGTGATTTGTATAAATATCTTTCTTCATGCATTATGGACAAATAAAAGACACTGTGGAGTGTGGGTGGGGTCTATTTTTTTTCAACATTCATCCTATTTTAGTCAACATGACATTTACTGTTTGCAATATGACAAAGCCTAAATACAAGCCACAGAACATTATGCTGGGCACTGACAGAAAAAGTTAAACTATTTCCTGACCCATTACTTTATGTTTTGCAGTTTGAATAGGCACACAGTTTCCTTGACTATTTAGATAGGGGGGAATGGAAATTCTGGGCAGAAATTTCCTCCATCTTTATCAGCACAATAGACTGAAGTCTTGATTCATATCTACCTTCTGGCAATAAGGAAAGGTTGCAGGAAGTGAATGCCACAGAAATGATGGAGGAGATGAGCAGAAGCACTTGCTGCTTCCAGAAGAAAGCAACAAAACATTTTCCAGAGACACCAAGAGGAAGATGCTGTTCCCACAGGCCTAAATCTGTGGGATGCACCCTTTAAGGGCAGAAAGCCAGCCCTGTGGGACCCTCTTCTGTTTTCAAACACAGAAGCCTCCATTTCACTCTGCAACAGGAATCTCCCTCAAGACACAACTCAGCAGAACACATGAATGCATTTCTTAGTCCCACTGCACTAGCAGTCACAGATCTGCTCTATAAAAATGGACTGCTCAATCAAGGTGCAAGCATCTTCAGTACTTCCCTTTGTAACTTTTAATGTTTTTCGGTTTCTTTCTAAGCTTTGTTCATAGGCAGAGAGATTTTTCCATTTAAGGCAAGCTTTTCAGGGCCATTAGCATGCTGGGTTTTGACACAGAACTTCTGTCAGTCCTTGGCATGTCCATCTCCTTCCGGTTTTTAGAGTATTACTCTGACAGATTGTGATTAGTGCAACTACCAGGCTAAGAGCTGTGCATTTTGGTAGTGATTGACATATGTTTAAGCTCTGAATATTAGCTCCATCCTGGTTAATGACAATATTTCCAGTGATTTGAGCTGGGCCATGATTTCAGATCCAGTGTTTTCTATCCAGTACCTGAAAAGGGAATGTTAACTCTTCCTAGGAACATAGGAAGCTTTGGAGAAGTACGATACTTTTTCTTGCACTGATATATAACTTTTCTACATCAGACCTTTGCACAGTACCACCAGCAGCATTATAACTCAAATGAGGTTCACTCTGACATCTTTTCTAGTTATCTGTAATATGCAAACCTGTTGTGGTTGCTTATTTTGCAAATGACAGCATAAATTCAAGGTTCCTACAAAGAATTAAAAGTTACAAATTTTATCAGTTTACCTAAATTACCATTTCAAACCTCTGTGATCTGTGGATTATTATGTAGGTCATACAGTAAAATTAAGAGGTTCAATAACATTATAGTCAGAAGTTCCTCAGACAAAACCCTATGCCAGACTTTTTGACATGTAAGGAAAAAAAAATAAATATATATATATATATATTCTCTAGTCCAGTGCTAGGTAGCTTGGAACAGGGAGTTGGCTTTGATGCCTTTGGACAAAACAGGAAAGAAAAACCTGTCAAAGATACCAGTCAAAAGAGGAGCTGGAAATACTCAGGAAATGCCAGAAAGGATCCTAGCTTGGTTGTACTTATAACTAGGCAAAAGAAAACAAAAAACAACAAACTACTGAATCAAATGAAATAAATAATAATAAGTCATCCTACACAAATAATTTGTGTAAACTAGAACCCTGCAATGTAAAATTCACATTTCTTGCTCTGCCATATTATGATTTCTTTGGTTCCTGGTAATTGTACCTGAACTCCAAGCAGCTCAGATAATCTTTCCAAATACCCAATCTACAGGCTAGTTCTCTGCACTTCCTCTGAAAAAATGTGATTCTCTCTGACCTCTTTATGCTAACTTTACATCTTTCTTTACTGGGAATAGTGACCTCCAACATTTCACAGTCTCACTTAGCCAAATTACATGCCACATAGAGTTACTCATTCATTTCCACTTTGTCACTTGGACTAAAATCAGAGCAACCCTTTTGCTAGTAGCTTCTTCTGCCCAGGTTCTGGATATGAAGGTTCTTCAGTACTTCTCTGTTATTCATTTTTTTTCCAGATAATAGTTACCACAGAAGTGTTTCATAATTGAGACAGGATTGTATTCAAGCACTATTCTGGAAAATCTCTTGTTGAATGTTGTCCACACTGTACAAAATTGAAAATCCAAGATAATAAAATGAAACAAAGATAAAGTTATTCTAAATGGAGAATTGTTCAGACGAGAAGTAACAATTACTTACCCTCATGCCTCAAGTTAGAATATTTACAGAAATTAGACAACTTTTGAAATAAATACTGTATAAAATTCCAGCATGCTGAAAGGCAAGTGCAATAGAAAATTGATTTGATAAGACTAGTTCTGTTTAATAACTGCTTGTCCTTTGAGTCAGTCCTCCATATATCAAATTTCATGAAGACCAGCTGAAGAAAAGCAATACAGGTATTACTGGAATAACAGTTTTAAGCAACTGCAGTCACCTGCCTTCCGCAGCATTATCTTTTAATTATATTTAATCTATATGACAAACAGAGAAAGGAGACCTTGAAACACTGATTAGAAGAGAGAAACTGTGCTGCAGATACAATGATTGATTTCTGAGGCTACAGTGTAATGAAAATATTGATGCCCCAGTATGGGTATCTTTGCATAAGCACAAGCAATTGAATTAGTATTGCTGAAGAAGTTGCTTTCCTTGCAAGAAGTTTGTTTTTCCTCATCTGGGTGTTGTAGCCAACTAACTTCCTTTGCTGTAGCACTGTGAACTAAAAAGGTTTGCTTTTTACTTAGTGTCACAGCATCTATTTTGCTTACCACACAATTTTAATGGGATTCAAAATGCAAAATGTTGCATGTCACAGATGGCTGAAATCTGATATTCCACTCACAGTTTCATTAAGACTTCTGTTGATTTAAATAATCAATTTTACTTTATGCTTTGAAGGCCAACATGGTCAGTTGCTACATTTCAGTTAGGGAAGAGTGGCTTTCCAGCTATGGGGTTGTATCTTTATTACATTTGGGCATTCCCGTATGCACTGAGACTTCAGTTATTCTTTCAAAAAGGGAAAGAAAGCTAAAACAGAGACACAATGAAATCGCAAAATTAATCCATGGCAGAAACCCCCTTGGAATCAATCCAAAGGCTTGCCAACCTTAGAGAGCTTCAGATTGGTCCTAACTAAACACAGAAACCTGTTCATCACTCAAAAAAGGGCGAGGGGGAACCTGACTTCACTGCAGTTTAAGTAATTATTCCTGTTGCACTATGATTCAGCATTATCTTCGTAGCCTCCAAATAAGCAGGATGTCATCAGGAAAAGAATCATCTCATACAGATGCATGGGTTTTCTTCAAAAAATTAAAACATTTTTTTCTTTCTCTTATTAGTTCTATGTATTTAATGCATTAGTATTTTGTAAGTTTAGTTGTACTTCACTGCTGATTAAACAAATACCCTTCTGTAGTTTGATACAATGCTTCATAATTTTGTGTATTACTGGCTAATTACAACAAAGCTATAGAGTCTTAAAACCTGTATGTGAAGTTATTTTATGACCAAAAGCATGCAAACTGTGCTGTATAAGTGCAATGCACCTTTGTTTAATGTTAGTTACAGTTTTGCTTCATGAAAACTGCCTGAAAAATGTGAGCTCACAAGCTGCTGCACTGGATATGTCATTGCTGCACAACTCTCCAAAAAAAGAGGCTGGAAATCTTTAAACCAGGATGCTGCTGAACTAAGTTCTCTGTACTTTGGGTATTCCTTTTTTTTTTTTCATGTAATTTATGTATCTACTTCCACTGCATTTGCTCAAGCCATTAAATGTTTAATTTGTATTTGATTCTTCTCTCATAGCTGGAGTTCATCAGCTACCTTTACTTGGAGTAGGATACTAATGCTAACACGTGACATGCATTTAAAGGAACACTCCTGTAGAGTTGTTACTGGAATGTGAGTAATTATTAACAAATGGTAAGGCCAGTTTTCTTACTGCTTAAATATAATTTGGGCTCAATTACATGGTACTAATATGAAGAGGTCATCAAGTTCGCTACTCTATTGATTCTAGTTTTAGCTGAGCTCTGTTCATTTTTTATTTGAGCTCATCTTCTTTGGCTTGAACTTTGACTGTGTTATTTGATTGAAAGTTAGCTTCCATTGAAATTATTGAGAGGATTAGGCTTTATACTCCTGCACACATCCCTGAATTCAATTTGATGTTAACTTTTGCAGGGCATATTTTCTCATTCAGGATACTGTGCCGTGACTGCAGTGTTCAGAAAGCCCTGGAAGTCTCTAGGACCCTACTCTTCTAATCTATGAGCTCATGGCCTGAAAAGGACCTGCTGTTAGGAGGAAAGACTCAAAAAGCCACCATATACACAGGATAATGGAATTGTGAAGGCTAAGCCCCTTTTCTGCCAGGAGTTCCATGCAGGGAAGAATCCTGTGGGTTGACAGCTGGTGGGGCAGCTGGTGGTCCCCAGCACTGTTGGTGGGAGCAGGGGCTGTCACAAAGGAGCAGGCATAATCCAGCTGAGGCCAACTTCCCTGATGCTGCTGTGGGGCTCTGCTCCAGCGCTTCAGAGATTGTGGGGCTGCTTTGGCATGAGGCAGCTCTGGGAAGAACCACTGCAATTTCCAATAGAGCTCCAAAGCTTTTGGAAGGAGTGGGAATAAAAGATTTAATAGGGGAGCCAAAGCCTTAGTACCAAACTCATGCCCAGCCTGCGAGATCTAACTTGCTAGAAAGGGTCCTGCGGTCACCAAATCCAGTCTCTAGGTCAGTGTATGACATTTCTGAGATATTAAAAAGGATGGAAAAAAAAATTGTTAAACAGAGAATCTCTAATATTGCCTGGAACTTCCACCATTGCATGCTAGAGTGTTTGGCAACTGAAAACAGATGGTGGTCCAAATGTTAGCTTCCTCAGACAGGAAGATTCTTACATGAACTGCATAAATTTTTACCATGGGAAGGAGTAGTGCTCCTGGGAAGGAAGGCCTGCCATGCTTTTGACTTCAGAACTCTTAATCTTCTCTCTAAAAGGAGGAAATGACTGCCTGGTTGAGATAATTACACACGGTGTCTTTCCTATCACCATGAAATATGACTGTCAATGATGTATGTGCCAGTTAGGAATGTATAAATAAATACTTCTGAAATAAATCACTCAGAGACCATCTGAAGTTCCCTCTTCATCACTGCAATGACAGGCTGGGCATGAACCTGCAACTCAGAAGAGAATACTCTGGCTGTGAAAATCCCTTTAATGCTTTGCAGTCAACTTATCTTACCTTGGACCTGTGCAGGAGGTACCAGTGTCCTCTGGACTAGAAGACCTAAGCTCTCCTTCTGGTCATCTTTGCTTATCTAACCTATAATTCTACCAAACTTTATCCTTCGAAACATCACAAAGCCTAACATCTGCAAGAAGAGGCAAGAACTATATGGGTTAGCCTTGTATGGTACTAGAGGTGGAGACAAAAGGAAGAGCCATTCCCCATCTGTCTTAACGTAGTGAAGCCACTTGCAAGAAATAAATCAAGACTGGAGGAAGAGACATGCAGGAACCTGATGCTGTCCCTGTTGGTTGGCCATGGTCCTGGGACATGAAGATTAAGTCTTTCAGGCAGGGAGAAAAAGGGAATTTCTTTCTGGACCCTCTATTAATCTGCTATAGATTGCTAGTTCAGTTATTAAACTGATATAAAAATTTGGTTCTCCCTTTACAAACTATGAAAAATTAAGGTTATCAGTCATACACTCTGCCTTCACCTCATTTCATAGAACCATAGAATACTTAGGGTTGGAAAGGACCTTAAGGTCATCTAGTTCCAACCCCCCTGCCATGGGCAGGGACACCTCCCACTAAACCATATCACCCAAGGCTCTGTCCAGCCTGGACTTAAACACTGCCAGGGATGGAGCATTCACAGCTTCCCTGGGAAACCCATTCCAGTGCCTCACCACCCTTACAGTAATTCAATAATTTGATACTTTGAACAAAAGAATACAGTCTGAGCTTTCCATCCAGGGCTGGCAAAAATAACTAAATCCCACTGAGGACCAGGTTTTAATCTCTTTCCTTAGTGTTTCCTATTGGGTACTGCCAGTCAGATCATGATAACTGCAGGCCAGCTACAGAAAGCTTCCTGCATGTATTTCTTCTGGCATCTTCATCTCTCACCTTGCATGGCACAGGCACATGTGGCATGCCATCCAGGGGGCTGGCAGTCCCCTCTTTCATGATTCCAGGTGCTTTTTTGTGTCTCTAAAGCTTCATACCAGGAAGCAATACCTACTGGACAATATCCAGTATTAAAGTGAAGCTTATGTTGGTACCACCAAAGATTATGGGACTGCATAGTGACTTACCTTTGTAGAGAAAACTCAGGTTTTTTTATATTTGGCAGCTTGAATAAATAGAGAGGAAGACATAGCAAAGAAAGTGGGTGAGCACTGACAGCAACAGCCTAAAAAGGAAATTCTAGTCTGTACCCAATCTAGGGGCATATCTAAGTAAGGCAGATACAGAAAAAAGTCTCTCCCATTTTTCTGTCACTGTTTCAGAGATATGTCACTTTGGATGACTCCCTGGAGCAAGACAAAAGTACTCACCTAGCTTTCAGGACTCCACAATTTCCAGTTCTCTTTTCTCTCACCCTGATGCCTGTTTTCCTCTTTCCCATGGAGAACTGGAGCAGCATGCAATGAGCCATGTTTCTCATGTACTCCTAGCCTTAGGAACCCTCTTGATCTCATCAGTGTTAAATTAGCCTTGATAGCGATCTGGTATTTTGGACACTCCTAGGCTGCCATGCTGCCACTTTCTAAACAAGCCCTGGGCTTTGTTTCTAATGAGTACAGCTGATTAATCAATACTGAAAGGTTATCAAAACCTGCCTTCTGATAGCAGGCTTTCATAACAGTAAAGGACTTTTTTTATTTTTCTCTTAGTTTTATAAAAAAATATGTTTGGTGTGTTTTTAGTGGTTTTACTGCTGCCTTCTGGAGCCTTGTTTTAGCTCTCTGGCAGTCCACTCTGTACCCATGCAATCTCCTGTCTCCAGTAGAACTTCCCCCATTCCTGTGGCTAGATTGATCCCAAACTGATCCAGATCCCCCAGGGAAACCATAAAGGGCTAACTGCTTCCCAGGGTCCAACTCAAACGTATGCATCTGACTGGCATGCACAAAATGTTCCCCACTCCTTGAAGGGGTCTCAGTCTCCAGGTCCCTGCTTGCCTTCTTCCAGAGAGCAGACTAAATGAGGCATAAAGGTGCTTGAGGACCTGCCAAAGTAAGCATGGCCATGACATGTTTCCACTATCTACTGAATCTATTCAAAACTTCATTAGGTTGTGTGATAAAAATAGGCTTGAAAAAGGAGCAAGGAGGTCCAAGGGTGTGCAGGGAGCCCCATTAAGCCCTCAGGGGTCAATGGATCCCCCTGCCCTGGCCCCTCCTGCGTGTCACTGCAAGCAGCCATCCCAGAGACCCGTCAAGATGAGTCCATTTGAGGGTTGGCACACCTTTTTTTTTAAAGCCCTGACGATGCTGCAGAATGTTAGCATTTCTCTTCAGATTTTGCTGTTTGAAAAGATAACTTCTTTGGAAACAAAGTCATGGAGTCAATCAGAATCAAAGACACAGAGCTGCTTTCATGTAGAACGAAACAAAACCTTAATAGGGTGAGGATAGAATAAATCTATTAATCTATCCTGTGTTATATCCTTTATTGTACCACACTATCAGAGCTTCCCTCTATACATAAGCTAGCAAAGTAGCTACCCCTCTGTGCGTAAGTTTCACAGTCTGCCACTATCTACTGACTCCAGTTTAAAGGTAACATACATTTCTGCAGAAGTTTTAAGCACTCTTCTGCCAGTAAACTCTCTGCAGTGATGATCTGTCAAGCCAACAAACCTGTACTGAAGCCAGAGGCTGTCCTGGGTTTGTTATAATGTCAGGGGTCTAAAGTGAAATTTTGATCTATCAGGCCCTGTTCCCTCTGCTAGCTGGCATTATCCCTCCCTAGTTACTTCCCTAGAAACACTGGCTGCAATTGAGGTGAAGATGGATTTTAGTTCCAGAGAGAAAAGGCTTAAGAATTTCCCAAACATTGTGCCAATTTCAGATTCCATGCTTTAGAGTGAAACTTTATTTCAGTGGAGGGAACTCTAGGTAAAAATTTTTCTGAAGGAGAAGAAAATGCCCTTCTCCCTCTATACTTGTACTTCTGGCCTTCTGAAACTGAAAAAAAAAAAAAAAAAAAAAAAAAAACGCACTGTTTTCTGAAGTTATATATAAAAAAAAAAGTCTAACATTACCATTTTACAAAAGTGGAGAAACTGAAAACTGAATCCATGATTTTGAAAGCTGCAATTTAATTCGTTTCAGTTGATTAGACAGACTTTTTATTTTATGGCAGTACAGCCTGCTAGGATTAAAGGGCAATAATATCTAGATGTATTTTCTGGTAACAGCTTCGTCCATCTATGTGTTATAAGCTACAGATGGCAGGCAAGAAGATGAAGCTGTGGTGAATTTATTTACTAAAATGATGACATAGGACACAGCATTTCTCCACCTTACCTGAGAAGTGGTTCAACTGCTCTGTGTTCCTGTCTTCTTTGTACTGCAAGACTTCTAATACAAAAGGTCTTGGTCCAAGCAGTGCAGTGAGGCGAGTCATTAAAATGATAACTTTAATACTCTATGATGTATTACAGCCTCTTGATCCATGAAATACATTCAACTTCTACTGTTACTCCAATGTAGCTTTTTACAATAAACACTGCTTACAATTAGAGGTGAGCTTACCAAATGTATTATGCTTGAGAAGACCACCAAGGTTGTCAGATGTGGCTGTGAAGTTCAGAGTGAGCCAACAACAGAATATGAAAGAAGGCTTACCTTTGAATAAATGAGAGGATGAAAAGATTGTTTAGTATATTTTCCTCAAATACAAACTTTAGCTTTGCCTACCTAATGCTCTTAGGAACTGAAACACACTGATGTCATTTATGCCAGAAGCTTTTCAAACATAATACATGGTAGCAGCTGTGCAAATCCAAAAATGCAGCTACTACAATTTATCAATTAGCGCAGTCCCCAGTGAAATGAGTCAAATGATTTCATAAGAAACTACTATTTGATAAGATACCTTACAAAAAAACCCTGGAACACTGTGAAAAGACTTTTATCCATCACAGCCTTTTTGCATCCCACATAGGTGGGGGCTCAGGGACACTTAATTTTTAATTCCTATTCAGACAGACCACCTTTTTAAACCAGCAGCCTAGTAATGGTGTCATTTTGCCAGAGCCTGAGCATACACTGTTGTGGAGACAGTGTTCTCATGGGAGAATGCATAATTAGTACATAAACTCTGAATAATCCTGAAAGATACAGCAAGGCCATGAGAGGCCCGAAGAAGCTTAAGCAAGCAAGATAAGAAGAAGCTGGAATTCACTGAGTTAATGAGAACTGTGGACTGTTGGCAAGCTTTCGAGGTCAAGTTCTCACACCTGTGCTTAACCAAATATATGTTAGTCACTAAGGGTCTTCAAGACATGTATCCAATCATAACATGCCAAATCACTGTAAGTGTATGTAAGAAATAATATATAAGGAGTTAAAACTTTGTAATAAATTTGGCAATCGCTTGATCACATTGATCGTCTCTGCGTTGTCCGTGACTCCTGCGCCAACACACTGTAGTCCTTACAGGAGCAAAACTCCCTTTCATTTCAGCAGGAGTTTTGCCTGAATATGGAACAGTGTCATCTTTGGCCCTGCTTTAGAAGAATAATTTTTATAGTCTAGTAAATCGCTTTCTAGTTTAAAATAACTAGATTGCAATTCTAATAAATGCTTGATTATGGAGGCTGGAAATTTAACATCCATGCCAAGTAGACAAAATTGAACTAAATTTGCAGAGAATAAATGGTTTCAACATTACAGTTTAGCTTTTAACACAGAAGCTATATTCTAGGAAATCCAGATTATCATTGGCACATAGTAAGTGTCTGGTATTTCTTACCATGAGGCTATTCAGAGCAAAATTTAGGGTGCTATTCATGAAATTGTCTCAAGGTCCTCTCCAACAGATTTTGGAGGAGGGAATTTTTCATTTGGTTAGACATCAGGGCACAAAATCAATAACAAATCTGAGGAACGCACACTTGCAATTCCAAAATTCAAAATCAAGCCTAGGATTACACTCTCAGATCTTCCCTTTCTCTGAGAAAGAGAGTTCTTAGCACTGCCCTCATTACTCTCACACTTTTGAGCTAAGTTTTGGGGACCAAAAAGCCTTCATAGCCGTTACTGTGGTTGCCAAATACAAAGAAGAAGCTCAGTACAATTTCATATGGAAGTGTTAAGACCTGTTTAAGAGGGTGTTTTTTGGTTTAAACCAAAAAAATGGTTTAAACTATTTTTTTTCACAAAAAAAATGGTTAAACTCAGTGTTCCTACAGAGAAAACCCCTGAGATATCTGATTCTTCCACCCAGAAGGAACTGGTAAGGAAGGAGACTTCAGAAAAAACAAAACCAAAAAAAACCCTTATCTTTCTCTAAAAATTATAATATTATGAAATTTGTTGGTATCACTATTTGTGGTTTGAATCTTTATCTGATTCAAATGAAAGGTTATCACTGTTCTTGCAGCACTCTCCTCTACCTTGCCACATAAATAGCATCAGTAGGAAAGAAGTTAGGCAACGCACCACACAAACAAAAGTGTCCCCATGTGATAACATCCTTTTTCTCTATTCACGTGCAGTCAGTGGGGAAAGAAAACATGTCCAGCAACAGTGAAATTCCAGGACAGGAATTGCCTTGCTACCACAGGCGCAGCAACCTTTCAGATATCCTCTCACTAGTTACCTGCACCAGCCCTACGAAACAAGCAGAAATATCACTTTGCTCCAGAATAAAATTCTTACAGTGGTTAGCTTCCCCTGTGAGCATCACTGAAAAGACTGACATTTAAAGAGATGTGTGAGCAGTAATATCTTGTTACTCTTCCAACTAAACACTGTTCACCACGACTCTGCAACTGTTGGTTTCGTCATCCAGCTGAGTTGGCAAATAAACTGTCTTGCCAGCTAGCCTCCCATTAAATGCTTAATGAGCCAGAATGAAAGATCAGTGGGCACAGACACTCCACTGGTTGTCTATGGAAGTCAATGGAAAGAAAGCTTCAGATCAATCACATTGTAAATAGTAGATCACCATAGTGTCATGAAACAATAAAACATGGGTCATCAGCCATATTATGCCAATGTCTGTTTACTCTCTTCTGTGATTGATCAAGGCTTACTAAATGAGCATAAATATGTCTAGCTGACATATTTACAGTTTTGGCTCTCAAGTCATGTGTCACAGTGATAGCCCCAGCAGACCTTTGGAACACTGTTTGCTATTATTCTGGAAAGCCTAACACACTGCCTGCAGTTAAATGACAGCACACCTCCTTGACCATCTTATATCATCCAGCACTGACAGCTGATTTGCTTGAGTCAGATAACAATGCTAGCATGGAAGTTTTTTTCATTGGTAGGGTTATTTATCTGCTTGGACTGGAAATAAAGGGAGAGAACTAAGACACCCTTTCTCATCCACTATACCTGCAGTCACAGCTGGTTGTTTCAGGTCCAGTGCAGACCAAAGACAATGTTAGGAGAGCTGAGGACTCATCCAGTAAGTGTAAGATCCACAGCTGCAGAGATGTTTACATCTTAGATCTACAGCTGCATGACCTCCTTAGTAGGGGAGCTGACCATCTTCTTCAGGGAATATTGTTTGAAATGCTCTCCACCATATATCTAGCAAGGATATGGCTACAAAGCATGACAAGAATGATTATTAACTCATACTTGGGTGCCCACATCCAAGGCAATCCTAGTGGCAATAACCTGATAAGCATGAATTTCTACAGAATTTAGGCAGCAAGTGGTTAAACCCAGTGAAAATCCCAGCCAGAAAGAGTAAACTGAGGGTTAATAACTAAGGGAGTCAATGTGGGGAGTGTCCAACACTTAAACGCCGATGTTATGTGATTTAAAAATAACAATAAGCATATTGATAATGTGAAAATATATGTGCAACAATCTACTGTCTAAATTCTTAGTTATGTCCTGACAATAAAAACACTGTAGGTCATGCCTTGTGTCACCACTGCAGGCAATGATGAGGAAAGGAAAGTCTTTTCCTCTAGGACAAAAATAAGGATGGGATCTACAATGGGTACAATACATTTCTGTACATTAGTGTAGCTGGGGCATCTGCTTACTAAAGGGGATAGACAAACCCAAGCCTGTTTTACTGGTGAACAATCAACTGTGACACTGTAATAGCACAAAACTGCAGTCAGAGCACTAAAACGGAGCTCAATACAGGTAAGGCAAAGCCTCTTGCCTGGTGATCCCTGAGAAGGGTTGAGATGCTCATGGTACAGCTGTAAGAATGAGGCAGCACAAAGATGTGATGAATGCTTCAGGGTCTGCAGTGCTGGTGTTCAAGACCCCTGTCTGTTTTATACAGATGATAGGTGAGATGGTAGCTTCCCTATAAGGCAGGTTGCAAAGTGCCAGAAAGTGTGGTGCAACAACCGCCCTCCCACACGCCTGTTTTCTCCACAGAGGACCATCATTCAGGACACATTTACATTCAACCTAATAACCAGGACCAACAATTTTACTTTCGTCATGTCCTTGAGAAGTAATCCAATAAACTGCAAACAAAGTAAACACCCTTCCTCAAGAAAATGAAATTTGGGTATCCAAATGAATAAATCATTCTGAAAGGCAGAAGCAGTATTACTGTTGAATTAATGCTGGATGTTCTTCTTGTTAAATTGTATACAACCAAAGCAAGGTGCCAAATTGTCAACTAACTGTCTGGAGGTCGATTTTTAAATTCATGGATGAGCTAATGCATTTGTGGCCGTGATCATAAAGGGAGGAGTTCACCTTGCATTAGCCTTGACTCATGACTATAAATCTACAGTGTTACCAGAAATAGATGTCCTATTACTTGTCATTGATCTGCAAGCCATTATTTAAACATTTTCATGTCGTAATGTAGAGCATTCCAATTCTTACAATACTTTTAGGTTTTTATATATTGTATAGATTTGAATATCATGTCTTTCTGAAGGAAAAACTCATGTGCACTTTCTCTTGCTTTAGAAGAGATTGCTTTGGATTTTCTAATGCACAAATTCATGTCTGGGACTGCTGAAAACATTCTCCAGTAGACAACTGAGGACTAAGTTGCCCTGACATAGACTTCATTTCAGTTGCTGAAGTTTTGAACTTTAAAACTAAAATGTGGAGTTCTGTCTCTCTTCTTATCTCTTACTTCTGGCACTGTAACTAATAAAGCCCTTCTTAGTCTATTTTCCCTGTAATTCTCTAGGCACCTGTATCAATCTTTTAAAACTGTAACTTAGTGCAACTTCAGTGTTTTATCTAATAATTCATCATTTAGGAAAAACTCTGCTTTTATCAGTTTTGAGTTTACCACCTTTTATTTCATTGACTGTCTGTGGGTTTTTTTTATGAGACGAAGAGGAGAAAAGCTCCTTATCCATCTTCATTAGACTATCATTATTTCAAACATATTTACAATTCTTTCTCTCTCCTGGCTTCAGAATTAGGTGAAGTGGCTCAGTGCCCTCTCCCACCAGGTGCTGAAAGCTTCCAAGCTGTTCCACAACATCCTGAGAAAACCTTGCGCAGTGCTGAATTACACTCCCAGGAAGAATTCTTTTCCCTATATCCGAATAAAGTTTCCCTTACCTCAGCCTGTGACCACTGCCTCTTGTCCTTGCACTTTTGGAAAGCATCCAGCTGTATCTTCCTACAAGCCCCCTTTACTAAGTAAAGGAAAACAGTTAGACTCCTCTTTTTGCCTTGTCTTTTCCAGGCTGACCAATCTAAAGCCCCTCAGTTTCCCCCCGCTCATCATGTGCTCCCCAGCCATTGCAGGGGTCCTCCACACACTCTTCTGCTTATTGATGTCCTTCCTGCACAAGGAAGCTGAGAGCTGAACACAGTATCCCTCTCACTTCTTCACAAGTATCGAGCAGAAGGGAATAAACACTTGCTGGCTATGTTCTTGCTACTAAAGCCCAGTCTATGGTAGTCTTCACCATCATGATACTGACTCATGTTGAGCCTGCTGTATACCAAGTCCTTCTCTGTCTTTTGGGGTAAAGATGCTCCTTACTTCCTTACTTCCTGCCTGCAGTGTTGCATGGGACAGGAAATATCCCTGGAGGATTTTGATTCATTGCATTTCGTGGCTCCTTTCAGCCCTTTCTTCTGCCCTGTTGATGTTCTTGCGAATGGCAACTCTACTTGCAACACATCAAGTTCTCCCTCCAGCATGGTGTTATCTGCTAACTCAATGAGTGTCCACTCCTTCCTAGAGTTTAGGTTGTTTATGGAAACCACCAACACTCAGTATCAGCTGCTGCTAACTGGTACATAATAGTTTCCAGTTCCTGACAGGAATATCTTCCAGTTTTGATATCAGAGACCTAATATTCGGACAAAAACCTTCTTTGTAAATTAACAGTAAGCACAAAAAAGAAATATCTTGACTGTTTATTCAAGGGGTAGTTCAAACATGATGGCATTCATATACACAGGTACGGAAGAATATACTGAGAATAAAGAATGAAACTTTCAGTAGCTTCTGATGTATTTTTTGGTTCAATGCTGACAAAGTCTACAACAAAGTTCAAGGATCTGCCAGGTGTCCTAGCTAAGTACTCAAAGAAAAGTTCTGCATTAACCACACAGCAGCTCCTACTGCAAACTTGCAGAAACAAAATTTCCACTTTTAGCCAGACATGATTTTAAATTTAAGGGATCTTTCTATAAATAACACATAATTAGCTATGAAATTCATGTTCCACTTTAGAAACAGAAGGCTCCCTTCTTTAAAGGCTAATCAGTACCTCATATTTAATGATTAATACATTACTTAAAAGAGAGAACACACCCTACTTGCAAACATTCAGCTAAACTTCACCAGCTTTTAATTACCTTCCAAAACCCACAATGTCTTATGATTCTAATGTGAACAATCAGGATGACAACCTCCAGCTTGGCTTTGCCATTCAATGAACAAATCTGATGTTCAAGTGTTCCCAGATCTCAACATTCTCTGAAACTAACCACGGGCAACAGCAGTTAGTACTCAAAAATGTGGAGGCCAAACCCACCAAAATTAATTAGTTTTGGACAAGTAATACAGAGCAAAAGTTTAAGGCTTTATGCTTCCCGGACAGGTAGACTTCTAACTACAACTATTACTTTTGGTGTGGTATACAGACTACCTTGCCCATGACAAATCCATTCTATAAAGGAAATGCAGAAAAACAGAAGAGGTTCAGTTCTAAAAACATATAATACTGCTTCAAAAAACATATAATACTGCTTCAAAAAACAATAATGGGATTCCAATGGCACTCACTTTTGCACAGTTGTCAGCAAGACACAGGTATGCTACTACATGACTACCCGTTAAGTCTCATGAGGTGATAAGAAGGTTTGGGGAAGATGCTGTGTCTGGAATAAAGTATGAGGTAGCTGCTCCTGCTAACACTTCATACCTGTTACCAGCAAGGAATGCTGACACAGGAAGCCAAACATAAAATCAGGGTTGAGAGCAACACTCGATTCAATGGACCCCTAGCAATAAAAGTGTCCCAGAAATCCAGGCAGCTCAAATTATAATCAAGATGATTACTGTTGCATTTTACCTAGACAAAAGCACCTGTGCTAGATGCATGTCTTACACATGCTTATGTGAACTTGACAGAGGTGGCTCCAACTCAAAAAAACACAGCAAATACTTTTCTTCCTCTATCAGGCCCTGTTGCAGAAAATTGTTTCCTCCTAAGGAGCTTGTAAAAGGAGTTTTCATGAGATGCCTGAAGTCAGGTGGTCTCCTTTCAGCCACAAATTCCTATCTGGAAGGGGAGGCATATATCAGATCATTTTTGTATGTTAAGTTTTACTTCAAATCATGTAGTTCCTGTTACTGTCAGTGACTGCAGCTCTGAGCATGTGGTTACACGCAGTTCAGAGACAGGGAAACACCCATATTACACTATCCCTTTTGCTGCAGCTGATGGGTGAATGTGGGAAGTGCTGGAGCAAAACTGAATGGCCTAAAACAGGAGCTCATAATCAGCTGCTGAGGGGCTTGCAAGACACTGGTCCAAAAGGGCTACACTGCAGCACACAAGTGCTTGGTGCTCTAGTCCTTTGTCTCTTGTTTTCCTTCCATGTCCTTTAGCAAAACTGGATGGAATTTCATTGCTTATTTCCAGGGCAGACTTACCAGATATACAGACTCTGCTTCACCTGAGGATGTCTGTTGCACTTCTTCTGCCTCTCAGCACATCCATTTTAGGTGAGAAAGAAAAAGCTTTTTTTTTCTTTTTTTTTTTTTCTTGGCTACCAGGCAATAAATTCTCTCTGGTTTTGCTGCTATACTGTTGGTCTTCTTCATAGTTTATGATATGAATTGATTTACAGTATTCATAATGTCACTAAATAGACCTGCAGCTCTGACCTATAAATATTGAGGTATGTGGCTGCTTCATTTATAAACGGAGTTGGTGATGAGAGCAAATTGGATAAAATGTTGTGGGCTGCAGGAGGTATGAACTGAAGAGCTATCAGTCTGCCTTCCTAATCTAATCTTAATACTTATTGCTCCACTAGAGAGAAGTCTCCTCCCTTCACGATATCTGCATTACAAAGCTCTTAAATTGTTAACGTTTCCCCTAAACCCTTACATTGCCTCCTTATTTAGTATGAGAGGAGATGGGGAGGTATGAAATATGTAAAAGTTGACCAATGTCAATAAACTTACCATTCACTTGGGAGAAGAAATTCACACATAAAAAGGCACTTTCCATGACTTATTTCAAACCCTGTCTAGGAAAGAGAGCAGCTCTCATTTTTAGTCAAGATTTACTTATGTTATAGTGTATGCTCCTATCAAAAGCCTGAGGAACATGCTTTTATTTCACAGAAAATGGCCATTGCATTCATGATTTTCAGAAGTAACTTAATACTACAGTGGTGACCACCCCTTGCCAGGTTACTGTAAGAGCTCCAAATTATTTAAGAAATGAATGAGAGAAATGAATGACAAAAATGCTGGTCTTACTGGATTTTAATGCCTGTTTTAAAAATCTGTGGGGATTTATATGATGATGTGAAGGGCTGTAAAATTTTTCCTGCTTCTGGCTTCAGAAATGTCACTAATGAGTAATGCAACCATCTCAAACTTGCAATAAAATTTTTATACCTACTCACACCATTATAGTTTCTTTTTGGCTACATATTATCTGTAGTTCTTCAAACCATCTGCCAATAGAAAATGTGGGCTTATAGAAACTGAGTACCATTCAGCAATCTTATGCCAGCACCTACTGACTGGAATAAATCATTGCACACAGTGGGGAGGCAGCTTGGAAACATCCTGTTTGGATATATGCTTTGCTCTCTTAAAGAACACTGGAACTTGAGAGGCTTGACTCGAATACTGCCATCCCTGGCAGACCTCTCGACCTCTCTCTCCTCTGGCTCTGCCATGCAGCAAATGTAACTGGATCATTAGATGCCACTGGAAGTTACTGCTCCATTGAGATGGAAGCCTGCCACAGAGGATGTTCATCTTTGATTCAGGTTGGAAAGCACACAAGGATGGTTTTCAATATCGAGCTAACAGAGGCCATGATTGTCAAATAACCTGCAGAGCATTTGTTGTAGCAAAACCACAAGCCAGGCCAGAGCTAAGAAAAAGGTGGATGAGAACATGCTATCTAAGTAATTTGGAAGCTAATCTTCCTTGTCTCCTTTTACATACTTTCATTCCTTTTTGGAGAATCCGTTAAAACTTCAGAGGAAGTGAGGAAGAAACAAGTTGCTACAAGCCTCTGAATTGTCTTGGGCTGCTCTCTTGTCAAAATTAAGTTAGACAGTGGTGTGGAAAGCGATTCTTGGGGCTGGCTCTCCAAAGATTTTCGGCAGATATTATTTTTCCTTTGAAAGACACTTCAGAATCTACAATGTTCTCTTTTCCTGGGGGTGCCATGTCAATCAAGGGCTGTATTTTCTGGTAGCTGGCTGAGCTAGGGCTGCCCAATTCCCAGACTGTGCTCAGGACTCTCCCAGTTTTTGTTCCTTTCTCTTTTTTGCCTACTTTTTCCAAAATTTTTGTGTTGACTTAGAGCAACTTATTACTTTTATAAAAGTATAAAGCATTAAATGAAATAAAAGGAGGCTTTTAAGATTTTGAGGGAGGGGAAAAAAAAAGGAAGTAAAATAATAACTAAGATGAAGTACAACCAGGGAAAATGTTATCAATTGTTGTTTACAATATAACTTAAATGGGAGCTGGTCAGCTAGCCCAGCCAAGACTAACAAAGTTTTCTTCTCTCTTTAGGTCAATGTCTGGAGTCAGAGGGTCAGTAATCTGTTGGATTTTCTGGTCTAGTGAAAAAGACCAGTGTGCGGGCAGCAGCAGTCAGAGGAGTCATGGACAGAGAGACATTGTCACATGGCACCAGGGATTTCCTACCTCTTCCTAGTTGGGGTTAAAGAACTTGTATTTGAACAGAGCAGAACTCACTGTATTGCAAAGAAGTACAAAAGCAACACTGTTGAACACCCTCCTTCTGCCTTTGAATTAATAATGCACTCTTTTGGAATAAGTTGCTTTGGCTTCCTGTGATGAAAATTTAGACTTGTCAAGCCCAGGTGAGCCCATAAGGGTAAGGCAGACAAGAAGCAGGGACACTGATAGCAGTAAAGTTCCCCATCAATGCGTGTAATAACAAGATCTTCCACAAAAGAGTGCTCCTGAAATGAAAGGGTCAGAGCCATAGTTCAGACTTTTCCTATCTCTTTGAAATGTTCCTGTCATAAATAACATTGTGTCCTGGGTTCAGCAGTAGCAGTCATTTTTCCCCTTCTTGGTAGCTGGTGCAGTGCAGTGTTTTGACTTTCAGCTTGGGAACAGAGCTGATAACAAGGATATTTTGGTTTGGCCAAGGACTTTGTGAGCCTCATGCTCTGCCAGGGAGGAGGGGAAGCCGGGAGGAAGCAGAGACAGGACACCTGACCCAAACTGACCAAAGAGGTATTCCATACCACAGCACGTCATGCCCAGGAGGTGACTGGGAGTTAGCCGGAAGGGCTGGGAGACTGCAGGGTTGGAGGAGGTATCGGTCAGAGCTTGGTCGGGCTGGGGGGGCGAGTTATCGGTCGGCTGGTGGTGAGATGATGTATTCTCTTCCCTTGTTATTTCCTTTATCATTATTATCACTGGTGGTAGCAGTAGTGATTTGTGTTATACCTTAGTTACTAAACTGTTCTTATCTCAACCCGTGGGAGTTGCATTCTTTTCGATTCTCCTCTCCGTCCCTCCGAGAGCAGGGGGAGGGCAAGAAAGGGGGGGGGGAAGTGAGCAAACGAATTACCTGACTGGGTTTAAACCACGACACATTGTCAAGCATGTCTGGCTATAAATGTTTGTCTAAAATAACTTTATTTTAGTAGCAAATGAAATCATATCCATAAATAAAGAAGAGATTGGCCTATCTTACTAAAAAACAGAAGGTTTGTCCAAAATCAGCACTGTAGTATTTCAAATATGGGCTAAATTTAGACTGGATTAATGAAACTGAAATAAGACATTTGCACTGTCTTGCGAGTTATTTACTTCAATGGTGCTTAAATGACTCATAAACAGGTTAAGTAAGGAAAGGGATATCACCATTAAATTGAAAGACAATATACACACACTACTTAAACCAGACCAAATTTTGTGCCTAGATGGAGATTTAATAATTTAGATTTCCAACATGTTTTAACACTAAACACCAGGAAAATGCTATGCCAAGTACCTTCATTTCATTTTTACAGTTAGCTAGTATGTAGAGCTAACAAGTGGGGTCTCTATCTGTAAAGGCTCTGTTTTCCCCTCTGGCAGGAAAGCAGTGGTAGAATTTATCCCTATTTTGTACGTGTGTGTTATGCCACTACCTAAGCACATTTTGAAGAAAGGCATTATTTTAAATTGATATTTGCTCCGCTGTATTTGCAGAGAGCCAAGTCCTCTCAACACCCTGTTAATCCCCACACCTCTTTTATGTCTGCATAGGTGGCCAGCTTTTCAGAGCACCCCCAGGGAATGCACCTCCTTGGCTTTTAAATGAATGAAATCAACCCCCCCCCAAAAAAACACACCTTTCTATCTTAAAAAAGATAATCATGAGTGGAGCGTAATGAGAACTTCATGTCTTGTGGAATGTAATTACAACTGTCAGGAGCCTCCTGCCGTGTTCAGGGGATTTGAGTGTTTATTATATAACATTGCTTCTTAAAAACCAAGGGACTGGCTGTACCAGTGCAGAGATGAGTGGAAACATGTTGCACGGTGTGTACACATAGAGAAATGTCCATGGATTTATAGCATAAAAAGCAAAATAAGATGAAAGGAAGGGAGAGGGGCTAGAAGTCCAGCATATCACAAAACCAGATAGTTTGGTGGAACAACTGATACCAACCACAACTGCCCATTCTTCTCCCTGTGAAAACCTGGACACTGCTGGGCAAGGGATGAGAATGGCTATGAATGTCCCTTAAGGAAGGACCTGGTTTTGTCTGGAGGTACTGAGCTCTACATGACTTGGCAGTTTTAGGCCACCCACCTTCCCTGGGCAAGGCTGCCAGAGCAAGAATAGCATTATATGAACAGGACCTGCTCATCCTGCGTGAGAATTAGAGCTGGCACGGGGCAGAGTTACAGCTGGGACTCCTTGTTGGCTGCACCTACACTACAAAATTAATTTGCTCTCTGAAATGATGCTCAGCTCCTCACTGAGTGGTGTGGAGCCCCTCAGAGCAGAGTGCCTTGAAGTTCCCTCCAGAGAAGAGCAGCTGAGCTCTCGTTTTATAGCACATACACTGAGGTCAGTCCTGGGCTGAGTGGGGTATCACTGCAGCCATCAGGCACAGGTATTTTTTTCTATCTGCAGTTTTTTGTGGATGGCAGTTCCTGTGTTTCAAGCCCACCAGGATGATATTTTTAAAACATGAAATACTAGGTGTGTAATGTATGTCCTGGGCCATGGTATGAGGGCAGGTGGCTATTTGGAGGTGCAAAATGCTGTGATAACATTGAAGTAGGTTGGCAGAGGGATCCAAGCATGGGGCTGACTCTTCCATGCTGTCCTCTGGGAGTAGTCCCTGGGCTGGACTTCTCTTAGAACGAAATCCAGCATATTGTTTTCATTTGTTTTTATTAATGGGAACACATCGACTCCTTTCAAAGGAACGTTCCCATAAGCAAATTCACATTTCTGTAGTAGGAGCAATTATGGGATCTGTTCACTCAGGGGTGCCTGAGGAACTAAATTATTAGGCTATCTAAAACCAGTAAAATCAGTCTAAAACCAGTAAAAAATTGTTCTGTGATACCTAAGCTGAATGATGTACCAATCATTTGATGGTTTCCAGGCTGCTTTACCTGTGTTATACATTTTGCTAAAAAGCCTGCACTAAAAGAGGGGAAGAACAATATAAGAAAGAAGAGGGTGTTTATGAGCAACGTATAGCAGTGCCTGTCCCCTGAAGGAGTCTATGAATAACGACTGCTGCACAGCAGCCTCCTGAGAAATCTTCAAAGATCCCCCACACAAAGCTCTCCTGCTTGTCTGTGGCACAGGCAACATCTCCAGTTGGATAATTAGAGGGCAACATGCTGGCAAAGAGTCTGTGTAATCTATATAACAATAACATTAAGAAAAAAAGTCAGCATTCTGGGGACTATGCCAGTGATCAGGGCACTATAATTGCTATAATTAAGAGCAAGGCAAATACTGCAGGAAATGTAGGTCACTCTTCAGGCTGGTGTATCCCTGATACAAATGGAAATGAGATAAAGATGGTCATGTAATGCGGTCTAAAGCAGACAAAAACTGTGTTGTTAGGAGGTTGCTAGAGACCCTTCATTAAATGCTCTTGGTTTTCACATGCCCTCCCAGCAGGCAACATATTCATAGAGTGAAGCTGTTGCAGTCTAGTGCAAGGGCTATCAGAGGAGTCCATTGTAAAATCCAGTGAGCAGAGAGCATAATTAAGACCTATTTTGTACAAAGGTGGTTTTAAGGAGGCTATGGTATTGCTTATTTTAGAGCCAGTGAACCTCAGCTCTGGGGTTTTTCTGACAGTAAAAACAGCAGCTTCAGCCACAGAATGTTAAAATATGTGGCTTTGCACTTCGAGAGGCATTAAGCTCCAGCCATTAGCTAACATCTATACAAGCCACCTGAGAACTGGTTTCTGAGGAAAGGACAAGGCACTGTAATAAGAAAACAGGACATTTCCTTTTATCACCTCCAGCACCACCCCAGTGGTACACTGAGGATGACCCTGCTGTCACTGCCTCCCCTTCTCTGCTCACCTCCCTCCCACTTGCTTCTCCCCTTGCAAAGGACTTGCCCATCTTTTACAAAAGAGTTATGCTGTTCCACTGCTCAGCCCATGTAATTTCCATCTTCTTTTGCGCTCTATCTCCCCCCTAAACAATCTCACCACCTGACTTCTCCTCCATGTAAACTTACTTTTTGTCTGATCTCTACAGGCAGGTGATTTCCTCCTATACAGTAACCCAGCAGCTTATAAATGCTGGTGGATCCAGACATTCTTACCATGAAGCCCCTTGTACCATAAGCCTCACCCCTCCTTCCAGGCTTTTGGGTAGCCACCTTCCCCACTGCCTTATCCTGGGCTCAGGGTTGCACAATGAGCGCTGAGCACTGTGCCCTGACAGCAGTTTTATCCTCCCTGTGACAGACTTTACCAAACAGTGTGTGAGAGAGGTCTGCATGCATTTAAATGCCATAAATAGATAAATAAATAAATAAATAGAAGTTTTACATTTACTTGTGCTCCCATGCCACTGTAATATTAATTCTACACCAAATTCAGGGTTACAAGAATTTTGCAATAAGATAAGGGGTATACTTAAGTTTATATTTAATTCATTTAAATTAATTAGGTAACTGGGAGCTCTGTTCCTGTTAATTGTAAGGATTCATTGGTATCCATGGACTCTTTCTCTCTGTATCCACCTCTATTTTGAATATTTTGTACGTTTATAATTTGCCTAACAAAGTGATAGGAGTCACATGCAAGTTTCAATGTGTACAGATGTTTTACTTTCACAAATAGAAACCCAAAGTAATTTCTCTGTATCACTGTGAAACAATGGGCTTGATTTAGCTAGCATCCTGTAAAGAAACTATTTAGGTAATCAATTCAAATTAAGGTTTGGAGCTTCTTTGGTAAAATACCAGGTTATTAACCTTAATGTATCAGTGTTTGGATATTTTCGTTTTCCTGCTATCAAACTTAACTTGGTCTAAGGTAAAAGTCACAGGTGCATTTCATACTGAGAAATAGATTAATGTCCATAATTAAGCACAGCAACCATGTAGCACAATGTGTGGGAATTGAGAAATTGTCTAAAATTTAGGGATATACTACAAAGACAAATTGATCTACTAAGATTTTCCTTAAGAGTCTCCTTGCTGTGATTTGGCCTAACACACTGAACTATCAGGAATAGGAATGGAAAACATTGATACTTGCAATTATTTTGACTGCACCTGTGGAAATTATGTGTGTTGCAATGCTTTACAGTAAAAGGCATCCATAGGTACAACTTCAAAGTGCTAGCTAAACGTGTTGGGTTAACCTTGGCTGACTGTTGGATGCTTACCCGATTGCTCTCTCAATCCTCTTCTACAGGACAGGGTCCAGATAGAGGACACATTTACCTGCTCCAGCATAGCGTCCTCCACAGGCTGCAGTGTGCATGCCTGCTCCACCATGGGTCTTCATGGGCTGCAGGGGAATCTGTTTCGGGGCCTAGAGTACCTCCTCCCTTCTTTCTTTTCTCACCTTGGTGTCTGCAGGTCTGTTTTATTCCTATCCTATTCTCATGTAAGCTACAGTGAAATGTCTTACACGCACGTCCGTGTTTCCTCTGGTAGTTATACACCACTTGTCTATCTTCTGCTTAAGACTTAGAAAAAGTCTAAAATACATCATCTTCTGCTGGTTTTCATAATAATTTCTGACTTTGGTGAGCATTTAGGACAAATTGGTTTCACTGTGGGAATAGCTCTCTTTATAAATCATCCTCTCTATTAAATCTCATAAATCTTGGTGTGAAATGGACACTGATAGAGCAATAGTCTCTGCAAGAATGAATATCTAGAAGTATTAATACTCCAGACTTGAAAATTCATTTATTTTCACTGCTTACAGTTTTACTTACTGACTAAAGCAGGAAAAAATGAAGATCAATGGACTAAAATGAGACCATGGAAGAGAACAGTTATAGGACACCAAACCTGACATGCTTCATTGCTCTGCTAACAGAATTTCAGAGGCCCCATGCAGAGCTAGAGTACCTGTGCTGGACCTAGAAAGTACCTCCAAAACACTGAAAATATACCTATGTACATTGGCAAATCATTTTGTAGTAATTGCACTCCATCTTTCTAATCACATCCATTTGAATTCCATGAGCTGCAGTAAGTCTGTTTCTCTCTATGTCTTTTCCACTAGTGTATTATGTTCCAGTGCAGGTATTTACAGGAGGTGATTAAGTTGCTTCACAGTGTCCTTTTTATTGTCTAACTGCACATAATTTCTCCATATTTTAATTCATTCTTGTAATTGAATGTTATACTATTTTTCATTGTCTTTGTTAACTTAGAGACACAAAGAATGACAAAACAAAATTATTTGGTTTAGGGACTTCCAATTGATAGCTGGGACAATAAATTCAGAGCTAACATTTTTGGGGTTCAGTTGTTATCAACTGTGTCTTCAAGTACCTGCATAACTGCAGCTCAGAGCACAGCAGTGAATCACGGGAGTTGTTTCTAAAGCACATTACGTAGGATAATTTATCACAAGACCAACTTATCTCTGTACTAAAGAATGGGGTGTTTGAAGAAAGTTTGTGAATATTCATGATACAAGGTGCTAGAAGGGCATATTGATGCTCCTCCCAAATTCTGGTGCAAAGGCATTAGCCTGCTGGTAAAGGCTCAGTTTGGTATAGCGTTGATGATCTTCTGGAGATCATCAGCTGATTTTATGTAACATAATTTTGGCATCATACAAACGAATTTTCTGCTTGAAGAGACAGGAAGGAATGCAACCCAGGAGGGAGAATTTGTCAGTAAAGTTAATGAGGATTCACTGAGAAGAGATGAGGAGATACTGAAGGTCTCAAGACAGAGCTGTAAGGACTAATCTATATATCTGTTAAAATGGAAAAGTAAGTGCTGAATGTACACATTCCACATTGCAGTAAGCACTTAGCATGTCAGGAGTGCCTAGAAATGGCACATCTCTCTGGAAGAAAAATATGAACAAGCATAGCCAAGGTGCATGCCTTTCCAAGGCTGATGCTCACAAACTTTAAAACTGCAGATCTGAGGAAACTTTTCAAATACAAAATCCTATTTATTTGATTAGTTCAACAGGAACATCAATCAGTTTGGCTAAATGGATTTGTGTTTTCTAAATAACAATCTCCAAAGTCTGACTCTAGTTTAATGTGCTTTCCATGTCATAAGTCCACATCAGAAGTCCTGTCTAACCAGGGAGGTCCTAGTTGGAGGGAGGTTAGCAAATGTGATACCCATCTGCAAGAAGAGATGGAAGAAGGATCTGGGGAACTACAGGCCTGCCAGTGTGTCCTCACGGCCAGGGACTGTTATGGATCAGATCATCGTTAGTGCCATCACATGGCGCATACAGGACAACCAGGTGATCATGCCCAGGCAGCATGGGTTTATGAAAGGCAGGTCCTGCTTGACTAACCTGATCTCCTTCTATGACAAAGTGACTCTCTTACTGCATAAGGGAAAGGCTAGTAAAGCCACAGCATTCTCCTGCAGAAACTGTCTGCTCATGGCTTAGAAAGGCATATACTTTGCTGGATAAAAATCTGGCTAGATGGCGGAGCCCAAAGAGTAATGGTGAATGGAGTTAAATCCAGTTGGTGGCTGGCTACAGGAGGTGTCTATTGGCTCTACTTTCTGTTGGGAAATACTTTAACAGTAAGGCATCCATTTTCCATAGGCAATCTTAAAGAATAAGACAGAGTGGATAGATAGAGTCTAGAAAAAAGTTACAAAATGATCAAAGGTCAAGAGAACCACACTGGCAGGAAGAATTGTAAGAGTTGTTTAGCCGAAGGATGAAACGAGTCAGAGGAGCAGCCTAAGTATATTTGAAGGACTGTGCAAGCAGAAGGAGACTATTCTTTATATACATGTGATGGATAGGATAAAAAGCAAGAGACCTTAGTAACAGGAAGAAAAGTGCGACTTAAATTTGCTAAAAAGCTATGCAACGGCAATGAGAACAACAAGTAGAAAAAGGGGCCTGAGGAGACAGTGGGTATTCCATTTTGTGGCTTAGACAAATGGTCATTAGAAACAGTGAACACGTATTTGGTCCTGTCTTGGTTTGGGAATGGATTATCTCATCATAAGATCCATCCTAGAATGAAAAACCTTTAGTTCTGTCACTGACAGCTGCTGTTCTGAATCAAGGTCATTTCTTACAGTCCACAGATTAGTGCACATCTTCCACAACATCCTGCCCCTCAAGAAGACTTTTTTTTACATGGTTCTGATCCTTACTGCTTGTTCCTTACCAAAACCATGACTTTCTGAAGTCCACTCGTGCACAAGTGACCTTTTTCTCTTTCAGTTCCTGGTGTAAATTCACTGAGCTAGGCTATCATTCTTATGAATTTCTTATGAAAAGCAAGGTGAAAATATCCATAAGGGGAAGAATACTGAACAATTTCAGAAGAATTATGCTGCTGCCCAACTGAAAAGTAGCATGCAGGCTAAAATAGGCCTGGTAACTTCTGTATTTTTTGAAGGCACAATCCCTGCATCTCTCATATTCTGACAGCTCCATATAGAGTAGTAGCTGCATCTATCACAATATTTGCAGTGTGTAGTGTGATGTGTGAGAAACTGATTAATAGTATATGCAAGCTGTTATGGTTGTCAATGACTAAGACATAATCAGGGTTGTCTTATGGCCCTTTTTAGCTGACTATCTTGGTGGAAACAGCCATAGCAAAGACAAAAATCTGCCTGACCAGCAGAAGATGCTGCTCTTCACCATCACAATCCAGCACACCACTGGTGCAGGATGTGGGCATATTTCTCTGTATCAATGTTTAACTAGGTAGCCCTACTGTTTAGTCTGATCTTTGAGTTTTTGCTTGAAGGCAGCAAGGACTCCAGGAAAAGTCTCCAGTGAAAAAAGAACCTTTAATTCTAATGGCAGAAGATCTAAGTTTACTCCACTTTAAGCAGGATTTACTGTAGAAAAAGAACTCAGAGTATGTAGAGCTCTAGAGAGCTACAATTCAAAAAAAAGCAAAAATGTACAAGCAAAAACCTATTTCACACAAATGCAGCAAGACAAGCAGTATTTTCAGTGTTTTTTTCTGCATAAAAAGAAACCTTTCAATGATTTCTTGTCTGGTTAAAAATTGTTTTCAGAACAGCAATGTTTCTCTTCAATGCTCTACTACTAAAGACTATTCCCAAAAATTGAAACATTCAGAAAAATGACAAATTCTTTCCCTGACCTCCAGTTTGGAAATCTGAAGAAACCAAAGTAAAATATATTGAAAGATACATGTTTTCTGAAGCTGAAGCATCAATATTGCTTCCTCTTTGCTTTCTCTTCTTTCAGACCTACTCTCATTTAGTATCTCTTAATTTAAGTTAGAGGGTTTTTTTCAAAGTCTATTACAAAATAAATGTTCTGTCTTCTAGAACTGGCAGAGAGCACTGGCCAGTTGCCCAGGTAACTGATCAACATGAGACTTTCATCAAGACATACTGCAAAGGATATACACTATTATGTACATGATTCTGTCACTACTTTTAAGGCGATAAGATGTAATTTAAGTCACAAATCAGTTTCACACTGTTAAGCTTTGTCTCATTTGAGAAGATGATAACTAACATCAAATAGAGAGTCCAGTAAAGAAATGTTTTGCAAGTGCTAATGCCCTCATAGAAGTAAGTGCTGTACAGTTATTTTGCTTATTGCTACTCTATCATTTAGATAAGCAAAAGAGTTCTAGTTTAACTGCACAGCAGCATAGCCAGGAATAGACACACATAGTGACATCTGCACAAGAATATATCAGCTAGCCTGAAAATTTGAAACAAGTGCATAGTGTTATAAGTGGTCCACTGTCTGGTAACTGGTGCTGCACCTCTTTTGACAGAAGAAAATGTCAGGTGCCTAATAACATCTAATTAATTTCCTTTGCTCTATTTTCTATGTTTCCTTAGCAATCCAGGGTACTAAAGATGTTTTTATCACTCTCTACAGGAGCATTCAGTTCCTTGATTTATTTTCAGTATATGGAAAACAAGGAATATGTACTCTATTTTTTTGGTGTGGAGACCCCAACTTAGAACCACATGGATTTCCTATCACGCCTTCAAAACTGGGATCGACAGCTGACAAGCATACACACGGTAAGCAGCATGAAAGTGACCTTTATTAGACAATATTTTTTATTTTTGTCTTTGTGTCTTATTGAAGAAATATGTTTTCTAACAGATCCTTTTTCTTGGCTGCTTCTTTTTGTATTATGGGCCTTATAAGAAGGAGAATAAATTAATGCCTTTAGCTACATCCTGTAAGGCTCCCTGGCAAGCTATAGGCACATAGTGTGAAGAGGCACAGTTATGCAGTCCCTAGAAAGGATGTCAGGTGCTTCCTTTAGCTTTGGGTGTCTTCTGAGTTCTCCATCTGCTCCAAGGCAATTGCTGTATCTGAAAAACACACTGAGGACTTAGATGCATACAAACTCTAGTTATTCGCTGGCTCTTTGGATTTACGACCAGCTTTGGACAGTTACTGCATATAACTCATTGCTACTTTCTCCCAGAAAAGAAGCCGTTTGTTAGAATTTTTTAGCAGGCAATACTCTACATCAGAGCATGCCAGCACATCTGTGCCAACAGCCAGACGAAAAGTAAAACATTCAAATTAAAATACCTGAACACTTAATTCCCCTCTGCAAATCTCCTTGTGGCACTCTGCAGTCAGACCCTGCTGCTCCTCTAACCCTCTGCTCTACTCCCTGATGAGAAATCGCATTTTGTTTGGGTAGCAGACTTCTTTCTTCAAGGTGTGCTAAAGTCACTGACTTACACTTCAGTAGCTGGTGACAGCAATGTGCCCACTGGCTCCTGAGGACTGCAGCTGTTTGTACTCTTCACTGCTCAAACTTGGATGCGCCTACGGGACCTCAAGGAAAAATGTTCATCTGAATATGTGAGGCTGTGTTGTACAATATGTTGTCTAATTTCAACACTGCTATACTGGCTTCCCTAGGAGGCTTTCTTAATGTAATCTTATTGCTCAATATACTCTGGTGGCTGCAATGCTCTTATTTCGCTGGGAACACGACAAAGCAAACCACTTGAAAACAAATGCTCATCATTGACGGGGAGAGGAAGGAGCAAGTAAACACAAACCATGCTGGTGATACAACAGGATAGGTCAGGCAGCCTCTTCTATTTCAAACACATTGACAGAAGACTTCCAAAATCTGAAGGGGGCCTATAAGGATGCCGGAGAGGGACTCTTTGTCAGGGACTGTAACAGGACAAGGGATTCAAACTTAAACAGGGGAGACTTAGGTTAGGTATAAGGAAGAAATTCTTTACTGTGAGCATGGTGAGGCACTGGAATGGGTTGACCAAAGAAATTATGAATGCCCCATCCCTGGCAGTGTTTAAGGCCAGACTGGGCAGGGCTTTGAGCGACGTGGTGTAGTGGAAAGTGTCCTTTCCCTTGGCAGCACAGTTGAAACTAGATGATCTTAAGGTCCTTTACAACCCAAATCATTCTATGATTCTAAATTTGATCCATTCATAGAATCATAGAATCATAGAATAGTTAGGGTTGGAAAGGACCTTAAGATCATCAAGTTCTGACCCCCCTGCCATGGGCAGGGACACCTCACACTAAACCATCTCAGCCAAAGCTTCGTCCAACCTGGCCTTGAGCACTGTCAGGGAAGGAACATTCACAACTTCATTGGGCAATGCATTCCAGTGCCTCACCACCCTCACAGCAAAGAACTTCTTCCTTATATCCAATCTAAACTTCCCCCGTGTAAGTTTTAACCCATTACCCCTTGTCCTATCACTACAGTCCTTAGTGAATAGTCCCTCTCCAGCATCCTTGTAGGCCCCCTTCAGATACTGGAAGGCTGCTATGAGGTCTCCACGCAGCCTTCTCTTCTCCAGGCTGAACAGCACCAACTTTCTCAGCCTATCAGATATGAACAAGTTGTGGCCAGAGCCTGTATACACCATTGGGTTGCCCTCAGCAGGGACAGCATCCAGCACCTTCTGTGCTCGTCCAAGTGTGACTCTCAAGGAAATGAGGATCTTCTCTTTTTGAGGAGAGCAAAAATTCCATAATGGCATCACCCTGAATGTTTTCATCTGATGGAAAAAAAAAAAAGGTAGTCAGTCCTATTTCATAGCGTTGCTGCTGGTTACAACCATGTTTTGAATCATATCACTGAAGGATATTGCCTTTATAATATATTGCATCAATATATCAATAAAGTAGTGTAACTCACACTGCACTGTGCTATAAATCATCCTCCCATCACCAGCTGTAGAATTTATTGATTAGCAGGATGGACATCTGTAAGGAAAAACATACAATTCTCAAGACGGTTTTGCCTAGTATTGAGGGAAATATGCAGAAAACAAACTTCCAAATTCATTTTAGAGCAGCACATGCTGCATCTGGGAAGGAGAAGCAGTCTCAGATCTTTCTTCCCCTGGTCTCTGCAAAGGAGCATTTCCCATCCCCATGGCAACGGGAGAAGCAACAATATTTGGCTCTCTGCAGAGGACCTTCTCCGTAAAGCTGCCCCGAGGTTTTGGCTTCCCACAACCCAAGCGGCAGTGCCAGGGCTCCCCCTGGGACCAGAGCTGCCCTGGGACCCCTGAACGTGCTCTCTGCATCACAGTTTTCCTTCTTAGTATCCCTCTTTTTCTCTTGGAAATGACTAAAAGTAATAAAAAGCATTTTGGTGGCATACGTGAAAGAAAGCCCATCCCTCCTTCCAAGGCAGCAGCGACACATGGAGAGGGCACGACAAGGGGGGAGCCCTGCTCCCAGAGAGTGTATGGGTGAAATACATGCTGGGACAGCTGGACTGACTTGGAGGAAGCTCCTGGCAGTGGCATCTAGCTGAATTGGTGCTGGGAACATGGATTTCAAAGGTCCTTTACTCCTGTTCACTTCTCTTTTCTCCCCTCACTTCCAGACACAAAATTACACTGCTACTCTTTCTATTACTTTCATTCCACCCTCCAGAAGTCACACTGTAGGACATAAAGCGCCTATTGTTTTTCCTAGGAAGCAGTGAGGATACCTGCCTGAAACCTACTCTGCCAGTCCAGCTAACAAAATTTTCTCCCTGGATATTTCACCCTTGTTTGATCCTGTGCCTGGAAGAGGGTAGCATTTTCCATCATGTTTGAAGGAAACAGCACTAAACTGTAAATCCTGGATGCTACTCCCTAACTATGATCAGAATAAATTAAACAAACATCATCAATGAAATCCTGACTGGCAAGAGATTGTGAATCCAACAATCAGTCTCTGGCACGTGTGATAAAATCAGTTCTGTGAGATAAAATGCAGAGACACTTTGTAATGAAGGAAGAAACCAGGTGATATAACTTTCAGACTGCTATTAGCACATGGGGTGATGGAGCTTCCTGGTGGAAACACTGGATTCAAATACTACGACATTGGCCTCAAGACCTTCTAAAACATACAAGTAAATCAGTAAAAATGAAAACTCAAAGAAAGAAGTCCTAACTATTACCTGATAATCAGCATGTTTTTCAGAGGTCCTCTTAACTTTTCTCATGACCACAGATAATTTTAATACAGAGTACTCCCTTTCTGGACTGCCAGTGTCTACACAACTGTTCACAGAAAGTCTGTGTTCTTTCTTCAAGAGGAGAGGATATATGCCAGCTATCAGGTTTTCTCATTCTGATATCTGGGGCCAAACAGCTTGTGATTAAAATCTTTCAGATACATGAGCTCTGAGAGAAGAAGAGTCAGTCATAATTGCTCTCATCTCTCATCTCAAACTCTACTTTCCTCTAGGTGAAGTTTGAAGCCTATTTTTCAGAAGATTGGAGAAAGTTGGAATAGAATATATCTTTAAATTAGAAAATCAGCCATTAGCTGGATTAAGAAAATTAATAAAAGGATGATATTAGTACAGAATAAGAATATAGGTAAGGAAAATTCAAACAAAATACTATTTTAAAGGAGCTTCAGATTCAGGAAACCTTTTATTTATGAATGAAAAAAATCAAATTCAGAACAAGTTTAAAGAATCCACAAATAAAATACAAATAAAAAAATTGTTAAAAGTCAACAAAAGAACAACCAAATTCTAAACCAGTTTTTGATTATTATGCCAGTGGCAAATAAATAAAAAACAAAATTAATGAAATTATTAGACTAATTTTTTTTCATCAAAATAACTGAAAGTAGTATCTTACTAATTAATTTTCAAAAATATTTGTGCTATTATATTTATTTTCAAATGGGTCAGTCTCAAGATTTTCAGTAGTTTGACATTTTTGGTATTTAATCCTCATAATATTTACATTGACCAAAATTTACTGGAGAAGATGCAACTTTAGAAGATACACAAATTTCCAGCTATTTCAGTAATACTTGATATTCTTTTTATTTTTTAGCAGCAAAATATTTGGTCCCATTATGTTGTTTAAAATTTAAATCTAATTTAAAATGACATAAATTAATGTATTTCAAGGTCTGCTTTTATGTATTTTAATATTTTGATGATTAATTTTGCTAAATGTCTATAATGTGCTTTATGGAAAGTACCTTTTCGTGTGCTGTTGATTCTCTGTTCTCTTTATCACAATATATGTTCTCAGCAAGGGAGTTACATCAGCTTCTGTCATCACGGTGCTTTGTTCTTACTCCACCATTTTTATTCCAGAGACACAAAATCCATCAGCAGGTGTAAGCAGACGTCCTTTGAGGGTCTCAGTAACCATCTAAATCCATTTCCTATTTGCATGTCTTTGCAGACCACAGATGAAGAGCAATTACTACATGTACTCCACCTCTCATTCTCAACCCCCCTGTGTGGTCTGCGGGTCTAACACAATCTGTGAAGCAACAGGGCAGCTAAACTTGATCTTTGTTGACAACATCCCTCAGGGGACAGCAAAGGCTTTTATAAAGACTCTATTTGCTTAATCTTCGCATATACTTACAAGGAAATGGTTGTAGTATTGTAACATGCGGGTCACACCAAAGTCAGTTTTAGCTCATGAGCTATAACCACTTTTCAATTCCCCTCCAGATACACACGTGCAACATAAACAACACTTTTCAGTTCACTCAGTTCATGCCTGATGAATTTCTTGGAGAATGTGGTTGTGAATTTTTAACAACTCTGCAAACATAAAAGCAAATAATGTATTTTGGTTTTCTTCTTTCCTATGCAAATTGAAGAATGAAGCTGTCCCTTGTACTCCCAATAGGGAGAGAGCGATTTTATCTTCACCAGCTCAGACAGTGTGCTTCTTGTGCCAAGGCAGTATTTCACACTGCTGCCCCTCTCAACATCTCACATTATGGAGAGAACAGAAGAAAGGTTGACATCCACTCTCCATTCCAGGTCCATTTTTCCTTCCTGACTGCTTGCCAGAGGAGAAGGGGACATAATGACTTCTCTAACTACTCCAGAATGCTTGGATTCTTTGTTGCCTTCAGAGCAAGACCCTTGAAAAACAAAACCTCAGCTAAACTGCTACTGCTGAGGCGCTCAGAGGTTGCTGTTTTAGCTAAATTCAGTCTTGGCTCATTTTTCTCTCCTTCCTCTCAAGCTACACCTGCAACTTCCCACTGACACATCAGACAGTAAATACGCTACCTCAGATTTTATCAGAGTATGTGCAGCTGAGCATAAGGATGGGAGACAGGTGCAGGAGTAGGTTCTGCTGCTCTGCATTCTGTTTAATTTCATCGTATTTTGGAGTTACATGGGTAAAAATATGCCAAGGCATCGTCTGCTCTGTAAACCTGAAAGCACCTTTAGTGTAGTCAAGGCCAGTGCTATCTTCTAGTGAGATTTAAATTCTTCAATCTATATCCTATATTTTGGCCAGAATAAATAAAGAAGACCCTGTGTGTTCTTTTTCCTGGCTGTTTTCACTGATTTTTCTTTTCAATACAGATGCAGATTTATTTATTTTCTTCCCATCAATCTGAGCAGGACTTACATTTTAACTTCACTATCTTACTGTACAGGAAGTACTGTTTAAGAGCTAAAAATGATAATCCTGTGGCAGCCCCCAGCCTACACTGGGGGGGTAGGCTATTACCCTGCTACCTATACTGAATGTAGCTTTTATTTTTGTTGCCTTCTAAGGTATGAATTAATTCTCTAAGTATGTGTGCATGCACACATTGTCTTAGGGGAAAAAAAAAGCCAGCTGCTCAGATATGACAGTTCAACTCAAAGCTGTTGGTTAATGTATTAACAGCGTGTTCCTGGCGCTCCACTCCCACTTGCTGGTCACACTCGTGATTCTACTTGCGTTGCTGTGGTTTTTCCTGGTTATTTTACCCCAGCTGGGCTTGGTGTATAGACCATGGTCCGATGGGAGAAGGCAATGAGCTGGCTGCTTTCTCATGACTGCCCAAGAAATCCGCAGGATCTGAGGAGTCAGGATATGCTGGTTTCTGCAGATCCTCCAAATATCTGCAGATTCTCCAAAGGGGCAATAATTTCTGGCAAAGAGCAAGGAATGGCAAATACAGGGTGGCAGCTCACCCATGAACCCCTGGAGCTTGGCCACAGACATGATAACCTTCTGAGGGATGTTCAGGTTGTAGCTTCTGAGAACAAACTTTCTCCAATACAATGCTTGAAGTGCATTGAGAGTTTACTAGAGTCAGCTTTCCTTTTATCTCAGCAATGTTCTGCTATCACCTCCAGGGAACAAGGTAAATAAAGCAATTGAAAAACAGAGCAACATTATAGGTAATGCTGCAGATTATACTTTGTAGCAACCTAGGCTCTGATTAGGAACTGCCTAATATTTAGCAGAAGGGAAATGCCATTAAAAAGCAAACTATATGCTGAAGTATCCTTCTAAGTTGGAGTCTTGGGGACTACTTTTTTCCTGTTGATCAATATGTATCCTTAAATTTTCTGATAACACTCACTACACGACACCAACACAGGCCCTAATCCAACCTCACAGAAGGTTCATGTCCTTTCCTAATCATCAATATGTATCAGAGCCACAACAGCGATTTTATCTGAAAACTTAGTTAATCAATTTCCACATTTATATATGTGTGATAAAAGCACTCAATGGAAATTGCTGTCAATATTTTGAAGTTGTTTCTCCAGGCATAAGCATGGAGCTGATCTCGTCCACTCCTGCTTACACACACACTGGTGTTCCTGGGGCACCCAAATAGCTGTTGTACCAGTTATGTGCAGTCATCCAGGGCAATTAATCTCACCTAACTATGATCACCTAGAAGCTATACTGGACATAAACATCTCGTGAGTCTCATGGCTGAGGCTTACTAGTTAACAATGGAGAAAAAACCATATGGGTGTGTCTCAATCCACCTCCAATGACAATGGAAAGAGTCAAGATGCCACTTTATATATTTTCTGTTGAAACAGCTTAAACAAAAGAAGAACTATGAAGACTGGGAACCCAGACATTATAATTTATGAGGTATATTTCTTAATCGCATGTGTTCTGTCTCCACCCCCTCTGAAATCAATAGAAATTTTATTCTGATTTCAGTTGAGCTAATAGGAAATTAAAAGAAAAAAACCCAACCCCTTGCCTTCCCTTGTTTCATCTGGTGTTAGGGCTATGGCTGGAAAACAGTAATCAAGTACAAAATTCAGGGCCAGTTTTTAGACAGTAAGGTGTTTACAGTGTAGCTATCTACGTGTTTAAGCTCTTGTTACAGTCAATGGACAAGAGATTAATGCAGCTGTCCTAACTTCAGTTGGGATAGTGTTAATTTTTTTCCTTAGTAGCTGGTGCAGTGCTGTGCTTTGGATTTATTCTGAGAACAATGCTGATAACACACTAATGTTTTAGCTGTTGCTCAGTAGCACCTACTCTGACCAAGGACTTTTCAGTCTCTCAAGCTCTGCCAGTGAGCAGGTGCATAAGAAGCCAGGAGGAAGCCCAGCCACACAGCTGACCGAAACTAGCCAAAGGCAAATTCCATGTGGTAAAACAACATGCTAAGTATAGAAACTGGGGGGAGTTGGCCAGAAGGGGACAATTGCTGCTCAGGGATGGGCTGGATATTGGTCAGTGGGTGGTGAGCAAAGTGGCCCATCATTCTGGGGTTTTGGGGGGTTTTATTTCTCTCTCTTTTTCTTTTTCATTACTGTTATTACTAATAGTAGTAGTGGTATATTGTACTTTATTGTTATTAATATTAAACTTGGGTGACATGGTTTAACATGAGGTGTCCCTGCCCATGGCAGGGGTGTTGGAACTAAATGATCTTAAGGCCCTTTCCAACCCTAAATATTCTATGATTCTACAATTCTATGAAACTGTTTTTATCTCAACCCGTGTTTTAATTTTTTTCCTGATTCTTCTCCCCATCCCACCGGGAGAAAGGGGGAAGTGAGCAAGCAGTTGCATGGTATTTAGTTGCTTGCTGGAGTTTAACCACAACAGCTTAAACAAATTAAGACTAGCATTGGTGTCAGCTGCATAGCTGAGCTATGTCATTTTCCGATCTAGATAATGGGACCATCCAGTTGCCTAAATATTAGTGCCATGTTAGGTATATCCAGGTATTGCTTAAAAAATCATCAGATCTCCCAGAAATCCTAGATGTCTTTGATACCTCAAAGTATCTCATTTGATAGCAGATGACACATTTAAATAAAAGTCCAACACCACTGACTTGGGCTCCATTGACTATGCTGGAAGCTTGGGCGCATATTGACACCTATATTCAGACACCTGAACTTCAATGCCTGTAAACTGGAACAGAAGTGCATCCATTTTATATGCATAATAATATGCTATATCACTAAAACTGAAATCACCTTTATTTCACTGCTGTCTTTATCCTTCCTGTGTTTTGTTTCTATGCTTGCTTCTTAATCAGTGCCATCCATAACTCTCTGGGAGGATGTGAGTCAGGTCTCTTCTCCCAAGGACATGACCACTGGCAGGCTAATTTGTCAGGGAGGGGCTTGTGGAGCCAATTAAGCAGATCCAACCAGCTGATTTGTAAACTCAGAGGGCTGGTGGTGGTAGATTTATAGACCTGAAAGATAAGCCCAGCACAGACCAGAGAGAAGATCATCAGGAAATACTATATTTGTTATATCTTCAAGCAACAATGTTGAAAGAAACAAGTAAAGGAGCTCACAGAAACTTCTTTATCCCCCCACTAGCCTGTGTAGAATATAGAATGCTTCTGATGTTAAAAATGTGTTTTCCTTCTTGTCACTGTGATAACATTAGTTTTAGGTTGATTCCTACTGCTGTGAGACAGCTGGTGCAGACATCAGTTTGAATGCACAGAACATAAGTTTGGCATATAAGTTTAAGCTAACCAATCACTCATCTTGCTATAAAATCTAACCCGGTCATCTCCCGTGTGATATCTGGTCACTGGAATGTCAAAGCTGCTACAGCAGCATCTTGGCTAATTGAGTACATCAATAAAAATGGATTCCATACAAAATGGCATCAATTAAAACTGTGAAACTTCAAGAAAGCAGTCACTTTTAATGCATCATTTATCACAACAACCTGGTGTTCTTTTCTTCCACAGTTTTCAGAACTCCCATTGCCATAACAACCGGATGCAGCCTTTACACAGTGTGGGCCAAATCCTGCCCTTAGTGAAACAGATGTAAATTCAGAATAACTTCCCTGAAATGGGTGGAATAACAGTGGTGCAAATATAGCATAACAGAGGCAGAATGGGACCCGCTATCTCTTTTGTGTAATCATTTTCTTCTTCTCCTTCACCTTGTCAGGACGACAAGATGTTTTTCTCTCCTGCTCTGAGTAAGCTCATAATGTAGTGGAATAATCAGACATAATGACAGGTTAAAACACAAAGGAATGTTACATTCTAAATACCATATTAACTTAAATTTTAAATTTGTATATTAACAGTTATTTAAAATGCCCAAGGAAAGAGCAAGTCAGAGTTAGTCATTTGCTCTATTCAGAGGCTACATCCAAATCATGGAATCATAGAATCACAGAATGGTTTGGGTTGGAAGGGACCTTAAAGATCATCTAGCTCCAGCCCCCTGACATGGGCAGGGACATATTTCACTAGACCAGGTTGCTCAAATCTAAATGATATAATATGATTAATATCTTACCTAATAGGAAATAACAAAGTGTAAATTCAGACTTGTTTGTCTAAGCAGAATATGGACTGCCACAGAAAGAAATTCATAGGAGGGTCTTGGGTCTCATTACCTACATCAGGGCCCCATATAGACTAATTCTGACTGTTTGCCTGGAAATCATTTCAAAGACATCATCATAAAATGTTCTCAGACTTGCCACTCCTCCCAAGCAAATCTTTACATGCAGTCCACACACCTACCCAGCCTGCAAAATTCTACACAGTAGAGATACATTTTCCCTCTTAAATTCAAAAAGTATGGAGCTGCCATTCTTAACAATAGCTCTTCACATTTTAAGGCTCTCTCTGGATGAAAGGATAGTCAAGGTTCTACAAAATCTAGCAACAAGAAGGGAGGTGACTTGCTACTGCCAGAGCAATTCTAGAATAATGCTGTTTTAGAAATGAATTTTGCAAGCAAACCTAATAGCAGGCATTACTAGCGTTCAGATGTCACTCTGAAGATGGATGCATCAACATTGCACTGAGGCAATATAAGAGCCTTCAGAAAAATAGATTAGCAAGGTTTGTTACCCAATGAAAATGCAAAATTATAAAGCAAAAAAATGCACCTAGTCAGGACATCAAGAGGTCAATTACTTTGTCTAACTGCCCAAAGGCAAGATCATTTGTCACTACATCATTCCATATAGCTTTTTATTCAGCTTCCATTTAAAGACCTTCAGCAAAGAGGCTTCACAATTTCCAGCCACTCAATTTCAGTGGCTCATTATCTTTATTATTAGAAGGCTCTATGGTGTGATTCCAGCATGGATAGGTACTACTGCATTATCTTTACTGCAAGTTCAGGCAGTAAGAGCAGTGAAACTGTATCAACACAGGTTGCGTTAGCCAAGATTTGACTGAATGTCCATTAGCAGCAAGAGAAGCCCACTACAGTTTTACTGGTATTTTTACGGTATATTACAGTTTCACTGGTATATTTAAACCAGCTTATTCGCTGTGAGTATTTTGGTCCCCACCACCTCTCTTCCATAGAATCAGAGAATTGTATTTTTCTTTGAGGCCATGACGTTTCACAGCCCTCTTTTTCACCTGCTGTGGCAAATGGCGAACAGCATGGTTTCCAAGAACTTCTCAGATTTTTTCAGGTTAATTTAGAATCAACTTGCAGGTGACTGACCGGTCCTACACTGCACAGTGTGTGCACTGTACTGCTGTATAGTGTGTGTACAGCAGGTGAAATCAGATGCAATAGTTCTCTTATGTTTCATAGCAGACAAATTTCTGTAAGTCTGTGCAATGAGTTTCACTGTGTTGTACCACAAGAGGGGAAATGGATAACTTCATTAAAGGTGAACCTAGACTGAGAATTCTCCTTTCAAACATTAGAGGAAGGATGCTAAACAAAATGTCCAAACACAGAATCCATTTTCCTAGGGGTACTAGGCTAGGTGTGAACTTTCTCTCACAGTAAGCCTAGTCCTTCAAAGCAAATTCTGAATGATTCAAAACAATAGTGGAAAGCCAGCACAACTTTCTTATAGTTTAATAAAACACCCAACTGATGGCACATTGCTGCCATTAACATTGGGATACAGCCCCCTTCCATCTTACATCTGCATGGTAGTAAAGTATCCGTGGCTCCTGCATGCTGGGTAATTTTCAAAGACCCAAAAAGAATGTTCAGAGAGTGAGTGTAAATAGCAGTGAGTGGAAAGATGGTGGTTCAAGACAGTTACTGCAAAAGCATTTGTTGGTAGGGTCTTCATGAGAGGCATGGTAAAAACAAGGCCTGCCTGTGACATTGTTGATAAAAGATTGAGAATAGTAACATCAAATGTGAAGAAAGAAGCCACAGGGCCTGTTGAGGAAATGGAGTAAACATCTTACAGAGGAAATCTAAAAATCCATCAAAAAAAAAATAAAAACAAAACAAAATTTAAAATCCAAACCAGTTTGAGATTCCTAGGTTAAGGGTTTTGACATCTGAATTTCCACACTCACTCAGCTGGGGGTAGGGGAAGTGGAATCACCTCTACAGGGCAACGCAGACCTCACAAGCCTTAAATCATCACCTGAAGGTACTTCCCTTTTCCCTTTCATCTAGAGAAGAAGAGGTCAGGAACCTCTCAACACAGGCATCTCAGTTCCAGTGGGATGTGGGGTGTGGGCTCAGGGAATATAAGTCAAACCTGAATCACTGACCAAAAGCACTAATTTTATTACAGTGTAAGTACTTTCAGAGGATTAAAATAGAAAGTACAAAGGAATTCTCCAAGTGGAGCTGAAAGACATCGCATAGACTGTGCAGCATGAAGGTGATTCACCACATGCACTAAAGGCTTTTTAGTCCAGAAGCCTCAGAGGCACGTGATTGTCTAATGTTTTCCGAGTACAATGCTTAGTGCAGCAGTACAATTCTTTGTTGGTCATTAGGCACTGCTGTAATAAATGGAACAAGGAGAATCTTTGTTTTATAACACTTATAAAACTGAAACAGAAGCTAAATAGGGGTCATTACATTCTGTACATCAGCATTGTGTAAAATGATGTGATCTATGAATTAGAGGAAAGCAACAGTTGAAAAAATATTACAAATGAAAGCATCATAGAAAAGATGTCTGTAAGGGATTTCAAAAGATGCTCTAGTCTGCCTTCTCCTCCCAAGTCAGGATCTGCTTCTTCTTTGGAAGAAAAACATTGTTGGAAAAATGTTTAAAGACTGCCACTGATAAAGGTTTTACAGCCTCTGGAGACAAACTATTTCCCAATTTAGTCTGAAATTCCCCTGCAGCAATTTAAAATGGTTCCCTCTAGCCCTAAGACCTACACATTTCCCTCTCTTTATTCCCTTTCTTTTGAACCCAACCCCCTATTACAAGGAACACAAATCTGAATAAGTCGGTAATATATTAAACCATACTCTTCACAGCCCTACTGAAATCAGCTGCTTCCAACAGTGCAAACCTTGGCATATAATTAAACCTGTCAGATTCTATCTTCATACCAAAATAAAGGTATAACTTAGAATCATAGAATAGTTAGGGTTGGAAAGGACCTTAAGATAATCAAGTTCCAACCCCCTGCCATGGGCAGCAACACCTCACACTAAACCATACCACCCAAAGCTCTGTCCAAACTGGCCTTGAACACCGCCAGGGATGGAGCATTCACAACTTCCCTGGGCAACCCATTCCAGTGCCTCACCACCCTAACAGGAAAGAATTTCCTCCTTATATCCAATCTAAACTTCCCCTGTTTAAGTTTGAACCCGTTACCCCTTGTCCTATCACTACAGTCCCTAATGATGAGTCCCTCCCCAGCGTCCTTATAGGCCCTCTTCAAATACTGGAAGACTGCTATGAGGTCTTCACGCAGCCAAAGAGCCAACTTCGTACAGACCTGTTCTTTATGCCTATCTTGATATCCCTTACATAATTCTGTTACAATTTTTCCATCTCTGAAATCTAAGCCTTCAGTAATTTTCTATTACAAGAGAATTTCTCTTCCAAATATATATGTATTTTTTTGCACAAAATGACTTTCAGCTGAACTTCTCTGTATGGCCATCTATGTAATTACTATGACTTTTACTGAACCAGCAGCTTGAAAATCTTATTAGGTGGATTCTGCTCCTCCTCGTATCATCAGGAGTTCTGCCATTGACTTCAATGGAAGCAAGACTAGACCCCCTGAAAGAGCCTCATTATTGGATAACTCAAAGCTTTGGTGAGAATAGATATTGGTATGTTGGCAACTGAGTGGAAAGAAGCATGAGGAAAAAAGAATTCAGGCTGGGAAATGGAAGCTCAAGAAGAATTAATACAGTCTATTTCTCTTCTGGGTTTTTGGCTCAGGTAGAAACAAAAAAAGGATTCAAAAGGCTGCATGTACGCTCCCTTCTCTGTGCAGATGCCAGCTCCTAAAATGTGTACTCTTGAATCCTGTGTGATTAAACATAATGCTGTTGGCTTGCACTAGCCAGGGATGGACAAATGAAGGCTGTTGAACAGAAGATATTTGCTACCCAAGCTGAAGTTCAGATCCTTCGTAAGCAGCAGGTAAGGATCTCACTCACAATTCCCTGGGATAGCCCTTGGCTCAGCTCACACCTGCCCTGAGCTGCTCCAGCTGATCTCCTCATTGAATTAATCACATTTAGGTCTCTGCCCTAAAAGGTAAATCAGCCTTCCTCTTTCTCATCAGAATGGAGAAGCAGATAGTAGATTGCCTTTGTTATGCTAGCCTCAACTTTCTGAGGAGGGGAGGTGCTGTGGCCCTGCTGGAGAGAGGGGATCCAGGCTGGCTCCACAGAAGCAGCTGCAGATGTCCAGATGACGTGAAATAGCAGGTGCTTATGTTCTATTTGTCTTTCAAAATCCAGAGTTTTCTTTTCTTGAGACTGGGCTCAGGATTTCCCCTGTGGCTGGCACTGAGCTACTTTAAGAAAGCAAATTATATTTGTTGGTCTAAAGGCTCCAGGGTGCCTAGTAAACTTTTTTCTTTTAATTGTTACTTTAATTTAGCTTGATTCACACTAAGGAAAAACATGCTCCAGAGTAATGCCAGATCCAGTTTGCACTTTCAGCCAGCCACATACTAGCTGTCTCTAAACAAACAGTTTTGAAATCATACTTATGCTATCTTATTTTTTATCCATAATTTACACTGAATAGATTCAGAAATACTTGCCCCAGTCGTTTCCCAGGCAGTGACCTGGTAAGTGATTCAGAAGTGTTCGTGGTCATCATTTATTCAGATTACAAATAGAGAAGCAATTTAATAATTGCTCAGGTATTGGTATTCTTTAGACCAGCGTATTTGGGGTTTTTTTCTCTTACTTTGTTCTTCTGAAACAGATCTATTCTGGTGTTTGTGACATAGAAAAATAATTGTCCCATGAGTCTTGAAACACATAAAGAGCTGGAATTCTATGTCCTCCTGCTGGAAAGATATTCTGAGTATGCATAAGGTGTTATACTATCACCTGGTCTTTGCTAAGCTGGCAGTTTGGAAAGCAAAACAGACTGATGCATATTGAATTCCTCTATAGCTCAGTCACTGGGGAGTCCACCAACAGGATTCCCTTTAATGAAACAGGCCATTTTTACTTGCAGAACATACTCATCATGCATCAGAACACAGGATTGCTGCAGATTCTGCTCATTAGAACCTGACAAATCTATATTTTTACAGGGTAAATTAAAAAACAAATTAAAAATCAGTGCTAGGATGAAAAAAATCCCTTCAAAATCTTCATTATGGAAAAAATCCTGGTAAGGGAATCCTGAATGTTTAACTAAACTTAACTTTACAAAGAAGTATTTTTAAATGGCTGGCTGCTAAAGGAGTGAGAAAGCTGGGTGGTTGGAGGTTTTTTTTTTCCCCAGAGGTACTGCTGCTGTAAGGCATTGTGTTATTGGTTGTGTTAAGCAAGTTGTGACATCCATCAAGATGAATGTGTTTACGCACATACCTGGTGACACAGTTTGAAGTGGTATATTGCAGGTATAAAATCCTGATCAAACTTACCTACGGTAAATCTTTGCACAGTAATTGTATTTCTTTGCTCATTGCAAAATTGGAGCTGCTGCCTGGAAGCGTGCAAGCATTTAATTTTGTCATATAATTCCCTCAATTTCAGGCCATGGTAAGTAACACTTTCAGTATATGTCAGCTGTCAATTCCCGTTAGAGCTATTATATGGTTTAGGTGTAGCTGCCTGACGATTAATACTGTATGTTGTGAATTCATCACTCGAAAAATGGCAGAAGAAATTGAATAGTAAGGATTCTGTATGAATTAACTCAACCTGCAAAATAACATTTCTGAAAGCTTTATAGCTGTGCTGCTTTTTACTGGAGAGGAACACAGACTATGCTCTCCAGGCAAGTGTTTTGGAGAAGTGGAGATAAATCTCCTGTGACCAAGAGAGACCTCTACGGGTGTTAGGGTTTTTTCAGTCCAAAGACCTTTGGAAGTTGTTCCATGAATCTCTCAAGCAAAAGATGTTCCCAGTGTCCAGCTGCCAAGTCAGAGGAGATGGGAGGAACCCCTACCGTGCTCGAAGGAGAGCTGTGGCACCCTCCTCAGTGCCGCCTACAGTGCAGTACCCCCTGGGCTGCAACCAAGGTGCCCTGGGAACTTCAGCCAAGTTGGAGAGATGTCTGTATGGAGGGGACATGTAAGCAAGTGGCCTCCAGGCCCGCAGCCTGAGTAGGGGGAAGGCGTGTTCTCCAAACATGTACAGGGCTGTTCCTTCCAGAGGCTCTGTGACGAAGTTAATTAAAGGCCAGATGAGTTTTTAAACAGCCAGCTTGGTTACACTTCTCTATGAGGCATATTGGGTTGCAAGTTACTTATTATTGTCTGTTCTGAGTATGTACAAAGGCCCCAGAGACAATGAAAATAGAAGGGAGCACACATTCCTTCTGTTTTGCAGCACTTAATTTCTGCTTCTTCTTAAGGAGCTCAAAAAGTTTCCATAGGTATCAGACTCTATGATAATACTCTTTGTGTCTTGAACAGTAGAGTAGGGTGTAACCTTGATTCAGCTCTTTTTGTACCTTTTGGAAAGCATGCTGTCTTTCTCCATAACTGATCTTTATTGGCAGAATTAAAGGCAGACTAATGGGAAGGATGAACATCATTTACAGCTATACTTTCTGTACCAGTCTTCAAATTGTTCTCTCACAGGTAACAGCAAGACTTGCATTGGTAATAATGCTGGCAAATAAATGAGACATGTAAAAGAGAAATGCTAAATAGTATTTCTCTGATAGGAATACTCAAGACAGCAATGGAAAGCAGAGCTAAAAGCTGTTGGCTCTTTACAGAGCTTCTGTAGTCTGGGTGCAAGATTAAAGCCTGTAAGAATCTCATCAGCCTCCTTTCTAAATTTCCCTAAGATCATTAGGTTTTAATCGATACATGCAAATAATCTTCCAGAAGCTGTAACTGGGAATAGATGCTACAAAATGTTAAGGCTAAATTAGGATGAGTGTTTACTCTTTGTAATAACTCTTTTTGCCCTGAAAGATCTGTATGCTGAAGTTTCTCATGCACAAATAGGATTGATGGTTTGCTGCTGGACACTTTTCAGTCATTGAGACTAAAAACATTTATTGATGGAACCACGTACTGGAGACTATTGAAAATGAAATGTTCTGTTGTAGAGAGAAAAGATGAAAAGATAGTACTCCAGGGAAAACACAAACTAAGAAAAAAAGAAAACATATAAACCCTGACTTCTAAAAATGAAGAATACAAAAAGCCAAGGGTTTTCTCTTTTTTTGCTAAATCTGGTTTTCTCATTGGTATCTCCACAGGCTCCATAGTGTTGCTATTCCATGCACACATGCTGCCCTGGGTGATATTTAGAATTGCAGTATACATTTGTATGCTATTGCCCACTGTCTAGGATGTGACTGCATTGGATAGAAATTCACAAGACCTCTGTTACAACAACTCACAGCCATAGCATTGATGTCTGGCCTTGAGCAAGCTGCCCAATCAATCCTCCACTCAGCTGCTCAGCAGTAAAATGGAAAGAAAAATTCTGCCCTGGTTACAGTTGGTTTCTCTTTTCTTTTGTCATCTGAAGCTTTTAGGAAGGGTAGTATGAGCACTTAGGTCCTTGTAAACTTCCTACAAATTTAAATACCAATAAGTAAACAAGGGAAAAACCATTACCACAATAAGATAATTACATTAATATACTCTTTGGTCATGGTGCATTATTCATAGGAATGCTATGCTATCTAGTATATAGTTTTATTTTAAATAAGTTTGGCTAAGTGTGTCACTGCCACAACATCATTAATCACAGAATCACTTGGAGAAAGCCAGATCTGCTACTGTGTAGAGTCAGGTCTAGAAGGAAGATGGGTGCTTAAGCATGCAGACCTGAGCAGCTGACCTTGAGGACCTGCAAGCACAGACAGTCCCTGGAGTACTCCCAACTACAGCACTAGGGAAGATCTGCTACACAGGAGTACTCTGCAGTTCATAATTTAATGCTGCCTATCACTGGAAAAGGTGTGAAAGGATCTTTTTATTTCATATCATTCAGAAAATACCAGTTTCCACTCTACTTAGTTGTTTCTTTGCTGTACTGCATCTGGATTTCCTACCCCTCTCAGACCTTTTCTTCAAGTTAGAGCACGCACTAAGGCAGTGTCTGTGTGAAGTGTATAAACCTGCTGTTTCCCTACTCATAAAATTTGCATGGCCGTTGCACTGCTAGACGCTGCCTGTGTTTTCAGGGCTGGGAAAACTAAATCGAAATAGTCACTGTAGCACACTGCTAAGCGCAGATATAGCACATTTCACGGTTACAGTTTGCCTGGCAGCTTTCCCTTGAAAGAAGGCTAAAATTGTCATTCTTAGCAAGTAACTGCTGATTTGGGTTTGTTATCCACACCTGAGTTCTAGCAAACAGCTGTGCTGGCCCGTGGTGCTGCTTCAGAGGTGCCAGAGGGGACAGGCATTGTGCTGAGAATAGGTGCTGTGAGGGGGTGGCGAAGGAGCTGGACACCCAGTTTGTGCAGCTTTTACAACAAGGTGTAGGTGAGGACTAGGCATCTCTCAAGCTTTTGTTTCCACTGTCATAATGACAGGCTGCTGGAGGATTTGAAACTGCTCCATCACGACAAACAAAACTGTACTCTGTATCCCCATCAATCTATGCATGATGTCCCTGCAAGCAGCAGGGTTTCAATCCACTTGCGTATTTCATCATGCAGCAACACTTCTCCAAGCCAATGCACTGGCCTATGGGTATTTATAATGATATAATTTTTCATCATTCAGACAGCTCATTAATTAATTGTACATCTCTTGAAAACTATTACATGATATTCATGTAGGTCCACTGATTCAAGCCCAACCTTTCCATAAATTTCAATGAAATGCTTGAAATCATACTCCATGCCTTTACATTCTTGTACTTTTTAATATAGTTGCCAAAGATCAACAACAAAGTTTTTAGCATCAATAGTGTTCTAAATATTGACCCCCTACATTTAAGAGTAGCATTCACAAAAATCCTACTGAAGTGGTTAAGTACCTGGAAGATCAGGGGCATCAAAGATTAGCATGCCTTGAGATGTTGTGGTTGGGCTAAGCATCAGCCTCAACACCTGCTTGAAACTGAAGCCTATATGGGTTACATGTATTGACCTCCTGTTGTCGATGTGTTCTGAAAGGCTCACTCCAGCAGAAACATATGGTATGTCCAACCATTCTAATAATGTGACATTCAGTCACATTAACTGATGAGCACCCCAGATAGCAAGGCAAGAGCTACCCTCAGTCTATTTCTTTATAATTCAAATATATCATCAGTCAGCTATCAGCTACCTGACTGATTATTTAAATGAATTATACTATGATATCCTAATTATTTATGCATGTAGCTAAAATCTTTTCCTCCAGAGGAGTTCAACAATGACATGAAAGCTGTTGTAATCAACCAAGGGAATAAACAGCTAACAACATAAGTCACAACATACCCAGTCCCAGAAAGCAACTTCACCCAAAGTACTCTATCCTGTGCAAACGTAATGAGTGGCCATTTTTTCTATTTCCTGTAGGAATTTAGTAATGAGCTGCATTATAGATATCCTTTATATGGTTGTATGAAAATATAATTTTCAAAGTGTCTATTCTTTTCAAAGATTTTACAGTATAAACCTCTCTAGCCAGTTTTCAGGGGAAATGTTACCTACTGTGGCTAAATGATATGTTTAAAGTCCAATTCATGATCAGCCTGGCCATACTGTCTTGTCCAAACCACAGTGAGGAGCAGAATATATCATTATGTAGAGGATCAGAGGTCTGTAACTGTTAAAATATGAAAGTGTCTGTAGTAGTTAGAAGTGTTGTTCATTCACATTCTAAGTAAAGATTTAAAACTACTTCATCTGTAGTGTGATTAACCTCTGTTGTACTATTACACAAGGTGTACGGGAGTGCTGTGCCATTCAAATAACTCATGCTCATATCTGTCACTCTTCAGGCTTGCTTTCATATGTAGAGTCATGAGTATAACAAGAAAATGTTATAAAACTTATACATTTCACATCTCATGACAAAGTGGATCAGTGTCTAATCTATCGATTGCTGTATTGACCTGTCATGTCTTAAGAACCCAGTGAGCAAACCAAAAGAGCCTGTTATATAATGCCAGGTCTCTGCTACTGAAAGTTTACAATGGAAATGTGAATCAGAGCTGCAGTGTTAAGAAGAGGGGAAAACATGAACTCAGGTTATGCCTGGTTATAAGAAAAGACAAAAAAAAAAAGCCACTAAGGAAAAGGATATTTTAGCTTAACCACAGCTTTACCAGGGGCAGAAAAGCCCCAGCTCTGGGAGATCCCAAGCACATGTCAAGTCCAAGGCAGGTTGCAAAGGCTATTTTGGGCTGTCCTGGAAAGCTGTGGCAATGTTGGAGCAGCACAGGAAGTTTTCATATTAAGCATAAACTCAATATTTTTGCTACATTTTCTGTAACTTATTCCAAAGTGGGAAATTTGTGTTTTCAAATAAGAAAGTAATTTCATCTCTCAATCTTGCTTAATGCTAAATCTGACCGTGACTAGTATAACGTTGGCTTGACACAACACTCTCAGCTGTTGAAATCGCTATTCCAGAGTGGAGAACGATGTCTCTGGCCCACTAAACCGTGAGTTTCTCAAAACTGTCTGGCATTACCAACTCATGAAATGCAGATGGTAGCAAATTCTGGGAAAGTGTCTTTCTCAGCAGGAGTCAGCTTGACTCTCTTAAGAAAGCGGCAGGATAATGAAAGAATGAGCTACGTGAGTCACTGTAAGATGAACCTGTGTTGTCTGGACCCTCACAACTCTTACTTTCCTAAACATGTGTTTTTTATAAACCTCATAGAAACGTAACTATGTTTGAGACCCAGGTCCCTCCCACAAATGAGGGAATGTGCATGGACACATAGACCTGCAGAACTTCTATTTCCTGGGGAAACTGGGATGTAAAACAAAAGTGTGGGGGGGGGAACAAAAAAGGCAAAGTTAGTGCCTCCTTTTTTAAATAAGTGTGTAGCCATTACTGCAATGTAACAGAAGACAGCCACGCTCAACACCTTCAACAGCAAACAAGGGACTGGATACATTCAATTCCAGCCTCACGGAAGAGAAACTCTATGTTCCTCCTTCCCCCTTGAAACTTAATCAAGACTGAGAAGTGCAAAGAGCCACAGAGCACATAAAAGAAAAGCAGCGTTTTAATGAAATTCTTCCTTGGAGCATTATTTTTTTACCTGCATTCCCAAGGTAATTAGATGTATTTGATCCCTGCCTGAATGCCTGTTTCTCCTGCTTCCCAAACATTGTCTGAACCTGTTGGACGGTTTCAAACAAATCAAATCTGATTAAAATTTCCCAAAATCTCCATGGAAGCAGGTGGCCAAGGGGGGGCCCTGAGGTCCTTCGTGAAGAATAGCAGCAGGTGGCAGGGGACGTGCCACCTTGTACTCAACTTCAGTGCATTCCTTTGTGGGAGCACCATGATGTCAACTTGCTGCACCTCACACCTTCTCAGGTATGACCACAGGGGCTGCAGAAATCTAGCCTTTGGTGCTGCCACTTATAACTCTTTCCCATCCTAATATTTTGTATTTTCTTATTGCCATTATATTTTACCTGTACTGTGTTCATCTCTGGCTGCAGTCTTTTTCTTTTCAATCTCCTGCTTCTTCAAATAAGACTGTCTAAATATGTTAATGTCATTTTTTTTATTAGTAATTCTTACTTCTTTTTTTGGGTGGTTTTATTTTTGTGGGTGGGGTGGGGTTTGGTGATGTAAGTTGCAGGCATACCTCTAGTCACTATATGACTGCTTAATTTGAAGTAAAAATGTACCTGAAATAGTTTACTTTTTCTCCTTTGAGGCTTTATGAGTGTCTTCTAAATCATGAATGCTTCCAGCCTGTTCTTTCATATAAGATGTAATTCACTATCTGAATAAACAATCAGTTTTCTGTCAGTTGTCATACAGAAGTTTTAAACTCTTGCAAAGAGTTTATCCAAAGCTTGGTTTACCAAGCTGTTTTGGCTATCCTTATGCACAGGTCAATGGTCAGTGGAAAAATTCCTTGTTCACTGGCTCCCACATTCAGACAGAATTATATCCTTCTGGGCAAGGGGAAGTGTCATACCCTGAATGATATGGCACAAGTAAATCATGTTTTTAATAGACTTCTGCAGTGGAAGTATGCCAGGGTTACCTCACATTTCAGGCAAGGAGATTCACAGCTTTTCAAATGAGAATTTATAGAGAGAAACCTTGGCAGAGGGGTCCCAGGTATGGGTGTGTTATTGTCTCCCTGATGTAAAGAGAAAAGGAAATATTTAGGAAGGTAAAAAATTCCAGGACTGTCCCCAAGATGGGGTGACACTGCAGTCATTTCATGGCAGGGCAAGGAAATGTCCTCCTTGTGCAAACAGGCATTTATCTCATACTGAATGCTACTGAGAGAAAATGTCCCAACTCAATGAAGACAAAGCTGAATTTGCCTCACAAATGTGCTTCTCCTAAATCTCCTATGCTTAACTGTGCAACTACTTCTTAGTAAAATGCAGTAGTTAAGGAGAATAATTTGATTTATATCTGTCCTACTTCATACTAAAATAACCAATTCATTATTCAAATATCCACTGCCCAAGATGAGGTATAACTGGGAAGGAAGAAGTGCTGACTAAATGGCTCCACAACTGCATCTGTTTCTTGTGAGCAGCTGTTGGCAATGAACTGTTATTAATTTTATTATGTATTTTGTAGTTGCCAGAAGCAAGTTGGATGCAAAGCTCTAAATAACAAGGTGTATAGAATGGAAAGGGCTTCCCTGTAGTGGCTGCACCTTCTCAGTAAAGGCTCTGTTTACTTCCTCTCCTCTTTTAAAATCTGTTTTAACAGCCAGCAAATATTCCTGTCATTCTCAGGATGACAAAACAGTCACAACTCTGGATTACACTCTCATGATCCCACATGGCTGAGCCACCAGGACCAAATATTAAGTATTGCAGGAGATGCAACCTACTGCTCCTCCTTTCTGTCTGTGTTTTCTTCGCATAAAATCCAGTTTTTCCAGTGCTTTTTTTTTAATCATCAAGAGCAAGGAGCACATACCACAGAGGCAATCTCTGTGGTACCAAAGTCTTCTGTGTAAAGCCTTCAACAATTTCATACCTGTAATAAATGGTCTTTTAATGCATTATGGGGTCTTCAGAGATATTTAGGATACCCCATTGATTCCTGAAGAGAAAAGGTGACAGTAAATGCCAATTTTCTTCTGGTTTTATTTCATACCCAATGGACTATGAACTGGATTGGAGTCAATGAAGCATGCTGGCGTATTGTACAAATCAAGCTGCCTATGCAGAAATAGGACATGTACAACTTTCTCCTCCTAACAAATTTATAAGCCAAAAACTCTGGGGTTTCTAACTTGTCTGTGTGGATCAAATGATCCATTGAAACGAAAAGAAGGAAGATAGCCAATTCATTCGATAATAGTTTGTAAGGACAAGCTGGTACTCAGATTTGAAGCTGGTGCATTATTCCAGAGTTACAGAATTGGAGAGATTAACACGCATCTGGTATGATACCAAGTTCCTACAAAGCACATAGGATTAAGTATTTCTTTTTCTTTTTGAATCTCTTTTCTTGTGGTTGTAAATGGCTACAGATGCACAAAGTCACTCAGTTAATCACACTCCTTTATTCTCTGGTACACTGAACTCTTACATTTTGTGAGTGAACATATACAAGCAAGCAAAGCTATGAGACAATGTTTTGACAATTTCATCCTTGTTTTAATAGAATGAAGCTGCTGGAGTGCAATAATCATGGCACCCTTATCACATTTTGAAAACAGGTGTTTTCAGTTTTGAACAGGAAAACATATTGTTCAGACAAGAGCCCACCGCCACCATCAACATCATTATTTCACCTTTTTTTGAAACAACAGCAGGCAGCAAGAGGAAGAACTCTAAAAAAAATACAGTAATGCCCAGGTATGTGTCTCAACCATGAAGCCTGGATTAGTTCAGTTTACCTATCTTCCTCCTCAGCAAGCAGTTTGGAGCTATGGCAAGCAAGATGAAAGTGCCAAGTACAGCAGCACTTTTAGGTCAGCGACAATGAAGGCTATTAACACAGCATAAAGGAGCACAAGAGTTCTGCAATGAGACCACTGGAGATGGGGTGCATGGGTGAGGGTAAAGCAACACCCTGCCCTGCTCCTGGAAAACTGGACATTAAGGACCAGAAGGTGTCCAAGCAGACAGCTCATTTCTGTATGATGCTGCATGAGTAAGACTGAAAAATTAATTTTGCAGTGATTAATTTTGCACTTGATTAATTTAGCTTTTTCCTGTACACAGAATATTCAGAAACAGCTCACAATTATCTCTGATTTATTCATTGTTGGAATTTGCGTGGCACATCTTGCTGCAAGTCTTTGAATTCATTCAGTCTGAAATTAAAACCACTTTGGTTAGCTGAGACTAGTCCCAAATCACACTGGCTTGCTGTTGTCTCCTGAGTGGATTAACATAGCTCATAATCAAGAGAAGGGTTTACAGAAAACCTTGAAGGAGTTCAAGTTTTTTTTGGTCGCTTGAGAATGCCCCAGGAGTTGACAGTTCCGGTCAGAAATTTCCTGATTGCCTAAGCAGCCTTTTTTCCAAACAGACTTTCCTATCCCACATGCCCTTGGTCACCGTGCTTGTAGTAATCGTGGGTAAAGCCCTTCCCAAATCTTCGCTCGCAAAGCCAGGCCATCCATCAATCAATCCTAAACTGCCTCCTTATCACTTGTGCTGCTTTCCCCATCTAGTGAGTGACAAAGTGATGTCTCTCTGCAACCAGCATCTAACAGCATCACTTCCAAAAGGATCATTGTTTCTCAGTGGAAACCACCTCTTTTTCATGATGTCTCCAGCTTCTACACACCAAACACCATGTAAGTATGCTTGTGCACTTACAAAGCAATTTTCCATTCTCTAATTGATATGGCTATGCCCTAGCTAGAGCCTTAAGAGTGTTTCCAAGCTCCTAGGTCCAGGCTACTCAAAGTTAAGTGGTGTGAAATGAAATGGTCCTTGATTGGAATGAATGGAAGATAGGATTTGAGAGGGATGCTGTTTTATGTATCTGCAACTATGTCTAGGTGCACTCTGTAGGACTTCTTCATTACAAATCAGTGTTTAAGGGTAGAGTATTAAGCTTAATTTAGCCTTCCAACACATAGAAATTCTACTGAAAAATCCAAATTAAGAAAGGAAAAAGCATCTCATGCATTTAAAGGTCATGTTTGATTATCAAGTTTCTTCTGAGTGTGCAGTTTAAATTTAAATATGCAGTTTAAATTTAAATAATGTGAGATAAAAAATGAATTTGAGTTACAGCCCTGTGGTAGGAGGTGTCGTCAGAACATGAATTGCTCATCTAATATTCTACTTGCCTGCATTACGGCTGCTAAATCTGACAAAGCTAGTGCATAATGTGGAGAACTGTATCTACAGATATTAGGCAACCTGGATTCTATCACCTCTATTTGTGTTTTGGTAAAACCATAGTCAGAAATCCCCATTTCTTTCCATTTTGAATTTGGTTAGTTTCAGCTTCTTGCCATTGGTTCAGGGGATAAATGATCTCTACAGCACAGCACCAGCAATAACTTCTTTGTAGAGATACTTAACCATGCTTGACTGAATCATCTCTTAAACTACTCTTTAAAAACAAAATAAATAAAACTTTTTTTCATTCTCTTTATGTGGGAAGTAGGCTTTCTAGATTTCTGAATTATTTTCAGTACTCTTTCCTAAATCCTCACTAAACTCCTCCCTCCTTTGCCAACAGGTAAACACCAAAGCTGTTTAAACAATGAGACCACCTTTTCCTATACTATAGGACTATATAGTCCTATAGACAGAGATAATACCATTTTCTTTCAGTCAGAGGAATATAGCTGAGTTGAATTTTTCTCCTTTTGAGCACCCACAGATTAAAAGTTATCAGTTCATGAGGTTTAAATGCTGAAAAATCTGAGAAACAAATTAAAAAATAAAATAAAATTGAAGGTTGCTATAATTCTAAAGCTGGGGTTTTAATTTACTAAAAGGAGGAAATGTAAAAGCAGGAAATCTTGTGAACTGATAGTGATCCCAGCTTCTTGGACAGATTTTAGGCAGCAAAGAACTGATCTTTCTCATCTCACTCAATAAGTAAGCCTGCTTCCTCCAGAGGGACTCCTTTCTGTCCTAAGAAAAACTGTGTCAGTTCCCAAATGTTCTCCAAATGTTTGACACAAAAGGGTAAACTAAGGACAGAGATCTTGCTGTAAATGACTTTCTTCTCTCTTTAGTGGATTTAAATGAGATGTTTATTATCGCCTTAACATTCTTGCAGTGGTTTAGTTCTGTATAATAGCAAAGCCAGTAGTAAGTTAATTAAAAGAGCTATAATGTCTGAAAGAAGTCAGCAGGTTTCTATGGGTTGCTGATCAAAGGGAAAATGGTTCTTTTTTAATGGTGTTTTTTTCTTGGTCTTTTAGATACAGTATGTGTCTGTAATCACCTGCAATGTTTGCCATGATTACAAAATCAGATAAAACAGATCGTGAAATGAAATAAATTTGGAAATAAAATTTGCCAAAAAAAAACCCAAAAGCAAACTATCATCTTAAAAAACCCCAGACCAGTAATTTATAAGAGCCACCACAGGTCAGTCTAGAGCCATAGTATTCTGTAATCACGCCACCTCAATGACCTAGGTTAAGAAAGAGTAATGAAGGACAGAAATGATGTGGATCAGTAATGCTCTTCCACTTGAGTGGTAGTGATGTATTCATGTAATAATGCCATTCGAGTCAGTAAGATGGAGCTATGGCTATATAATACTTGAAATGTAGGGAGTTGTGTGCCTGTGATATCCCCCAATTGCTTGTCAAGCTTATGTGCATGTAGATATTTTTAATGTCCTTATCAGTGAACCATTTGACTCTGATCATACACTGACTTTACTTTCATATAATTGCCTTCTGTTTGTGTCTTTAAAGAATGAAAGCATTCAATGTGATCTGTATTATGAAGGAAAAGGAAGCAATATTTTATTCTTTTCCATAATGCCTTAGCAAAACCTTTTAAAATACATACATACTCTGGAAATATCTTTGTACTCTGAAAGTTTCAGATCACCTAATTGCTATTCTCCTGTGCTATAAACTACTTTACCTGTTCAAGGATGAATGGATTTCTGATGTAGGGAAACTTTTTTGGGGGGTGGGGTGAGGAATGAAGCTTGCAATATATTAACAATGGACACAAAGAAGAGGGAGATATGGCTAACAGACAAGACAAAAGAGAGGTTTTCTTACCTTCCTGTAACCTTTCCTTTGTGAAGAAATTTGTTGGTTTAAACAAATACCATCGACGAGGTAAGCTACAGAAGGACAAAAACAGAGACTTCTAAATTTTCATTTTCATCTCTTAAGCACAAATGTATCATTGTGTCTGTCTCACCTACAAACTATAGGATATTATCCCTCTGTCACAAGTGTTTTAGTAAATACCTAGGACATTTCTGACAAAGTACTTTTTGCTGTGTCAGGTACACTTGAGAGAGAACTTCATTTGAAAAATTCAGGAAAAAATTTGAAAAGTTTTCAATGGGAAGATTCTGAGGTCAAACTGGGCACTGAGAGAGAGAAAAGAAAACATTGTTTTAACTCTATGAATCTGATCTAAAAAAAAGGACAATTTAGCACAAGTTATGTTTTGAAAACATTCTGGATGTTTACTGGTTTTCTGATAAAAAAATGGAGACAAATATGAAAGTCTGAAAGGTCAGAGCAAGAAGGAATTAGCAGCCTCCATGCACTTTTTATTTTGGAGTCACTAGCAATTTGAGAATGCTTTGTTGCTAAAACCCATCAGTGATAAGTATTCTTGATGCGCCATACTGATTGGGCAGGATACCCAGAAGGTGATAAGTTTGACACAAATATTACATGAGTCCTTTGTCTTTTCTGCAAAGAACCTGAGGCAATTTGGTTTCCAGCACAGCCATCTTCAAATGTTAACCTATTTTAAGTCAGAGTGTGAGAAACAGAACTTACGCAGTAAGAAATTTTGTGAACAATTTTCCTAGTAGATGTAGCCCTATTTTGCAGTGATAAAACCTGGCAAATTAGGCTGTTGGTTTTTTTTTTCTGATCAACTCTGTTTCCTCATATATTCACCAAATTATTTACACGGAAACAGTCAGCCATGATGTCTCTGCACACTGTTCACTTTATTCATTACACACACACTGAGATGAACAGTACATAATATAAATGCCTCATTGACTCTACATTGAAATACTTTTTAAAAAGCTAAAAAAGGTGTGATTAACAATAGAAAGGAATAACAAATAATGATTAGGGAACATATTCCCTTCCCTGCATGATTATCCTTGCTGGCAAGAGAAAATGGTTTTCATACCACGAGTAAATCAAATACTTTCCCAAAGATAATTTTAGAAAGCATTTCAAAATAACAAATAACAAATATTTAATGTGGAGGAAAGATCTAAAGAATTCATAAATATTCTCAAGGTTGTTACTGGTATTTTTAATGAGTATAGATTGGTTAATTTATTTCAGACTTTGAACTGATTAGGAACACCGACTGAAATAATACCTTGTGGCTAGAGCACGCTATCTGAATCATAAGCCAAGCTCCTGCCATGAATGACGCAGTCTTGAGTATATCTTAAGGTTTTTGGCTGCATCAAGCAGAAAAACATACACAGACAGGGAACTATTCTGGACTAATTTATGAATACTATATTTTGATCTACATGAAAGAGTGTTCACTGTGAGAGTACAAGAGGGCTGTCAGGAGAACCAGGCAGCAAGATAAGGATAATAGCTAGGCATAAGGCATAACTCCAGCAAACATCTGTGGGCTTTCACATCACTGGCTTTTTACTTCCTCAATAGACAGGCTACAGTAAGAGTTTGTCCAGAAAGACCAAATTCTGTAAATTCACTGTAAGGGAAGGAGCTTTACTATGGCCAGTAAAGGGTCTCTGGTAAAGGAAATTGGTCGGAGACACTGAGTGAAGAAAGATACCTGCTTATGCTTCAGAAAATTAGCTGATATTAGTAAAATTTCTACATATTTATCAGTTCTCTAGAATGGTATACATAGAATTGTATACGTAGTAACCATCTACAATCCTTCTTTATATAGCTGCTTGCCTTCTGCCTGCATGGCTAACACACAACACATCTCTGTGGCTCAGAGTAACATCATGTGAATATCCTACGCGCAATCAAGACATACCGCCTGGCTTTGAGATGCCTCAGAGGAGGCAGAAGGGCAGTTACCCTGGGTCACAGATACCAGACTATCAAGATAAATGAGGTATTTCTGTGAAATCATGAAATTTACTGCGCAAGAACTAAATTCTGAAAAATACATGTGTTTTGGGGATTAGAAATGTGCCTTACAACTTCAGTTATGTGAAGAATTTCAAAGCCTTTAACAGTGGCACTATGAAAAAAGAAAAGGATAAGGCACTTTCCATCCAAAGCTGTTGAATTCTTCTCCTCTGCATACAAACAACTAATTCTCCTCTATAGCTAAAGGAGGTGTCATTGTGCTATTGTATCTTATGCCAGTAGTGGGAACATAGCCACAGGCAACATGGAGAATAGTTGCCTAATTTAAAGTTCCCAGTAGCTAATAATAAATAAGAGCTCTGTATATATTACACCAATGTACTTTCTGGAAAATGTGCACTCCTTTCAGTCAAACTGCATACAAAGATCTATGCAAAAAATATCATAGACTTTGCTATAAAATCTGTGAGGAAAATCCCCTCCCCACGTCTGTCCATAGAACTTTGTTTAGAAGTAATACTTTTGTTATTATATAGGCCATATTGCACCCACAGTTTCCAACAATGACTGGAATATGTAATTCTTTTTAGACCCTCCTGGTTAGAGCCAGAGCAATGATATGTGATTAACATCCCACAACAGCTGGTAGAAGCATGGAAGGCAGGGATTGTGGAGGCTGGGTCATGCAGAGGTCTTGGTGACAGATAGGTGAAGCAGACCTAAAATCTTCATCATATGCTGCTGCAGTCCAATTACTGTGCATTTTGCCACTAAGCTCAAAACAAAAATTGTAGGCTGTGACAGAAGAATGTCTAGGAAAATAAAAAACCAAACCCTAAGGAAATATGAACCTCACAAAGTGTACTGAGGAAAATGCAGACGAGAGCATGCCTTGGAACCCAAAACAATAAATAGAAAGATGCCACCACAGAAGAAAATGCACACTGAAACCTCTCCCAACCTGTTATCTGGAATCTGAAACATCACCTTCCTGGGCCCGTTTATGACAGTGTTAAGCACTTAAGGATTAATTTTACTTTATGGAGACTTTAATGAAACTGCTTATATGTGGATCCAAAATTAAAGCCTTAAATTCCTTAAGAGCAATTGCTGGATCAGAAGCAAAGATCTTTGCAGATCCATGTTCAATTTGTAGACCAGCAGGGCATGCTTATAAAAAGAGCAGAACGTTTTCTACCCTGTGGAAAGAAGGTGTAGATTTTCTGCAAGTTAAGCGAGTTAAACGCCTCTTACAGCAGCTTTTGATCAGCTTTTAGAAGCAACTGTTCTTCAAACAAGGTGTGTTGGAAATTTGGCTGCTTCTGTATTTCTCTGCTACACACCCACATTTAAGGCTTTTGCACAAGAAATTCATTGTGCTGTATGCTGTCACAGTAGTATCCATAGGACATTCAGAAGCAGCTTTCATGGCAAAGCAGTTTTTGTGGTGAATGACTGCAGTTAGATGCATAAGCTCTGGAGCATATTGCCTGTCATTAATTTGAATATAGCAATAGGCAAAGTTAGAAGAAGGCAGCTGAATATTGCAGTTCACCGGGGTATAATCTACATAGCCTCAGCACCAAAACCAGGAGCTACTAAGAGCCTCCTGGATAACAAACCTCTTCTTCCTTTTTCATGCATTTTTAGACACTTCTATGGTGCTTCTCATTGTGGCACCTGTTGCTGTCTTGAGTCTCCTAGAAGCCACCAGTATAATTTTAGTGCCCACTGCATACAGTTTTTTACCCAGAGTAGCCTGTCTGCATTCGAAGGAGCAGAGAGGGCTATAGGGCTGGATGGATAAAGAATTCCTCTATACAGAGGAGTGAGAGTCGCAGCTCCTTTGCTCTCCCTTTCACCAGCGTTTGCTGCTGAAATACTGCATTTGTGTCACTGAGATTCAGTGCCAAGCCGAGCATTTGCCACCTATATAGGAGCTTAAAATAGCACAGAGGCTGACAGAAATACCTTGAAGGCTGACAGAGGTGTGGTTTTCTGATATATTATACTCTGTTGAGGGAAGGTTTTATTTATTTAGAATGATATAAACACCCCGGGGAGGGACATGGTTTAGATTTACTCTAATCTGACCCAACCACAGTGTGTCTGAAATGCAAATTAACACTGAGCTCTCCCCAGGGGTCTGGAAATGGTGCAGTTCTATTGAATGATAGATTTTTAGCAGTTCTACTGCATGGATCCCACTTGGTTGATGTAATGCTGATTAAAGCAAGAACGTTTCCTCTACAGCACTCTCATTCATCCCTCCATAGCCACTTACTGCAGAGACCATGCAGGCTTTTAATTATTCTACTAAACAGAGAACATTTTTCTTGGAAGTGCATCCTGAAATTCTAATGACTGCACTTTTAATTTCAACAGAAAGATCTCAAAAAGCAGAAAAGCCCATGTGAAATTCCACATAGATTTCAGCTTTCCTTCCACAGCACCAAAGAGAAGGCAAGACTTCCAGAGTTATATGTAGCACTGTTACTCTCCTCTATTCATAAATCTCAAGGCTTTGTTTTCCATGCAGAGAGCAAAGCCTGTTTTCTGGTGCTGCTATTGCCATGGGTGCCCCATCACACTGTCTTCAGCTCAAGCACATCCAGAGAAGAAACATGCCTGTACAATGAGATACTTGTGTCTCAGACTCAGTCAGGATTACAAGCAGGAAGATTTCTGCTCATACCCTGACAGCACGCTAGACCTCCTCCCCAAACAAAAGAACATTGAGAAGGGAGATGATTCCTTTTTTTTGCCACATGCAGAAATATCAGACACTGAGCTCCAAAGTGTGTTGGTAAACTACATTATACCCAATATACGATATCAAAGCTAATAATTTATGTTCTTACTGTGAAGGTGTTGCTGGCAAACAGTGCTTATATAGCCCACTTAGGCAGTCATCATCTGCAAATAGACTTTGCAGTCATACCACCTCCATTCTTTGCAATGCACTCCACTTTACCTAAAACAAAAGGCCTAAGTATTTAGATTTTAATTTTAATTTGGATTATTAGTTATCATTCATTGTCCGATCATGGGTAAGATATGACTATAGTTAATTGGCATAGAATCATACCAGTCCCTTTCTGTACCTCTTCCATAAAACACATAGAAAAATCTTATAATTTATTTCAGTTCTCTCTGGTTCCAGAAAGGGAAAAGGAGAAGGAAAATGGATAAAGAAAGGGAAAGGGAAAGGGAAACTTCCAATATCTGCAGGGTTTCTACCTTCGGCTAACTTCTCTCATCAGCTACCACTGGGCATTTTTTTCCGTGCTCAGTGATTCAGTAAAAGTCCTCTTCTTTCCTCAGTTTGATAATTTTCACTTAAATTCTTTGAGAAGAGGAAGAGGGAAGTAAAGGAAGTGCTTTTTTTTTGGCATCAAATCTGAATGAAGCTAATCTTGTACTTGAACTTCATTCTCAAAGGTAAAATATATCTCCAGTCAAAGGCACTTATCTGGCAAAAAAAAAAAATAAAGGTCCCATTACTGTCCTTTACTAATGCAAAAGATTCTCTGGATAAATTCATCTCAAAGCTGGAATCGTTCTCTGTCAGCAAATTTTGCCTCAATAAATCAAGACATCGTCAAACCAGAAAGATTTTCAGAGATGACCAAGCATATTACGTTTTTGCAGTGCTTGGTGGAAGGATGCACTTGTGAAGATGCAATAAATGAGGTGAATTAGCTACCAGCTGCAGTGAATTATAGGGAGACCTTGATATAAATTCAAGAATAAAAAACAAGTTGAAAACCAGAAATCTGAGAATTAACACTTTGCCTTATTAAGCAATGAAAATTAAGATGTCCTTTCATCATTCATAGGCAGCTTAATCCTTTATTACTAATAAATGATCTTTTATAAAAGATTTTTAAGTGGACAGAGATAACAGTTTAATAATTTTGATGAAAAGCCAAGATTTTTCATCTTCAAAGTGCTAAAATACCAGCATACACCACTAATAATGAACCTTGTTAATCATTAGCATTGCTCAAATATAATGGGAATAACACTTTTCCTAAGAGCTTGCAAAAGAACAGAGAAAAAAGCAGGTGGTTTGTTTTTTTTTTTAGGTTAGACCTTTTATAACTAACTTTATTCATATTTTAATGAGTAACATATGAATAAGTAGATTTTTAAGTTAACAAGTGAATATTTAAAGAAAGGAGAACAGAATAAATTTGTCAATCAAAAGTCTTCCAAACCCAGGTACATGCTTCAGGCGTGATCTTAAAAACATTTATGCACATGAGTAACTCGTGACTCATGAGTCATCCCAGTAGAGTCAAGGGCACTGAATTATCCTTTTATGAGGTATGTATGTTAGGACGACAGCTCCTATTCCACCCGAGACTGTGGAAAAGAAAACATCTGCATGTTATGGGTCTAATATAAGGCCATCATCCAGGCTTTTTCTTCAGAAAAAGTGTATGGGCTGAGCAGCAGCTCTGTGGGAAAGGCCCTGGGATGTTGGCAGGCAGCAAGCTGAATGTGAGCCTGTGGTGTGCCCTGGCAGCAAGGGTGGCAAAACAGCACCTGTGTGTATGAGTAGAGGCATTGCACATAGGCCAAGGAAAAGGATCATTGCTCTCTATATGACACTCATCAGGGCATATCTAGATACTACATGGAGGTGCATCAAGTTTTGGGCCCAGCAATGCAGGACAGACATGGAAAAACTGGAGGGAGATTTTGGAAGGTCCCTAAGGCAGTGGGACCTGGAGCCTTTGGCATGTTAGAAGAGGCAGAGGGAGCTGGGCTGTTTCAGCCTGGAGAAGAGATGGCTTCAGGGGCACCTAAGAGCCCCGCAGTGCTTACAAGGGGTCATTGAGGAGATGGAGCTGGCATCCTGACAGTGGTGCAGCATGTGAGAATGAGACACAAATGTGCATAATTGAAATGGGAGTTTCAGATGGGATATTAGGACAAGCTTTTTCCCCATGAGCACAGTTGGACAGTGGAACACGTTGTCCAGAGAGGCTGTGCAGTCCCCTTCCTTAGAGGTTTTCAAGACCCAACTGGGCAGCCTGGTCTGATCGCATAGCTTACCCTGCTTTGAGAAAGAAGTCAGACCAAGTCACTTTCCCTAGCTCATTTTCAACCCAGTCCTACAACCCCACAAATTACCCACCGTCGCTGAAATCATGTGAATGTTGTATTCCCTCGTTCCTTATGCTTTGCTGTTACTAGTGAAAAAATGGCTCTTTTATTCCTATCTTTCCCTGTAAATTGTTATGTTTTATCCTCCCAATTAAGTTCCCCAAATCTACTGACTACCCTGCAGCCTAACCTTGATCCTTCCATAAGAACAAGCACTTACCACATGTTACTACTTTCTAAGCAAAGGATTCTGCTGTCCTGTCATACCACATCAACTGCGAAATAACACAAACTTAATCAACAGATCTTTCTTTCAAAGAATCGATTAAGCTTAATTCATCAGTCATCTCACTTTTTTAATTTTGCCAGTAAAATTCCATGATAAAAGGATTATACACATCACCGTGTGAAGCTCTGTGTGTGTGACCTCTAATACAATACTTTGGTATTAATGACTGATTTGGCAGGAAAATGCATCAGCACATTTGTAGAGAGTGAATGAAATCAGGATATATCAATCAGGAATCCCTTTGCTTTGTTTTCTTTTTTTTTTTTTTTTTTGTGGTCTTCCTTACGCAGGCTGCCCAAATACAGGTTATTTTCAGTTACCTAAAGAATTTATGTACCAAGGACTCATTCCTTGATACAAATTGAACCAGATTTCACCCATCCTGGAAAGACAGGAAAACCAAGAGCTTCTCTGTTCTGGATACTATCAGAAGTGGTGAGAGGGACTTGTAGGAGAGAGGAGGAGGTGCATGAAGGAATATTTCTTGTTGCAGTATTGGTATCTCCTGTATTTTCCAACTTTCTTTCATGGTCATGTTAGGAAAGAAGCAGCTCTAGAATCAGATGTTCCAACATCAGAATGTCAGCTAAAATAGATTGCTTTCCCACTGCAAATCTCCTTATATACAGAGTAATTTAATATCTACAAAAGTTAATGAAATCTGAAGTAATATTTGACATATGTTTTTAAAATAAAGGTGACAGAATATCTTGCTGACCAAGTCTTTGTTCTGTGGTTAAGTGCCCATGACTATAGTTTGGAGAGCATTCAAGAAACTTTTCTGGGTAGCCTTCCCAGTAAAGACCCATACTAAATGAAAGATTATAAACCTGTCTCAGCAGATGATACGGAACAGCCAGACTTGCTGGCTGTTATCTCTCTGGTCATTCTCGAACCTTTAAAAACAACCAAAGTAGAAATATAGACTTTTCTCCCTGTAATATAACTATGACTTGGAGGTTTATCTTTACCAAAGTATACAAATGCAACTGTCCTAAGGGAATTATGTAGCCGGACAAGACGAAGGATGGATAAAGAGTAGCTGCCTGTGCCAAGCCTGAGTAAGTCAGGTGCATGGAAGAAGGTTTTCCTAAGAATTCCCAAGCCCAGTCTAAGGTTCCTTTCAGTGCACACCACATGTAGTCAGGGCAGGCTGTACTCTTTTTAGCGGCCTGGGTGTTGGTGTACGGTCACACAGCAGTGCTCACTCAGTCACCTGCTGAGGCCCCCAGCACTCTTTTATCTCCACCCCCATGATGATGTGACTTTACCCAGCATCAGATGTCGGCTGATTCACACTAGGTAATGACCTGCCCCCTGTCAGCAATGCAACATGCTTAGGTCTACAACCTTATTCATCAGGAACTTTGACAACCACATTTCCTCAACCACCTTAAGTACCTCAGAGCTTCTCAAAGAGCATGGAGTCATATTTAAAATGACTAGCAGTACCTCTGACGTAACCCTTAGCTTAGGCCTAAGCTATGTTCAAGGCTAGTTAAAGCCTCAGAATGACATCCTTAGCCAGATATTTCTGTGGTGTGATGGAACTCTACAGTAATGATGAAGGCCATATAGAAGACGATACTTTTTCAGGGGTCAAAACAGTGGAAACAATTAATTCTGTGAGCTAAGGAGTATGACCGTTCTCACCAGCTTCTGCTTGAAAGATTGGAAATATGTTCTCTAGAGCATTTGCAACATTTCTTGGGTTATTATGGGATAATGAGGCATGTGTTACCCCTAAACAGCATGAAGAATTCTCAGTGGGCTTTCTGCTGTGGAAACTCAACCTTTTCAAGGTTGCCACTAGACTACATCCTAAAAGAGTCTCTCTTGCAACTGCAAACACAGAGTCTTCTGGGTACATGAAGGAAACACAAGGGCAAGGTTTTCTTTAATCTCACTCAGGATCTAGTTTTGCTACCTTCACTGAGAAATACCTTCCCCCTGGAGAAATCCTAATATTGTAAATTAGTCCAACCCAAAACTAAATATTTGCCCTTATACCTGATGCAGAGCTGAGAATTATGAACTATAAATACACATGAAGGTTCTTTGCTTTACCCTCCTAGGTATGCTCCCTAGATGCTTCATGCTGTAGCACTTTTCATCCACTAAAGATATGTCCTAACACTTGCAAATGAAAAAATGTAGCTGAAATAAGATTTTTCTGAATAATTTTGGAAGTTGTAGAGTATAGTACCTGACTGAAATTGCACAAAAGCTTTAAAATTTCATGTGTTGTGCTTATTTTAATGTGTCTATTCTTTAGCCAAAGAGCTTGATAGAGTTTATCCATATGGCATTTCTGATGTTCATGAGCATCTTTTCTCAATACTGTTATCTCATTTTCTTCTTTCTCATGCCTTTTTTTTTCAGTAGTGAGCAAATCCCTATTCTATTTTGTGTTTTGGTCTAGGGTTCTGTTTGGTTTTTGTTTGGTGGGGGTTTTGGGGTTTTTTGGAGGTTTTTTTTGGTTTTGTTTTCTTCTTCAAGTTACATATAAGAAGGAACGAATTTTTTTTTCCATACAATAAGAAAAAATTATAAACTTGACACTGATCATCCAGAGCTTGTGAACAGACACCAACAAGTTTGCATTCACCCCAGGATAAAGCTATTCAGCAATTCACTGTAAAGTTGTTTGCAAGCTGATTTGTGACTTGTACATTCCAGTTTAGCCTCACCAGAAATTCCTTTCAAACAGACAAGAAAACAGATTCCTCTTTTCTAGTTCCACCACACCTTTAGCAACATCTGTTCTCCAGGACTATCTGCTAGGGTAGCATTTTGAGCATGGCTGACCAAACTGGAACCTGGGTGGAGGCACTGTGGAAAGAAGCCCTTGAAAAAGTCATTCTTCAAATATGTCTCATGTAAACCTGCTTTGTTCTTCTTTATCTCCTCCATAACTTTACAGCACTTGTACATTTTAAGGAAAATATAAAGAAAAGCAATGGGCTGAAGCTCCAGAAGACAAACCTATAGGAAACCATTGACTCTGGGACTCTTACTTTAAAAGAGCAATCCATAGTGATGCAACAGATGCACAAAGAATTAAAAGATCGTAATTTCACAAACCTGACATAGCTAACAGCCTCAAGCCTTGATCAGCACATACAGGTGAACAAGCACAGCAACTGGAATTCATTTATGCACAGAGGAGGGCCGACTGCATCAATTCTCTGCTTGTGTGTCCCTGCAAAGGCTGGAAAAGCATGGGAGGCTTCCCATCCACACTGAATACACTTCAGATGTCAGAAGATCCTTCTCTTGGTGGTTGATCTCATTCTAGAGCTATATTTTATCAGTAATAAAGCAGAAAGCCTCCACTTTAGCCATTTGAATCAGGCAGAAGCAGGAAAAAAACCTAGAAAAGTCTCCATCACTCATTTTCCTTATAGCATACATTTTGGAGACAATCTAAGGAATAATGGTTGGTCGAAATAAGAAATAAAGATGTCACATCTAAATCATATTTTTAAGCTGAAAATCTCTGCCTCCCCAGATAGTTATAATACTCTTACCACAAAGCAGAATAAAATTATGTCAAGGTCAACTTTACAGGGTGGGTTTAAATGGCAATTCTTCTCACTCAAGTTTTTTGAATTTTGAATGTGTCACTTCTGCTTATGTTGTAATGAGCAATATGGAAGGATTGAAATGATTGAAAATTACATGATTATCCCTGTAATTTAGCACTCAATTAATGAAGGCTTGAACTGTTGTCCATATTGCCACAGCACAGTTAGCAAGTATCCATGCTGAATACAGTTTACATTTTCCGAAACTGAGTTAGTAGCAGAGGTTAATCCACTGTCATATAAACATTTGATCTTGCAATGATCCCATTAACCTTTTTCATATGCAAAGATTAGGAATAAGCAGCTAGCAAAATACTAACCCTATCTGAAATTACAGAGCTGAGAGTACCCAACAGTTGTTTTATTTTCCATGGAGGGGCGGAGGCTCAAAGGCTTCCTCCACTTCCTCTGCAAAGTGATCAAGCCCAAAGCCTCACTGTTTTCATCAATGCATTAAAACAGTGTTGCAGTCGGGCATTCTGCAAAGCAAACTCAACCTAAAAAAAAACAAACCCACAATAGGGAAGTTTTCATCTCTGTTGGCTTGGTTTGAATCCTATCATGAATACAAGAGTGAAGAGGGGTTTGGAAGCTCCTCTGAGAGGGCTCTTAGAGGGTGGAGCTGTCATACCAGGGGATTTTTAACAGCTAGAAGTTTCCAATACTCATGTCTTCTCACTAATGAGACCCATCTTCTTTCCGACGGATGGACTCTGGATAGCTGCATTGTTGTGAGCTTTTTAATTGCAAGGTCCCAGTGAAAAATAAATGCAGTCAACAGCCAGCTACAGTGCTGAATGCAGTAGCTTAGACGTCTGCATGTACAATTACAGACTTGCAGCTTCCCAGCAGAAGGGAGGCCATTAATCACAAGATCATAGAAAAAATTAGGTGACAAGGGGCTTCTGGAGGTTGTCTGATCCAACCCCTTCTCAAATAAGGGAGAAGTTCAAAGTCAGAGAAGGTCGTCCAGTAACTTTTGCTTCTGTGATATCTTCCCATGGCAGGGAATGGTACACAGGGGTGTGTAATGTGACAGTAAAATAGTGACACTGAGAATTATAGTGGATGATGGCTGTGAAGGATACTCCTACAGCATCCTACAGCCTGGCAGTCTGTCTCCATCTTCAAACCCTAGAAGGAAGCTAGCACTAATTTATTTGCATTTTCTATAAACACAAATGAACTTTTTTGGCATGTTGCCTTAGGAGGTCAGTTTCGTTATTTCAGAAGGGGTAGAGCATCCCAGGTGAAATCAGTGACAGTAGTTGCTAAAGGATAAATTTAAAAACAACAAATCATTTCAACCCTGCTAATGGATTAACCCACAAACCAGTACTGTGGTTGTTTTCTGAATAACAGAACTAATATTTTAATCAGGGAAAAAAAAAAAAAAAGATAACATGCACCTGTGTTTTAAAGATTACCTGGATCTACATTTATGGTATGAAAACAGAAGCTGTTTGCAAAATAGTCTTTATGTCTTCTGAGTACCTAGCACAACAGATCTGCTCCTAGAATCAAAAGTTGAAAATAAACTATGGAGGTTTTGCAGATCTTTTGTCCCATGTATTCCCTCACCTTTGGTTTTTAGCAAAAAATAGCTATACTAAGCCCTTCTGAAATCATCTTACTGCTTTCAGAGCCTGCCCAGACCTTAAGGAGATGATGGCAAGATGAGATGCCAGGACACCGCTGAGTGCCTCAGCATTCCATAAAGCAGCTGTGATAAATGAGACCGGCCCTGAGGCTGCTGCTGTTCAAATCCCAAATGGTGCAATGCCCTCATGGCTGTACAAATCCAGTGCTGGAGAAGCTTACTCCAGGAACACTGATACCCCCGGCAGAAGGCAACTTGTGCAGCCAGCATGGTGAGAGGGCACCCATGGTTAGTGGCAGAGGTGGTGGAGTCTGCTGCCATGGTGGTCCAGCACTGCCACATTAAGACCTCCTGGGTGAGTGTGTGGCAGGCCTTGCTGCCATGCAGGGACTTGGCAGTGCTGCACACCTCTCTGCATGGATAGAGATGTCCCTCCATACAGGCAGTCCATTTTGGTTGTGCTCTGCCTTCATTTATAATGTTAGCTGAAGCATATTTAAGGTGCCACTGCTGCTCAAAGATGGAAATCTGCAATTAAGCTTGTTTAATGACAGTTATTACCACAAATCATGGTGACAGCATGGATTGAAGTCCTTACCATTGCTATGGCTTCACCAAATGACTTACGTTTATTTCTTTGTTATGGCAGCAGAAATGGAAAAAAAAAGTAAATGTCTGTACATTTTAATGGGCTTGGCATAGATAGCAATATATTTGCACTTGCATCTAGCTAATATGCACTTGCTAGACTGCACACTTTATAATCTGCAACAGAATTTGGCAGCCTCTCCCCACCTCTCAGCTAAGATTTAATGGAAGGTACTGCAGTCTCCTATTAATAGCACCATTTCTCCTAGCTACAGCGCATGGGCTAGCTAGCGTACCATGAAGAATTGCCTTAGTACAGCAGCTAGAAAACACAGCATTGTCATAAATAGCAAATCAGGGATGACAACATAAATGAGCTGATCACACCTTTTGACTGATTGCACATTTCCATTTGCTTATCTACGTGTTAATTTGCAAATTTAATTATTTTCAAAAGAGTGTCTAATCATTACTGCAAATCAGTGAGCTACTGTTGCATTACACATTGTTAGACCAATCTGACTAGTAGGAGCAGAATTAAATAGCAGAAAATAGTAGAAAATTAAAATGGAAAAAGAAATAGTTTTTATAACAAGCATAAGATTACTGCACATTTTCTTGTAATTCAAAAATAACAAATGGCAGGAACAGCCTACACGTTAAGATCTCTTCTAAAGGAATGGATGCCCATTTGATAAATAAATATTTGTCACGCACCCTTGCCATTGCCCCCGCCCCAAGAGCAGGGAATAATATATACTATGGTGGATGTCAAAGCTGACATAATCTGTTTCACTTCTTACGTTAGAAACCACCTCCTGGATCTTGTCTTTGATGGCTATCTAGCCTGTGGTTATCAGTTGGTGATGTCATGCCATGTTTTTAAGGAAACTTTGGTCAAATCAAAACCTTGTCAAGCTCAGGTGGTTCCTGGTAATACATTACACAGGCTGGAAAATGTCCAATAGTGTTTTGCAATGAAGTGAGGTCATGTTCTGGGGCACAAGTTCAGTCCCAAACTCCCTTGGCCAAACCAGGAGACAAGCAGCTCTGCTATGTTTACGCAGAGGTGAGGAGGGCAGGTAGCTGCCATCCACGCACACTGCATTGTGGTTCACCACAGTGCCCATGGTACCCTGGAATCCTGTTGTGCTAATTTTGGTGGATCTGGTGCCAAGTCAGGATCGTCATCAGCCAAAGGTGAACCAGGTGGCCACCCTGAATCACCAATGTAAACTATGCTGCTGTGCATACTTCCTGCTGCCACCACAGATGGTCCGCTGTGGCAAGCACTTTTTTCAAAGGATTTTATGAATGCCCAAAGAAAAACTAGTACATTTTACCCTCCTTTCTCACTTAAAACTGAGTTTTCAGGAAAGAAAAAAAAAAAAAAAAAGGAGAACAAGCTTTCACACCAAATTCAGCATATTATTCATAAAATTAATTTTGAAAGTTATAAAAATAGACTCAAAGTGTCTTAAAAACTGAAGCACTGGGTGTCCTTTCACTTGTTTTTGCTCCCTCCTGTTTGTCTGGTTCAATAGCAGAAGCATCTGAAAGCTATTCAGGAAGGAAATTTTGAACAAAATACCTCTTTTTATGGTGAGAACTAATAGGGCCAAAGCGGGGATCATTGATATTAGCAGCCACATTGTACACAGTGGAGAGAAGCTGCTGGGGCAGACAGGAAATAGGCACGCACAGGGACGAGCTGAGCTGAACACACCTCAAGTGAGGTCTGCAATCTCTTCTGCATTCCTGTTGTGTCCTACCTCGCCTATATCTTGACTTGGTCATGAGACAGGCTCATGAAAACGAATACAGTCTTTGAACCAGGGAATCATGCTCCTCACAAGGATTTTGTCAGAGAAGAGGTTAGGAGATCCTGATTTATACTGTCTTGTTTTTTCCTGCCAAGCAAGGAGAAAGGATACCTATAAATAATGTTTGACCCTGCTATTTTTGGTCCAGCCCACAGGTATTTGTTTGGGTTTTTTTTTTTGCAGCTACATTTACATAGTTGGAGCCTGGTTAGACATCCCCATTCAGACTGAGAAACACCCAGGTTCCTTCAGCCTTTCTTACACACACCACATAAATCACATCTTTGACCTGACCACACTTGTCTTCCTCTAAGTTATTTTTAATTTTTACCCTCACTTTTCTTGAAAAGCCACACAAAACCAGGAGGAAGTCTGCTTTCTCAAACAGCTCTTCTGACTGGAACAAGGGAAAAATCACCTCCCTTGTTCCACATATAGCACCACCCGCTTATATGCCCAGAAGGTTTGCATTTTCCAAAGCAGCGTGCTGCTGCTGAGAAGCATACCCAGGTAGCAGCATTTCACTGAAATCTCATTTCCTTTCCTGTAGCTGGCTGTGTTCTGTCTTCTGTTTTGGGAGTGAGCAGATTATGCCTAGCTGGGTGCAGAATTTTTCACCTTTCCTGATCAAGTAGCATCCTTTGGCTTTCAACATCAGGTTGTTGTATTGCTCAGTTCACCACGAGCACTCTGAGGTATGGTCCTGACTTCCAGAGAATTTGCTGTCTGCTTTCCCCTACTCTCTGCCACCCTGCAGTGGGTGGAGCTTGCATCTCCTTCTCACATCTTTAGAACTGGATGGGAAATATTCAATAAAATAGCTCCAGGGCAGACCCTGGCCCAGGTACCCCGAGTTTGTGCCTAAGGATCTGAACTGCAGACAACCACATCAGATGGCCTCCGAAAAGTGGATGTTTTCAGAGAGGGATTTACCTGGCCTGTCCCCATCCCCTCAATCCAGACCTGTGAATCCTCTCAGGGTTGTGTGCTGCTGTGTTCCTGATTCTGGAGGAGGCAAAGTGAAAAGCTGAAAGCTCTGCTTGCGATCCCATGACTGTGGTATACAGTTCCTGTCCTTGGGAACTATAAACTACAGCACTCAGACCACCACATCACCCTACATATACCACCACGTGCATGTGTCCTCAGACCATGACTGTCTGCAGAGGCGCCTTTCCATAGGCTTTTGGGAAGGTGCAAGCTGGGAGCACATGATATAGCAGCCACTTTCTACATGCCAGGATAAATGATCTAACTCATGGGATCTGCCACTGTGATCTGAAACTCAAGTTACCACAAAAGCCCTAACAGAGTCGAGTTAGATGGTCTATCACCATCTCTCTCCCCTGTGGCTTGTCACCCTACCAGGGTGAAACAGGAGAAACACCAGAAGGGCTGTACTCTGGAGCTACACCCCCCTCCCCAGAGCTTTGCTTCATAATTTCTAATGTATTTTACCCTTACTTTGATTTTTTTCTGCTCTCACGCCTTTCAGGTTACCTACTTCAGCTCTGGCTCACAGCACATCATGACTGCTGTTAGGTAATTGTGTCTAATGAATCTCAAAAGCCTAAAAAGTCTTCCAGGAGGCCTCATTTTATTTACAGAGATGAAGGGACTGATCAGTTCTTCTGAAAAAAAATAAGACTTTGGGGAAAAGGGCCTCTGTCAAAGTTACTTTACAACTTATTTACTTTTCAAACAAAAATAAGCCTTTAAGTAAACTTGTAAGTTGACACAGTGTGCTGCTTTCAGAGTTTCTTTTCTCAATATTATTTTAAAAATGGGAAAAATTGCTGTTTTTTCCCTCAGCAACAGAGGTTGCTAATCCTAAAAGTGCAGACATATTCTTCCACAAAGACATAATTTCCAAGCTAAAAAAATATATGTACTGGTGAGGAATAAAAATACACATCATAATGGATAGAGAACCAAGAGATTAATTATTTCTGTAATCCACATTTCTGATGAAGATGATGTATACCTTTCTGAGCTACTATAGCTGTCTTTTTCCCTGGTAATTGTGGCATAATGCAAGCCTCGCCATCTAGTAACAGAAATTCATGGAACATTTCTTTCAATTAGACATATGAAAAATGCATTTCCAGGCCAAGTGACCACAAAGGGTGCAGCTTTTATAGCCAGAGAGTGTGCGATCTTAATTCCTCCCACCTTCGCTCATTCATTTTTCATAAATTCAGTTTAAATACCAGTTAATCCTGGTCACACTGCTGCTGTTCCCTGAAAGAACTGTTAGCAGAAGAGGTGGAAGGAACATGATTTAGCATGGGTTTCTTAACAAAGGTGGATTTGCAGTGCTGCACTGTGTATGAATCTCTGGTCTTATTCCTGCTTTGGGCACCCTCTCCTATTGAAAACAGGAACTTTCTACAGCCTCACCTCAACAGACAGGTGAGACGCAGCAGGGTGGTTTTGTCCACCTAACAGCTAAGCAGGAAAACCACCAGGGGCGAATAATATGAGGAGGTGGGACAAATATTTTCCCCATTCACTCCTTCTGCCAACAGACATTCAAAAATATCACTAAAAGTGGAAATTTACCTGCTTTCTTGGTTGAGATTTGCCAGTGCTGTGAAACAGGCTTTCCTGTCTTCAGGAGTTACCCCAATAACAGCGCTCCACTCATTCCTAAAAGAAGTAGGATCCCGTTTCCATAAACCAGACTAGCGATTACCTGTGGGCTTGTCACTGATTTCCATGGAAGCAGGATCATTCTCCACCTAAAGTATCTCTGCTCTGAGATCATTAGAGAAATAGAAATACTGAAATGAAACAATGAAGGTTTCACTGCAGTGGTTTTGCTGTTACCGGTGTTTGTAATGATTTATTTTGATTATTTCATCGAAGTACTGAGTTACCTAAAACACACAAACACAAAAGCTAAGCTAAGGACTCAGCAGGTGGTTAAACGGCCACTGATAATTAACTGCCCCTCTTTTAAAGGGACAGTGCTTTGAGGATCTTCATGGTGAGGAGAGATGCGGAGTAGAAGCAGGGTTTTGTTTTAATAAATTAAAAGGGAATGGCGTAAAAATAAAGAAAGTGTAGTTATTGCTGGTTTATTACAGTGTAAGCATGCAAGGGTCTCTAGAGATCCCCATGTCATCATGAAGGATCAGCCTTAAAGTTTAGCCCGATTTAATCCTTCTTAAGGCACTGGTAAATACTCTCTTGATCTGTAACATTTATAGGCTTTAGAGATGGAACAACATGAGGGAGAGATTTGAAGCCTCAGATTACCAAAACCTTGCAGGTATATGCTTAACCTTGAGCACCCTCTTCTCTTTAGGAAAGTGGCTGAGAATTTCCTTTTAATCTCATCGACATTTTCTAAATCCTATTGTCTTCCATGGAGCCCACAGGTATTACCTGAGGACTTTGCTGAAGAGTCTTTGCCGTTCCATAGCACTGCTAATCCTTGAGCTTCTGCTAGCTTCACCAGCTCCTGTTGCTATCCCCTTTCAGTATTTCTATTCATAGGGTTTTCTATGTGTGAAGCCACCATTAAATCATGCATTGATTGCTTTCTTTTCAGATTACGTTACTTTGAAATCTCAGTTTCACTCCCTATGATTTTTTAATACACCAGCAAACCATCCTTTCCACCACCGATTTGTTTTATATGACGTCACTTATGTGTCTCTACTATATGCCTCCTCAGCTGCCTTATTTCTTCCAAAAAGCAGCTCAGAGCTGATCTCACTTAGCTGAAGGAAACCTAGACTCCTTCTTATGAGCAAGGAATAACTGAGGCTCCTAAACACTCAAAAACATCTCAAAATGATTGAAGTCTGAGAAAGTCCAGCAAGGACTCTGCTGGCATCTTTCTTGCCAAACATAGAGGGACCATGCTGAGTCCTGACAGCTTATTTGCTTGTCTCTGTGTCTCCAGGCTACCTTGCCAAGACAAGGAACTGGAGACCCCCAGTCAGGTCACCCACCTGGGCACTTGCCCACTGGGGCCTCCCCAGTTTCCAGTTCTTCATCCTACTTGCAGAGCTATTCTAGCAAAGCCATATTTTACACTTTATCCTGTTTCAGACAAAAGCAGTAGCATCATTGGTTTCCAAAACCAAGAAAAAACAAAAGGGAAGACACACATTTTGGAGGTCTAAAACTATCCTTTGAAAATACGGTTTCCTCAGCTTCACAAGTAATAATGAGTTATGCTTCCACATCTATATCCTAAACCAACACTACTGAAACATTCCTCAAAAGGCTAGTATAGCAGGGCTTTTTGGCCCACCAGGAAATTCTCCCTGGTTATGTACTCAAATTACAGATGCATGCTATAGCATGCAAAGGGTACATTCAGTGGAGTATTACCTAATTTAAAGAGAATGATGATGGGGGAGAACTTGACAAGAGAAAATGATGAGGGCAGTACATTAATGAACTCTCCTAAATTGGTGTGTGTAACCATCTAGCCTCTTCAAAAAGACAGTAATCTGCACCCAGAAAAGTAACTCATTGCAAAAGAGATGTCTCTTTTTACAGCTGTGGTTATTGCTTTGGTTGCATGGGAATTGTGTACAGGGTATTTAGAGACAACATCCAAGATATTTTTTTCTTTTCTGATAAAGAAAGTGTATTTCAGTCAGTAGTATTGATTTATTCCTTTCCTTGCTTAAATAGGAAATTGTTATTTAATCAAGATTTCCCTGTCAACTCAGAGGTAAAGTAATGCACTATTTTATTCACATCTTTTTCCCTGTAATAGTTATTACCAAGAACTCCATTTCATTGTCCAGAATGCACTTTCCTCTGTTACTGACTTTTTTTATTAAATTTGGGTTTTTTTTTGTCAGCAGTGAGCTGGTTACAGATTTATTGAAAAACAACAGCTAAACCCAGCACATTCGCAAATGTGTATGAGTCTGTGCTGAATGTAAGATCTGCTTTTATTCTTTCACTTAGAGCAGAAAAATTATGCTGCAACAAGAATTCCAGTAATTAATTGGTACGAGTTATTTTCACAAACATGCTCCCACTGCGAGACCTTTTGCCACAGATTAACTTTTACATCCATTTCAGCCAAAAAATCCTCAACTAATAAGCAGCTCAATAACCTCTCTCCCCATTCCACCAAGCTGTTCCTGCAAACTTTTTATTTTTCTACATCTAGCCATTGTAGAAAAATGGGCCAGTTGTGAAGAGGTAAGATAAAACATGGTAGAACATCGGTTCTCATTTTCTGTCTGTGTTCTCAGGAAAGGTCTTGGCACATTCCTGCTGTTTCTGATATAGATTACTGATTTGTAATGGGACTTTGCTGGCTCATTTTCCATGTGGTTAAAATTGCTTCCTGATATTTCTCAAAATGGCACAATGCAGATTAGAAATAGCTGCAACATCTCATTTTTGGAGATCTGCTGATTAAGTCTCATTGTTCTGGAGTCATGCACGCCCTTTGCCCTAGGCCAGATTCTGCATGTTGCATTAAAGAGGCTTCCATATGTCTGTCCTCTGCACGCAAGCAGAGCCTCTAACTGCCCACAGCTCAGCGGTGTCCTGGCTGCAGGACACTGGGCTCAGTGAACCAGGGATAACCAACATCACTCCTGGACCATGTGCCTAAAGGAATGCATATCTACTCCTTCTTAAGCGTACACAGAGCTCACAGTGGAGATAAAATTCAGCTTTATCATAAACATCATGATATTCTCTGCTTATCTTAAGGTCTGATCTGTGAGAGAGATGTGGAGGCTCTTGAGTGCTATTTGGACAGGTTTCCTTTTCTAGGCCTTGAAACTGCAGATTAAAGCTAAAAAATGTGAAGCAAGCAAACCATAGAAGTCCAGAAAGCTCTTAATCATGAAAATAACACAACAGACTAAAAATAATTTTTAAAAATGTACTGATCCAGTCACATTGCTTTTGAAGGGGTAGATCATGATTTTGGAATGCCAAAGGGAACAACAGTGAACTCTTGTTAACTGTTACAGGAAGAAGATGGTCTATTGACCTTCCTTCTCTGCACCAGCCCAGCCTGGACCATTGCCCATGTCTCCAGTGGAGTCAGGATTTCACCCAGCCTCCCTCAGTGTTTCCCCATGGAGTACTGTCTCTGCATTAACCAAAGGGCACAAGTTTATATTCAGGGAAAATAAATCTTTGGTGTAGCTTCTAGTGGCACAGAAACTGACAGGTGACCTCATAAAAAGATAATAAAAAAGCCATTGGAAGATCCAATGCTCCATGTACCTTGTCAACAGGATATGTTTGCGTAAATTTTTGTTTCAGTATTTTTAATGTAGAATCTGTTAGTTGTTTTATCCCTTCCTTTCTTTTCCCTTCCCATCCCTCCCCTCTTCCTTTACCTTCCCTTCCCTCTTCCCCCTTTCCTCTTTTCTGTCTCTATTATTTTCTTTTCTTTACTATCCCATTCTTTTATTTTCCTTTCTTCTCTTTCATTTTAGTATGGTTTTACTTTTCTTTCCTAAACTGCAGCAATGTAAAAGAAGTAGAAACAATATGTTTTGAATTTTCCTCAAACAACAGTCTTGTAGATGCAAACACTCTTACATATTCAGAAACAAATCACAGACTGCCTGAGCCATGTAAACAGGAGAAGACACACAGCAGACTCTGAGAGGGCCTCTGCAGCATGTGTGTCAGACAACAGATCTTCTCCCCATCAGCACAGTTGCTATTCCAGCATTGCAGGCAGTACCAGGTTCACAAGTAAAGGTAAAAGGTTGATCACACCAGCTGCAGTTCAGCTACAGAAGTCCTCGCCACAGGATGCCACATCATATGCTAAATGCACTGGGAGAAATTTACTTACAACTTCTCGGAGCAAAATTGACACTTGTGGGTCACAGAATTTGTAATTCTTAGATTATTGGAGCCTGGGGAGAGTACTGAGGATAAATTTGCCTTGTTCTTATCTTTTTATATATCTGCTGTGGACCACAAAAAAAAAGACAGAATATTTGGCCATATGGACTATTAGTGTGGATTTTTTTAATGTTTAGGCAGCCAGGCAGAAAGAAAGTTGACAGCCCTCAGAATGTGAAGTCTTGCAACTCCTGGCAGCAGGATCATCAGAGTTGATGTTTCCTAAACAGCTCATTGTGTGGCCCAGCCAGAATTCTTCTTTCCTTATAACATTGCGTGGAGAATTGCGGGATTTTTAGTTTTGGTTCCAAATGTAAAAGAAAGCAAATATCAAACTCCTCCATGAAACAGAATTGCCATTCTCCATCCAGCTGCATTAACTATTCATGACTTCACTGTGCACAGAATTTTGTTTCACATTCCTTTAGTGCACTGCTTCCCAGATTGTGCTAAATGTACCACGAGCACTACGGAAACAGCCTCAGAGCAGCATGCCTGCTCTGCCCAAATATTTTAATGGTTCCTCCTTGGCTTGCCAATGTCAACAGCATTGCCAAAACAAGCCCAATTTCATGTACCTGCCCTTGGATCTCTCATCCAATACAGCTACCTCAATATGAAACATAGCCAACCAGGAAAGACCCTACACCAAATAAATAGACCTCATCTGGTGGGGTAAATGAGACTGAGCTGTGCTTTAAACAACATCACAAGCATACTTGTAATCTTGGAGGGTACCAGGGCTGTCTCCTGGCTTGCAAAACAGGCCAGGAAATGCCTTACACTAAGTGGGCAAGGGCTTGTTTTCCCAAGGACCACCTACCAGCAGCAAGAGCAGCAATGATGGAGTAACCGTCTGAGGAATGAAGGGGAGTTGGAGATCTAGCTGGGATTTATTTTGATCTGGTTTGTATTTCTACCATTCAGCCCTTTTGTGAGACATTTTGCAGTCACTTGTGCAAGGCAGATGTCTGCACCTTAAAAAAAAAGTTGGTAGAAAAGAACATTGTGTTTGAGAACTGCAGATTTTCAGCAAATTTTTTGAAAACGAAACCTCTCAAGATAAGAAACTGAAGTCTTCTGTCCAAGGTCCATGATGTAGAAATCCAAGCTCCCAAAATGAACCTAACAGTGTGTCAGTCTGACCAGGGAGTGTCTTACCCTCAGCATAAAATGCCGATCCGTAACTTCCAGCCCCTGAATTCCTTGCTGAGAACAGGAAGCAAGTAAACCAATTAACCAGTGTTCTGTTAGAAGATATTTATATGAATTATTTCTAAACTATGCTGACTAAATGAAAAAACTTCTTATTGGTACCAACCTAAGGGATGTCTGAACCACTTGCTTGGACCTAAAAGGCTTGGCTCCATGCAGTAATCTGCTTATCTGACTCTGCATTCCTTCAGGCATCTCTGGAAGGAGGACTGCTGAGATCCCAAATATTGTTTTCAAGAGCAAATTTCCTTCCCTTCTGTATGTCATACTACCTCTGGTGTTTTATTATCCTCTTCTCATTTGTCTTTTGAGGATATATCTTCTTCCCCTTTCTTCACTTTAAAGCCTTTCTCTCTAATCCTGCTAGCAGATTTCCCCTCTGGATAACCTGGAGTGTCTCCAGCCCACACCAGCTCCTCTTTCAGAGATGCCTCACATCACATGAATCTAACATTTCTTCTGTCAAAAGTTTGTTTTCAAAATCCTGCACTCCTTTTGTTTGACTTCACAAAGAAACAGCTGGCTGAGGGCAACTTATGTGTTCCCACTGCAGTACATGTGTTTTACAACACTGGATTTACCACTGTTGTCTTTCACAACGTTAATGTGTGCCACTGCCACAGTTTGCCCTGGCATCCTGCCTTCTGCTGCTGCTGGCTGGCTTCTTTGCTTTTTTTAATTCTTACATGGGTTTTTCTATTACTGTGTCATTAAAATTCCTACTGAACTTTCCTGTTGTGCATTAAACAACATGACTGTCTTCAGCTAATTCCCAGTAGATATTCAGGTCTGTTTGTCCCAGTTCTGCAAGAAAAAGACTACCTGATAACTCTGATATCTAAGTATGCCAAATGTAGTGAAGAATGTGGATGACATTTATTGACAAACTGTCAAGCTCACATGCTCGATTTTCCTGGTACCTGCCGCCCACAGCTGATGAATTCCTCTTTAAATATTTCTTGTTTTGCTGTTATTTTATTTGTTCTGGCCTTTCACAGCCCAGAACAAGGGTTGAAGGACAGACACACTTAAGATCCCTGCATCCACTCAGCAAGAGCTGCTACTTCTAACTTCTTGATGCTTCATTCCTGGTGAGTGAAATCCAGAAGCAGGCTTTCACTGGGGCTGGCAGGCACCTTGAACCAGCAACTCAAAAAGCCCACTGCATGTGCAGACCCAAAGCTGGAATCAGCTTTAGGCATTTCCACAGCTGGGCAGCTGCTAAGGGAGGGGGGACTGACCGAGAGCAGGTACCTGGTTTAGGTACCTGGTTTAGATACCTCAATCCTCCCTTTTCTAACTCATAGTTAGTAAGAAATTCTGAAGAGTAGCAAAAACAAGCACAGCACTGAAATGGTGCCTTCTCTTATTTTTTTTTTCCTTCCCCCAACTCATATTGGGTTTAGGGGTTTGAGTCCCTCCCTGGTCCTGTTCCAACTCCATGAATGCTGAGGCTTGTATTCCTTCAGGTGCAACAGGAAATAGATGCTAATATGTTCAGCCTTCTCGGTCTTTCAAGTCATAGAACATGTAATTCTACACTCCTGCAATATTATATTTGGCAAGGTTTAAGGCACCATCATAGCCCATAAACTACTAAGGAAAGAGAATTTGTGATTAGGCGTTTCTGAAGGCAGAACCCCACCATACATTTTGGAGATGCTTGAATTTCACATCTCTGCCTTTCAAATATTCAGCATAAACTGAGGTCCATTTTAGAAAAATATCTGCTCTACTGCACTTATAATCATTTGGTGAGCTGGAACTAAAAGCAAAGTTTGCTGGTTTTCCACAATTGCATGTTGCACAATTCTCTCATCTTGGTTTAAACCTCCTGCAACCCAGTGCAGTTTTCATTTCTATCCCATTCTGCTCACTGTGGTTTTTTTTCATCAAAATGGACAACAATCTTTTCCAGCAATGTTTAATGAAGTTGCAAGTAACAAAATATTCCTTTATGAGGAGTAAATCTTTTCTTCTTCAGCTATGTGGGGCAGGCCGTGGAGGATACTAACTGCAAAACAGACCAAGAGTTATGCAAATTTCAGATAAACAAAGCATACTTTGTTGAATTGAATTTGAAATGTTGATTAAATTCACTAGTGAGGTTTGTTTCCAGCATGAGACCTTTCCATAACGTGTTCATTACAAGGGAGGGTGCTGACCCAAGCACTAGACTCCCCATTCACATAAGTTTCTATTCTGCAGCTATATATAGGCACAGATGGATGTAGAGGGGCCAGGACTGTCTGTGTGGTCTGTGAGTTGTCTGGGCCTTGGCCAGCTCCACTCCAGAAGATGGAAAACCATGTTAAAGTTGAGCCACATCCAAGCCCATGAGACCTGCTGGGAGCTCTGCTCTTCCATTGCTGTCACCTTTCGGACCAGAGCTGGCTTGTGTTTGCCTAGCCTGGTGCATGAGCATAAGCATCCAAGCTTTGGATGTTTCCCTCCATCCAGAAAAAACATAAGCCATTGCAATCTGAAAGAATGCACTTCAGAGTTTAAGCGATGATCAGTACCGTGCACAGAGGGCAAATCCTCATTTCTGACAAACAAATAAGGAAACAGAAATGTCTTGTTTGTATACCCAGACAGTGCAATGGAAACACAACTCTAATTCTCAGTGCAGCCTTTGCAGGCATGCACTGCCCTGGGAAAAAGACTGGAAGTGTTCAGCCCAACAAAGGATCCCAGGCAGGAGAAGGAGGGAATGGGTTACTGTGCTCCAGCTACATGAAGCCACTGCTTGCAGTCTTCCTGTTAACATTGCAAACTCATGGGACAGGGTGTCAGCAGGTAATGCTGCACTTGCTCTGAGTTGCAGCATCCAGCAGGAGCGCAGCAGGAGCTGCAGCTATTTTCCCAGGGACACAGTGCTGGCACAGAGCTTGCTGCAGCATCCACCTTCCAGCTCCATGAAGCTGGTGAAGGTCTCCAGACAAGTGAGGGTAAGGGCTGCCTGCAGCTCTATGGGGCTCTCAGAAAGAGTGCTGCACTCCCACCAGGCAGTCAGGCAAACAGCCATTCCTGCATGAGGACACAGCCACTGCGTTCTAAGCAAGCTTTGCCACTCTGACACTTTTGTATGCTTGTTTACCAGCAGGAAGGAGCAGTGGCATGCACATCTGGGCACTTAGTTACACAGCGTTTATTTCAACCACCAGTGAAAAGCATTGGCTGCATTACACATTGGTCAGTACGATGTAAACACGGTTAGAAAAGGCCAAGTATCAAGTCTCATTCCTGCTTTTTTTTCAGGTACCTGTCATGCAACTGTCTCTGCGATTCATCTTAGGAGAGATTAGGGGTTTTGGACCTCTCTTTTCCTTTTTGCATGGTGAAGGCACACAGGCTAGATTCTTCTGGTCTGCTCTTTCAAGCTTCCCCTTACCAGCATGGCAGCATTTCTTTTTCCTGGAATTCTTCTTACTTTAACCTTGGCAGCCATGGCTGCATCCTATATCCCACATAAAGTCACACCAGAGCCCTGTATAATGCATTAATACTTCCTTCTCTCTTCAGCCAAACTGGGATGACAACATTGTGTTCAAATTATTTTTCAGCTTCTGCTACAAATCCTTCATTTAATTTTAATGCAAAAAAAAAGTCATTAGAGACAGAGCTTGCTCTGAGATACTTTCTTTACATACAGTAATAATTCTGATTTGCCCAACTGTACAGAGTCATAGGCTTGGATGGTAATGAATCCTCAGAGTGCTAGAAAAGGAAGATTTAGTGACTTAGGGATTGATCTGAACAAAAGGGTTGCAGCTGCACCTAGCTAGGCTGGGAAATCCTGGGAGTGCCTGAAGCCACAGAGCACTCCCAATATAATAGCTGATGTTCAGTCACCTCTCCTGGCATCAAGGCACACACTGTGTATCAGTCATACTACCTATACATCCTTTGAAGCAGGCATTGTTAAGGTCCTTCTAGGGAAGACCCAGACTGTTGTGACCTTTATCACAGGGTGGCATCACTGGGACGATGACCATGTAAAGATCTGGGCACTGGGCACCAGAGCTGCCCTCACTGCAGGCAATGTTTTAGGCCTGGGTTCCCAGTGGGAGTCCTGGGTGGCCAGAGCAGGCAGGAGGACAGGATGGGGGATAGCAGCCACTGGGCCAGCCTGTGAAGAACAAAGGTCCCATAGCCAGCTCTGCTGCAGGCTTGCCATGAACATCTGGAGAAGGGTCTTGGCAACAGCAGTGAACTCCATCTGTGCTCTGGCCAAAACACACACACACACACACACATACAAGCAAGGGAGTGCTTTGGGCACAAGCCAAGGTGGTGGTGAGGGGGCACAGTAGTGGCCAAGAGCAAAGCATCTTTCACCTTGAGCCATAAGTGTTTCTCTTCTACAGAGGCTTATTTCATACAGCTTTTTCTGAAGTACTGGACTTTTTTGAAGTGTTGGGTTTTGTTGGGCATGTTGGGGGTTTTTTTGTTTGTTGTTTTTTTTAGGAAACTATTGGTATTATACCCGGAGGAGGTACTAAACTTGCCTTCATTGCACCTGCTTGTTGGAAAGATGCAGCTGGGCAGCAGACAAAATTCCCCAGATGGATATCAGGAAAACACTTTATTGGAAATAAAGAGGTAGACCTTCAACATTAAAAAAGAAGGGAAAAAAAAAAACAAACAACCCAGTCATGGTTCTTTTAGCAGAATTCCTATAAGATAGCAGAGATATTATTAGTAAAAGACAGGTATCAGCAGAAAAATGTTCACAACCTAGTGCTGATGATTTAAGAGTAGTCAGGGATTCAGCAGACATTTTAATGTGCCAGCAGCAGAAGGCTTAAAAATAAGAGAAGTCTGTGATTTAAAGGGAAAGTTATAAATGTTAAAACATCAGTTTGCATCTCACTCTCTTTCTTCCTTGCTGGGTCTGTCGCACACCTATGAAGTGTAGGAGCAGGATTTTTTCTTTTCCTTTTTCTTTTTTTCATTTCAATGGAAAAGTGAGTCTGAGAGTCAGCACATTCACAGTCACAGAGTGAATCCTACTTCCTGCTAGGCACATCTTTCCTGGTGGTGGTTTTCCTGGAAGGGGCAGGTCAGCCTCCACACTGCAATAGCACAGCAGGGTGCTCCTGCTGCCCCTGAGTAGTGGGCAAAGGAAGTCGTAAAAAGCCCTTGCTGATGTTTTCCAGAAAGCAGCTATAACCAAAGATGAAGATTTCTCCTGTAAAAATGACACCTTGAACTGTGCTTCATGAGATCTTAGTCAAACACCCTCCTGGTGCAGCCTACCCTGAAGGACACATTCACTGCCAGCAGAGACTAGGTCAGTGCAGCCCAAAACGCACCGTGCCTGTGCCTGCAGCTGTGCATCTGGCACATCCACCCGGACCACCACCAGGAGAGCCAGAGGGTCAGCAGACACGCTGTATATGCTGCTGTGGGCAGCAGCCAAAGGCAGTGTCCACAGGTGTGGAGGACTGAAGTGTCTGCACACTTGCTGTGCTGGTGCAGGGCCATTGGGTGTTCGGTGCCTGCAGATGGTGCTATTTAATTGTTAAAATGACTCCACCTCCCCATCATAAACGGATGCAGGCTTTGCTTTGCAAGAGCAGCGCTGGTACTGCAGAGCTGCAGCCATCCAGGGGTGCAATCCAAGTGATCCACTGGGGTGGATTGCTCCATGGACAACAGGAGCAGTAAATCATCCTTCTCTGTGACAATGCAGTTCCTCTTCCCACTCCCTGAATAGGAAAAAATACACAAAACACTAATATCAAGAAAAGGCCAACACCTGATGACATGATTTGAGCAAAACTTCCTCTGTTTCAGTGTCAGGGGGTTGCCCTTTTGCAGACAGCAAGACACTGTCATATTTTAGAAGCTCTCAGGTGCGGTTTTGGGTGCTCTCCTGGGTGTTTGCAGATACATATACTTAATCCTGAGGTGCTCCACTATTGATAAGAAGTACCAGTAGACCATAGACAAGACCAACTGCAAAAGCAGAAGAGATTCATTAGTTGAGCTGAAGCTTCCAGATCTGTAAATGCTCAGCACAGCTAGCAATGCCATTTTCTTCTGCAAGTTTCCCAGAATCTGCCTGACTCCCTAGTTGCCTAAAAGTAACTTTAAAACCTAGTTCAATCCCTTCTGCAGGAACACTCCACCAGCCTGAAAATGATCTTTCACAGAACGCTTAACTTGGCTCCTTGTTCTGTCCTTGGGACACAGCCAAGCCATGCAGCCATATGAAACACCCCTCGCTTACCAGAGGTGCAAAGGGCAAGATGTGCAAAGGATTCTGATAAATTCAAAGTGTAAATTTCCAGCCTCTTCCACTAGGGCTCCGTACCTTAAAACCACACCACCTTTTCTGCAGCCTTTTAGAAAAAGAGGAAGAGGAGGAAAGAGCAGGAAAGATAGGTGGGGAAAGGAAAGAAAACAACCCAGCAACCTTTAGTATCAAAAGCCTGCCAAGCTGGGATGGGGGGGGGGGGGGGGGAAGAAGTGGAATGAGGAAGAGGACAGAAAAAAAGTCCCTCAGTGTGAAATAACCTGGAGGTGAGCTCTGTTGAAGGTGTGTCAAAATTTCAGGTGCTTTCTGGCATTTGCAAACTTATTTGCAGACATGGTTTCATTCTTTCTTTTCAGGATGTGGGGAAGAAATGATTTGCTAAGCAGAAAGACATATTTGGTACCTACAACAAGGTTTCTCAAATCCAGCTGAGCTCAGGATCTCTCAGACTTACCACCGCAGTCTCCCTGCTTTGGAAGTCCTGTTGACATTTCCTACGGTGTTGCTGTTTCTGCTGCAGCTCAGCAGACTATCCCTCCTCACTGATCAAAGGTGTAATCCCTCCCCATCCTGGAGGAACAGGGCTTCTCCTAGAAGTGAAAGAAATTTAAGGATCTCTGATCCCCTACACTGGAGGTGCTGCACACTGTCACTAAAACACCCTCTTTTTAACACTTTGCTGGCTTGCCTTTTGAAAAGTTCCCCTCTGTATGTATCCCAAGTGGTCACAACCCAACATCTGAGAAACAACCGAGTAGCACAACCATAGCATTAATGCTATCGTAGAATATTTTTTTTAAACCTCACTGAAATCTTGGTTAAGGCATGACTATCCTCTGAAGTCAACAACAATACAGATTAGATATGGACTGAGGCATTGCACTAAGATACCTTATGGTATGGTGATAAGTTTGTAATCAATCAAATTAGTTGTCCTGGTTTTGGCTGGGTTTAGAGCACATCTTAAAACCTTGCCACCTGACAGCTGACCAAAAGCATTAGCTTATTGTAACACAACTCTAATATAAAAAGAGTTTAAGCCACAGACTTTGTCCTCAAACATACTCATCTTGATTTTGATGCCACAGATCATTCTGTGGTCTGGCATTAACAGAGCTGCAGAAACCCACTGCTGAGTTACTTAATTGTTGCGGCAGAAAATTTTACAGCCATTCATAACCCCAGAAGATCTTAATTCCTCACTTGAAACTATCAGGAGACGATTTGAAATATGCATTGACTTAACCAGTTAAGTGATGGTGTGAAGCTGACGAACAAGTAACTTCCACATGATGATGAATGATGAAAATGTAGTTCAGATCTTGAAATTACCAGAGAAAAAAATCGTTTCACTTCAGGCCAGGAATTCAATTTTTCTGCAACTGGGAGAGAGCCAAACATGTTTTCATTATCACTAAAAATCCCTGTTTACAAATCTAGGAGGATTTTCAATTCACGTACTTTTCCCGCAGTGACAAATTCTCCAGAGGGCTGAAATCCAGAGCTGGCTGGATTCTACTTATCTCCATCACCCTTACTGCCCTCTGTGAAAGGTCTTATTTTCCCTCCTTCCCACTGCTAGCTTGACCGTAAATACTTTTCTGAGGCCTTTGTAGGGGAAGTGTACAGCACCCCAGTTTAAAATAACAAGGTTATATGAAATCCATGTAGCCAAAGGCACATGTTAACAGTAAGGTATCTGATATGTCCCAAAGATTAATGGCAAGAGGCAAAACATTCCCCTGCTGAAATTTTATGATTGCTAGGAGTTCCCAGAAAGATCTTTTCTTAGCATAATGCTATCCATGATTTTTTATTTATTAGTACTACTTTCTGAAGGAAATTCTAAATTAATTTCTAGTAAAAATGGTGCATTGTGATGTGAGCAGAATGTTTATGTAGGACAGCTCACCCACATTCATAAAGGGTGCTCAGATAAATATCATACATAGACAAATTCAAAAATATGCCCTTAGAAATATGAATTTTATCCCTACTACCCTCCCACTGTAAAATAAATAAATAAATAGATATCCAATGTCATGGGATCCTTGGACAATGGTAATATTTTGGAGAACATGGTAGATAATAAACTCAGTACAAGCTCCAAGAGCAGCAGGGTGGCGAGGAGTATAGATCTGGAGGCGTGAACATTGGATAACAAAGAGGAACAAGAAGGTGGTGTTCCCTCTCAAAATACAGCATCATAAGGCCACCCCAGACTACCAGCTTTCTGTGTCTTTGCCAGACACAGAATTGTAAATTACAAGCACCCTGTGCTACCTGCTCACACTGAGGATGCTGGCATGAAATGGTCCATTTCTATGCCTGCAAACTGTCTTTGATTTCTAAACCACAGTGGCTGCAGATGACCTGCCTGTTGGGAATGGCTGCTGGCTTGTGCTAACCCTAAACTGGGCTCAGACATTGTCTGGCCAGAGCTAATCTGTCTCATTGGTCCAGACCAAAACCACACCAGACCCTGTGCTAACAATTTAACACCGAGGCAATCAAGTTCAAGCTCCCAGAAATGTTTCCTGTTTAATGTACTATTCTAGATGTAGTCAGTGTGTCTAGGCTTGATAGATGCACTGGGAGAACGATTTTGAAAAACGGGAAAAGGCTCAGAAGAAGGCCACAAAAGCAATTTTGTCTATAAAACTTAGTGAGATGCTCAAACAGCTTATTTATTAACTTTATTTAAGGAACCGAAAGGTGTTGACCATGATCTACAAGAGCCCATATAGAAAAAAGGATTTGCTGTAGACAACTACCCTATACTCCAGAAGTTAAAAAGCATGCTGATATCCAGGAGCTAGATAAATTCCATCTATAAATAAGGCACATTTTTAAGCATTAGGAGGATTAACTACAGAACAAATTAACAAGTGCTCTGATGTATTCTTCATAATGTGTGATCCTTAATTTAATTTTTTTCTGAATAAAAAAAATATCTTGTGGATACAACAGATGCTTGGGGGTTCATAAGGAAAGAGTATCTGAGTTTCTTTGACTTGTGTTATAGAAAAAGCCAGTTTAGATTATTGTACTGGTACATTCTGATCTTGAATCTGATTTGACAGATAAGACACCATCAATACCTCTAAAGTGTAAGTGGGCAGATTTCCTGCTGGATCTGTGAAAAAAAAAAAAAAACAAACAGAAAAAAACATTACATTTGTAGTTGTAATCCAAGCTGTGTAACCAAAGAGGAACAAATTAGGCAGAAATTGCTTTCCCTTACTGGTGCCAGCCACTGGCTAGAATAAAACTGCTGTGAAAAACAGAAGTCATTCTTGACATAGCTGTGCAGAAACTACCTTATCTTACCTATATGAATATGTTGCATCTGCCCTTTCTAACTGCTTGAAGAAAGCAAGATCCACTCTACATGGCACCTACGTCTCACTGAAAGGGCTGGAATTTCTACGCCAAGGAATTTTGCAAAATTTTTGCCCGAGAGATGTTTTCATACCCAACCCAACCCAAACACAGCACAAGCTAAATGGCATGCTCTACGTTACATCACATATAAAAATATAGCCACGATCCATATTATTGTTCTATGAACACAAAAATAGCTGAATTTTGAATAGGCTTTCTGCTTGGGTAGGAAACTGATGACACAGACAGATGGCTTTCTTACAACATCAACTTAGTCACGAGGCAAAGGTGTAGAGGAAAATTCATTGGAGGAAGTTGGAGCAGCAGAGCTCTTATCCTGTCCTTTTCTGTGCAGTAGTTTGTCTTCTGCCTAACATGAAGGGAAAGAGCTGGAGAGTCCTTTGGCCAATGACCACCTCCCATTTTCTTGAGTAGCTGGGGGAATAAAGCTACAGGTACCCAGTGTTGTCCCTTCACAGGTCCTCACCCCTGACCCATGAGGCAACCTGTAGTGATGGCAAGGGGAAAAGCCTGCACCATAACCTCTCCTGTGTATCAGGTCAGGCAGTGAGATGTGAATGTATGCTGCACTGTCCAGCTAACTTCTGCTCCCTTCTGGGACGCCACCAAAACCAACTGTGAGAGCCACTGCAGGGTCCCATCCAGACTCATTGCAAAGCACAATCTTTCTTGCTAGCTTCCCATACAGCATCCTGAGCCCTGATGTTGTGGGATGGGAGATCTCTGGGCTCTCTTAGGTTACTGGGCTGCCAGGTAGTCCCAGTTGCCAGCACCATTTGCAAAGAAGTTGCAAGCAAAAAGCATTGGCAGCTGATTCTGTCATGTTGAGACATCAGCCAAATGCCCTATAAGCCTACTTGCTTTAAAGAGGTCTGTAATCTTTGCTTTCCAGGTCTTCAGCAGTAGACATTGAGATGATGTTACAAGCTAAGTATCAATTCCAAACTTATCTGGAGCAGCATAATGGAAACATGAATGAGTAACAGCTGAAAACAGGTTAGCAAAAAGAAGTTTGCTGTGATTTCCAGATGAAAGCCTGGAAGAAATACAGTTCATATCAAAAAACGTTTTTATTCCATTACACAAATTACCTCCACACCAGGAATTAGCTAGATATGTAAAGATACCTCCTGCAAAACTTCAAACATAAAAATGGGGTGGGGAAGAGGAGAGCAATCCCTGCAAATCTTATGGGGTTTAAATGGTTTGGTTATATTAATTTGGTTATTGGGAATCCTCATCTTGAAGCAACATCCCTCTGGATCTGTGATACCGCATCCTGGCTCTGCACACTTCTTGAGTATCCTCTGACTGGTACTCCATAATGATGACAAACTCCAACCCCTTCTCCACCCACTGGAGATTGAAAGGACTTTAATGCTGTAAATAACTTTTTAAAAACGAGATTCCTCTGAACATTTACATTTTCTGTTGGTGGAAGGTGTCAGGTTAATGATTCATTTATAATAACAAAAAGCCACCTCAGAAGACAAATTTTCATCGCCTTATTTCCGTCACTGTTAGTACACAGAACTAATCCAGGGTTTATCTCCACAAGTATTTATGATTTTTGTAGTTGGGTGTAATCTACTCAGTCAGTAATTAAATACCTTAATTTTTTTTCACAGATACACTATACACTTCATATTGTATGACTTATATTGTATAGGTTGTCTTAATTTGGTGTCATATTCCTTTTATTTTCTGTTGCAGTAGGCGTTTCAGGATTGCCTAATGCCTTCTAATGTTGTATTATGCAGCAAATTATTTCTGATACTTTCTAGATGGTTATTTAGATGAAATAAAACATATACTGAACAATAAGGAATTAACCTCTCAGCATTAACTTAGCATGAAATAGCTGATATTTACTAGGACCACAACCTGCCTCCTAGGGATTTCATGTACCCAGAACAGGTTTCCAAAACTACTCTTCTCAGTAAGCAGCCATTAAAGCACTCTAATCCCAAGTGGTGCAGTAGAAATAAGAGAAGCTTTGCAGCATGTTTAAAGACATTATCCTAATTCCCAATAAATCCAACTGAAAAACAATATTAAATTGCTAACATGTCAGCCAAGAAACAAGCTCCATCAGCCAGGGCAGCATAAGCCAGTGCAGGAGGAGCTTCAGCTTTTGCCTGGGAGGTCCATATCAGTGCATAGCACCAAACTTCACAGCTCCCTCCAAAAGTATTTTACCTGCATGCAACAGCAAAAATTGGTGGCTAAATATCTGTATTCCTCCAAAGCCTCACCCTTTTCTGGGATGTGTCACATGCATTTCAAAGTGTCAGACACATGGCTTCTCCAATGCATCTTCCACATGGTCATGTACCAGAGGTGGGTGTTTTATGGTAGACATGGCAGGCGTGACCTCCACAAACACAAAAAGCACCTTCCCCCTGTCACACTCAGCCAGACACTGCTGCTGCTAGCCCACTGTCCCTGTCAGCCTGCAGCATCCCCAGCCACATGCCAAGGCTGCGAGTGCTACTGGCCTGAAACCCAGCCTCAAAAGATCAGGGTTGCATGTTTGTGGCACCTCAGGGAATTTTAAGTCAAGCTCAGCTTAACAATCAAAAGAACAGGGCTGTAACAGCCTCTCATCTCCAAAAGCTGAGGCAGGTTTGTGAGTATCTCTGTATTTGAGCCTGAGTTTATCTATTGTCTTAAGGATCTTTCCCAAGAGAACTGGATAAAGAAACTTTGATGGGGCCATACATTCTTGGACTGTGAAATATTTTCTTTCATTCATTTATTGCATTCATAAATAAAAATGCCTCATTAACTGCACAAATGAATTTTCTCTCCAATTATGTTTACCTTCTATTATATATTTTAATACAGAAAATCAAGTAAGCGCAGACATAAAATACTGCACTCTGTTGAACAATCTGTATTTACCTAAAGTATTTTTTCCGAAGTCCTTCTTTGTAATGCTTTAAAACATTCAAGTTTATTCCTCTTCAGAAGCATCAGATTTCAAAATCTTCAGCAGACTGGAACATTCATCCTTCTAATGACTAGTAATATAAATTCTGCAAACACAGAACTATTATTCATCACAGAGCTCTCTTAGCTCTGCAGAAATGAATAAAATAATTTCTTGAAATACACACATAAAGCAAACCCATGTCTTGGAATGTCTGTGGGTACATGAGATAATATCATAGGCACAGATCTATTCAAGGGGAAGATGTTACTTGCAGACATTGATATTTCTGGCTGGTACTTTGAGAACAGTGGAGCAAGAGGCTGGGTTGGGAGATAAATTTTCCCCAGATCTCTGGATAATCTCTTTTGAGTATTTCTAGCATTTTTGTAGATGTGATCAGTTAAAGATATGAGAGGCAACACTTCTAGGGAGAGATAATCTAATTTGTTAGAGCTCTTGCTATTAGATCATCGCATTTGCTGTGACAGTGTCCTCAGGAAAACAAGCTGGTAACTCTTTGTGGGTGTTGCTTTCCAAGTGTGAGAGTGTGAATCTCTATTATGCTCCTTCCACAGACAGGGACAGGGCTGGGGGGGAAGCAACTTGTTAAAGATGCTGCAGTAAATCACTGGAAGGGCTGTCTGCACCCAGACCTCCCTGCTGCTTGCTGGTTTAGCAGAAGCCTTTACTGACATCCTTGTAAAATTAAAACTTACAGCCTCATTCCTTCAAGTAGTTACAGACACACTAAACTTCAGGCACAGGAGCGGTCCCATTAAAGCGAATATGCATACTTGCATGCTTCATGTTGAACATCTCTTTTGCGGAAGCTCCAAACCACCCCAGACATCAAACCCAAGTGTAAGAGACCCAGAGCAGAGTCACTGACTGTGGACACCTATTGTAGTCCCTCTGCTCTGCACTGGCTGCCGCCTGATCTGCTGACAGGCTCTAAAGCACTGTCTCTGGCCACAATTACATTACCTGGGGATGTCCCTGGCTGTTTGGAAAGCATTAAAAGCTGGAATTCCTATCGTGCAAGAGGCAGCAAGGGCTTCACAACACAACAGGATGATAGGATTTGCCCTTCCATCCCTAGGTCTGGCAAAACCCACATCTCACCAGCTCTGGAGCCCACTGCCAAAGGTATTGACCATTGAAGCTTTGGGTAGAAGTTGTGGGAGCTGTGGATTTGAATATAGAGATGGAATATGCTTGAACATGTCTGTCTGCATTTCTTATGCCTCTGGGTAGCTATTTCCTGCATAGGCTGTTATTTAAAATAACAGATAGAGAATTTAGACTTAAAAAGCTATATTTTTTTACTTTAATCTAAAGACATTAATATCATTAAATGATGTTTAATGGAGAAGTACAAAAAGAAAACACATTTAAAGGCATCTGCTATGCATCATTAGTGATTATCTTTCAAACTTAGACATTATGAGTCAAATTTTCCTCAGTCAACCTGACTGACAGTTAATGAAACTGCAACCACTTTGGTCATGTAAGCCTAAATGCATTTGTGGAGCTCGAATGGTAACCTGCAAAGTCCCATCTGGCTATGAGCCTCCCTGGGGCAAACAGAGAATAAGAATGAATGGGAGTAGGAAGAGTAGGGAGTAGGAAGTAGGAAGAGTAGGACAGTAGGGAGAGTAGGGAGTAGGAGTAGGAAGAGTAGGAAGGAATTCCTTCCTACTTCATATGGAAGTAGGGAGAAATTGGTGAATAAAATGCAGATGGACACAAGCTATGATACCTTATTCCCCAAAGCTTACAGGAATCTTTTTAGCCACTGTACAACATAGCAAAGATTTCTATCTGTTTTCTTTCTTTACAGACTCAGGACAGTAGAGCTAAATTCACAAAAGAAATCCACATACCATTTGAACCATTTTTCTTTTCAAGTTATATTTTCTAACAAACAGTTCTAAATTTTGCCACAAATAAATCTGACCTGAAACCAGGAGTTGTATTCATTTTGGACTTTTTTCATGTCCAAACCACTGATTTAAAGCAGTTTGGGTACAGCTGTATTAGCATTCTGTGAATTACTTTGTTGTGTAGCAGACTGCAAAAAGAGCAGTCTGAAGGATGCATTAATAATAATGAAGTTGATGGTGTGATGTGATAGTAAAAGCTGGTTTAAGCAGTGTTATTTGGGGTAATCATAATTAGCAGTAGCCATTTAAAGGTCCCAGCATGAGTTTTGTAAGTAGAAATGTTAACCCTAGGTTCTTGACCAGTTTCCAACATAAGCAATTACGTTCTTCCCACAGTTAGTAGTAAACAATCCCTTGTCGCTTCAATTAGACATGGTATTCTTCAGTTTCTCTCTGAGAGCTGTTGAGTAGCATTACCAGTGCTGTTATGCGGCTGCTGTGTTACAGCTGAGCGGTCCCAGTATTTTAGTTATAAATGAAGTGTTCCCTGCTTGTAAAAGGCTTCTGTAGAGTAGTCTCAGAGCACTGCATAAATCAATAAGCAACAGATGCACTTGATATTGTACACTGACTTGAGGGCAGGAGAAAAAAACAGAAGGGAGGAACACTACTGGCAGAAAGATAACACAAGGATATGAATACAACATGCGCACCTACCCCCATGAATGTACTCAGGGGAAAAGGGCAAAGGCAAGTAACAGTGGGCTTGGTCCCAGAGGACGAAAACAATAAAGTCCAGAAGAACTGATTTAAGACTGAATCAACCACACAGTATCCAAAGGGAGCTTTCTTTCTCTAATTTTAGGCATGGAAATAAGGACAGCTAGTCCCCATATTCCCTTTGTAATGACTGACAAAAAGAAGAGAGCTACAAAAAGCAATATAACCAATATCAATTCTTTGTGTTTCTACAAGATTCCTTAAATTTGTTGATTTCTTGCATGTGGACTGACAACCTTGTTACCATGGTTAAAAGTCCTTCACAGCTGCAGTTAAGGTAGGAAGATCCTCAATTTCTTAAGAACCGTTTGAAGCAGAGGGGGTGGAACTAGATGATTTTTAAGGTCCCTTCCAACCCAAACTCTTTGATGATTCTATGAAGAAATCTTACCACAACCTAAACAGTTCTTGAATACAATTCTATACCCCAGGGGTGTTCTGCAGCAAAATAGTAATGTGACTACATCCCAAGAGATCTCTAGACAGACAACTATTAGTTATAGCCAGAATAAAAATGAATAGAAAGGACACAGTGTTAGGGACAAAATGTCAACAAATAAATATCTCTGGTTTGTCTTGGCAACATGGATCACCCTACCAAATAACCTGAACTCTTGTATTCTGTCCACGTTTCTTCTACTTTTCTACTCAGTCTTTTTTGTGTAATATTGGAATTCCACAAATAGAAACATCCTGCTGTGGTTTTGGACTATATGTAGAAGAAGGAAAACACTACCAGCACATCATCTGTGAGGTCTAGTTTATTGCTGGTGAGGTGGTGGTAAGGTAGTCATAAGAGTTTTGTTTTTTTCATTCTCATAAAAGGCCTTGCTGTTGCAGAAAAGCTGCTCATATGCCTATCAGATTACCTCCTACTGTTTTTCTGGCTCTTTTCCCCTAATACTTGACATTCCCATTGGAGGCCTTTGAATATTCTGGGTAGCATTGTCCCAAACATCCATTTAATATTATAACCCCATTTGAAGAAAAAACTGCTACAGAGGACAAGCAGTTGTCAAGAAATGAATGGTTTCATCCAGAGAAAGGAAGGCAAGTGATGGAAAGTAACGTTCCTGTTTATTTGTATCTTGTGGTGATGTAGACAAGATGAAAATGTTTTGCAACAGGCCTGCTTCCACCTCTCCTGCTGAGAGGGATAAATGGATCTTAGAATCTTTTTCCCCTTCATTCCTATAGTTGCAGAGATACGGTTTTATTCAGGACCTGAGGAAGATGGAAGGGGGTCTTAATGCAGAAAGAGCAGGACACTAACTGTAATATATCCCAGAAGTCCATTTGTCCATTCATTCCAACACTTGTAACTTCAGTACTTACAGGAAAGATGAACTCTTCTGCCCTGGTCAATAGAGTGTTGAATGGTGTGGAATAAATGATAGATCACCTATACAACTCTAAAGATATCTACCCCAAATGGTACCTAATCTACAGCCAGCAGGGAAAGGAGATAAATTTACTTTACATTTAGATAATAGTGTCAAAACAAAAAGGTAGAGAAATCAGCTGGCAAAGAGCATAGGAAGCGAACATGGAGATGAATATTAAGAAACCAGTTGCCCATACTTTCTGTAGGACTGTAATGACCACAGATGATTACTGTGCTTGTAACTGGGTAATCCCCTCTTTGGAACAGCACAGGAAGGGTCCTGCTGCCCCTTTAGCCAACAAACCTGTCTAGGTGGTGGTCCATCTCCACCTCAAAAAACAGAGAAGCAACAGATATTCCTGGTGTAGTACCTGACATAGGCACAAACAATGGTAAGTAAAAGCAGATTTTTGCATATTTTCTTTGAGTTTCACTGAAAGGTAAAACTCAGGATCAGGGAAGAGATGACAATGAACTTCTCTGAGGCTGAGGAAAAAGGTAAGCTGTGCCATATTCAGATACATAGTTTCTCACAGTTCTCTGTGCAATTAGGTAATAAATACATAGGAAGGGTGTGTCTTCTCCAGGAAACCTGGTTGGGTTAGGCATAAATTACAATAGCGTCACTCCAATAATGAATAAGAAGCACATTTAACACTAATGAGACAGCAGAACGGTAAGGGATGCAATTGAGGAAAAATTCTTCTGTTTCTCAAAAGCAAAAAGTGATGTCCATATTACCATTAAGGCATTATACACAAAAACCTCCAATAAATTGCAGGTCTAATTTGCAGGTCTCATCACTCAGGCCTCAGCAGCCCTAGTGCCAGAGCTGCATATTACTGGATCCCTCAGCAGAGCTGGCTCAAGCTGCAGTGATGCAAAGTCTCTGCCAAATTACTGAGATCATGTAACCTTGTTAATTTTACCAGTATGAGGCAGAGATACGCTGTTTGCTGTCCCACACTGCATCTAGCCTGCTCCCCTGCAACCTCGTACACTGCCAGAGCTCTTCTGTTACAATGATTCTTACAGTGTCTGTGTGGTTCTGTACTTGATCATCAGACTAGATGGAGGGCCAGACAGGAATATAATCCTCACTGCGTTACCTGCATCCCCTTCATCTGAACAATAGTCCTGAACAATATCCATGACATGAGGAAGAGAAGACAGCTGGTGGGGCTTTGGCACATGGAACTAGATCTCTCTGGACCAGCATACACCACTGAGCTTAGGGGAAATCCTGGCTATGCGACATTCACTGGGGCTGCTGCTTATAACTCTGTGCAGAAATGAGAAGGAAGCAGTAAGTCTTTCCACACATACTGCATTTCTTGAATTTTTCACATTCAACCGCTTTTGTTCTAGGCTTTCTGCAACCCTTGATATCCCATCCTCAGAAATAATCATCTCAACACTGTTTAAGTACAAGCAGACATTAAAAGGATTTAATTAAAAGAAAGTGGAAACCGGAGGTGGCGGGGGAGAGGAGGGAAGAGAGAAAGAAAAAAGAAAAATAAAAGAACTTTGGACCTGGAAAACATGGGCAACAGAGAGCAGTGGGGGAGAAAGTAAGGAGACAGTTTAGCAGCTAGGACTACAAATCCTTCTCATTACCTTACAGTGCTTCCTGAATCATCTCATCTCCATTACTCCAAGATACGATCCCTGGCAGACTTGGTGCTACATTACTGACTTGGTCTAGAAAATGTGGCTGGAGAGGATGATTAAAGGTATGAGGGATGTCAGGTGCTGAAGAGCCAGGGAATGACTTTCCTATACACAGTGTGTGTTTACCACCTGAAGTATCTCCCAATGCCCATCCCACTTCACAAGTGTGGCATACAAGAGAAGAGCAAGAAACTCTGCTTCAAGCTGTGAGCAGCAGTCACCCATAACGTGCTTCCCATGGCCAACCAGGCAGCTCCCACTTCCCCCAGTACACTTACTCCTGGGCCACCACAGAGCAGCCAGCCTCCAGGATGGGGTGCACACCTGGGCCTTGCTATCTGGTTTCAACCACAGGTTTCTATTCTCCTTGAGCAAGAAAATGAAGCCACCATCCTCCCCCCAGCTGTGTTCCTCCACTGGGTTATTTTAGGATGATTGCTGCTAGCATCTCTATGCTGCCTGGGCTAGCTCTGTGGCAGATGTCTTTCTGCAAAGGTCTCTGCACTATACCTCTGATTCAATGCCTGGGCATCAGTAAGAGACAGACAGGGATGAAAACGCATCAGCTGCCTTTGGGCGCTTTGGGGCAAACTGGTTCCCAGCACTGGCAGAGCTGGTCTCCAGAACAGCTCTTTTGCTACCAAGACTCTGGACAACTGGGTAGAAAGAGACTTTAGCAGGGAAGCCATCTCAGGGCTGGTACAAGGAGCCATACGGCACTGTGCTGAGCTGCAGTGCAACTGTGTGAGCTGTGATACACAGACTGAGGCTGAAGGAATGATAGGTGAGGATAGAAAGTGTTAAGTAGAGGCCCAGGCTAGTTTCTCTTCATCAAAGCGTTTTCCTGTGTGTATACACACACATGCACACACACGTCTGTCTGCATTCAGGTGTTTTAATTGCTCCTATAGACCTCACAACAGCCAAAGGAACATTTCTGGGACCAGGGATCTGCAGGATTTCCTGGGAACCTGAGGCTAGAGGGCCAGGCAGTTTCCCAGGAGATGTTGGGGATCAGCAGGTGGAACAGGCCTGACCAGACCCTCCAGACAAGTAGGGAGGATCAGGTGTACATGTTTTGGGCAGAAGAGCCTCCCTGTGAACTATTTGGCTCCGTCAGAGATCGGAAGCGGTGTAGAATGGAGCAGTTGAAGAAGTAGCAGAGGTATCAGTGCTACACTGCACTTGAAACATTTTCAAAAGAGGGTGGAGAAAACATGGGAAATGAGCCTCTCACCTGGGCTCTGGTAAGCTCTGGTGGCTCTGTCCTCAGTTTTAGGACCTTCCTGTGGTCACCTGGGAACAAGAAGACACTCAACCATGCTCCTCAAGGGCCTTCTCTCCCTCAAGGCTCTGGTCCTTATCCTTGGGATTCCCCTTTTTGGGGGATCAGGTGGACTGGCTCTGTTACTGAACCACCACTGCACTCATGCACCTCCTCATCTTTCGCACTCCAGTCAGGTTTCCTGTAGCACAAGCAAGCTTTCCCTGCCCTGATGCTGGACAGGCCACTGACAACCTCAGTCCTCTTGTAGGTCTTCTAAGGACAGCCAGCCTTGTCTCTGTGCCGTTCCCTCACTGCCCCTGCTGAAGCATCTCTGCAACAAGGATTCAGAAAGCGGCACCTTGCTGCAAAACAGCCTTCCTACCCAGAGCCCTGGCAGGACTAATGCTGCTACCTCTATCTCTATCCAGTGTGGACTCCACCAGACAAGACTGGATCAGGAAGATAAGAATGTTGTATACAATGCATGGATGCCTTGCATTGGTAATAAGGTGCTGTCTTCGGAAAATCCGAAGTCTTTCAGTGGTGCAGAAATCTAATACAAAACAGGAGGTCTCATTCAAAGAAAAGCAAAGAAAGGCACATGCAGACATCAGCTGCAAAGCAAGGTTCAGTGCAGATCACCACAGCTAACAAAAGCCCCGTGGAGGCAAACTTTAAAAAGAAAGTGAAAGCACAGGGCTGAAGAACAGCAGCCAGTGGAGGGCATGATTCTGGGTGGCAATGAGCAAAAGGTGTTGCAATAACTGTGGATATTTAGATTGGGACAGGCAATACTGATCCAGTATAAAGTCTATTGACAGAAAGTTGATGCTTCGAAACTGGCAGAAGGGGTTTACACACAACTGGCATTTTGGATCATAGGTTCAAGGCTTTTTTCACCACGTACTAGATGTGTTTGAGTTTTAACACATCATCACATCACACCCTCACACTGCTGAAATATTCATATATGCTTAAATACATATGTACACATATATAAAGCAAGAGGCAACACCACCCCAGAAGTCTGCATCCTCTGAAGCCAGATACTGCAGCTGCCTAGTAATGCCTGGCAATTATCATCAGTAGATGGAAATACTCTCTTCTAGAAAAACAAGCAAACCTACATTTTGCAAGGAGAAAAATCCAACTGTGGAAATCAGTTTAAAGGATGTTTTTCAATTAAAAGCATTGTAAGGTACAATAAAATACCTAGAGGCTTTGTTAGAAGGCCCTAGATACACAGTTTTCAACTAGTTACTGCAAGGGAATGTGGGGAGCACCAGCAAAAACACCTCTGGAGAACCAAAAGCAACTTTCTGCAGCTTGGAAACTAACTTTGAACTGCAGGCAGCCACACCAGGAAGAAAGAAAGCATTTTATTTTATCTTTATTGTATGCACCCTATTTTGACAGTTTTCAAGACTGTTTGGGGAAAAAATTGATTTGATCTACCTGGATTCTCCACCTTCATATAGATATGCCATTTACTTTTGCACTGACAAACATTTTTTTTGTGTTTCTGCTTCTTACGGTGATCCTGATGTGTAATGTGTGCACTACACTCTGAGTTTGATCTAGGTGATAGGAAATAAGGAGCAGGTAGAGCTGATGAAGGGGCTACTAAAGATGATTGAGGGAGTACAAGGACATAAAGACAGGAATTTCTTTATAACAAAAGTTTTCAAGTTTGATTTGTGGACACTTAAATGTTTTCAGTTGGGAGGTTTCAGAATCTTGTAAATTGAACGTAAGTGCGCTGACAGTAGGCTGGCTTGGTCTGCTTTGACGGATCCCCTAAGAAGCAGTCTGTAGGTTCACAGAGATACCTTGACCACAAATGGAAAAATCCTGCTTTACAAAATGTCTTTCTTACATATAAGTGGGACAACCTAGGACAGATAGATAGGAACATGCATGCCACTAAGTCCAGCTCGAGTTGCCATGTGCCCAGTTAAAAGGCAGCTGAGTTAGCTGCAAAATTGAAAGTTGAGTGCCACTGGCTCTCCCTGACAGCCTTGCATGCTGCATAGGTTGAAGCTTAACTTGACTCAGGGAAGGATCTTTTGTGTGTAGACAGGATGGAGTTTGGGTCAGACTCGCTACTAAAATGAAACTTTGGCACCTGGCCTTATTTTTTAAGGCTGATACTGTCATTACCTGCTCTTCTGTTTCACATTTTCTTTTACCAGAAACCTATTGAGAGGTTGGGGTGAAACTTCTCTAGGTCTCAGGGATTGTGGTTTCATGTAGGCTGCATTTCTCTTCTCTTCTGGTGATGGATGGCAATCCAATTCCTATGTCACTTGTCCAGTGTAGCTGAGAAAATTATGTATTCAGTAAAATTCATTCCCCAAGTAGTGTAGTTGAAGGGATCCTGACCCTAAATTTATTCATTAGCTTAAATTGTCAACAATTTTCTGTAGCAATTGATTCCTTGACCCTCAAGTACTCAGGAGCTGTCAACATATGCAATGTGAGGTTAGCACTTACTGAATTATGGCAGTTATACTACCAGAGGTTTGCTTCTTTCTCCTGTGCAGAAGGTGTCCGCTGGTTTGAGAGAGACTTCCTACAGCTTACCATCAACTCCTTCCTCTGCCTCAAAATGCAAAACCAGTGGAACCAGGAGTGTTCTCAAAGCAGAAAGATTACTTTCAAGTCTAAATCACTGATGAAATTATCTTTAGGTCATAGCAAACCATCACAACGGGAACTGTGAGTCTGAAATCTTAAATTCCAATTCATAAATGATGACTGAAAAAGGAAAATGAGAAACATGAGCTCACTTGGACCTTATATGTCAGGATGTCAGCAGGTGAACAGCTGATGAAAATATCCCAAGATTTTTCAGGCCCATGACCACCTTATTTAGACAGGACAGTTGCTGGACAAAAGATTTCCTTTGTTCTGAAATTGATACACACTCTTCTTTCCAATCTCACCCTCATGTGCACATTAGACAAAAAAAAACCAGACACTGCAACTGTTGGGATACACAATAAGACCAATGGGCCAGTGTCTTTAGAATCCCGACAATTTTCCTGAGTCTAAGTTAGTCTGGCCCTGGTTAATTTGCTTGGCACCATTCACCTTGTTTCCACAACTTGCTAGGGAGCTGTGTTCATCCTCTTCTACCCATCCTCTGAAATTTCTCTGCTCTCTGAAGTGCAGTGCTGGTGTACAAAGGGCATGAGTACAGACGTGGGTGCCTTTTCTGCAGCTGAAGCCTGTTCTTCCTCAGGCTATGGAACCACTTCATATATGGCAATAAAAGGCTGCAAACACTACATGTATTCTGACAGCTGTAGAACCAGATTTCAGAGATATAAAATTTTCGTAATTCATATCTCTCTCTCTTCCTACATACACACGTTTTGTCTTTTGATAGCAAAATGTGGCCTGCAGTCTATGTAAAAGCATTGCTCACTAATGCTCTGTGGCAGGATAGCATATGACACATATTCAGTAAGTACACACATATCTGCCCTCCTGGCATAGAGCAAATAAGAATTCTCAGGCAGGGATAAGGTTAAATTACTCTAATGGCAAAGCGAAAAACATCTTAAAGAGAACTAATCTAAAGTGATGGTTTGTCTCTTTCACAGTGAGAGGGATATTTAATTGCTGCACACAGAACGGCATGCTTTTCTGATCCAATAAAAGGAATAGCTTCTTTCTGACCAGAAAAATTCAGAATCCTTTCCCCAAGCAAGACTCCCACTGAAGCAGGCAGTTGCAGAAGGAAGATTTGGCCCTCACTGCATGAAGCAAATAACCCATCTAATTCTCTAAGCAAGGCAAGCATACATGAAGGAAGCAAGCCTCTCCCCAAGACTTAGTTGTTCTCTTAAGTCTCTAGAAATGTTGATGCTTTGGCATCATATAGGACAGAAAGGTATGCAGATTTCTGAGCAGTGTTTATGCCCAATGCTGGAAATAAATAGGACAGCTTTACAAAACATCAGCAATTACATTAAAACATATAATTGCTAATGGCTCCTCTGTATATTTAGAGAAAGCATCTAACCATATTGTTTCAAATCTGACTATATTGTTAATGTATCAATAAACAATGACAAAATATACATCATCTCTAAAAGAAGAAAGTGCCTTGCACACAACATCTCCTTGCACAAAACGTGTTCGATTTATAGATCAAACAAATCAAGTTGCTTATATCCCTGCCTTAAGGGCAGTGTCTGCTTAAGGACATTGCTTGGGTAAAATATTTGAATGCAACCTAGAGCAAAGGTAAATATGTAGGACTAGATGGTCATACATATTCTCCTTGCATATGAGAACTGACAGGGTGTGGGGACTTCACTTGCCCTGGGAGACCTAAACATTTTACATAATGTGGTCATAGATGGATGGTTCATCTTGTCTCTTCTAAGCCATAAAACTAGAGGTTAAGAATTAATTTCAGGTTTTCTCCACCTCTACCCAAGATAGCACATTAGAAAGAACACTTTTCTATTGCATTTCTGGATGCATTAGACACCTGAAATTTAAAAATTTGCACTAATTAGCCTTTAAGTGCCTGATCATTAGAACAGAGAGCTATCACACGACAGCCATCTAAATGAAGATGCTGACAGAGAAGGAAAAGAAGGTTCTACCAGAAACTTTCTCTGTCATCCTACTGGAAGGGTGTTTCAAAGTAAAGTAGGTTGGTTTTTACCTTCACTACAGCAAAAGATGAAGGTCCATTTGCTCAGATGCTTTATCCTTCACCACAGTCAGGACATAATGTTCCTCCCAGTTCCAGGACTTTTATGCTTTCTTGTTCATCCCCAGACATTCAGGTATGATCTGGGGGGCTCAGCTAACAGGTTTCCTGGTAAATATAACCTTTACAATAATTTCCTGACATACACAGACCGAAGATCAACCTGGAAGGAATCCTGAAGATTCTGTCCTGTAATAGACAAGGGAACAGAACTTTTATTTCAGGGGCTCCTAGCTGCTTTCAGGAGCTCTATACTTGCTATAAAAGTATTACAAGATAAAGCTGCACACGACTTGTTACCATGAGGATTTAGCGCTCCTATTATATTATCTGCTAATTTAATCCAACCACCTGGAGCAGATGCCAGGACTCGTTCTGAACATCTGGGGTAGACCCAGCTGTAGAACCTGACTTGCATCCAGACTTAATGGTCTAGATTAGCACCAAAGGAATGCCTAGATCTGCCAATACCAGCAGCTCCCAGTTGTCTGCAACAGGGGATGAATGAAAGAGGCATTTTGAAAAGTAAATACAAAAAAATCCCATCACAAGGTGGGGAGCAAGAGGTCTGAAGGAGGAGAGAGCAGCAACAATGTCCTTCCCTGCAACACAATCCGTGTCCCTCCAGGAAGGCGATCCAGGGACAAGGTCCCTTGCAGTCCCCATCCCCAGGCTGGGCTGACTCTTCTCTAACACACTGCTTTGGTGGATGTCCATGGCCAGGCAGGAGCCATCCCAGCCGCGGGGTTGGGAGCAAGTTCTGGGTGATGCCCCAGGAACCCATTCACCACAAACTCATTTAACAGGCAATGGGCACTTGAGATTATGGGTTATCAGACTCTATAGAATGCTGAATCACACCTCAGAGGCGTTTTCTATCACCATGGGCATTATAGGGCACTAACAATAGGTGTTTGCTCACATAAAAATATGGGACTTCAGTCTGGAGGGTGTTCAGTGGGGAATGAAGAGCACAGCAGACTCTATAGAGAGAATGAAGAGCTCTTCACCCAACCCCTACCACAGAAGGCTGGTACCTGTGCTGTGTGAGGATCTGCAGGCTCATTTTAACTCAGGTATGGAGTTTGATGAAGAGTGACTTTACCCCTAGGCCCCTCTCACTATCCCCCACAGTACATTAGCACATGAAAGAAGAGTGAAGAAGAGCTCCTGGAAAGCCAGAAGAGATTGCTTAAGAGGTTATGCAGCCTCTTTGAGAGAGCATGGAGAAATTAATGCATGAAGATTTCCTATCAGATAACAAAGTCAATCCGGCTGTAAAAAAGTCCAGCTCCTAAACATTAAAGGCATTCACACTTGCAGGCGGTTTTGCCAGCACTTCACAGATGCAAGTAGTTGCTCACCTACATGAACAAATGCAGAACTGGAGCCCTTGTCCTCTTCACAAACAGAACCTTACGAAGCCTGGCATATGCTTATTTTGTCAGCGTTTGCAAGAACTTGGCCAGTACCAGGAAATGTTTGGCAGCAAATTTGCTTGTCTTTTGTGCTCTGCATTGGGTCCCAGTTCCTCTGTAAGATGCACTTTTTTCTTGCCTTTTCATGCAGCACCATCCTGAATTTAGGCAAGAGGTTTTATACGGAAAGAGAGGCTTTATCTGGAAATCTCAGTAAAATCAGTGCCCTTCAAGCAGCATATGTGAAGTGGGGAAAGCAATGGGGCAGGAAGGAAGGGCAGTTCTTTGCCCTTCAGAGGCACAGCAGTGAGGGGCAGGGAGGACTGGGGAGGTGCCGCTTAAAATCCCTGTGCTGCAGCCACATGTGAGATTGCTCAGCTGCTACATTCACTCCCTAGCACTTTCTGTTCCCTGCTTGTGGTAAGTGGAGGCTGTTTCCTTCACTAAGGTGCACCATGGCAAAACAAAGCACAGGGCACAGGCAAGCTGGGGTCTGCCAAAAAAGCTGAAGGCACCAGTTAGCACAGAGGTTGCACCAGCCCATTGTATAGAAAGAACATACGGATCCCTGAGAAATCTCCTAGATCCAGCTCCCCCAAAACACAACACCCTGTTTGGCCAATTTCTCTTTTATGCAATCACCTTCTAGTTCCTCTTCATCCTTGCATGGAGGCTCTTCAAATGTGCTTTCAAATAAAAGATCCATGGCTGTATATAAGCAACCCTCATCAGGTGCCTGCCTGGTAGACCAGAGCTCCTTGCTTCTTAAAAATATATTAAAAGCAGCAGCTCTAATGGAGCTTGTTATCATAAATGCTCAGTCCTTAAAATCCTGACAAAAACACTTAACAATTAAGCAGCTCACACTGTGCCACTCTATGGTCTGATTATTTTATTGGTGTTTTCTTTCATTTCTAGTGAAACTGTTCTTTGAACTATAGGTAATTTTATACAATCTGTTATTTACCACAACTGCAGCCTCTAGACCCAGATAAAGTCCACCTGATGTTTCTTACTGGTTTCACTTGCACTCGCATATTAATACCTTGGGGACTCACTTAAAATTTTTCTTAGTAGGATATCTGCACTCGTATTGTTCAGCTTAAAATTTAAAAAGTGTTTGAGATTAAACTGCCTACCTTTTTAAACTGGCTCCCCTGGAATAAAGTTCAAAGATCCTTAATAAGACTGTAACACAGTAAAAGGTTGTAAAATACTCCATTTGAGGGTTGCGCATGGAGACTGCTACCAAATCACAGCCTCTGTAATTAAGGCTGACAGCTGTGTGTTGTGTTTGCATACCGACTTAGGATAAATAAATATTTCTGTGGAGAATGACTCTTGTTCTGCTTTCCTGTGCCACTCTCCCGGGCTTGCTCCCTCTCCTTTCAGCCAGCCTTGTATGTCTCCTTCTTACCCCCCGCTGGAGGATTTTTCAAGCAGCCACCCTGCATGAGGAAAATCTGAGCAACCAGTGAGAAAGAGTAGGAGAGCCATGTGCTCTTCAGCCAGAGAGGGGAGAAGGACATTACTAAAACATAAGGACCAGACAACAGCTACGTGAGGTTCTGCTCTCAGGAGGGGACTGGCTTCATCTAAATTTATCCTTCTAGAAGCTGCTGCCTTCTCTAAAGTAGTCAGCCAGTGTCCTTCTGCAGCCAGTGGGGAGAGACAAAGCACAGCCCGAGAAGAATTCCTGTGCAACAGATGTCTAAAAGTAGTGGGAAGATTCCTCACTCCCAAAGATGTTTATGTCTCCCCACTAATTTAGAAGAAGCCTTGTTTTAAGTGTCCCAGGGTATGACTGTGCGTACAGCACGAAGCTGGAAGTATCCCTCTTGTCACATTGGGTAAGTTTCCCTTCCAGTGTCTCTAATGTATTAGCTTGGGGGACAGGTCCAGCCATCCTTCTCAGAGGGCCATGAAAGAACAGAGGGAGCAGGAAGGGCGGACATTAAAGCAGTGTGCAGCACCACTGTGCTTTGTACTTGTGCAGATCACAAAAGTCACTTTACCTGTAGCCTACTTCAAAAGCTAAGGAAGCCAATGGGCATGCGAACATACTGCTGCACTTTGCAGTCACCCATGAGTTCAGCACACTGTGTGTATTCTCTTAGCCATTGATGTAAAGGTCAAAGTGAAAGCAAATTTTCTTTTGTTTCTGCACCAGCTTGCATTTCCCATGCTCAGGATGGTGTTCCCACAGCCAAAGGAAAGGAAACAGAGCAAGCATCTAGAGAGCAATGCTTGCTTTTCTCCTGCGAAGCTCTGCCCACTCTTCCCCAGCTGCCAGAGCAATTTATTATCTCCCTTGTGCTGTGGCCTCTGGGCTGTATAGTTGAGGGTGAGCTTTGGCAGTCCCCAAAAGAGATGTGAAAGAGATGGAAGCCACCTGTCAGAGGTGCCCATACCCATCCTTTAGCAATATTCTGTCAACTCTATGATTTCTGCCCATGAGTTGGAGGACTGCCCAACTGAGCGGCTGCTCAGCCCCAAAACATTCATTTAGCAAGGAAAAAGCTGCTTCTGCCTGCTGGGCAACCAGCAACAAGGCTCTTGCCAGAGCCACCCCTACCAAACCCACCCGATGGCCTGAGGAGTGGACTAGCATGCCCAGCAAGGACTTCCCTGCCTTGAGAATGCTACCAGCCTAGCAGGGTCTGCAGTTAAGCCCAAACTAGGCATGAATAAACAGGGGCCGGGTTTAGCTACAGGGAAGGAAGGTGTGGCTGCTGCCAGCACTTCAGCACAAGCCAAAGCACTTCAAACATGCCAGCAAACCTGGCAGCACCCCATGGCTGGGGAGCGGGAAACCCTTGTCTCAGTGTACTGCTAACAGTCAGCAGCATGCACAGACAACACAACCCAGGGTGCAGGACATTTAAAGCCACCCTCAGTTATCTGTACCGTGGTGCCCATTTTCTTCTACAGCTCCTTCTCCAGAAGGACACAGCTTGTTGTGCAACTCTTTACACTCAGTATGGCAGAATGAAAAGCCTGAAATTTCTCTTCAGAGAGCTCAAAGGGAGTCACACTTTGCCATCTAACTGTTTGGGAGCTGGAGGGCTGGTGGGCAGAGCTATCTCCTCCTATCCAGTTGTTGTCATGGGGCTGCAGAGGAAGAGTGTTGTGTGACATCCTGACCTATTGTCTCATAAAAGCAAAGTTCTTCTCAAATTAACTCAATGCTTCTTCATGAAAAGTCAGTGCCATCAGTGTAAACAAAGAAGAAATATAGTCTGATTTTCTCAGCACCAAGTTTTCTCAGAAAACAACCTGAGAAAACATTGAAGTTTTTATCCAGTAGTTCTGATGGGCATGTGCTGATCAAAATAAGAGTGTAAAACATCTTCTCCCTTGAAACCCTGCTGTGAAGAAGCTATTTATTCATAAGGGGTTGCAGCTTATAAAAATTTGATGAAAAAAGATTTGGTGAAGGAAATTGTCGCAAATGTTAGGGGACTTGAGAGCCCCAGGGGCATGAATTACTTGAAAACGAGCGTGAGTGCAGAAATAATCCAAGCTGACTGAGAAAACTATGGCCTTCCTGCACTGTCTATGGCATTGTCACCGGTGTTTCCTTTCCCATGGAATTACTGAGACTTAAGGAGTTGCATCCCACTTCTCTGCATCATCTGGGTTGCTTTCCCAGTGAATTGCAGGGTGAATTTCTCCTCCTGAAAAAAGACTAGATGTGCTCTAAGGGCTGCCTTTGTCCTCACCACAGAGCAAACCAGCCAAGCATAAGCAGTGCTTGGACTTATGCCTGTACTCCTACAACAAGCCATACAGTCTGGCTTGACAAATGGTGATACTTAGCTGCAGGTAAGTGTATGTGTGGATGGGCACTGCAGGTTTACCAGGGACAGCTGGTAGCTCTGCGCACGCTTATGTTGCACAGTGAAGTTCAGCACAGAGAATCTTAGGCACAACACAGCCAGCATGAAGTGAGTAAGGTTTTTTGTGTGGTGCCCCAAGACATATCACTTGGGGCAATCTTGGCTGCTCTTCTCCTTGTGGCACTATGCAGTATACACTAGCTGTCAGGCATGCCTTCACATTTCTGCCTAGTCCAGATGCTCTCACTACAGGCTTGAACAGATATTTTTATATAGTCCTGAGCTATGTAATTCCTTCTCTCAGCTCCTTCACCACTTAGAATCCAAAGAAGAGGCTGAAGAAACACAGAGGGTCATTGGGTCAAAATGCATGTAATATCAGCTACAGTGCTTACTCTACAGAGCTGTTTTAGGCCACTGCGTGTACTGTTACTTTTTTTCAGGAAGCAGAAAAGCCTGAAAACGCAGGTGTTTTCCAGTATAACCATCTCTTCAGTGCCCAGAGTGGAGCATAGCTTCATGGAGACAGTGGGTCTTCATGGATGCAGCACAGGTTTGGGTCTTGAAGGGAGGAGGCTGGTTTCTGTCCTTGGCTTTATCAGCATGCAACACATAGGTCAAGTCCTAGCTCCTCTCTGACTCCATACTTTCAGTCAGTGAAACACGTGTGATCATGGGTTTTAGCAGCTCTTTCATAAGCACTTGTGAACAGCCTTATGCAAGACCAAGATGTTAAGGTGCTAGCTGTGTTCTGGAAGAAAGAGAATTCTGGTGATCCCTCTAGAAAGTGTCTTACTGGTTTCAAGGAAAGACTGCTCAGTTGAGGTTTCATGTGGCCTATCTGAGGCAGTACAAAAAGAGTAAGGCAAAGGCCCCAGCACTTCTTCTGAGACAGCTCACTCAGGACCACTTCCTCCTAGGGACAATGCTGCTACCTGGAGCAGCCGGACATGGAGATGGGCAGAGAGATGGTATCAGTTCCTTTTTTTCCACTCCTTTACCACCATTCTGCCATTAGCCTGTACCTGCACATTAAGGTTCTGGATCTGCTGTGATTTTTTTATCTTTTTCTTTTTTTAAAGAAAAGTGGGGTTTGGATTTCTGCCCCTTTACTGGCTGATGAAGCATGGGAGTCTTTGCAGCACGTCAGACAGCACTGCAAGCCTTTGCTTGGACAGCTGTCACTTGAGGTTGACAATCTGGCAAGGACAGACTTGCACAAACTTCCATATTGTGGTTAAGGCTGTGATGTATTAGGAAAGCTAGATGTTCTCATCTAGCTGGCTTCAGCTTTGCATACGTCTCTGAGATTACACAGATGGCAATAACTTGCAATCTGCTCCAGGCTGTATCTCTGAGTGAGCTCCCAAAGTGGTATCTGTAGAGCTCCCTGATGACTTGGGCATCTTTGATCACCAGGTGCCATCACCTGTCTGCCTTCCCATGAGCAGGGATGCCTTGCAAGGACAGTTGGGTTTGTTCCTTGGAGATCCCAAAAGGCCATAAGGGATACAACCAGGTTTAAAATTTTCAAAGCTGGCTAAGATGCTCAGCCAAGCAAACACCATTTGTTTCAGCTGGGAGCTGCTATCAAATCCCCAATTCACACTGAACAGTCAGGGCTGTTTAAGTAACAAATTAATCAGAAATATATTTAAACTGACTAGGGTCCTAAAATGTTAAATCATGGCTTTATTACTATACCAGGTCTCTGCATCTTCAGTTAACTGTGTTGGAAGAAATACACTGAATCCACACTTGCAGTGCTCAGATTATATTTCCACTCTGGGAAACTGATGGCTCTGTTTTAAATACACACGTGCACACACATACACACACACATATGCATATTTTATATATATATACACCTGTCTAAAATGGGTTCATGCTGAATTGTAACAGAACCCACTCGACAGTGCTGCACTATAAAAAGCAATCTCTAGGCAGACAGAGATATAGAAATAAACAATATGAACACTTTGGAGATCAGGTGGCACCAACGTGCACAAGTTAAAATCTTATGTACTGTGCAGCATTAGAAGAAGAAGGGGAATAAAAACATGACAGACATCTGTAGTTCAGATATAATGGTGTGTTATTCTTTGATTTTTAGCAAAGTAGAGAACCAGTGCCCACATAGGCGCAATGGCAAATTGATGCACTTACTTTTGGGTTCAGAAATAATTGTTTTCTCAAACAGCACTGACAATATATAAGTCCTGGTAATGCATATTTGTAGATGCACCAGGAAGAATTAGTGGGCATTGTTTTTTACCACTTGCATGATTAGAACCTATGTGGCAAGTCTAGCCAAAACAAAAGAAAAAAATTAAAACATTAATTAGGAGAGAGTTTGCTGTTTCGGTATTTTTTAAGGTAAGAGAAAGAGTGTGAACTGAAAGCTGGGGATCAACACAATTGAAAACACTCCAACTGTGTTGGGCAGCTCAGCAATACCCCTCCAGGCCCCTGTGAAATGACACTGGCTATTTTACCTAGTGGCTGACACTTGAATCCTTGAGGGGATCCCAGAGACTACGCTGTTGCCTTCAATTGCATGTTTTGTCGCTCAGGTTTCCATGTGGGACGCAGCTCAGCCCTGTGGTAATGTTTCCAAACTTTGGGACTAGCAAAGAACTCAGAATTATTTATCTATCATTAAAAAAAATGTGGCTGAAACAGTAACACAGTATTTTCTACAGTTCGGCTTCCCACCACAGACCAACTCAGCAGCAACATTTGTTTCTCATTAATTCTGTGGTTTTAGCTCATTGGATAATCAGGTAGAGGAGGGTGCAGGATGGAGCCATGGTCTCTGAATGAACCACTGTGTCAGATATCAAATTCTTTTCCCGTACTAAGCTTTCCTGCTACCCAGACCTCTGCTGTAACAAACTGAAGCCATTGTTTTCAGTCTGCGATCCTCTGCAGTCATGCCTATGAAAGTGCAATCCCATTTAGAAATTTCCAAGATGGACTCCTGTACAGCTGATATATTCATTTATTTTGCTTTGTAAGCAGACCCCTCAGCAGTAAATCTACAAACAACAAGGACTGAGGTTTCCAAGCCATGAACCACAGGCCGGTGCTTCTGTGGCAGCCAGAGTAAGAGGGCAGTTGGCTCTTCCATCACCAAACAAGGTGACAAGGCCTTTTCTTGGTGTTTGTAGAAGACAACTCCTGGTATTGATAAGCACACAGGACAAGCAGATTGAACAGAAAAATATTCTCTTAATGATGTTAATTTTCAACACTCTTATTTCCTCACTATACTACCCGTGTAAAGCCTCTTAAACCAATGGGTATTTCCACTCACCCTATTTCCAGAGGTTTTCTACATGAAATCTTCATACACTTACAAGGACATTAAAAGTTCTCTTCTGTTATTATCCAATATGGCCAACTGCATGGACCTACAGATCTTGCCTTTGGCAGTTTATTGCCAAATGCATTTGAATCTGTTTGGCCCCAGCTAGTTTGATCTAGACTTTACTTCTGATCTACTTCAATGCTAGCTTGGTTATCAATATCAGAAACCACTCTAAGTCATGAAGACATGCCTTAAAGGAAGGCACAAACACAGTACTATATAACTCAGTAATGAACTACCCACTTGGTCAAGCTCAGAGAGCAGAAGATCAGAGTTGAAAATTATATTCTTTTAGGGCCTGTTCTGGCTAAAGTGACATTGTATTAAAGCACTTAACATTCCCTTCCACACTGAAGGGAACCACCCTGTTCACTGCCTCCCTGTGTGGCTGCACTTCATGCTACACAAATTTGCTCTTCCTTGTTTGCTTTGGAAACTTGTTGGCAGGAAGCCATCTCCAACTGCACATGGCATCTGGAGCTCAGGCTTTGATTCAGTGTGTTTGTCTCACACAACCCTGGATAAAAAGGGCAGATCAGTCAAGCAGGTATTTTTTTCTTAAGTTCCCAATACCACGACAGCAGCCTCCTTCTTTTGTTCAAAACATCTCCTTAAAAGATGCACTTTCTGATTTCTATGAGGATCCCGAAGGGGAAGACAATTAGACTCAGCTTCTTTATCAAACTCCAGAACAAACAATGCAAAGCAAAACACTCAAATTTGATGACACGCAGCAGCTGCACTTTTTTTTTAGGCAGTACCCTTAATTTTTCATTCAATCTCTAGTAACTGAATTAAAATGAAAGAGAAAAAAAATTCCAACAATCTAGAAATAATGTTCTTTCAGATCTCTTTCTTGTCTATATTTTTTGTTCAGGCTGGTTTTTAAAGGACACAAACTGCTGCAATATTGTTGCATCTTAGTGTTTGGTCCTGTGTATCCCCTTGTTTGCTACTTCTACCCACTTCTTCCCCGAATTCTTCAACCACTTAAGTTAATTTCAATCAAATCTGATAAGAAGATCAAAACCACAGTAATACCAAGACCCTACCAGTTTTATGGGAATAGGCTGCAAAGTAAAGGGAGAGATCATTGAAAACACACCCATCGAGGGCAGGCCCATAGCTTTAGCTCAACCCATCAATCACAAGAAATCAGACCCAAAGAGGAACTTTATGAATAGACCACCTGAGAGAAAAAAATGCAGATCACTGCTTATACCTTATTAGACACCTGAGAATCCAGCCACGAGGTACAAGTCCCCAGCCAAAGCTTGTTTCACTGCTAGAGCTACTCATTTGGAAACAAGCGTTAAGAAAAATTCTCATTCCTTTCTACCGCATGACTCCTTTGACCTCACTGGATTCCAGCATCCGCATCTATTCTTCACTCTTTCAGGCTCATTTCTTTACTTGATGCCAGCTGATAACGGTTAGGCGGGTAGCAAACCAGATAAGGCTCATTTCTTTCCCCAGTGCTTACTGCTTAATGAGGGGCAAACCAGACAAAAAATGTACAACATAATTTGTGTTCACAAATTTTGCACTTGGATATGCTACGGAAATAAAAAGTGTGACATGTTTATTAAGGGTAGGTGGAGCCCTTCCCATTTAATTTCTTTTTACAGGATTTTTCCAAAACAGCAAGTAAAGAGGGTTCCTAAGGACCAACTGTTTTGTCCTACAAATGCATTTTAATGCCACCTTTTCCAGTGGCAGTAGACACCATTGGACACGAGAGGAGAAATTGCCCCAGAATCTCTGAGGAGTGTTTCTTTAATTTCAATGCATCAGTGCTTATAACTAACCCAAGTGCACCATCAGCAGTTTTTTCTCTGCTCATTTGACCTGTTTGCTGTACATGAGGGCAAGTTTGCAGCTGCCTGAGCCCATTTTGTGACTAAACTGCTTTCCAAGTTCAAGTTCATTAATAAGAGTCAGATTTGAGATTAATCCAGCTGAATGGGATCCAGTCAGGCTGGGAGGGTTAAAGCTATATTGTTGCCAGGGGAATAAAATACAGAAAGCAAAATACTGGAGAAAGTTTTCAAACTTGAGGGTAGCTCTGCAGTTTGGGAATGTAAAAATGGCACCCTTGTTCTACACATCAAATTGACTGACTCTGCAGAAGGTTGGACTGCATTCCTTTTTCTGCTTGATCCTGCATCAACTTGGATGACCACAAGCGCGGTTACACAAAATAATTAAACTTGGACTGCCAGAAGGACAAGCTGTGATACCCATACACTACCTTTCTGTTACACTTCTGAGCCATTCAAACCTAAATTCTCTTGACTTCATCTGTTGGACTGCAGTGGTACCTAAGTGAACAAAACCAATATCAGTAATTTCTTTTGGTATTCTTGGGTTTGTTTTGGTTTTAATTTGTCAGTGTTGTGATATTTCTCTGTTTATTAATGAAGTTACAAGGTTGAAGACAAGATATGAAAAGACATCAGTTTTCTTCATTGCTACAACACAGAAAAACAAACTCCTAAAAGCACTTAGTGTGGTTCCTTCTCTGAGGTTTATTCTTTTTTAGATGGAACTAGAGTCTGTAAATAACAATTCAGCAAATCAAATTAATGACAGCAAAAGGAATTACAGAGGCATCTGGGTTACACATTCATCTAACCATATATGAGTTCCTTTTAAATGGCACTTTATGTTTTTGCAAATTGAATTAGACACAATCTCATTGTGTACATTAGCAGGAATTAAATACTGAACTAGTTCCAGAGAAGCTACATCCCCAACATGCCCCCAAACCCGTTTTATTGATGAGCATGAAACAGTTTATGTAGGCTCAACAATAGTCCATGCATCTTTATTGAGATGAGTGAATTTTACATGGGAAATAAATCACAATTACAGCAAACATGAATGCTCATCTTTCTCTGACCTCATCAGCCTGACCTCCCCAGGGGCCCATGAGATTAGTTCTGGGCTGCCACTGAGATTCATATAATGTAAAAAACACAGGAAAGAGATAATTTTTTTTTTCCTGGCTTCAATCACAACAGCACACAGTTATGGACTGCAAGCCAGGGAAACAGCTGCAGGACAGAAACACTACCACAGGTCCTTCTCCCTGAAGCTGTGCCAGCTCACAGTGGCACTTATTACAGTTTGGCACAGAGTTGCTGTAATAAGCTTGCACCAACTTGGAGGAATTACTTTCTGTTGTAGCTTCTTTTGTTGTTTGGTTGCTTTGGGGGTGGAATTTCCTTTTTTTCTTTTTTCAGAAACAATCCATGTAGTCTATATTTACAACCCTTAACATCATCCACCAGCCAAGGAGCATGGAAGGGCAAGAACACAGAAGCTGGCCTCCCCTCCTGCTTTCCACCCCTGTACTCAGGTGTCATGCCCACTATCACCATGCTCCAAAGCTTAAAAAAATACAACTCAGTTTGATGAGACTGTGAATAAACTGAAGCAAGCACATGACTCCCAGCAGTTAATGGCCACCAAGAGAAGAGAAGTGGCTTTTTCTGTTCAGAAAGCTCTCTGGATAAAACTATCACCCCCTCATATCGAAGTCTCCATTCTGGTTTATTTGTTTTGCATTGGTCTGGATTACGAACAGATGACCACTGCAAGGAAATACTAGAGCTGGGAAAAGAAAGTACATACGGAAAAATGTGCTTTAGTCAGGATGTGCTAGTCAAGGTGTTAACAGAAGTGAACTGGAACTGGAAGGTAACAAGAAGCAGCTGGCATTTAATGTAGCCATAACGATTTTGTAATTAAAGGAAAATAGCTACTATGCTGTAAATATCAAGGCATTCTGGCCTACTTATCATTCTAAATCGCAAACTATTGCCAAGCTGGCAAAGCTGTATGGACTTTAATGATAACAAAAGAGCTTGTGTCAGCATCCACTGACTTTCGTAGAGGTGTCTGACGGAAGCAGAGGTGTGTTGCAGCACAGCCTCTGCACCTTGGCCAGGATGAGTTGCAGGAACAGTAGAAGAAAAGGCAAACACTGATTTCTTTCCCCTAGCCATGCCCTATGAGAATATATGAGCTAGAGGGCTTCATAAGTGCAAGGGTTTGTTCCTTGAATAGCGCTTTTTCCTTCTAGTGTTTCAGGTGTGGACATAAAATATTTGAAGGAAGGGGGAATTCTAATAATGTCCTGTCAGACCTATTTTAAAACCATTGTGGTCAATATTCTGCTGTTTATACCAATCTAAAAGAATTCAAATCAACACAAGGTTGTAAGTAGTTATTAGTTGTCTGACAGCTTTTCCTCCCAAAACTCATTACGGGAATCTGCTCCAAATGAGGCCATTCATGCTACACTGGCTCTTACATAGACAGCCTTGAATTTTAATCATTTCATTCTCCTTTGTATGCCTCCACATCGCAGCCAACAGCTTGCACAAAACCAGCTATATTCCTGCATTATCAAAGCAGACCTTGGGCATATTGGTGAAATCGTTAGCTCTGCCCACTCTTGTTAGCAGGTTAGATTCATGCATACCTATCTGCTGGTGGTATTTCTCTACAAAAGTAGCTTTCTGAATGTTTTTTTCTCTACCTCTGGACCACCACCGCTGTACATTTCCCTGTTCCCAATTTTGTTCTCTAAATAACCACATCCATTACATTATTACTAATACTACTTTGAAGCCAGTGCTCCATATGCATGCTAGAGGTGTAAAAGGGGGAAAAAAAGCAGAATCTTTTTGTCTGAAGTATTTGTGGTGGTTTCTCTGGACCACTGTGTGAGTCGTGACTCTCTGTGGATGTCTGCTGGTGCTCAGCTGGCTTCTGAGCTCTCTTGTCTGTCGTCTTCTTCTCTTTCCAGGTGACAAACCACCAGTTTGCATGCACTAAGAACTGATCTGCTATTGTAGCTGCCTGAAGCTCTGCTGCTCCACATGCTGCCTCCAGACTAGATGTGGTACAAGTATAGCTGAAAACTATTGCACAGGGCATAGGTACCAGGTCATGTGTACCATCCAGACAAAGCTATCTGAGGTGTCCCCACCCCACCTTGTCTCCAGTGCCTGTCACCACTCCTCTGCTGAGGCTGGTTAGCAGAATAAAGCACCAAGGCTCCCTGACATATCAAGACAAAGGTGAAAGCCGGGTGGGGGGGTTACATGACCAGGCTTCACACTGAAGATCACACACGTACTGCTCAGTCATCTCTGCTTTGGGGCAGATGACCTACAGCAAACAGAGACAAGAGGCTGGGGGAGGAAGGGGCAGCACAAATGTCACAGATGAGTGCCATATATGAGCATGAGCACCTACACGCTCCAGCAGTAGCTGTTTTTGTGTTAATCTTTCAGGTTGGTGTAATGTGGTACTGAAATACAAACTAGTGGTACCAAAGAAAATTAAGGACCCTTTATGCAACACGCTGTTATCTGCAGAGAGAACTGGTCCCCATGCCAGGCAATACCTAAAGAGTCAATCAGGAGGAAGTGGATAACGGGGTGGAGCAGGAAGACAGCCCTGGATAGACCCTGTTGGTTGTGACAGAGCAAGGACATACATCCTTGGAGTGATCCCTGGTGAAAACAAGGAACACCACTCTAATAAACTGTTCTACAAACCTCATCCACTGCGGTGTGTAGGTGGGGTTAGGTTCACAGCCTGCACTCAAGCAGAGTCCCCGTTTGACCTACAGAGCAGCACACCTTCAGGGCACGCTTACTGGAAACTTCCTTGACTGGAATTACTCAGCCATGACCCAGAAGACATCCCTTCTTGGTGAAGGCCATGCTATATCCTGCTGTCCTTGAGACAGGCAGGTAGCTTGCAAAGCTTGCTCTCCTAAGCAAGGCAGCCTATAAATTGAGCAAGGATTTATTTTTTTTTTTTAATTCTCTGCGCATGTAACTCACCTGGTCACTAAACTGATTTTTACAAATCATCTGTATTTCTTCCAGTGAAGTAAACATTGGAAATATTTAGAATATTCAGAAAAATGAGGCGTTTTTATTATGAGATCTGCCACACTGGATGCTAGAAGGATACGGAAGCTACACTTTCACTTCTTGGTCTAATGTCATTTGCTAATTCTCTTACAAACTCCATTTATGTTCACTTTTAGACTTTGACTGAAAATTGGAGTGAAACTTTAAATATCCACTATAAATTATTATTCTCTACAGTATTAGTTTTCCAGATAACATATATTTGTAGGGATTTATTTGTAGCAGCAGATTCAGATTTAACTTAACAAACATGCATAAGCAGTCTTTCTTGTACTAAAATAAGCATGCAGTATGCAAGAGCTAATTCTCAAAAACCTATCAAAACTATGCTGAATTGTCCAAACTTGCAAACAATGGCATATTAATAGAAATGGAAACATTTTTTATTACCAAAATCTTTAAAAAGAACAGCCTGCCACAACAGACACAGGCAATGAGGATGAATGAACTGTGTGGCTGGACTGAGTGCTCACTGTTTATTCTGGATAGTTATTTAAATGGAAAACAGACAATTTAGACTAATTTTGTCCTGGTATAAATCTATTAGCATTAATGGTGTTGTGACTACTTGTACCAAACTCACATTTGCTCATATCTCTTAAAGACAGAACCATTTAACTGTGTTTTTAAAGCTGCTAGCTGAACTAGCTGCTTCAGAAGATGTGTATAGGTACAAGCTGTTAGGGCCTTTTTCGTCGGGGGGGGAACAAAGTGAACTCACTGAGTTCAGGGAAACAGGGACCATGAGAGAGAAAAGGAGGCCAGATCCTTGAGACCTTCAGGGAAAAGCCAACTGCCTCATGCTTTGGGTTGAATTGATGAGGATGAGTGAAATGATTCTGGTGGATGGTAAAAGAAGGGAGCTGGAAGGAAGAAAGGGAAGAGAAAAAAAAGACTGCTTGGGGAAAGCCAAATATGTTCAGAGCTAGCAGCCATGCCTGCAGTACTTGGGGGCCACAATACCAGGGCAGTGGAGCTGAATATCTAGGGAACAGGGAAAGGCCCTTCCGTTTTGGATCAAGGCCAAGCAGCTTTTAGACTGTACTGCCTGAAATACAAAAATGGGTCTGTGCCTCGGTATATCCACATGGGTATATCCACGGAAAGCTCTCTATTGAACACAATAGGGAGGAAAAAAGTAAATTTAATATAAGCTCTTCCTTCTCCAAGAAGAGGAAAAGAAAAATCAACCCAAAGCCAGACAACCAGTTTTTAAATCTGAAATTTTGTAGTGCTGTAGAATTGGTGCTGCTTTTCAGGCCCATGCCCAATTTCCTGCATAGGAAAGTGAGGAGGGAAGACTCTCAGAAAGAGGAATGACAGTTTTGAACACATATCTTCCAGCTTGATGAAAGGTCTTTCAAATTGTCATGTTGTGGCTGCCTGGTTTGGACATTAATGATTCAGACATTTCTAGTACTTTCTCCTAAGGTTTCAGGAGCTTTGTCCAGCCTGTCACAAAATTAAGAATTTGAGTATGCAGCAAAAATATGTTAGTGTGGATTAATGTTTCATTTCTAATAATGATAATGGCAGACCTTCAGTTAACGAACCCTTCAGGAACAGCTCTGTAATGGCCCCCTCAGCCACATGGTTGTTAGTGAGCAGTATTGGCTCCCTAGCAAAAGATTACAGGCTCTGCAGCAGTTCACTGGAGGCAAGTATAAACTCTGAAGTTTCTCTTCAATATTATGTGCCCCTAATTCTCACAGATTTTCACAGTTAACCAAGACTGTGTCAGGGAAGCCAGTGTTAAACTCTAATTTAGATAGCAGCAATACCAGATTTCTTGCATCTGCACATTTTTCCATTCTGAGGAAATGATGCTTGGAATAAGTGCGTTACCCTTCACGCTGCTTATGTGTTTTTCCCACGCCTTTCCTATGTATGGCTTCTGTCATAGGTAGCATGACCAGTGATAAAAGACATTTACAGCACAGGGATTTTCCAAGGTAGCTTTTGGCTGCAATTTTGCTTCTAGCCATATTGTCTGCAGTCGGACACCTTACACTGTGTGGAAGTAGACCAAGTGGTTTGAGACTATGGGACTGGCAGATGGCAGTAGACAGGTCTAAAGTGTATTGTTTTTAAGCAGCTCACTGCTCAGAATGAAAAATGACATTGGGTATTCAAGTGTGAGACAAAATAAATCCATTTTTAAATGGTGATGTCTCTCACTAAATAAAAATCGAAAGGCCATACTCTGACAATAGAGTACAGCCACCTACTTATGGCATGTCAGGACAGCAATTAGTGACTCACCCACCCACCTACGCTCCAAGGACGCCAGGGCCTAATGTCTCTATCATGAAGTTGTCACACACTGAGTTTAGACAAACAGTTTTTCCTACTGCCCACAGTCTGTATGGTACTCATCGCTTGTTCACTTTTCCAGGTCATCAACCCCTAAAATATCTCAAGGTGAAAATGAGCGAGAATGACATTAAACAAACACTTCCCTTTATTAGTAAGCTTGTAATAATATTTGCTTTAAAATCTGTTTGTTGATAAATGCTAATTAAAAACTAACTCAAAGCTTTGACTCTCTCTTGGGGTCTTTTGGACTCCTTAATTTTCAGAGCAATCCATATCCCACCTAATGTTTTTTGTAAGGTGATTATAACCACAACCTGGGGGGGGGGGGGGGGGGAAGAGGATTTTATATAATGGAGAAAAAGCGAAGAGAAGCATCTGGAGCAAAGAGATTATGAGAATTAACAACTGCGCCATCAGTTTGTTGATGATGTGAAAATGAAGCATGGCAGTGACTTTTTCACGTGATGGTCAATGAGCTGCAGAGAATAGTCCATCTGCAAAGAGACTCAAAAACCTGGTTTGTCCAACAAGACATCAGCCAGTTCTTCCAGAGCTTGAGGAAGAGGCATCTGCCAAGGTCTAGCACACTACCTTATTTTGTTGTGCGTTGCATGGACATGGGAATTGGAGTGAATGTTGTCTGTTGACAAAAAAAAATTACTTTCTTGGTTCACTGTGGGGACAAAGCAAGCTAGTCAGGTGGAGAAGAGATCATAAAGAGAAGAGACAAAAATCATGGGTTAAATGGAAATGTGAAAAGACAAAATTTCAGCCTTGGAAACTACTTGTATAAATCAAATGGGTCAGGAACTGATCTCTGCAGGCTATTAAGACAGCATTGTTCACATTTGAAGAGCTAAGCTATCTCCTTCACAATACCCTCCCAAATACCTGGTACATATTATGCTACAAGCCATTGGCCAGACATTGCCTGAAAGACTGGTAGGTGGCACAGATCAAAACAGTATGGGGGACCAAAAACTGAGCTAAAAATTAAGCATTTCAGGTGATTATATGCTGTTCCTGTGCCCAAGGTTTATTTCTGCTTTGCTTTACAGCACAGAGGAGTCGAAGAAGACAGAGTTCTGCCCCAAGGATTACATATGTGACCCTTACCCACAGAGAACCTGAAGGCGAGGAGGAACAATTTGACTGAACTCTGTACTCATTTGCACAGTTGCTCCATTTATTTTATTAAGTCAAATTGAGTAAATTGATATTTAAATAACATATTCTCACATAAGTTCCAAGTCTCCCAGAAGAACCTGGAGGCTTCCAAACCTAACACTTATTCTGTGATTCTGTGATTCATGTACACTTGCTAAAAGGCAGGATCTCAGCCCCTGCAATCAGTGACCACTGCATCTTGGCAAGGGCTGGACCCCCTTCATGAAGCATCCCTTACTTTCAGGGTTCTTAGACATTTTCTCAGGAGTGCTGTTAATTCCTCAGTATACTAGCAGAACTATAACCCCACAGGGTCATTCTGCATGCACAGCAGAACCAGAAGCTCCTCTGTCTATCTGATAGGGTGAGACATCTTTTCCTTCCCAAATTAGCTGCCCTGTGGTGAATGAAGCCTTAGTACTGAACTTGAAGAGTGATTAGTCAGATACAACCATTTTGATATGAACAGCTGCCAGCAATGGAACTGCAGCTCAGGTCTGGGTGTGTGTTCTTGCCACCTTCTCCCCTCATCACATAGCCTGAACTTGGGGATAGGTTAGGTGTTTTTCACTGGGTTTTTTAGGCAGAGGACAAAGGAGTATTGTAGAATTTGAACTAGTTTGTTCAGCAAAAGGAAGGTGATGAAAAATAATAATAATCCCTAAACCCCCGATAATCAGATTGAGTTATTATTTGAGAAACTCCATTTTCACATAAGAACTAAAGCAGGAATTTAGTCCTGACTGCCTGAAAATAAGTCCCAACACTGCAAATGCCAGATGGAAAATAAAAAAGGCCCAAATGTACTATTTTTTCTTTTCTATATTAGAACGGCTTGGGGAGGAAAATATTTGTTTTTATGTGTCTTGCCTTTAGCAGACTGATGCAAAAATGCTCATATCTAGGTAATAGGAAGATAATTTTCAAAGGCAGGCATGAGGTAGTAGAAAGTGTGTGGCGAATGTGACAACATAGATCAGGCTACACAGAATAAATAGCGGTGAGGTGAAACACATGGTCTGGATATGTTTGAGAGGAATGAGACAGAGCAAAGAAAGATGATGACTAAAAAAGTGGGCAAAGAGAGAACCAAGGCCATGGTGTGAGTTTAGGTAACATTCTTGTTACCACTGACCTCTGGCATGCAGAAAGGCAAATTTATGCTATGAGTGCTGTATGAGGTCACTTGGTATTGATAGGCTACACTCTGGCAAAATGGTCATACTCCAGTTGCACATTAGATTGGGAAAAATCCACTTCTGCTGATAGAGCTTGTTTCAGCCCTCTTGAGGGAATAAAAAAACCCAACCAGTTATTCTGTAAAAGAATACTTTTGCTGATACATCTTAATCCTTACTAGGGGTTTCTGCTGGCACAACTATGCTGGTTGCAGATCACTCTTCAGCACTCCCCTGATTGATGTGCATACCTTGCAATGGTTTGCACACTGATCTGGCCAAGGTCTGTGCTAGGAGAGAGGGAGTCAGAGGACCAGGCAAGGAGGGTCAGAGAGCAGAAGAGTAGAGAGGTTTTCATGTGGCAACCAAGTGGAGAGTGAGTAACAGTGGAAAGAAAATGAACATATTACGAATAAACAGTACTCACCACAGTTTATTGGCTGGACTTCTAATTCCAGCCATATATAAACTTGGAGATTTTTTTGTTTAAAAAAGAAGTCTCTGGTTTCCATTGCTGTGTTGGCTGTCTGGTGTTTTGTTGAAAGAGAATTATAAGATATATTGTTTCTTAATATGAAAATATATTAGCTTGTAAACTTGAAAGACTGCCTGAAAGGTTGTTGAATGCATGGGTCTTTAAAAACCATGGGCTAGTGCTTCATCACATGTAAAAACTGCTTTATTTTGTTCAAAACATTGTGTTGCCATTGCAGTTCTCATCCTCCCTTTAAATTTATTATGCTGGCTGCTCTTCAGATTTCTGCTGCTCTTGATGCACCACCCTTTCACTGGCATTCCTCTGGTTTCCCACATATTATTTATTTAAAACATTAGTTATCTCAGGTCCAGTGTTTTTTTTGCAAGGCATACAGGAGCTTGAGTTGCAGTGTGAAATTATTGCTGTGGCTTAATGAATGTCATTGATTTAATAGAGGCAAACAATACCCTACTGAAATCTCTCAGATTACAGTGTCATTACTCCACACTGTACTACATCTCTGCATACCATGTATAGATCCAGTGTGTGTATGCACAGACTATGTGTATAAATACAATGGGTGAATGTATGTGTATATATATTGTGTACATGTGGTGGGTGCTGTATAATATATATAGCCTATTTATGGCCACTCTCAAACATGCAGGGCTTAGTAGTGTTACCTGATGATATAAAAATACAATCAATAAAAACCTGCTTAAATTAAGGCCAGAAGGGAAGACTGGAGTAAGGAAAGAAACATGGATTATTGACACTGCTGACAAAGCAGAATTAGAAATTTCCTGAGCCAATAAGACAGCACAGGACCATGGCAGTACTGTTCACGGGGAATTGGATGGAAGTTTCATTTTCTGGACAACAGCAGGGGAAGAAATAGCCATTCTTTCCATCACTGAGAGTTACTTCCAGATCAGAAGAATACTAGCACTCATTTTCTATTTTTCCAAACAGGAAAATCTAGTTGATTACAAAAAGCCTCCCCTCCCATTTCAATACATGGTCTTTGATGTATAAGCTTCTATTTATTGAATTAGTTAACACTGAATTCGAAATTTTTTATTCAGCTGTTTCTGTGACATACATTCCCTACTGGTACCTGGCTGTAACTGATGCTTATATACAATCCACTGCAATACAACCTTGACTAGCTATAGCTTACTATACAATAGAGAGATCTACAGAACAGTAAGATGAATTGCTACAGCTAGAGAATACCAATTTCACTCTTACACACACACACACACACACACAAAAATAAATCAAAACAAAAAAACACACCCCCCCAAAAAAAAAACAACTAACCAACCAACCAAAAACAACAACAACAAAAAAAAAAAAGACTGCATCTGAAACTTTACAGGATTTTAAACTGTTGGAAAATTCTAGGGCATTCATGAGATCTCTTGAACCAGCTTTAATAGGAACCAGATAAGGTCTATTTAGTATTGAAGAAACACTTGGTTAGATACTGTTATTAAAAGCAGGTCTCCACTGAAGTTAATTAGTTTTAATAGGCCAAAAGTATGACTTATTTCCTATGATCAGCAGCATACAATTTAAATAGACACAATAAGTTTGACACATATCATAGTGTTCTTAAAGTATGTGGTCTTCTAGCAGTCTGCGCTTGGAATTTTTAAGTGAGTAGCAAATGACTGTGTGGCTGGATCTTGGCATTCAGCACTGAATTTGGACACAGGTATTAAAAGCAGAAGTAGGAATTTTCTACTTTTTGTGATATTATTTTGTAGATAGTCTGAACTGGTCGCAAACCACTCCTTTACTTAAAGTATTTTTCAGGATGCAAGTTACTCTAACACTGAATTTGACAGTTTCTTTGCTAATAGGAACAGACACTTTAAGAAGCCTGCGAGTTGCCTGAGCAGCTGGAAGGGTCTCAGCTGCCAGGGGCCAATGATTTGGAGTCAGGGATCCCAGACCTTAGGGGACCCCTTGCCACTGGAGCAAGTGGAAGAGCAGAGTGGGCAAACCTCCCCATGAGCAGTATCACGAGTCCCTTGACAAACCCAGCAGGTACCACACAGAATGCTGCCTTAATTTCAGCAAAAGCTCTTCAGGCTATTAGGTTTCAAACAAAGCAGTCAGGCTCAATGAACCAGAATTTCTTCCGATCAGTTCTACTTACAGATGAGTTCCCCAAAGCCCGGAAAGTCACCCTTTTGCTCTCACACTGTTTAGGGTTTTTTCTTCCTTTTCCTTTCAAATCTTGTTGTTTACAGCCCATTTACACCATTTTGTACTAAGCCTGGCTGTTCTGAGTCAGCACTAGGCAGGAGACAATCAATCACTACTGCTCTAGACCTGCAGCAGACTGAAAGTGGCAGTTGTCTTCCCAGGAGAAAGAGCCTGCAATCACCTCTTTTCTTTGCACACCCAGCATCTGATCTGAATGGGAGTCTTGTTTTCATGCTGTAGAGTCACAAAATCCAAAGACTAATCTGACCACAGTGACTACCCAGAAAATAAACTATGTGGTAATAGTGGTTTGCACAACTTTCTCTTCAAGCAATCCTGACTAATGACCAAGTAGCGCAAGAGCCCTCACTTCCCTTTGTTAGTTCTCCAGTGTAGGCATAGGTCCCCTCAGACAAATTGTAAAAACTCATTCAAGCAGCTCTAATTAGCCTTTTTAGGAGAAGTTTTTAAGAAACCTAGGTATAGCAGAATATAAGCATGATGGGTCATTAGTTATCTCTTAATTTGAAGAGACTCCCAACTTGGCATTCAGGAACAATTTCTTCAGACAGTATTTTCTTTTTAAAGATGTGAAACTCTGTAAAAAGGGTTTGACTCCATGCATACAGGAAATCCTACAGCAGCTTCTATACAAGTAAAATCATTGCCAAGTGCTTGATGCTAAAAAATTACCAGGATTAAAAAACCTCACAGAATTGCTTTAAGAGCTATGGTGTTTTCTAAAACATAAACTTACGTCTTTTTATATTCTCCCATTTATTTTCTGTTTCTGGGGTTCCCACTGTCAAGCTTTCCCCAGTCAGAGTTTCTTGAGTTAGTGAGCTGAGATTGTTGAAAGATCCCGTTATACAAGGATATGCAGTTTTAAGAACAGCAACAAATACTGAGAGACTGGCCATAAAATAGCAAGAGTTGGCAGCACCGCAGTAAGGATATTAACTTTTGTGTCCTCCCAAACTGCAGTTTCTATAAATAGCTCCTGCCTGCTTTTATTCCTGCAGTTAATTACACAAATTTTCCTGCATTCCCTTTTCTGCAGTGTCTCTGTGAATCAGTATGTTAGCTGATAGACTGAAGCAATGCTTGTGGATGTTCCCCAGTAAACACCTTCGACATTAAGCATTAATACAATGCAAGTGGGGAGTTTAAGTGAGTAAGGAGCTGTCTCTGCTTTCCCAATGCAGAATGGGGCAACTTTAATATATTTTATACATTATATTTTTGGCAGGTGTGCCAGGCACAGCTGAGTACCCAGAGGATCATGACACGGCTGGGGTTTCTCCTGCATGCACCTCTTATTGTTTGTGCCCTATCCAGTTTAACCTTGTCTTTCAAAGTTGAGAACTGGTTGTTCTGTGCTCTGGACTGGTGTGGGCAAGACATTAAGATGGAAATTTACCTAACCCAGGTTTAGAAACACCTTTCTCTGCACTGTTACTTAGGAATCCTTCTACAGTCTATGGAGTGCTTTTGAGCTTTTTTCACCTACTGACCCGCTTTAGGATGTTCCTGATGCCCGAGAAGTGCCAGTCTCTCTCCATCAACTGTGATGGCACTTTTTCAGTTTTTGATATCATTAAAGAAAAATTCCAGATTTGAAAGCTACAGCAGTGTGGAATACACACCTTTGATCTGTGTCTTTTGTGGAAAGAAGCCTGCTGTAGCTTCCTTCCTATTCCAGACAGTCTCTCTGTGAATCACGTATCAGGCTGAGCAGCTGGGTCAGGCTCATAGTGTGGTGGGGCAGGAGATCCTGCAACATGCTGGCAGGATGAGAAATGTAGGTACTCTCAGGGCACAGCAGATGGGTGAAACATTTCATTGAAACGCACACAGAATGTGAGGTCCCTGTAACATTGCTCTCACTTCCAAAGGGCAGAAGCTGTTCCTCAGTCGGGTCTTTCCATTGCACTGAAAAGGTCCAGCAGGGCTGCTCAGGCCCCGCAAAAGATTCACTTCCCTTAATGCCGTGGCACAGAACATCCCTTTTTGTCTTTCACAAGTGGCTTCTGCTCATCTTGGGACCGAAGCCTCCTCCTCTGGCTGTGGAGAAGCTAAGGAACTGAATTTGGAGGCTGCTTGTGGTACATATGACTCCGTGTGTGCATGTGTGTGACTGTGTGTATCTGTGTATGTCTCGCAGAATGGAAAAAAATGAGGAATTATACCATTTTGACTGTTGTCTCTCCTCATCCAATTCTGGCATTTTTAGCAGGCTGTTCACACTCAAAGCCTCTTGCCTTTTTTCTGCTAGTTCAAAACAACCTGTCCCCTTTACGGAGAGCCAGATGGGATATGTCTCATCTGCAAAGGGCAGAACAGATTTTGTCTGATGTGAGTTACCATGTCTTTATAGCTATTTTTATAGTTCTTAAAGCCCCAGACTCTGACTGAGGCCTCTGGCCGCTTCCACAATATTAAGCAATTAATATTAAAATAAGTCCTCTGGAACAAAGGTGATTCTTTATGAGAATTGAGCATAATTTAATAGATGTTTCTGGCAACATCCAACATGATAAATCTTTATTTTAGGATCATATAAATATTACAAAAGTGGCCTGGTAAATTAGACAATGTGTTAAAATTAGATTTGCTTCACCTTCTGATGACAGGAAGAAGTTAATTGTTAAAATGGAATAAAGATAACTCCAAGCATTTAAAAATCATTACAAGTCAAATCATTAGTTGTATCAGTAACATATTTGGGATCCTTTCTCCTTGCCTATGGTTCAGGTGGAGGCCATTTTCAAACTGTTCTATGCAACCATCAGGCCAAAGGCATTTTTTGTTCAATGTTATGATTCTCACATATCCACAAAACCCCAAACCATAGAAAAGACTTAAAATATAATCAGAGCTGATGACTCTGGGAATAGGAAAAAAATGATATCTCATCTCTAAGCAACCAGCCTGATCATATAATAAGAACTCAATAATGCTTTCAAGCTGTAGGGCATGTGGCATCTAAAAGGCCAAGTTAATACAGTATCTTGGGTCGGGCAATTCCGCAGTTCTCTGTAGCCTTAAAAGCAGTGTCATACCTAACAACTCAGCTTTTAATGGCCTAGACTATCAAAGATGAGCTCATTATGCGTATTATCAGCATAACGGATGCTTAAAACGACTACTCTTCAACTTTAGTCCTTGAACTGAAGGAAATCTGTGCAGTTGAAGGAAAGAGTCAGGCACTGGGAAAGGTTCTGGTAAGAGCCTGAAATTCAAAAGCTACTGGGCTTCAGAGTCTGGATTCTGGTTAACGGCAGGAGAAATCAGAGAACAGACACCCAGCAAAATGCAGAGCATTTTGACCAGTGAAATGGAGGATAATCTGAAGCAGTAATGTGACAACAAAGGAAGAGCTCTGTACAGGAAGGAGACATCAATGGATGGCATGGATTGCATTGGAGCAAAGAGTAATCCTCAAACATTCGCCAGTTTTAGTGTTTTGCTCCAATGACCCTGAAAAATAGTAAAGGGCCCACATTTTATTTCAGGTTACCCAGTAAATCTAATCCTTGACTTTTGGCTCCTCAGGCTTTTCCAGTTAGCTCATGTTTTTTGAGGGTGATATTTCTTAGGGACCATGCACCATCTGGACTGATTTAAAGCCAGTCTCTTTGCACGTTCTTTCCTCTAGAAGACCCCATAAAAAGCAAATACAGGTGTACTGCAGTTAGCAACAGAAGCAACATACTTGTCATTTAGCAATCCAAAAGCTAGGACCAGACTTGTGCATGTGTAGTTTTACCAGCTGAAAGTTTAATTCGCTGCCTGCCTCTTATTTGCAGTCTCACATACTTGGATTGTGTGGGCAGGGAGAGCTCAGATATGAGTTCAGATACAAACATTTACACTTCCTCAAATCTTACATGAACAGTTTTACTTAGAAAGGGAAAGACTAAATTCTTGGGAGTGTCTAGATTGCTGAAATCTTTGGCTAGCAAAGCCTGTCAGACACTAGATTTTATAGTTTTTTTTAAAAAATAAGGCCAACTCTTGCTTTTATTTATCATGGATTACATGTCCTCAGGTTTTAATATAAATAGCCAGGACTTTGGACTCCTTATGTGACTGAGAGGATATTATAGACAGTGGAAAAACTTTCACTGCCTTGGAATATTTGAGCTTTCCTATATTAATAAAAAATGGTTTACTGGCAACAGAGAAAGTCCCTGATGATAGGAGAATTTCCGCTGTTGACCAGTAGGATATTTCATACTTTCTACTCTTTTTTACAGTGAAGTTTTGCAAGGCTGGCCCTTGACTCTGGCATGTTCAAATACAAAGGCTTTAAACTGTTTTGAAATTAAGGATTTAGCAAACAAACACAGGAATCTTCAGAGGCTCCCACCCAATTGTTTGTTATCTTTCTGCTTCTGTATGTATTTGTAAAACTCAGCTATGTGAGCTGGGGATTACATCAGAACTTTCAGCTTCTGTTTGATATCTTTAAACTAAAGTTCTTTCCTGTTACTCCTTTGTGGAAGAAATGTGCTTCTTAATGTGAACCCTGAGCACTCCAAAGTAGAATGCAAGTAAAATGGGTTTAAAAATATAGCTTACTTACTTACAGACCATTTCTCATAGTTGTGGGTTATAACTGACAATTTTGGAATAGCTCACAGGTTCAGCCAGCATCACTAAGTGTAAGCACAATTCATGCCAGGTTAGGCTCTCCAAAGATGTCGATACAAAGGTGTTTTCCTTGAACAAGTAACTTAAGGGTTACATGAGCCTTTGTCTTGAGGACCATGACTGAAAGTTTAGTGTTACTGCATACCAATCCTTACTTCACTGTTTACTGTTTACTCAATATGCAGTGCAAAACCTGAACTATTCATGATTTCTTAAATGCCACCAGTGTGGAGAGCTCTCCTGTTTCTCAGTGGCTCAGCAAGTGTCTTGCTCCCCCTCCCAGCACTGGCTCACACTACCCTGCAGCACTGGTGTCTGCACCATCCTTCTGCTCAGATATGCCACACTCAAGGTGCCATTCATGAGTAACCTGGCACTGATAAAGAACAAATGGTTTTCTCTGAGAGGTGATATGCTTTGACATCAGAAAAGAGCAAAGGTTATTGTTGCTTCTCCTCTAACTACCAACCATTGCATAAACAAGCTACAGGGTCAACCAGAGAAAAGATGAAGCCTGAACAGTGCTTGAGCTCCTAGGGGCCAGGGGTGAACCAACGCCCCTCAAAACAGTGGGTCACAGAGACCAGCAGGAAAGTGGCAGAAAGTCCATCAATCTGCTCTCTGCTGGCTGCAAGGAGCCCTCAGGTGGGTAAAGGTTGGTTTCTGGGAACATTGCACCATGATACTATGTCCTCTCTATCCCATTTCAGCATTTCTGAAGCAGAGGAAAAGCATTTTTGTTCATTCCAGCTTACCCTTCAAATGCAAGCAAGTCAGGACCTGGTTAATGAGGCAAAAACCAAACACACACACACAAAAAAATTAAATTGAGAGTCTTTTTTTGTCTCCCTTTTCTGTATGGTATAACATTTTTGTACTTTTCCCCTTATCAATAAAGTAGCAGACTTAGCAAAGAAACCCAGGCCAATTCTCACTTTTTCCCTTGCACAAAGTAAAACCATATTCCAAGAGCTGGGGAACCCAGGAAATCCCTGTGAAGTTTGCAGCAGCATCAGTGTTGACAGAAGGATTGGAAAGGGTTTGAGGCTTCACACAGTGCCAATATCAGGCCACGTGTCAGGGCCCCTGAAAGGGGTTCATGATTATCTACACGCTTTTAAAAACAAGCATACAGTAAATAGGGGAAAGGCAGATTAAGACACAGCACTGTGTTACGGCTACAGGCTGTGAGACTCAGAGGTAATGGCTTTCACCTCTTGGTTTTCAGGAATTTTGTCATGGTAGCATATGAATCATGAGACCCAGGTACTCTCCACAGAAGATGCCCCAGTCCTATCCTGACCTCATATCAAGACTAGACATGTACACTTTATGCCTGTTTTCTTTGATAAGAAGAAACACGCTGACACACATCAGGGGCTTACTATTGACCCCAATTTGGGATATCACAGCATGAGCACCAATGTATCACAAAATACAACTCTGCTACAGTTTAGACACAGCCTGGAATGACTTGTGGCAGCCTTTTATGCTGCCTCAGGAATCCCAGATTCAAAGGGTCTGCTTTTAAATCCTAACTTAAAGTGATGTCGCAAAGACTCATATCATGCTTAGTATCAATAAACTTTGTACTATTTGTTCTTTAAACATATGTATACATTCATTTGCTTGTGACTTTGGCCTAAGTCTTTCAAACTAGGTTATTCTCTCCTGTATTTCAGGTCTATCTTTCTGTATTTCCTGTCTTCACCCACAACTGTCTCTCCCCAGAAAGTGAGGCGCACACACCCTAGAGTGAGAGAAGGCATCTTCCATCCCTGGCTGGAAAGACCTACCACACGGGAATAGAAAATTCCACATAGACCCAAACACACGTTACAGCACACCGCAGCCTGGCCGTGTGTGGGGCTGGCAGTGCCCAACACCTCCCATCAGAAACCCCATCACTTTCGGTTGCCACCTTCGGGGTTGTCCCGAGCACTAACTGATCCGGCACGCATGTGCTCGGGGCTCAGGAAACCTCGCACTGCATCGCCTGTGCCAGGCACAGTGACAGCGGCACTCGTGGCACAAGCTTTCACTCAGAAAGTGGAGAATTTTGACATAAGTCAGCGCAAAAAATCCCGCCCGCCGCTGCTCGTCGGGGTCCTTGGATAAAGGCCGGTGCAGAGCTGGAGCGCTTCAGTGGAATGTTTTAGTTCCTGCACCCAAACCTCCTCATCCTCCCCGTCCCCATGTGTAAAACCGAGAGTCAAGGCAGCCGCTAACGTGTCACCCAGGGGCGGCGGGCCGGCGGAGCGGCCGCTGGGGCTGGCGTGGAGGCTCCGCGCCCCGTTTCCCTACAGCGGCCCCCGGCCCCCTCCCGCCCCGCCATGTCCCCCGGGGCGGCGGCCGCTGCAATCCCCGCGCCCTGGGCCGGCCCGCCAACGGGACAGGGCGAGGCCCGCGGGAGGAGGGCTCCGCTAGTCGCCGGCCCACGTCCCCTCCCCGGCCGGGGAGGAGGGGAAAGCGAGAGAGGTCCCGGCAGAGCGGTTGGGAGAGGGATTTGAAAGAGCCCTCTTCCTCCCCGCCCGGAGGGGAAGTGGAAAGGAGAGCCGTGGCGGGCGGCGGAGGATGATGATAACTTAGGGCCGTGCCTGGCCGTGGAAGCTGGCCGTGCTGCCCGGGCGAGGCGGCTGGGAGGGCGACAGCTATGTCCCAGGGCACGACAGGGGGAGCGGGAGCACCCCAGGTGCTGCCGGAGGGGAAGGAGAGACAGAGGAAGAGGAGGCGGAGGAAGAAGAAGGAGAATAAGACACGGCTGGTGTGCTCCAACTTGCTGTTACCTGAGGCTGAGCTGGAGAAGTCCAAGGGCACAGTCCTGGCCTGCAACCGCCTCAAGACCACCAAGTACACAGCACTCTCCTTCCTGCCCAAGAACCTCTTTGAGCAGTTCCACCGGCTGGCCAACGTCTACTTTGTGTTCATCGCACTCCTCAACTTCGTGCCGGCTGTCAACGCCTTCCAACCGGAGCTGGCCTTGGCCCCTGTGCTCTTCATCTTGGCGGTCACTGCCATCAAGGATCTGTGGGAGGATTACAGCCGCTACCGCTCCGATAAGGAGATCAACCACATGGAGTGCCTGGTCTACAGCAGGTGAGATGGAGTGGGTGGGTGCATGGTGGCAGCCGGTGGTGGGGCCTTGCTGTGCACGAGGACTTGGGTGAGCAGAGGTGGTCAGCAGGTCCATTGTGGAAGGCTTGCTTTTCCACTCCATGTGGGAAGAAACTTAGAAGTTGCACCTGGAGCTGGTGTCTCCTGTCTCTTTACTCAGAACTACAGGAGACCCTGCAGTCCTGTACCTTGTGGTGAAAAGTGAATCTGCACTGTTCGGTGGTGGCCCACAGTATATCACTGATTTATGAGTAAGCAACATTTTTTATAGGTATACACATGTGCTCCAGGCTTGTTAGTGTTTTACGCTTTAAAGGAGAGACAGCGGACGGCAAAGTGAGTGTAAGCATCACAGAAACAGTGTTTGATTTGCAAGCCTTTCTGTGATCACTTCCCAGTGTGAGCGGTCAATGACACTAGTGAATAGTTTCAGTCATTAATTTGGTTACAGCAATATGAGACCTCACTCAAGTAATCTGCTGTTAAGTCTTCACTGAGTGAAGGAAGGATAGAGGCCATAGGCTTCTGCATTAGGTCTGTGAGGTTTCATGATACGTGAATTAGTGAGCTTAAGCTGTGTTTGCTTTTCTACAGAATGAGGCAGCCTTTTCTTTGAACATTCAGTTTTAAGCAAATGCTTTTTATTTATCATCTCAAGTGTTATTCTTCCTTGTGACTTTGTGATTTGAATAGAGCATTAGGTCATTTATCTCCTTCAGATTTTATTTTATTTTTTTCCCTAAATGATCCAGGCTATATATTTAGATCACAGCCTTGGTATCCATAAATCAGACTGAAATGACTTCTGCACCAACATTTATGTCCTCAGAATCCAGCTTTACTGAATTTTTGGTTGCTTTTCTCAGTGCCAGATAGTCATCTTGTAATAGCTAAGGCTATGGTTTTCTGGGGACTGAGAGAAGAATGTGTGTTTTGAGAGAGCAGGTTTTAGTTTTGTTTCTGAGGCTTCTAAGTTTAGCAGAAACAAAACATGTGCCAAGAAGCTTGTACTCTGATTCCACAGGCTGGCTGGGAGGGGTCCTCTGGGCTGTCCTAAGCACCGAGGCAGAGAGCAGCTCTCCTATTGCAAGAAAGGTGTGTAGGAAGAAAACCCCCAAAGCTAAAAAGAACTCAGAATAAGATGCATTTTCAACATCAGCAGTCTCAGTTTGTTACTTCACAAAGTCGTATAATGCAAGAAATCTCACCCTGGGATATTCCCCCACCAGTAGGGATGCATGCATGGGAAGACAAGTAAAATGGATTATTTCTGTAAACTAAACCAAAAATAACCTAGCCAAATCACACATGCAGGCATCGCTAACCTGAGGCTCTGCTTATCGCCTTGCTTTTCTGTAGTTGTCCTTAACTGTGAACACTTTTGGTGATATGTGGCAGGAAGGCTAATAAGGGATTACGCTTGCAGTAAATGATGATATGCTGATGAGGATGGTTAATCTAGCCTTTACCAAATGAAATCAGTTTAGAAATAAGCTTTCGTATCTCCTAGGTTGAAAAGAAAGAAGTACCTATTGCAGAAGCTATTCAGAATATTAATGAATACCAGTACTGGGATATCAATTCTAGAATGTTTCTTCCCCCTGCAGTTTTCCATATCTTTCTCTGCTGCCAAAAAGGTAGACATGACTGTGAGAAAAGGTGTGCCCTTGGTGTTAAAATCACTTGTGCTCTCTTAGGCATCCCAGCTGAGTGCATTGCCTTTTATAATGCCTGTGCTGTTCCAGAGTAAAAGTTAGAATTGTTCCTTTTACTGCAGAGTTTAGATTACTGCTGAGTGACACATAGATTAATCTGGGAGTAGTTTGCCTTCTCATTTGCATTGGCCTAATCCCTGTGGGGCAGCAAACGTGCAAGTTTAGGAACTCCATTAGCTCTGCAGGCACAGCTTTCTGGCTGGGAGCAGAGCTGAACAGTGAGTCTGTAGTCTGTTGCAGAAGCCTGGTTCAAGGTATCAGCTCACCGGTTTCCACCTTCCAGCAATCCCAAGGAAAAGCTTCCCTCCCACAGTTTAAAAACAAAACAGAAGGTTAAAATAATTTGCTTATATGTTTTTAAGATGACCACTTTTTTTATTTTTTAGCCTTTTTTAAACTTCACCAGTCCACCTTTTTGAACATCTTCCAGCCCCAGTGAGCGAGGTGGGACTAGAAACTTGCTGTTTTGGGAGATAGAAGCTAAGATTCTCATTAACTGGAATGAGAGGGAACTGAGATGGAGAGATTTGTATCAGGTCATGAAAGTTGCTGGGTGTGAGTTCAGAAAAGCTGTTTTCTCGGAAAGGTATCATGCCTGGAGAAACACAAGGGATTGGACATGACTTTTTGTTTCCTCATTTTGTTTCTGGAAAAATGTTGAAGTATAAATGTCACCTAAGGAAGCAATAAATGATAGCTTTACTCCCCACATCCATTTTATCTTGATCACTCTATCGGTTTTAACACCTTTTGACCAAGCCAGACTCTCTCTTGCACCCGCTCCCTGCTCTGCCACTTCCTTGTGGTATGTTGGAGGCAGACTTTCATGCAAATGCTGTCCTCGATAGAGATGGTTCTGTAGGTAGGGCAGGTTCATGAACATAGCTGTAGTTGTGTGCTCCCCTAAGGGCTGCCAGACAGCAATGACTCCTCTTGCTGGTCAGTACTTCATAGCTTTGAAGGAGGCCTTCTGCACTGTGATGGGCTCTCTTTCCTGCCAGCCTCCCACGCAGCGGCAGGAGAGCCACCTGAAACGTGGACCACAGCATTCAAACACAGACTGCAGCAAATGACAGCTAATTGTAACAGTCAGCAATTTGAGACAGGGACTTTTGCTTCACAGGAGAGAGAAAACTCCCTATCTCACCCCACTGTTTAGTGACCAAGTAAAGATTCGAGTCGTATCCTTGTGTGTTCTGTCATATATCCTCCATGTGCTGCTTTCTGGGCTGCTGAAGGACATGTTCCTGTCAAATACAAGCAGCAATTGATGCAGGATCTACAGGACAAGGAGAAACCATAGTGATGGGCAGAGCCTACTGCTACTCGTTAGGAGGAGGTTCAACAGCATGTCAGCAGTGTCCACTGTGAGGTCTCCGGAACACCCCATGCAGGCAGATCATGTCAGTAGTCTGATCTGGGGGAAAATACTGTTATCCTGCTATGTTGACTGCTTGACAGCTGGTGTACAGACTATGCCTTCTTCCTCCTGTCTGCCCAGTCGTGTGGACTCAGATGACGCATTCTCATGCAGGTACTGCTGAATCAATGACTCAGAGACTTATAGTTGGCAACTCTTATCATACGATAGAATAGCAAAGGATGATGCAGCCTAAAGTAAAAAGCTGAAAAGAAATGCATCTTGTTTTCTCAGAAAGACTGCTTTCATTTAGAAATTATGGATGTTTTGGATAGTCCTTCAAAAGATACTGCTTTTTAGAGTCAGATGGTGGAATGGGAAAAGACCTGGTTCTTTGAATAATTTGAAAGAAGCTGTTGAGTTTGAATTGGCAACATATGTGAAAGAATGAAACATGCTGGAGAACTGCAGACTTCTGCTGCTCTGTGATGGAGTTTGCAGGTCTCCCTGTAAGAGCAGTCAGGGTCTTGACAGACAAAGAGGGAAGTATTTTTTTAACCAAGAGAAGTTCATAGGACCTCTCTGGAGGCCTTTAAGGATACCTCTCCCATTTGGCAATACAGAGGAAATTAGGCACTTACTTAGGAGGACAGTTTTACAGGTCACCTAGAATTTAGATTCCATGCAGGTGCTTAAATTAGGAGTGCTGGATCACAGCCAGAACTCTTTCTTAGTTTATTGGAGAGAAGTTACAAAGGTATTAGAGCCCAGCTTGCAGAAAATTGCTTTGTGTACATAACCTCTTGCAAACCCATGATGATCTTAGCCTCCTCCCTTTGTTCCTTTCCCTCATTTCCATCACCCAGCAATGGACGTGGAAGGCTGGAGAGTACAAGTTCACAATCCTAGCTGTGTAATCTTGTTTGGCTAGTTACATTTCTGCATTATTATCTTGGACTTGGACAGTGGGAGGGTGATTTTTTCCTTTGCAGTTACTGCCCTCCGGCTCTCACCAGCTTTGGGTGGAGTTGTGGATTGCACATGTAAATGTTCCAAATAATTCCAGGATGCACACATTGCTGCCATTGTTAAACATTTGATAGAACTAAATTTGCTACTGGAGCAGAAGTGTTAAAATTCTTCTAAGCAGGGGCTTTGTTTTCAGTGTGCTGTTACAAAGTATGGTATACATTTACATAGTATGTAAATAGAAGATGAATAGTGATAACTACAATCACAACAAATAATGGCACTCATCCAGCAGGGAATTACTCAGTGCTATGTTGGTGAAATAATCTCTGCTATCGTTTTTCTTTGAGCCTCATGTTCAAAACCAAAGTGCTTTGCTTTTCAAATCTGCTCTCTAACTCTTGCTGTGTCCATTGAAGAGTACTGCTGAAGAGTGTAATGGTATTGCATACTGATCAGAGAGTATTAACTACTTCTTCTGTCAACCTGTGACTTAAAAAATCCATGACAAATTGGAATTTACGACTGGATATTTGTCTTCCCTGAGGTGTGGAAAATGTTTAATGGGGCACTGAGGCAGCTATCGAAGCAGGCTGTTTTACATTAAATGTTAATTTCTTTCTGTAGAACTCAGGAGGAGGAGAGAAGAGAGTTTGATGTAGGCAATATGTTTCATACAATTTCCAAAATACGCTCCCTTCTTCCTCCCCCTCTGTCAACCTGCCAGTGAAAGCAAGTCAAGCCTTGAAAAAAAAAGATACAGCAGTTCCAAATCCTCACAAGGGCACAGCAGATCCCACTCATGGCCTCTGAAATAGCCATATGACTTCAACCACTTCACTTCTAGGTGCCTTATTTTTCTGGCAACACCAGTCTTTAGGGAGTTGGATTGTGATTATCTCCCACTACTTCTTGAATAGACCAGAGTAGTTTCTTGTACCAAGATGTGCTGGCTGGGTAAGACATTTCTCACCAAAAGAAATAAGCTTGTCTCATCCGTTACAGAATACAAGTGTCAATATAAATGTGATTCAAAAGGAAACTAGCTGGGATTACTCAGTTTCCGCTGTGAGTGAGCTTAGTGCACGAAAGCTGAAAGCAGAAAGTGGTGGTCTGAAGCTGTTGGTGAAGTCAGTGCTGCCTCCTTGACTTTCGGAGGGGTGCAGCTTTGTGCATTTTACCATTTATCCTTTGCTTCAGTTTTGGGCGGGCTGTCAGTGGAAAAACTCACTGGGAGATGTAGTAGAGGCTTTTCTGTTAGACTGATAGGGAGCATTTTCATTCTGCAGTAGAGTTTATCCTGGTAGCAAGGAATGTCTGTGTTAATCTACTGAGATGTAGCCATCTTCAGTGCGCAGGAGACCCCATCTGTCTGTCCAGCTATGTGCATGCAGTTTATTTGCTATTCAGTGTAGGGCAAATTTTCTAAGTGCCTGATCTTCCCTACTCAAAAAGAAAAATGTTCACCTCTTATTACTAAGCTCTTTCACTTGTATAGGATGTCATGAGAGCAGTTGTAGGGTGTTTCACATGCCTCTGGCTAACTGCCAAAGATGTTGTTAATCTCTACTGAAAGACCTAGTGATGTCCCTAGATTAATTTCTGCAGATACATGCTGCACTCTGGAGAGACACCAAAGCTTGTGCTAAGCAGACCACAGCCCAGAAGCATATGTGGCCACCTTGTGCCCATATCTACTTGCTCTAATGTGTCAGTATCACCTTGAGACCATGATTATTGCTAGAGGTGGCTGGCAGAATAACAGAATCTGAAAAAGAATTTGCTTGATTCTGTCAGAATACGTTTCCAAAGAAACTATATAAGAGGAAATTGCATGTGTTGTTCAACTCTGCCAATACTGTAATTCCAGATTCTACCTTCTACATGTCAGCAGAACTGAAAACCAGAATTGAAAACCCTGATAACCATACTATAGGTCAATGTTTTATAGAGCTGCTTATTAGCTAGCATGGCATAATTTAGCTAGGGCATCGCTCTTGCTAGCAGACGAGTCCTGAAGAAGTACTTATTAGAGTAATGCTCTCAAATTCTGCCTGGGAGGCCCTAATTTTACTATGGGAGTGTTGAAGGACTCCAGGGAATGAAGAAGACTTAAATCACTTGTTGTAGTTTTCCCTTCTTCTTCTGACTAATCTTGGCTGATAAGGAAAAAGAAAATAGAGGAAAAAAAGGAGAGTTCCTGCCACTGGGCAAGACTTAGACTAGGCTTCCACATGTAGCCGTATCTAGGCTTTCAGAAGGCTTATGGGTGGACATACCATGGTATAGCAGTAAAAGTCAGAGTGCTGAGTCACTCTTTGCCATGTAATCCAGCATACTTTCCCCTTTGCAGGATAGTTGATCTGCCCAAGAGCAGTCAAAGATGTGCCTGCCTTCTCTGCCTGCAACACTAGGCCTTTTGGCCTTTTGAATGTGTGGAGCTTTTGTGTATATACACAGTATGGGCAGTGCAGCTAGCAAGCCAAAAAAACTGCTTTAGGATTATGCCCAATTTGCAGGATTCATGCTGTGCAGACTTGGTTTTAGCAACCACATATACTGAGACCAATTAGGTTCATGAAAAGCAGAACAATTTGTTTCACTTCACATGGCTGAGGAGGCAAACCAGTTTCTAGAGCTTACCTTCAGCCTCAGTGTTTCGACTTTGGAGTTGGCACTAATGCAACTTTGATCATAGGCAGTCATGTTTGTACCCAGAAGAGACCTGCAGCAGAAATGTGGTCCAAACTTTTCTGCTATCCTGCAGCAATACATTCTACTTCACCTTGTCTCACCAGGATGTAGAGGCAAGACGGTTGGACACACACTGGGCCAGGGGGAGTGCATTTCACTGAGCAGCATAATCATAAAGTGAGGAACTGACACAACGCTAAAAGCCAAGACATTGACCTCTTACTGACAAATTTGTGTAGATATGGGCAGCAGCTTCCTCTGATGTATATCAAGCCCAAAAGTTGGTGCACACCCAGAATACAGCCTCAACGCAAATGTGTGAAAGATGCTAGCTTATAGCTTTTCCTAGGTAGGTGCTTATGCTAGTGTGGAGGGGAGAGGAGGTGCAAAGGGCGTGACAGTGACATCCTGTCTCGAGAGCTTGAGTGGCTCTAATATTGAGCTCAACTGAAGAAATATACAAATGTATTGATTCTGAAAGATTTGATAAAGCAAGCCTCAGATTTAGTTGGAGGAAGATGACCTGCATATTTCTGAATGAGTTGTTTTGTTCTTTGCTGTGTGCCCCAAAGGTGGGAATAAGGGGAGTTCAAACTAAGATTTTACAGTGCCTGCAGGATGTGAGCTGAGAGGAGCAACTTTCTCCCTTTTACTGTTTCTAGGATATAGCTACACAGCCTGTGCCTAGAAAGCTGCTAGGCACCCAGCTAATAAGGTATTCTATCCAGTTGACTGCTGAGGATATCTAACAGTTACTAGCTGGCAAAGTACCACCTAGTTTTCTTGATCCAACAGGAACAGTGGTTTATTCTGTTTTGAGACTGTTGCAGGTGAAGATCTCTGCCATGGTCAGCCTACATCCTTGAGGCTATGCTGGTCAAAGGACAATCTTGAACACATTTTAGGTGTGGGAAACATCTGCCATCTCCTCTGCAATTTTATTACAATTTTATTCTTGTCTGATCACAATTTCTCTAGGGTGACAAATAGGTCAGTCTCTCCAGTGCAGCGGCCAACATTTTCACCATGCTCAGCCTTTTCATAAACCTGACTCTGATGGAGATTTATTATAATAGGCATGGAGGTCACTTGTTTTTATGTTCTGGTTGCCTGGAAATACTGACCTACTTCAAGGAAGAGTTTAAATGTTTGACTGACAGCTGCACTCTTTACATATCTATGCTGCTGTTATAGTAGCACTGAGGGTGTGAACACTATTGCAGAATATTTGGTATTTCTGTAGTTTTGATGGAGGTTTTAGTCTTTACCTTCTGGAAAGAAAGTCTGTTCTGAAGTGACAGCACTTGTAACCATAGTTTTTTTACCTTTGGATGTTACCTTATGTTTGCTAGGCTTTGTCTTGGTTGTACAGCCACGTACCTGTATGCTTGCCCCTTGTCTTACTACCTTTCTGCCTTCCAGTAATAACCTGAACATGCCTGGTTTGGCTATGTTTGCTGATTTTGTTCACTAACAAGTCATTAGGCAAGTTGTGAAATCCCCTAAAATTTTGAGGCCAGTATATGAAGTGCTGAACAGCAGTCACCTAAATACGACTGTGAGCATGTTCAGGATCTCAAAATCCAGACGTGGAGCAAGATGCCTCAAAAGAGATGCCAGTGGACATATTTTAGCAGGCAGATTTATCAGCCAAACCCTTAAAGATACAGGAAGTTCATTAGATACAGGAGGTGAATTAGAAACATACAACCTATTTTGGCCCAAAGTAGATTGTAAGAAATCAAATCTAATTCACCTAAGTCTGATCTGGCAGTTGTAGTGCATTGGTTTTGTGTGGCTGCATGCTTACATTTGGGGGTTCACATTTCCATGTTCTCATTGTCAGCTTCCCCTTGCTATACTTCCCTCTGCTGTACACCTGCAAAGATGTGAAGCAAAAACTTGAACTTACAGTTTACTGCAATAAAGGCATACATTGTTTTTATCTGAACATTTGAGAGCTTTTTGATCTTCCTTCCTTCACTATCATATGTTCATATTTTAACAGAGATGCTTGGATAGTTGTGTCTGTCTGCTGATAGACAAGTTGACTTGTGTCTTAACTCTTCTGTATATGCCATTAGTTTTCTTCCCTGTAAACAGTAGTGAGCCTCTGATTGTAGGTGGCTGGCAGGGGCCCCTCTCAAGTGCTAATTAGGTTCTCTCTGACCTGACAAGGATATTTCCTGGGACATGAGGTGAGATTTATTTCATGTTTCTTTTAGCTAAAAGATGTGTGTCCAGTCATATGACCAAATCATCTACACTTGTGCCACAGTCAGTGGAGAGCACTGAACAGTTTTGGGGTGGGGGGAAATGCTTCCAGTTTATTTGAGACACTTGCCCTAGGTTAGTTTGAACTGGGAGGTCCAGACCTCTGTCCAGTGGTGATACCGGTGAAGATAACTATATGACTTGCTTAATCAGCTCACTTTAGATAAGATGAATCCTGTTAGTAAACTCAGAGGGCATAGATTTTAATTCCTGCTAATGACCCATCTGCTTTTGGGACTGCAGAAGATTAGCTTGCCTGCTCAATGTATTTAATGATTGATTTATTTAAGAACTACACTTTGAGAATCACAGTTGCAAGTATGTTACCCTGTTAGGTGAAGGGCATAACCCAGTATCAACTGTTTTATCTCCCGCCACATTCTGCCTTCAGCATTAGCCCTTAACATATTGTTCATACTTGTGAAAAGTATTTATAACATTTATCTCCGTTCTGAGAAACAATGTAAGAGATGAGTTGTTATCAGTAAATAATTTTCCTCTTTGAATAACTGTTTACATTTGCATTTCTATGGAGATTTTCAGGCTGCTCACATAATCTTGGTGTTTTGGGATGTTATTTGCTCTTTAACCTCCGATGCAGCTTTTGAGGGAGAGTGTTGAAACATAAGGTAGGAGGTTCCCTGTTCTGCTGATTTCTATTTGTCTGATGTGCCTAACTTTTAGGTCGGCTAAAACCACTTTGCAGCATGTGTCTCTTGAAATGCGCCGGGCAGTTGTGTGGTTGACATTATCATGGCTGTTACACGCGTGAAAGCGGGTCTCCACTGTCAGGCGTCTCACAAATATCATATAGAGATATTTGGCTTATGTTTTATGTCCAGTAGGATCTGACGTTAAAAACTGCAAGTGAGATTGCTAGGTGATCAGGGATTGAACCAGAGAGATCTTTGAGTATCACTGACATACTCCTTGGATGCCAGTTTTTATGCTGGAATTTTGATGCCTGTCCATATGGGAGCATAGGCACATACAAACATACCATATAAGAGGTGCAGGATCGTAAGACGTCATGCCGCTGTTTGCTATCTTGAAAGTCCTAAGTTCTGTTCATCTGATTGCAGCTTTTGACACTCTGCTCTTCCTGATTGTTTGGGCGTAAATGTACTGTCTCCTATCAGATGCTTTTTACGTATGTGTTTTATTTATTTTCAGTGCGGTTCCCTGTGTCTGTCTGTTTTTCGTGACAGGATCATGTCTGTGTGTGGGAGCTTCTGTTTCTGTCAGATCCTGTGGGAGCTTTCCAAAATGCAAGTTCAACAGAAAAGCTCCACCGCAGCTAAGCCAACCATCAGTGTAGTAGTGCTTATGTTTAATGTACTGCACCTATTTTCCAGGAGTCCAGTTTAAAGTCTGACATCTATATCACTTCAGTTTGAGGAATACCACAGTAGAATCCTACTTTTTAAATACACTAGGTAGAATTTATGAGCTATTATCTCAGTTTCACAACTGTTAAAGAACCAGTCTGATGATAGAATCATAGAATCACAGAGTGGTCTGAGTTGGAAAGGACATAAAGCTTATCTAGTTCAAACCCTTTTGAATGGGCAGGGACACCTACCATTAGACCAGGTTGCTCCAGGCCCCGTCCAGCCTGGCCTTGAACACTGCCAGGAATGGGGCAGCCACAGCTTCTCTGGGCAACCTGTGCTAGTGCCTCGCCACTCTCACAGTAAAAACTTCTTACTAATACCTAATCTAGTATCTGTTTTATCATTACCAATCTCACCAAAGATAAAACTCATGAGAAAAGTCCAAAACATTTATTCCATTTTAAAACAGAAATACTGGAGAAAAATCTAGCATGATAAAGACAGAAATGATATCTTTGAAGCACATATAGTGTCTCTACCTTTTAAAGCCTTTGTTCAGCATTTTAGTGTCAGATTTCTCTAAAATTCCCCATGGTTATTCTAAATTCAGGCCTCCTTGGAATGCAGGGAGCAGAAGAGAAGTAGAGGAGAGTTTCTGAGTTTATTTTCAATGGCATTTGGTTTGGCTTGGAGGAATTTTAAAATGCTAATTTGGTCTTTGCGTATTAATTCAAATTCTTCCTGTGCTGCTCCTAAATTGGAAACTTCCCATTTTACATCTGGCAATTTTGTCCTTAGTTGTTTAACCTTTATGCTTTTTCACTAGAAATAGCTGTTTTGTGCAGTGAATCCAGCCTCTTAGGCATAATAACATCCCCTTCAGCTGTCCTATCTGGCAACTTCTAGAAAGGTCTTTGGGTTTGTTTTTGTTTTGTTTTTTAACCACTGTCCACTTTTACAGAATGCATGCCTGAGTCAGTGGTGCTGTACTCTACCAAAAAATTTTAAGCAAGAAAAATACATGTTCTTTACAACTGGAAGAAAGCTTGTGAACACAACCACATCTGCAGAAGTGGTTCAGACCAATAGTGCATTGTCCCAGCTAGTAAAGCAGTGTTCAAACTAGACACAGACCTGATTGGCTCATCATTTGGGAACAGAGCTCTTAACATTTCCGCTTACTGAGTATACATACAGATGCCCAGCACTTCTGTGGGATGTCTCCTCATCCATGTCTAACTCTTCTCTGACCTGCTTTTGTAACTCATTAGTTAGATTCCACAGCAGTTTGTTCCACAGAGGTCATATACAATATGAAAATATTGTCTGCAAAGGAAGGGTCCCCAGTTAGTGTTCCTGTTACTGTGATACACATGTGTACCTATTTAGTGGGAGCTGTTAGGTTAGTATGCGGTAGTACACAGTGAAAAACTATGCGCTATGTAGTTAGAAAGCTTAGTCTGGCCATCTTTTTGCCTTAGTAAAACTCAAATAAGAGGCAAAACCCAGATACTTCTTTCAAGGGTGACTTCCTGTGCAGCTGGTTACATGAATGCCAGCCCTTAAAACTCTCAGCTGTAAGAAGTGTGGTTATATGGCACACATTCAACATGAAGCAGTGCTGACCCAGCTGGTGTATCTAAATGTCTTCAGAGCACCATGCAGAGGTGCTTGCTGCTCTGGAAGCAATGTGTGCTGTTCTGTCTCTTGGCAGGGCCTGTGGCCAAGTTCTCATGATCAACAGTTTTCTGTTTCTGGATGGGGCACAGCTGGTGGGAGTTTGAGACCCTGCTCTAATTTAGTGTCCTTAGACTGAAAAAAGCAAGTAAGAATGTTCAGTAAGTGCAATGCAAATTGTATGACTATGCTTTATTTTGGGGGTTATTTTCAGTTTAACTGTGAGCAATTGGTAAACCATAATTCTCAGTACTGGTTGTTAATGCAGCAGTGTTTCCTGAGTAACTTTGGATGAGGAAGTAAATTGTAAAAAAATAGAACCCTGTCAAAACATTTTATTTTTTTTTTTAAGGGACGTGTATATAATAGGTGTGATTTACCACATCAGCACACATGAAATTACCAGGAGACTCATGATTCAGGGTTGAAAAACAAATTAAACAATCAGGATACAGGCTCAAGATACTCAAGCAGGTGTAAACAAGTGCTACTGCAGGTTGTTATCATTCTACCATATTTCTGCCATCTGAATCCATTTTTACTGAGAACTTTAATGAAATGAAAAAGCTGCTTTTCAGTTCTTGGGAAGGGAGCACAACAGTCTTAGGAGTTTTCTGAAGCTTCAAGAAGGTCACCTGTCAGTGCCAAAGCAGTGTAGGCAGTTCATGTTCCAGAGTAATGTTTACCCTGCTTGAATTCAGCAGGAGAACTCTCTCTGAGCCATGAGTTTTACCCTAGCTTTCTAAAATAAGACCTTTTTTGCAAGTCAGACCTTCCTTTGGTCAATCTGACGCCCTCGTATGATGTACAGGATCACTTCCCATGGCCTTAAACTTCCCTGTCTTTCATGCTTGACGTCTGTCTGCCTCTGTCCCTGTCATAAGGGCAATCCCTGGTGATTTGTGTAGGGAACACAAAGGCACATTTATGCCACCCCACAAGGAGGTCTGTATTGACAGACCGCGACAGGCTGGTGTGTTGGTCTGGGCAGAGCCTAGCACAGCATTACTCGGATGAGTGTCTCCAAGCTGCTTGGCAAGGCTTGTTAGCTAGTCTATGTTAGGCACGTAATGCTTCGTTATGGTCCTACTGTTATGAGAGGAAAGCTGGCTGTAAATTGGTTCAAATGTCTCCAACTTGAACTTCAAGATTATTTTGCACCCTGGAGCACTCTCTGAGCCTGGTTTACATGCACGTTCTAATCAAGAAGAAATAGTGAGGTTACAGCTGTAGATAACGCCGTCAAATGTTCAGTCCTTTTTCTGGGAAAGTATTTAAATAATATACAGCAAACAGCCACAGAATGGGTAGCCATTACAAAAGCCGAGGTGGATATTTTTGCACAAGCCTCTGAAGAGTCCAGAAACTGATGGCCAAAATAACCATAGTGTTTTCATGGTACTGAAAGCAGGCAATGTATTTAGCCAAGAAAGAGAAAATCCAGTGTTTTCACCATGACCTAGAATTATCCTTTGGCCAAATTTTTGCTCCTGGTTTTACGTTTCTGGGAGAGGTACTTCACTTCTGAAGCTATGCTTTGAACTCACCTGGTGCAGAGAGGGTTGTTGGTTGACAAAGAGATCAGACTGCAGGAGTGGTATAAGCAGTCTTTTAGTCAGCCTGCTAGGAGAGTGGAGAACAGAGCCAGACTTCATGCCTCAGTGGCACTGGCTCTGTCCCCTGTTTCAAGTTATTAAAATAAAACTTCAGTGTTGTTTTAACAGGCATTTTCCTAAATGCTCTCTAATACCTGTAACTATTTTAGATGCTGGGAAGTAAATATTTTTCTTCTACCAGTGTGTTTTGGTTTTGTTTGATTGGTTGGTTTTTTTCCCCCACTTGGCAAACACTGGTACTTCGGGGTTTTGTGTTTTATTTTGGTTAGTCTTATACAATATTTAGGATGAAGTAGAAATTAGGTTTGCTACCAGCACCTTGCAGATATACACAAACAAAATACTTGAACTTGACAAGTTATTTTTTGCATCAGTATTCTTGAGTTTATTTTCTGCTTGCATGTGTTCAGGAAAAAAGAATGCTTTTTACCATCTGCCATAGACAAAACACTGTCTGCAAGATCAACAAACTGATGGCTACTTAGTACTGTAGTGGTCAGCTATGGGAGAGACAGTTGGAGAAAAATAGTCAAAATCTGATTATTAGAAGGGCACTTAAGATAAGACCAGTGTTAAGATAAATTTAAAAAAAAAAGGCAAATGACAAATGTGGTTCTGACCTCTAATGTCAGAAGAAATGAACTGTTAGTGCTTATAGCTGGGCCTTGAAATGAGCCCTGGGAGTAGTCTCAGGCTCTGTGATGGTTTTGATTTACATCCAGCCCTCAATTTCCCTTTTTTTTTTGTTTTTTTGATGGACAGTTTTCTATGCTTTTAAGCACGTGAACTTTCCCTGCAGCAAGATGGGAGCATCACCTGTAAGAGAAAGCCAGCTGTCCCAGTGCAAGCTATATGATTCTGAAGTGAGGGCTTTTAAGGGCATTGGTGAATGAAGATATGTTTACTGCATCCTTCCTGTTCATCCAGAGCACTGTTAAATGTCCCATCTGTGTTAGAGTCATTTTCCCTCCTGCCCTTTTTTTTCTTGTCTTGTTTGGTCTAGTGTCTTTTTGAATTGGTGAAAGGCCTTCAAGCGTTTGGGGAAAGAGAACAGCATTGAATCTTAAACACTCATGGGGAGTCAGCACATCTTCGTCTTCAGCAGGATCTTGAGCAACCTGAATAACTCTTTCTGTGCATAAAAGTCATAGTCTACAAAATGGGAACAGCATGTTTTATTTCATAGGGTTTTTGAGCTTTGAACTGGGACTTTTAAAAAAGGTCTTTGTTGTGATTTGATTCCCCTTAAAACTGATTGGGGGGATCGGTATCTTGATTTTCTCAGGCGTTTTCAAAGGAGCTATGTTAAGTGGAGAAGTTTTTTTCCCCTTGGATTTTTGGGTTATTAGTAATCTGATTTCAGAATTTCTTTAAATGGAGTAACAAACAGCTTACAGAAAAAACAGAGTCCCAGTTATAAAGAAATCTGTATCTACCATCTGTAAGGACATCATTAGTCCCAACTCTACTGTGGTAAATGGATTATAATTACTCTACTTCTCCCACAGTTCTCAGGAAAACTCTGTAATAAAAAAGATTTTAAAGGGGCACTGTCAGGCACACCAGAAAAAAGGTGGGCATTTAGTTAAGACAAAGCAAAACATTTGAAGGTGCTATATGCAGAAATAACTACTTTCAGAAATTCCTCTTTACTGAAAACATGTAACTGCGTAATAACAGTTGCCAGCTGGTAGAGGTGGAAGAATTGAGAAGGAATGGAACAATGCAGAATAAAAGCGTACATACAGTAAGAAATTATGGGCAGAAGGAGGGAATATTTCAATCTCTCCATCATGCTCCTAAGCTACAAATAATCCTGTGAAACATTTGTTCCAAAGGTCAAATAAAAAAAGACTTCAAAGCATGAAAGGGTAATGATGAAACTGTCTCTAGCAAGTTTATTCTGGAGGTATTTCAGAAGGTGAAAAACTTTTCTCATACAACAGTCTCACAGGTTTTTACTACAGATAATGAGGAGTTCTGCAAACACCTAGACATGAGGATCACTTATGTCAACAGACTAAAAATAGGGTGTGTGTTTTTGGAAAATGTGTTTGGAGGAAGTGCTGATAGGTAAGGGAGACATTAAGCCCAATTCTGTGTTCACTTACCTTCCCTTGGACTGGACAGTTTTAAACTCAAAGATTTAGATTGCCCATTAAGAAGAAATTCTTTACTATGAGGGTGGCGAGGTACTGTAACAGGTTGCCCAGAGAAGCTGTGGCTGCCCCATCCCTGTCAGTGTTCAAGGCCAGGTTTGGACTAGATAATCTTTGGAAGTCCCTTTAAGCCATTCTATGATTCTGTGAGTCTATGCAGTAAAATAAAGGACTTCCACACCAATATCTGATCAGAGGGAAAGCTGTGTGAGAGTAAGGCATTAGTTACCCTCTGTATCCACCAGCTGAACTTCCTTTAAGCTGCTGAAGTTGCTCGGTGTTCTCTGAAACCATCTAGAGCAGCATGAGAATTGTCTTGCTTGGCTTTGGTTATTTGGACGTTAGCCATTCAGGCCTGCCAAACTTACACCTCCTTACTAGCCTTGTCAGAAAGACAGGCATCTCCAGACAGCTGGTGGTCCCATCCATCTTCTACAGGAAAGAATCACCCACTAGAAGTGCCCTCACCCCACTTGCCTCCTGCTGTGAATGCGGAGACATCTAGGCAAGCAGAGCAGATGAGGTCTCTCATATCTGGACAGCTGAAGTAAGGTGAGACGAAAACTTTGTCTCACCAGGAGAGTGGATGTGGATATGTGTAAAGGTGGTCTTAACATGAAAGTATTTTCTCTTTGTACTGATGATAAGAAAACTGGATCATACTAACAAACCTGTCACCTGCTTGTTTGACTTTTTTTGTAAGTATCAAACTTTGTCATGAATTTTAGCCTAAATGTTATCAAGTTTTAGGCCTAATTATTGCTGTTCTGTTGCTTTCTACAAGCCAGGGATATACTCTCTCAGAAGCAGCTCTCCTCATTGTGCTGCATGTATTACTAAGCTGCTCATCAGCACTAAATCCCATGCTCCATTATAGGCCAAATTTTGTCAAAACTCCTGTAATTTTGTTAACGCGCCTGCTGTTTTTCTAACGATTGTTGTGCTTCACTTCTCACTGGAGATAGTTCGCTTTTCCTATTGAGTGTGATTGAAGCTAGCAAACATAGCAGCAAACCAGAAGTCTAGACCCAGGCTGACACTAGTGCTGTGCCAGAATGGTGCCAAGGGAACCCTCTAATGTCAAACTCATGTTGCCAGTGGATGGAGCCTTTTGCCCATTTGTACCTCTGCCACCACCCTCACCCAAGGAGCACAGGCTTTCAAAAGCTGTGGGCATATCTTAGTCCACTGCCAAAAGAAAAATGTTAGGCTAACCCTTTATGGTATCTTTTTAAAAAATTACATTTCCTGAATAGTACTCAGGTTTTCTTATATAAACTGTGATACCAAAATGCTATTTATGGTCATACATAATTAAGAAGTGGCAATTTATAAATAGTGATAAAGTCTTTCTGGCAAAGACTTTGATGATGGTACAGGAAGCATTTCCCTCTCATATATACAAGCATTTTCAATGTTTTTCCATTTTTCAGTGGCATTGACTGGTTTCCTCCAAAAAAAAGGATAAATGTCCAAAAATGTCACATACTTTTAGGAGTCTGCCCATTGCTCCTGCTGTCTTCTGTTCCTCTATAATAGTTCTGTAAACATTACGCCATTTGCAATACAAATGTGCTGCTTTATGTAGAAGGGAAAGAGAGACTGCTAAAGTGCTGAGAGTGAAGAAATACAGACATGGAAAATTTACATATTTACATCCAGTATGGCTTTCTCTAAATTCTTTTGTTCATAGTGGAACACCTTTTTGTCTCTTTCCAAGCCTTCGGTTTTCTTCTGGTTTACTCTTCAGGGAAGTAGGTGGGAAGAAGGGGAAGGAGGAGGAAGAAGAGGGCAAATAACATGTGAAAAGAAGGAGCAATTTCATTTTTCAGAATGGAATATCAATGTTACTCAGTGAGACAGAATAATGAGCCACATGTACAAGATTTAAACTTTAAAAATGAAAGACATATTTTGTAACAGGCCTACAAAAGAGCTTTGGACTCTTTTCTGTTGGAGTCTGTACCCTTCTCTAGCTCTGACAGCTTGTCTATGTGCTCTTGGACATTTTCTCCTGAAATGCACCCAGCAGTAGTTTTCCACCTGCATCTACAAATGTGTAATGACTCCCACAGGAGATGCGGGAGGCATTACGCGTAGGTTCTGTGGAAGGTAAAAACAAGCTTATTGTCAGAAGCCTTAAAATGCTGGATCTGTACTTCACTAAAAAAATGCTTGCATGTGAAAAATAAGACCTCAAGAACCTCTGCTATCACTTGCGCAAAGTGAAACGGTAAATTTTCTGATGTGTAGTGTCTGGGACTGAAGCCGGCTTCAAAATGCAAGGACTTTGAGACAGTCTGCTTATTTATCCAGTTCAGTTATTTTCATCAAGCTGAGTTGTTGTCCCAGCACCTTTTTGCTCAATTTTGGAACATTACAAATATAGCAAATGGACAAAATCTAATTTAGTGCACTCTAGTGAAAGAAAAAATATACTCATTCTGTTATCACACTTACTGCTGTCACTCCGTTGTTTATTTCCAGACCATGCAATATGAACAAAAGAAATTTTTGGTGTCTCTTCAGGGCGAAAAGCTGTAGGTTTATTCTAGAAAGACAACCTGAGCAAGCTTGTAGGAAGGGGCTGAGGGAGGGCTGTGCATCATGCATCAGATAGTTCCTTACTCAACAGGTAAGGATGATGAGTAAAGCCTCTTTCCTCCAAAGAGTACTTACTTGATTCTCTGGGGGGGGGGGGGGGGGGGGGGGGGGGGAGGAGGAAAAGGAGAGAAGATGCCAAGCAAACAGAAAATGTGAGTGTTCCAACTATTTGTCAAAATTTTGTTTTCACAGTGTGCTTCAATCTCATTACAGCTTTTGAGGAATAACAATGATAATCCGACATTCCTCAAATGGGAAGTTATTAGGGTGTGAATTGCTGTAGAAAAGCACTATTTTCAGTAATAACATGGCAGGTGTTTTGAAAGAAAGCTGCTCTAACCTTTCAGATTGCAGAGGCATCCCAGGAATTCTAAGAATCACAGTCTACAAATGCCTAATTTCAGTGTTGCTTTCCTAATTAAGAGGGAAAAAAAGGTGTGAGGAAGCTGAATTTTAAGACATTCTAAAAATTAGCAGCTTCCTATTTCTGATCTGTCCCTAGAAACACGAAGGCCATTTACATGGAGTTTCAGGATCTCCATACCAGAGCACAGTGTTGTTAGCATTGATGGATGCTCTCAAGTACAAAAACATGCTGTGATGAAAGCCTAAAAAATTTAAAGGCATTGCACTAACTTTAGTTCTTAGCAAGTGAATCTTGTTCTTTCCTTGCCTGACCACCTCTCTCAGAAAGCCTTGCCCTGAGTAGCTGTTAACGAATTTTAATCAGGTCATTTCTCATCCTTCTTTCTCAATTATATTAAATTGACCCATGGTATAGAAACCCAGTATTATTGCTGTCGTTCATGTTATACCACAGGCTCAAGATTTGGCTAGTTTTTTCTCCTACATAGCTGTACATTATCTAGTCAGTTTACAAAGCAAAGTTCTTCATTTCAATGCTAATCCATTCTTGAGAACCCAAATTATGAGTATCATCAAAAGAATTGAAGGTCTTCTCCTACTTCAGTTAAATAGCACAGGTCCCATTATTTCTCATGGATGAAAAATTAATTTCCTCATTTTGCACGGTAGAAGTGAAAGAATCAGAGTAAATAAATCTATTTGTCATATTTTCATAGATTACATGCTGTTTTATTGCTTTGGCACAGTGTTCTGTTTTTCACTACTCGATAAGGACTATATTTTGTCTTTAGCTTTCATGCAAATCAGCTATTAGTATAGGGGACTTTATCAGTGTCAAACATCGTGCATGATATTCTGAGCACAGTGAGAATCAAACCTGTTCCCACCCATTCTAGCATAGGAATGTAGGAGTTATTTCAGAGCCTTTTGCTTGGCAGAAATCTGAATGCACCAGAGGCTTGTTCCAGAGCACACAGAAATCACTACAAAAAAGCTCAGTGACTTCAGTGAATTTGGGATAAAGCACTGAGACTTTCCTGAAAGGAAGAAAAAGGCAAATATTTCTAATTGTAAGTAATTTTAAACAGACCACTTTGTTCTCTAAAATCACCTTTAAGGAGATGCTAGAGACCAAAACTGTGTATAATTTTATTAGTTTGATGTCTAGGATATTTTTTTCCTGCTTACATTTTTTAGCTGATGAGAAAAAAAAAAAAAAAGGTATTTTCTTACAAGCTTACCTCAGATTGATCAGAGATAAATTAAAGAGCTTTGATGTGACCAGCAAAGCATACTTACTGATCTAACAACAAATACAAGTGTTCTTGGAAAAAAACTCTCAGGCGTATACTGAAATTTCGTGTTTGTTTTCCTCCCTTTTTTTGAATAATAAAAAAATGAAAGTCTTCTTTTTTTTTTTTTCTTTAGGGATGTTTCCTCAAGATGATTGTTCTGCTTCAGCTAAACACGTAGTCTGTGACAGAAGGGTAAACAAGTACAGCTTTGTACTTGGTCCAGAACAAGAGACCCTACATTCAAACTTAAGTTTGAAAAAAAACTTAAAAGCTGCTGATAACCTGAGTTATGTTGCTGTTGCTTGGCTTTTGTTGCCTGTAAAACCTGCTGATACCAGGCCTATTTGCTCTTACAGTTCGCAGTATTAGTAAAGATTATATAGAGATTGGAGGTTCTCTCATATGTCTTAAAATTCAAGGGTAGATCAAATTCCCAGTGGTTGGTAGCCAGTGGTTGCTAGTGGTTGGTTTCTTCTTCAGAAGGAAGAGCTGTGCATTACAGCAATGCCTGGTGAAAAGGCCCATGGACTCTTCTAGCTGACAGTATGATGGTGTGATTTCAGATTGCTGGTGCTCAGCATATTGAAAATCAAGACATTTGCTTAGGCACTGGAAAGACATAGGTGTCAATGCCTTACTAACCTCAGTGGGGACAGAAACTTGCTTGCCTACAAGGGCTGCAGAGGGTTCACTATGGTGACAGGGTCTTCATTGTCAGAAACTTTTATTACTGCATGGCTCAGGTGGAACTGGCTCATGATGCTCTGTCCCTGCTACCTGTGGAATAGTCTCCTTCGTGTATATATTATGCTTTGCTTTAAGTGCCCATGTTGCTTGCTCAGACTATTGCTATGAGAAGGATGCCCTACTGTGCCTTCCTCTGGTCCTCAGAAATCCTGTTCTTTCCAGACTTAGTTTTTCATGGGCAGCTTTATACTTACTTGGTCTTGTCCAAGGATTTCACTCATGGTTAAATAGCCGTTCTCTTCAACTCAGGTTTTTTCTCATGGAAGCAGTCAAGCCACTTTCTCAGCTTTACTTTGTATGCCAAGAAAACCAAGCCGATGTAGGTGAGGAGGAATGTTCTTTGATTTACCTTTAGATCATATTAGAGGCTCAAGATGAAGCCAAAAGCTTTCTAATGGATGCAAAGTGATCTTTTTTTTCCCTACAGTTTGATCACTGAAAACATTTAAGGTGTTTTTCATTCTGGATTAAATTCTTTAAATTCTAAAATCATTAGGGAAAACAGTTCACCATTGTTGTTAACCAGAGAAATATCAAACTTCTGAAAATGGCAATCCATCTGCCATCAGGCATCTTCAAGATCTAGTGCTTGCTGTGGAATAGCCCTCCCTTTAATTTTTCCTTCCAAGTTGATCCCTGCTAGCCTTCTCTAGTTGTCTGACACATCTTCTCTGGCCTCTCTGTCCTGAGCCCAGGTGACAATACTATATACAACAGAGCCTTGTGCCGTGGAAATAGTGCTTTTCTCCCTGCCTTTGACACACAAGCCCTTTGCAGCCCTGAGCTCTGGAAAGACAAGGCTGCTCTAATACTCAATTTCTAATAAATTATCAGTTACTTTTGAAAATGCAAACTCCTCTCTTCCAGTGATTAAGTTCCATTTGGAGATTCTTGGTTTTAGTTTGTTCCAGTGGTTAGGGAAATAACTTAAAATGTGTGCTGTCCCTGGCTGCAAAGTTAGCAGAGGCTGATTCTGCCGAAAACTGGAAGCCTAAGGTTTGGGTTTTTTTTGTTCTGTTGGTGTTGATTTTTTTAATCCCCTGAAGCTATATGGTAGATTTCTGTCATGGTTGTCTCTGGAACTCCTAATGAAAACCAGAACAGAACGAAGCTGTTGGGAGACAAATAAACCTAATATTAGTTTTCAAGGAGTAAATATTTATCCAGGGAAAAGGAGATCACTTATTTAAGGACTGACCTAATTTATTATTTAGGAAAGCCACCTTTCAGTATCCATCCTACAGCCAAGAATTGTCCTGCTTTTTCCTAGGGAATATTATAGTTTTAAGAAATGAACCACACAGCCAAGAATATACTGACAAGGGCAGTCTCCCAAAATGGAACTACTCATTAAACTCATTTATCCTCCTAACAGACTATTCTGAAGGTATCACAGTGCATTAGGGACAAAGCTGGACCGCTGAAAGGTCACGGCTCTCAGAGACAGTAGCTGTACTGGGAGGCACTCCAGTCAGGTTTGTGTTTGTACTAGCAGTTTCACAGGATGTTTGCCTGCGACAGAAATCTTCACTCAGCAGCTCTGTTTAATACCTCATTTTTTAAGCTACGTGCCAAGTAAACCCATGGAAAAATAAAGTCTTGGAGAGTAGGAAGGGGCCAGGGAGGTTGTTTTTGTTTTCCTCATTTTGTACTTGTTTAAGATTCAAAATCCTTGATGAGCCAGGGGATCATAAACATGGTAGAGTTTCTTAGTTGAGATTGATTTTTTTTTTATTATTTTTTTTTATTAATCCTGTGCAGACTAGTAACAGTAAGGAATATTTTTTACTTGCTGATGGTGGTAGAAGCATCAGATAGTTTGTGGTCCTAGCTTATGTGGCAGTGGACAGGCCACCTCAAGTATTGGCAACTGTGATGCTTTTTCAGCAGAGGGGGCTTGAAAGGGCTTGGAGGGCTTGGAGAAAGAAGTACTTTTCTCCATCAGAAACATCCTCTCTGACTCAGAGCAGGGGACAGCAGTGTGGTTACACATCCTGTTCTATCTGCAGCTGAGCCCTGCAGATGTGGTTACCCCTAGGACCTTCTTCTACCCCCTCAGCTGCTCAGCTTCACTGCTTTTAAGGTCTCTTCCTAGTGCAGTTCAGTCAAAATGATCCAGATGAGCTCTAGCACTTCTAATAGTAAGGTTTTGGATTTAACTGACCTAAGAAGTAGCCACAGCAACAGCTGTGCCAGGAATTGGAGGTCACCTGTTACAGGAAGGCCTTGGTGAGCAGTCTGTGATGAGCTGCAAAGCATAACCATTTAGCTGGGCACAGCTGTACTCAGAATAGGCAAAGCTGTTTCAGTGCCTTCCTAGAGCAGTCCAGGGAAAACATGAAGTACCACTGCCTCTGCTGTGCTAGTGCTCAGGATGAGCCATGGGGAGATCAGCCTTTCCCTTCTTCAAGTGTGAATAAAACACAAGGTTTCTATCAGCATGTGTGGATGTTGTGCTCCTTGGGCACAGCAACAGTCCCCATCTAGTAGTGCCAGTCTGGTAGTCTGTGTTATATATTTGCTGCCCAGATATAACACACCTGATGGAGTTTTGTTCCTTTGCTCTGTCTGCCCCTTTGTACCACACTAAATACGCTTTCCCTCTTTCACATAACAGCTCCCAGTATTTGTGAGGTTATCACACCTCTGCAGATGATTTGAATGCTCTATACAACATAATTATTTTTGTATTTCCTCATAAAGCTCTTTCCATGTTTGTGTTCTCTGAACTCTGCCCAGATTCTCATCCCTTTCATTCCACTGTTGAGGTTGCTGGCAATATTTCAAACTGCAGAACAGTCAGAGTAGAAATCCCTTCTAGATGAAGTGATCATCTCTGCTTTTAGCTACAAATTGTGCTGCCCTGCAACTGCTGTGTTTCAAGATAGCATTGCCATCCACACCCTCCATCTAGCCTGAGTAGGACTCACGCTTCAGTGTCTTCTTGTGTCCTAATCTCTATGTCATCTAGGCCTGTGACTTGACCAGAGGGTATCACAGCCCCCTTCCACGCACACTTTACAAGCCCATGCTTATGCGTTATATTTAGTAGCTCACTTCTTTTCTTCTTCATACGCATAATTTCTAGAGGGGTGATTCAGGGCTGCTTACTTACCTGAGTATTGTGCATCTTTCTACAAGCACTGAATTAGGAATCTCTGTCTGAAATGAGGAGCTGTCTTAAAAACTGACTGAGGCTGAATATAGCCTAGTGCTAATAAAACCATCAGTTTAATTTAATATGGCTATGGCTGTGTAATAAAGCAGATAGGAGAGAACTTACCTCAGTAGGTCCTGTGCTCTATGTATTTGATGTGTCTAGTTTACCATGGCACATACCACTGGCTACAGATCACTAGTTTTGATGGTGACTAGAAATGGAGTTAATCACTCGCTCCTCTGATTCTCTCTTGCTGCTCCATATGCTGTCATTTATTATTAACCTATGTCAACATCCCTTCCAGTAATTTATAAGCCATATTGCACTGCTCTTTACACCTGATATTATTAAAAGTAACATTTCCAGAAAGCTTTTGTGAAACAGTACATTGATGACAGCAGTTACGGTCACACTTTTATGTGCTCTCTTTTCTTCTGGTACTTTTAAGCTTTTGGAGATGCAGTCACATTTAGAATTACGTCCTTGTAGGTGTTTTTCAACAGCTCTTTATTGCCAGATGCCAGACAAAAATCTTCAGTTGTCATCAGTGAGAATTTTGACTCGTAACTCTCTGAGAGGTCTGTGATTCTTTTGTCATTGTTATTCATTCTGGCACTTAATGTATTTCTTCATGTATTATACCATCATCCTAAGAACATGATTTCAAGTTCTGAAGCTCTTAGTACCCAATTAATTTTTAGAGTAAAAAAAAAAAAGGTCAAAAAACAAACCCTGAGGATTTTGAGTATATCTGTATAGTCCTCTGATGCAGTCATGACAAAATACAGACTCATGTCTCTAATCATAGCAGGGGGATTGGAGCTAGATGATCCTTAAGGTCTGTTCCAACCCGAACCATTCTATGATTCTGTGATCATGTCACATGTAAGAAACCACTATAATAGTCCACATCTTTCCATAAACTCCAGAGTTTCTCACAGACTGTAACAGAATATTCTTTTTTTAGTTAAAAATTGGCTAAATACTATCAAATTATAATCACTACGGTGCAATCAATAGTTTTATTTACAGAGAGTTATTCTTTCATACAAAGACATATACAGTGTAAGCGGTCTACATTAGGCATAGAGTTGAATGAGGTACGTTAGCAGCTAAAATAGTCACAGTCCCCAGACAGGTCTTTTCTAATTTTTCCACTAAGCTATTTTAAAAAAGTATAAAAGCAATGATTCTGCTTGAAGAATGGAATGCATGTCTTTGTATAAGAAGGATCTACAGGTTTTTACTGTAAAGGAATTGGAGAATTCACCTTCATAGATTGTAGACATTATTATTTGACTTTCACTAATTTCTTAGATTTTCTCAAAGTATTTGATTAACCTTAGAGATGCACCTTTTTGCATTTTCTGATCTATATGCAAAAGGTTTTGTTAGACCAGGAACTACAGATTTAGTGATACTCAGAGATGGTATTCCATCTTCTATTAAAATATAGGCATTCTGTCTATCCTGAGGTCTTAAGACAAGTTTTCATTGAAAGCAAAATGACAGCAACATTACTAAAATGTCTCAGCTTTTGAGATAGGGAGGTCTGACACTTGGGAAAAACATGCAAGCTAACTACCCATTTCTGTGGCTTTCTTGAAAGTGATATTACATGATTTAAAAATACTTCATTTCAGTGTTCTGTGATCTGGAAACTTAGATTTTCTACTGCTTTGTAATTTTTTCCTTTTAGAAAACAAGGAATTACCTTTGTTTTCCCTGGACTTCCGATGACCTCATGCCAAACACAACTTGCCTTGGTTTAGACTGATTGGTCAGTTCTAACCACTGGTGTTCCAGTACTTTTACACTTAGCATTTGTGCAAATTTGTAGCTGGTAGATACTGGAATTTGACCAAGGCTCTCAATTTCAGAGCCTTGCTGGACAGATTCACAACCTGGTAAACTTATGATTGCCTGACTCCCACACACATATTTAAAACCGTTCATTTTGAAGCTCTGCTGTGCATGCTATCTCAAATTAATAATCAACTTGAAGTAAACGGGTTCTGAAGTTCAGTCTGGGCTTTTGTGCCTTGAAATGTCTTGTAATGTTTTGCTGGGGAAATATTAAGTCCAGCCTGAGCCCTGGGCACCTGAGTCCAGCTAAATACTGGGTAAGTTTAGTGATAGCTGCCAACAGACAGAGCTCTGCTGAGCTCACAGTTGGAAGTTTAAGCTAGTTAAACTGAATGCAGAATACTCAGTCCACTGCAGTATTAAATAATTTGAGGCTTTCTGACTCAAAGATGACCATCAGTATGTGCATGTGAAAAGATAAAATGTTTTCACTGAAAATTTAGATCCTGCTGGATTCCAGCTTTACTGTCTGCTGCCATGCTTCTCTTACCTCCCTGTTAAGGGTTGAAGGAGACACGAAACTATTGTATCTGGGTTTAAGTTATACAGTTTGCTCTTTAGTTTTCAGTTGATGGATTTCTTTACATAAAATTCACTCTAATCAGAAATAGAATTTATTGATAAACCATACCAATCATCAAATCCCAGTTTATTGATGATATCGTTTCACCCTTATCCTTTTGGAAGACTTTTCAGTCTCTCCATCCTCAGTTTCCAGATGGATTAAATAAATAAATAAGTAATAATAAAAGAAAGAATTCTAAATCAAAGCATCGGAAATGATCTATACAGTTTATGTAATGTTTCCCAAGTGAACTAATGTCGAAGCAAAGTATGATTGATAACAAAGTGTAGTAGTATGTATTGTATGTATCGTACATACAAAAATATTACAGGTTTCTTTAGTTTTACATGTTGTTAAATAAGCAGAACTCAAGATGCTTTACCAGGTGAGCTATGGCAGGCTGTGAAGGACACAGAGAAGGAAATGTTTTTCCTCCATAGGTTTGTCGGGAGAAACTGAACAAGTCTCACGGCTTTGAGGTAGATCTTTGCAACTGGCAATAAAATACAACATTTTGCTGTAGCCTCCCTCTGAAAACTACTATGCCCTGTGTATGAAACTGAATGTGAAGAGTCCATTGACATTCTGTTTAGTGTCTCCTGTCTGCTTTGCTGAAAGTTGCTTCAAGAGTGCAGCCCTCAACATATATTCCGCATGTGAATTTATTTTGCAGCCTATGTCTCCAAGGACCATTATGGCCTACAGACTGGTAGGGTCTCAAAACTAATGTGTCAGGTCCAGAAGACAGAGCTGCACAGCACTGCCCTTTTTTGCAGTCTTGTCAATAAACCTTAGGAGTCCCCAGCAAAAGTAGAGTCATAGGAGCAACAACCTTTTATTACCAGCCAGCCTTAGTTTCTCCCCATTTTCGTATTGCATACTGATTTTTACCAAAGCTGGAACTTATGCACTGTTACTTAAGGTGAAGGAAGTTTTCCTTAACAGCCCTTGCTCTTATGTTTTAAAATGGTCATTAGTTCTCTTTCTCGGTTTTCATCTTGTTCACAGGCTTTCCTCCATGTATACCTCACACTTTCTTATTCTATATGTATGTATCTCATGTACTTCTTCTTGTATCTCATGTACTTCTCATCTCTCTGTCCCCATCTAGCAAACTCTTCTGCCGTCTGTCTCTTCATCAGTGTCTGAGACATATGTGTAAAATTGAGGTTCTCCTAAAAGGATGTAAAACTAGCCTGGAAGGGACCTGCTTGCTGATATAAAGATGGTAAGAAAGGAGAGAATTTTTTTGTATTTAAGTGTCATGGATATAATTTCATATGTATGTAAAAAAAAAATAATTTATAGACTGGCAAATTCTTAGGGTTAGATGTCCTCTTTTAGTGTGAATTGAAAATCAGTTGCATTGTAACTGAGGTGGTTTGATTCCACAGGTATCTTTTCCAGATGTAGCTTCATTGCACAAGTGCCAAATGGAGTTTCTTACAGGAGAGTCATTTGGTGCTGCCTCAGACTAAGGCAGATGAAACCTGTGTTACAGTCAGTGGCCTGGTCTTCTCCAGTGGGTTGCCAGCTGCAATGGAATGGCATATGAGCGGTGGCACAGGCTGTAGAAGCCTGTTTGCTAGAGAATGCCATTGTTTCTCATGGTTCATTTGACAGCCTCCAGAGACTGAATATTGTTAACTGGGAGCTGCCTACAGCATTGCCTCTCAGATTAGGGTCATGTCAGTGTTCCTGCTGTGTCCTGTTGTTTGAAAAGATGAAGGAAAATGATGCACCATACGTAGAGTTCTCAAACAAGGTTTTGTGCCAATAATGTTTAAAAATGACTGAAGATGCCTTTTTCTCCTCCATAAAATATTTTGTGTATTTTTATGCAGAATATAGGAATTTAAAAAAAATGTCAAGGAAACATATTTGTTTGGATTATGCTAAAAAAAAAACAAATTAGTTTAACCCTGAAGAATTTATGTATCTTTCTCACACCCCACTCTTGCTCTAATACCACAGCTCAACTAGCAGAGCTTCTGAAAGTGCCAGTGGTGTATTGCTTTTGTCTCTGTAGACAGACCAATCTGTAGGGAGCACAATCCAGCAGCATGCTGATGGAGTGACCTGCTGGACACTGGAAGGTGTCTAGACTGAATTTCCATCCTGGGACACGAGTAACTCTTGGTATATGTTTACAGAAGAAATGGATTGTTTTGAGGATAGTCAGGAAATCATTTTCAGAATTTGTACTATGCGTTTACAGAGCAGCTTGGTCTAAATTACTGTCTGCAGATAAAAGGTTTTCTTTTGATGAGTAGGACCCACATGACAGGAGGATTGTAACCATGACTTTCAGTTTTAGGAGTTTTACAAGCTGGGTTGTCTTCCTTACAAAGAATTCTCCTTAGTTAACCTCACAGTTATGGAGGTAAAAGCAATCCATTTAATGTCTGGAAAAGTGTTTTATCCATTAGAGGAGTCCTAAAACAAGATACATAATCATTCATGAGGTTCTAACAGAAAAGATCACTATCCACAAAAGTAGAGCAAAAGCTAGATAAGGAGGAAGAAGTTGCTTTGGAGAGGAGTTAGCTTTCAACTCAGTGTAGCAAAGGGGGACCATTGGTTTCAAAGTCATTAATTGCTGAGGATAGAGAAGGAAAGTGAGTGTAGAAAAAACAGTGTGGAAAAAGGATGGAGGGAAGACTGGAAATCAGTGTCTTACTAAGTGTTTGGCATCAAGGAGAAGCACACATTTAAGATGTGCTGGGGTTTTATGATGGGGAAAGGAGTGAAAAATAACCCTCGGTTATGGATTTGAGTAATAGAATAAATAGAGATGTACAAGGGAGAGAGAAAAGTCTTCAAAGGAAGTTTAAGAACTGGACTTTGAATGTGTTAAAATTCAGCTAATTTGAAGATGTGTGTTCTCTAGAAAGCTGTGATTCAAATTTTTTATTTCTTTTTGAACTTATTACAGAGTTGGGGAAGAAGGGTTCAGGATAAAAAAAAAATCATTTGCTCATTCTGCAGCTTTTATCTGCAGGACTAGATTGGTTTAATTTGGAATACAAAATTGAGAGATCAGATTAAAGTTTATTTTTAAAACTGATGTTTCTGCCTTTCTAAGCTAGCTTCTGCCTAGAGGTTGTGACACAAATGTTTTGGTCTCAGTATATGCCAGGCTACTGAGTGCTGCTTTTTCTGCCCATGACCAGGGTGGCTTGCCACCTGCTGAGGTGTTTCAGATCACACAAACTCCTTTAGGTTGTTTGTTCCCCCTCCATGACTCAAATCCTTTCAATAGATAGTTTCTTTGAAATTGCTTGCTCTAAGCCCAGTTTCTGGGCGTTTCAAAAGCGGAGTTGTTTGCAGCCAGTTACTTTCTTCTTTTGGCTGCAGTAAAGACCTTGGAATTTATTTTTTTCCTAGGGTATTGAATTTCAATGTTTTATCATTTTTCCCCCAAGGAAGATATGAATGTGAAATAGAGAAGTTTTCTTTCTGGAGTCTGGCCAGAAAGAGTGCTTTCCACCTGAGTTTAGATGGAATATATTCAGGTACCTTGCTGAATTTGGGCCAAGATTTGTAACTTGATTTTTAAGTGAACAATAAGTTAAAACCATACATGAACATTTTTTTCTTAGTTGTGAGAATAATATTTGCAAATAACTTATTTAGTAATTACCAAGAAATACTGAGCTTGATGAGGTAACCTCGTAAAAAAAGAATCAAAGCACAATACCCATTCTTATTATTTGGCCCACTCAGATTTTAAATTCTTTGATGTGAATTCAGAAAGAGTTTCTATGAAACAGTATTCACAAATTACACTATTTCTTTATAATAGGGCAATAGTAAACAAGAATTTATATTTGTAAGTGTGCATGGTTTTGTTTAAGTATGTATGTCCAGAACTGAAAACAGTAATTCAAGTGAGGCTTCACCAGGATAAGTAGAGGGAGAGGATAACGCTCTTGCTAATGCAGCCCAAGATACCATTGGCCTTGGCCACAAGGCCGTATTGCTGACTCATGAACAGCTTAGTGTCCACCAGGACCCTCAGGTCACTCTCCACAGAACTACTTTCCAGCAGGTCAGCTCCCAGCCTGTAGTGGTGCATGGGGTTATTCCTTCCTAGGTGCAGGACTCTGCACTTCCCTTTGTTGAACTTCATTAGGTTCCTCTGCCCATCTCTCCAGCCTATCTAGATCCTTCTGAATGACAGCACAGCATGCAGGGGTATCAGCCACTTCTCTCAGTTTCATTTCATCAGCAGACTTGCTGAGGACGGACTCTACCCCTTCATCCAAGTCACTGATGAATAAGTTAAACAGTACTGGACCCAGTATTGACCCTTGGGGGACACCGCTAGTTACAGGTCTCCAGCTAGACTCTGTGCCACCCGTCACAACCCTCTGAGCTCAGTCATTCAGTCAGTTTTCAATCCACCTCACCACCCCCTCGTCCAGCCTGAACCTCCTGAGCTTGCCTATGAGGATGTCATGGGAGAAAGTGTCGAAAGCCTTGCTGAGGTCCAAGTAGACAGCATCCACTGCTCTTTCCTCATCTATCCAGCCAGTTGTCCCATTAAAGAAGGCTGTCAGGTTGGTTAAGCATGATTTCCCCTTGGTGAATCCATGTGACTACACCTGATCACAGTCAGCATTAGCTGATCAGGGTGTTAACCAGGGACCCTCATAGCATTAGCTGACTATATCTCATAATTCCATTGAGCTGACTATAATGCGTAGTCATTGTGATTGTAAATCAGTGGGAAAGAAAAGGAGTGCATTTATCTCTGTGGAAAAAAAAAAAGTATTACTCTAGCTTAGTATTTCATATTCAACTGCACTCATTGACTGGCTCCAGTAAGTTTGTAATATTAATGAGATGAAGACCAACATCTTTAACTCAAGGAAAGCAACAGGTAGTGTATAAGCAAGGGCTCTCAGAATAGTCAAATTGACACTGAAAGCATTAAAAGAATTCTTATCCTGATTTTCTTATATGTAGGTACCAACAGTAGTCAAGTTGTTGAATCTGAATTACTCAAATGTTACTAACGGCGTCCTACATTTCCTTTAAATAGTAGAATTTTGCATTTTGTGATTCTCACGTCTTCAATATGGATCTCTATTTGCTTTCACCACAAATTTTGAATATAAAATTTTCAGCTGTAGACATTCGCGTTCAGACTTAAACTTTCAAAGATTCATATCACTGCATATGATTTGCATAGAGTTCGGTCTTCTAATTCTTCTCTGATGGAAGTGAGGGATATTTTTATATTCTGTGAATGTCTACAAAAACAGGCTTATATAAGTCTGAATTCAAACTGCATCAGGGCCTACAGAATAGCAAATTGAGACTTACGCACATCCTGGTTTCAGTCTAATGCAGGATCCAACCTAGTGCATGTACTCAGTCATGGATATTTGGAAGTGCTCCCAGGTCCCAGTTTACATGTGGACTTATCAATCTTCATTAAGAAGGCATTCTTAGGAAATACCTTGTTTCTATTTTATACCAGAATTCTAGATTTTCATATTTGTTATGTTTAGATTTGTTTAGAGGACACTATGGTAATTTAAACATCTCTTGGTACTAAGATATAACCTGAGGCTGTTTGCTTTTCCTCCTATTAGTATTCTTGTCTTGTTGGGGCAAGCAGTGATCCAGACACCTAAAGACAGATTAAATAACCTGTAAGAGCAGCTAAACATAGAGAAATTGGCTACATAGAGCCTAAGATAAGTTCCTATGTTTAAAACTTCAGTTGTGCTTTTCAGATCAGCCTCTGGTTCTCCCAAACTGAGTATCAGTGAACAACTCCATCAAGACTGTGAATGTAATTAGCAGTAAATACCAGTTCTGATAAAAATTCTTTCAACTGTTGCATGTTCAGCTAAAAAAAAAAAAAAAAAGAATTACTTTTCAACTAAAAGCTGTTGCATTTAGGAAGCACCTTCCTTTAGTAGTTCTTTACAAATGGCTTTTGTGTGTACATAGTGAATATAACAATGCATTTTGATGGCCTGGGTCAGGTAGTCCTGAAATTAAATGCAGCAGGTGTGTATAACCAGAAGAATGAGAAGGAAAAAAAAAAAAAAATCCATTAAAGTGTCTGAATCTGTTAAAGAATGGGATTTTCCTCATTACCTCATGCTAAATTTACCTTTTAAGATGTACCATTAAGATATGAAGAGCTCCCTTGGAATTGTCACCTGATTGTACTGGCTTAAATGCAGTGAGAGCACTGAATGAAAGATTTAGTCCACTGAATTTATGCATCTAATTCACACCTGAATTTTAGGCTCTCAGACAGTTTTCTTGAGTGCCCTCATGCCATTAATTATTGGTTTAGAGGACAAGGGTCCTGGAAGGCTTTTACATAGAGCTCATTTCTTACCAAAATTTAGCATCTAAGATCTCCTTGGAAGAGTTCCTGCTTTTTCTGTATCTGTTTTGGAAGCAGGCAGAGATACAGGACATTTGTGTCAATATGCATCTATTATTTGAGTGGGGTCCCTTCAGGTAAGGGATTGTTTCTCCTTCCACGCTTGCAGACCACCAAACTCAGCTGAATCTTTTTGCAGTGGCTTGGAGCAGCACTTCAATATAAATACTTGATATCTCTGATGGCTCTCAAAGTCAGGATGAGAACCTTACCTGGCTGTGGGCCCTCTGCTGGGATAGCCATCTCCTTTGCATTGTGTGTTTTTTTGCTCTAGGTACCAGTAAGCAGGGTTGTCAAGTGCAAGGGCTGTATTTGGTGATGCTCAGAGGAAGACATCTGAAGATAAGCACTTCCTGCATTACTTTGTCCAGAAGATAAGTTCTCATATCTCAAGCTGTCAAAAGCTTTGTGGCTTTAGTATGGAGGTGACTGACTCACGGGTTTTAATGTCTGTAGGACTGGATGCAAATTACATCCAGGCTATTCCTCCACTTTCTCCACCTCCTTATATGATACCCATTTAGGAAACCTCAATATTAACCATTACCTGCTCATCCTGCTAAATAAAAGCAATTGGTAGTCTTCTCTCCCAATATATCTGTTTCTTGGAAGGGTGATTGGATTTTGTTAGTATTTCTGGCAGTAAACCTAAGAGAATCATACCACTTAAAAAAAAAAACATTAATACTAAACATCTCTGTAAACAGTCTTAGAGTTTTAAAATCAAGTTCTGGAACACAGCTTTTTCTTTCTTCAGTTTGTGTAAAGTTTCATTACAAGTTCTGCTTTTATGTTTCATATTGTTATTAAAAGTTTCTTGGCTGAAAAATCATTTATTCCGGGTATCAAATGTTTCGTTTTGGTGAACAATAGTGAGGTTTCTTTCAACATGAGGTATAATGGAGATAACATTGCCAAGAGAAGTTAAATTATTACTTCACATTATAAATCTCATTCACAGAGGTTTCCTGGGTACATTTTTTTCACTGCAAGTTTGACTTGTAACAAAAATTAGCAGTTTTCAGGAAGTATGCATCTAATAAAAGGCACCTTTATGACTCGTCATTGCCATACGCACACATTTGCTTCTAGCAACTGTAACATACATTTGCACTTGCTAATCTTCAAAAAAAGAAATAAAGAATATTCTAAGTCCATGAAAACAAGAAAACTTGTAAGTGCCCTTAAAATAATGTGAATATTACAGGACCTATTCAGAAACTTTTTCAGTCATGGAGAGATTTTGTTCTCTTTAAAGTTTCTCAAGAACGCACTCTGTTGATCTGTTCTGACTGATTAATATCAGGTTCAGAGCCTTTTCATGATTTATTTTCATAGAAACAGATGTTATCGTTTGTGGTGGAATGGAGACATATTCTGGGTATTATGTAACCTCATTTGGCATTGACTTACATGTTTTTCCTTCATTTTGCCACTATATTATAATTGTACCCAAGTGGTTCTAACGTGGTTTCCATAGATACTTAGCATGTTCAGACTTTGTGCAATATATGCCTTGGTCTCATAGATAGCTCTTGTTTTTAAACTCTGAGGTGTGCTACACCTGTACAAATCACTGGTACAGTAGTTTTGTGCCCATATTTCAGTGCTACCCAGCAGCTCTGCTTTTGTAGCCTGTGATGAGTTAGACAAAATCTCTGCTTGCTACCAAAGTGTTGATAGAGTGCTGTGGGCTCAGTCAGTGTGAACCCCCTCCATATTTGCAGGAGTGTTGGGAGGAGAGGTGAAGGATTGAACAGGAGGCTTCAGTCCAGGCAAGGGAAATAACAGACAATTTGGGAAAACTCTATGACCATGAGGGACCTGTTGAGAAACAACTAGATGCTGAATCCTCCCTAAAAATAGTCTGGCTTGACGTGACATTCCTGTGCTTGTGTTATGGTTTGAGATTCTCCTTTGGGAGTTGCTGCTCTGCTTGGGCCCTGACAATAAACCTCGAGAGTTTTTTAGTTAGCTTGGTCCTAACCACGAGGCTTGTCACAGTGTTTGTAGCCAACTGATTTGAACGTTGTAAGCAGATACATTCTTTTGTGCTACCACACTGTTTCTGCCTCTTGAGACAGAAAAGAAGGACCTTGCTGACACCAAGAACAGCTCTGCCTTGTACATACACAACAGTTCTTTGACCTGTCTTTTGTGGAGGGCTTTGCCTCTTCTACAGACTTAATTGCTTACAGTGTTTCTTATAAAGCCTACTGGTTCAATGACCAACCTCAGCTGGCAGGGAAGGCAAAGGAGTCTGGTTTCTTTTGAAGTGAAGATGACTGTTACTTCAAACGCCGGCCAGCGGATGGGCCTGGACTGAGAAACATTTCATTTGGATGTTTTGAGAGGCTTAAAAACCTCTGGGTCACAGCCACAACCTTTGTAGGAAGTGATATACTGTGGACACAGTGAACAGACTGAACACCCCAAAAGGTACAAGAGAACATCTTACTTGCTAGATGTATTTTACAAGCCCTGCTGAGATTAATGCAGGAGCCTGTGCTGGGACTAAGCTAGGACAGTGTTACATAGAAGGACGGGTGCCCCAACCACTCACTGGACCTGGAGGATCAAATCTGCATCAGCCATTCCCACTCATTAGCTGTATTTTTTGGCAGTGGAGAAGTATAGGAAGTAAGAAATGATTACCTAGTAGTCCCATCTTCTTGCTTTAACGTATAAAATTTCTACTCTGCAGGCCATCCACAAGTGGAACAGATTACAGCTGCATGGCCCTCACATTTCCTTCACCAAGTTGCTTGTGATATTTTGGCCAGACTTAAAAAAAAAAAAAAAAAGAAAATGAGAAGAGGGACGATTCCTCTTAGATTATATGTGCAGGATTTTTATCTCCCTTAGAGAAATTTTGAATAGTTCCTTATTATACCAAAACAGTTCAAAGCTATTCAAAAGAAAGCAACAATTATTTTTGTAATGTTTTAAGTAGAGACTGTTTGAAATCTTCAGCCTTTTGCAGCTATAAACTGATGTCTACATGGCCAGAAAAGCAAAATTATGAGCATGGTCTTTATCACCTCATCCTGCAAACTAGACCAGAAGAAGAAAAAGCATGGTTAATAGAAAAAAAAAAACCAAATAATTTCTGAGTTTCTGTATTTCTAAATTTAAAACTAATATTTAAGGAAAAGAAATCATCAATATTTTTAATTTTAATTAGGTTTTGCTGTTAACCATAGCCAACTTCAAATTTGGCACAAACCTGCAGGCTGTTCAAAACAGAGCACAGGCCAAATACATGCTGTAGGTAGACTAATACAAATTTTTAATAGCAATTAATTTTCTCTATATTCATACCCTTGAAAGGATGCTGCAGACTTTCCCTTGTATGTTTGAAGGTGAATATGCTGGGATAATTGCATTTCATTGTTGCAAAAGAACATTAACCTCTAGAGGAGTCTGACTCCTGCCAGGACCACATTTGCTGTTGGCTAACAGCAGTGTTGATGTCAATGCAGCTGCTCCGTCTGACTTTTTAGCCATTCATCTTTAGATTTCAGTCGATGTCTACCTGTAAAGATATGCTCAGAAAAGTAAAAGGACTGGCAAGTTGTGCTTCTGATTGTGGCAGAGAGGAGCATGAAGATTTACATGACTGTGGGTTTAAACCACAGCTGACAGATACATTCTTTGCGCGCAAATGCGTTGATAAAAATTAGGTTGTATGCAGCAGAACAGACATTTTTAAGGTGTCAGCCCAACACAACATGTTACAGTAGCTGGGCTTAGCTGTCTGAAACTAATACTTCATGGTAGTAATTTCACTTGAGAGTAACAATAGTATCTACTCCCATTGCAGAGTGGCAGTAGTTCATGACAGCATATTGATTTGGAAGACTTCTATCTCCTTTGAAATATAAGAAGGTTTTGAAATATAAGAATTAGTATCTCTGGCCTCTTTGTGGTTTTCATCATGATTTGCAGCTTTGGTTTCTTGCAGCATCAACCTTAAGTTTATTATAGGTACTAAAATCTTACCTTCAGGCTTGTGATGAGGGCAGCTACAAATGTTGGGTGTTAGCTTCTGGGCTAAATATCCATATCAGGGTTTTCTGAGACTGTGAGAAGGTGCTGGACCCACTACCTGAGATGATGCCTCCCTGTTCCTGTGTTCCTGACAGAATTCTTTGAGCCCTTCAACAAAATTGTTCAGGAGGTCAGATGATGTTTACTTAAACGTGACAAAGCACACTGCTGAAGCTGCAGAGGACTGTCATCAAGGACTCAGTAGCAATGGACTCAGGACAAAGCAAGAATAAATGGCAAGGTCTAAGAGAAATAGACCAAGGCATCTGTGTTATAAGCATTAATTTCTCAGCTGGGTAATTATGAAAGGAAAGACAGCATAATTTGCAGATGATTTTAGGACATTAAGGACCAAAGACAGGAAGATCTTCCAGAAGCACCTACAAGGTAAATGGACAGACAGGACCCTGCCAGACAAAATCATGCTGACTGTTGGATAAATACCATAAGGAGCCTTTAAAAGTCATCTAGTCCAAGCCCTTGTCAATAAGCAGAGCCATCTTCAATGAGATCAGGTTACTCAAAGCCCCATCCAGCTTGGCCTTGAACACTTACAGGGATTTACCACCTCTCTGGGCAGCCTGTGCCAGTATCTCACCACCCTCACAGTGAAGAACGTCTTACTTATATCTGATCTAAATCTACCCTCTTTCAGTTTAAAGCCATTTCCCCCTTGTCCTGTCCTGCTCTTGTAAATGTCTCTTTCTTATAAGACCCCTTTAGGTACTGGAAGGTTGCAGTAAGGTCTCACTGCAGCCCTCTTTTCTCCAGGCTGAACAAACTCATTTATCCCAGCACAGCCATTTTGCTTTGTATTGCTCGATATCCACCCTTCCTGCCATAGTGTATATAGTTGTGGCAGTTGCTAAGCATGTGAGAAATGAGGAAATGCTAAAATAGCAGTGCTTTCCAAACAATAGAAGTTAAATAAAAAATTGTAGTGCTTATAGCATAGTATGGGACTACTTGATATTTTTAGCCTGATCATACCTCTATACCGCTAATCATTGTACATGCATTTGAACATCACCCATTTTCATAGTTAAATTAAAAAGGATGAAGAGCAATAGCCACGTGTGGAGGGATTTGGAGTTATAGGTTGCAGGGCTAATGAACCCTCCAGATCTGTGGTGCAGTGATTTGTACTATGCTGTGGCACACTGGGTTTCAAAGCAATCCATACTCGTTAGCAGGAGGAGCTAAATGTTAGTTTCAGCCTGGGTGTGAAGGGAATGAGTAATTTCAGCACCCAGTATGTATATTACTTGCCTTTGTTAAGACTATCATGTTTTTAACTTGGCTCTTTTTAATTCTTTTCAGGCTTTATCAAAATAGAAATCACAGCCATAATTTACATTCCTCTCATTATAAACTGGATGTTAGGAAAGGACAGTGAAGAAATTCTGGGAAGTAAAACGTGCTCTAATACATCCTTGTCATGCTACCTGATGCATTGTTGTTCAGGATATAGGCTAAATACATGAATAAAAGACAATTAAGTTACTAATTCCTGTAACACCAGTGAAGGAATGACAACGATGAGTTAGACATGGCATGACTAGTAATAACTCCAAGATAATAACACTGGCAGGAGTTTCATGTTTTCACTTGCTTACAAATCTATTTACATTACTACTGAAAGTGATGTATTTTAAAACAGTATACTTTAAAGAACATAAAAAAACCACCAACACTCCCCAGTCCCCATCAGAATCTCATTCTGCCAGTTAACGTGCTGTCACAGGAGTCTGTCTCTGGTGGCAGTGACAGTGACAGTGCCAGCACTGACAGCCGTCTTGGTGCTCGCATGGCAAATGGCCTTCTGACAGCTTAGAAAAAATGTCAGAATAGCAGCTGCCCATTTTCTGGAGGTGTTTTACCAAGTTAACGTTGTTGCTGTTTTGAAATTAATTTCTTTGCAAAACACAAAAGAAGAAAGCAATTTGCACAAATGCCAAGAAAGCACATGAGTCTGTGCGTCATGAATTAATTAAGCAATCACCTGCTTCTTTTTCTTCTTGCTCTCAAGAAAATGTTAAAAAATAGCAAGCTAGCGTGACCTTTAAAACTAGAGAGGTTCAGTGGTCATATCTAAATGAATGTACACATCACTGTTTCAGGTGGGTTGGTCTTTGAATTGACTGAGAAATTCCACTCCAAAATAAAAGGTTCAGTGTAACTAAGCAGAAATCAGCTATGTAACACAGTGCTATGGCTAGAATGAAAATACTGCAGAAATATTAGAAGAAATGGCAGTGTCCTTTCCCAGTAGAGTAGCTGGGACCATGTTTTTTCCACATGACATGTCAGTGTAACTGTAGGTTTAGTGATGTAGTGAAAATTCCTTTCAGTTAGGGATTTTGGCTTCTTCATCCAAATATGACATGCAGCACTATACAAACTTTGTCCCTGTTGAAAAGAGGAAACAAGGGGAAGCTGTCTGAGAGTGCATCAGAGGGTGGTATGTGATGGAGGAAGTTCAGGAGCTGTGCAGGGCAGGTGGCCTGCACCCAAGCCTGTATTCAGTTCACTTCTTGCCCTGAAAGAGACTCCTTTTCACCCAGTATGGACAGAAGCCCTCTCCCCTTCATGGGGTCAGGCAGATGGCTCAGAGCTAGAGGGAGGGAAAAGAGAGTGTGTGAAGCTGCTTGACCTGCTTAAGCAGGTCTAACATTAACATGTCGCCCTCTAGTCAAATCAGATCTTATGAGAAGAACCCCATTCTGTGCATTTCTTTTTTTCTTCTTTTAAATATAAGTGCTGCTAATGTCTTCTTCTTTTTTTTTTTTTCCTAGAAATGAGAAGAAATATATAAGCAGATACTGGAAAGAAGTGAAAGTTGGAGACTTTGTGCAGCTTCGCTGCAATGAAATTATACCTGCTGACATACTGCTGCTCTCCTCAAGTGATCCTGATGGGCTGTGCCATATAGAAACAGCTAACCTGGATGGTGAAACTAACTTAAAACAAAGACAGGTAGTGAGGAGGTTCTTAGAGCTGGTAAGTTGCCATTCTTAACTCTCACTTAAGGTAAGAATTTGTTTCAGGTAAGTAAACTGTTCACCAGTCCACTCCGCACCAGCTAAATATGCTTGTTCTAGTAATGCTGATGAATTATTGTTATGGTTGTCATTGAAATACTAGCACTTGCCAACAGCTGACCTCATCATAGTATCAGAAGTTTTACCATAATTTTTTCCTGAGTTTGAATAGGAATTATCTGGTGCAATTGTGTGTGGTTGGAAAATGTTGGGGGTTTTTAATGGCTTCTATTGTAGCTTGATTTTTGAAAACACATTTTAACTCTCCAGTGAGACGATATTTAAATATAAACAACTACTTTTCCTGCCTGCAAACCAGATCAGTTTCAATTAGGAATTTTGCCTGAAACTCTGTGTTGCAGAATATCCCTCCAGCACTTGGAGCGTTAAAGCTTGTAAGATTTAAAGGGACAGCATACATGCATTCTGGAGGTGTCTGTGCTGAAAAGCTGTTGTACTGCTCTCTCACTGTGCTTATCTCTCCCCAACAGCACTACTTTGAAACAAAACAAAATCCAGATCAGTTACTTTCAGCAGAATTAGAGGAAATTACCTGAAGTTTTACTTGCTTTAATAATCTTACTGAAATAGTATTTCTTTGCATACCCTCCTTTCTCTTACCTCTTGCTAGCTAACCCCAGTTTCCTGTATTTTCTTAGGAAAAAAAAAATATTTTCTAGGTTTCAGCTAAGTCTTTTTTTCCTAGTAGCTCTTCTCATTTAATAGATTTTGTAAACAGTGGAGCTGCTGCGCGTACCATGGCCATTAAACGTAACTACACAAGCCTATAGTTATACTGAGGTAATCACCATTAATGAAGTTGGAATCCTTTGAATAGGATAAAAATCAACATGTGTTCCAAATAATTCTTTATGGTAGATAAAGCCTCTCTCTGAATAGTGTGTGAAAACATGAGATAAAGAATTGTTTAATAATCAGTGATTTCCACATAGAATTTAGATATGACACAGCAGCTACTGCCATGGCAAGAAGCCTAATCAGCTGCAGGCCAAATGTTTCAAAAACTTTTGGTTGTTTCAAAGAAGCTGATTGAATTGCTTCTCAATCGTCCCATCTCCTTCCCACTGAATTTTTTCCCAGTGAGTAGAACTCCAGGGTGGTACTCAGATGATGTATCTCACTTCTCTGCCAGCATAGACTTCCTACATGACCTCAGGCAAATTACGTAGGACAAAAACTATAGATTGCGTATACACTACTGAATAGAGGGATGCTTTCATGTTTGTGGTTACAGTTATAAGCTAAGGGCACATCCCAGCTCTGTCTCAAAGGAAGACCTGGGGATGTACCAGTTCCTCCACTCATATACAGCAAATGGTTGGATTTCTGTGATCTGAGACTATCTGACACACAGCAGGAGGTGCTGGTAACCAGTGTTGAAGTGTCAGATCATCACAAGACTGGCTTTCAAGAATCTTGCTGCCCTGAGGAGTCCCTTGTACTACCTCAGGATCCCCAGTTTCCTGGTGGCAGAGTCATGATTCATCACTAGGAGTGTGATTCTTGGAATCTGTTGGGCTGTGAGGGGATCTGCCAACCCTAGAGCTGTGAAGCCTGAATGTATGCCCAAGCCATCAATCGTGGAGTCACTCTTCTGTCTTCAACCTGTAAACTCATGTGTGCATTAATACAGCAGGAAAACCAGGAGGGAATACCCCTGCAATCTCATGTTTGGCATAGTCAGTGGGCATTAAATTGCTGATCCAGACCAGGCAGCTGAAGACTTCAGGTCTGGGTTTTGTACAGTTTGGCAATACCTGTAACCTTTAGACTGTTGTGTGGAAGTGAGTAGCAGTGCCTTTTCCTCCTCGAACAGTTAAAGGTTATTGGAGACTGCATTGGACCTAGTTAGGCAAGAAGGCTGAGGAAACAGTGGCCTCCTAGGGAAGCAAAGCTAGGTTCATGTGCCAAGCAGCTTAGCACATCAGGGTATATGTGGCATAACTTACTCAGTATACCCAGCTTTACTGAGGAAGTCAGATATCATACAGATAGAGTCAGCTTAGAGTCAGCTTTATAAACACCTACAGCACTTTGCGTTTCTAATTCATCCTCCTTCCAAATCTTTGTTCTCTGTATTATAAGATGATTATAGAACTTTTATTATCTCAGAAGTGTGCTTTAAGATATGTGGATAACTAATTTTTAAAAACAGATTTTATATCACAAGATGCCTAGCTACAGTAGCAGAGAGGTCCATAATAAATTGTCAGGCATTAAACAGGGGCCAATGACAGAAAGCTTATTCATTCCAATGAAAATAGTACTGGGCCCCAAGAAGTAAAGTATTGAAAGAGAGCTTGTAAGAAAACCACATGTGACTACCTCCCCTCTCTTAAAATAGCCAAGAAGCAGGAAATACCCAGCCCTGGTTTCCTGCATCAGCTAAGTCATAGGGAAAGTGCACACTTGCAAGTACCAAGTCCTAGGTCCTCAGCAGCTGCAGCATCACAGACTATCTCTGTAACAGCATCCTTTAAGTTACCCAGCAGAACACTTGCCATCCTTGTTAAAGTTTTGGCCATCACCTGTCTGACCACACTGTTAATTCATGCAGCAGCATTAGCTTCCTCATTTCATGCTAGTAGGGATAGGATCTTACTTGTTCTTGAAGGTGTTGCTCTGCTGAGAGGCACTCAGCAGTGGGATAGAGGGAGCTGCTTTGGAAATGTTGGATGAACAATAGGCCCACAGCCAAATATCGTGGAATAAGCAAGGCGATGCCCGTTTTTTGGAGTGAAGTTCAGTTCCTATCTGGGTATCTCTTAAGTGGCAAAAACTGAAGAGAGCTTATTGTGAGGTCTCATAAAATACTTTGGAAGACCAAAATTCTCTTGCACCACATGTTGACCATCCTTTTACCAAATCTCAGGAAAGTTCATTCACAAATCTTACAGGACCTGCACCCCCACTTGTTCATGCATTGGACAAGAACACTCTTACATTTTTATATTACCTCTGCACTCATCAGAACAACTCTCAAGTTACGCTCATAGTTGTTTGATCCCGTGTCATTCTGCAGCCCTGTTTTTCAAGCAGGAAAGCAAACAAATAGATTATGTAGACCTAACCGTCTTTTTCCCACACTGCTAAACTCTTCCCCCACCTCTCTTACAGGATGACGTGCCTGGTCATGTGGCTTATCATAGGACAAGAAACACAGATTTTTTTGGAAGCTTCTTTTTAAAATAGCTGTCAACAGCTGTCTTTGAATAATGTCTCTGTAGCAGTATCACAAGTATTAAAAGAAGCTTTTGTGTTACAAAGCTTGGCCTTTCTGTGTTTCTTATATGAACTAACTGGTAACTTCCGAGCACGTGCCTGCGAAGCAGGTCAGCGAAGGATAACTGTTTATATACCTGTCATTCTGCTGAGCATAGGCAAGGAGCGGGGATGGGGCTAGGAACAATTGTTTTGAGTAACTTCTATGCTTTCTTTATTTTGTCCCTGCCCTGTGCCTGCTCGTGCAGTTTACAGTCCCACAGGTCTGTGCTGAGCTGCTCGCCATAGAGAGCCTGGCTAACAATTTGGAGTCACTGAAGCGGGGTATGCACTGGTTAGTCCTCTTGCAACCGCAGTGCTCTCTCTAAAAGCCCTCTCCAGAGGCCAGCAAGCCCAGTGCTGTTACATTGGGTACAGCTGTCCTCTAGAAGGGCAGCTGTTCTGCCAGCACATTCTGAAGGATTTTTGTGTGCCCCTCTTGAGCATTAGCAGCATGTAAGTTCCATAATCTCAGAGAGTAAAAGCTGTTACAGTTTCCCCCTTCCAAAACTTCATTCAGAAAAGTACTATTCTGATCTCTTTTTAGCCTGCCTCTTGAAGCAGCAGTAAGCAATTATAGAAGCTGTTTTGTATGCTTGTCTCCAGTGCTTTGCAGTCATCGTTTTACTCTAAACATATGCTGAGAAGATCCAAGATCAGCATTTGTGGGCTTGGGTTGGACCTCTCCAATTGTGAATTCCAATAGACTGTTTTCCTTTATAGTGCAAGTGACCAGAAATTTTGCTTATTTTAGTGCTGCTTCAATTTGTCTGAGAGATTTATAGTACACTGGGAACATACTGCTTTTTAGCTTTGTGTGTTTGTTAACGAATGTGATCTGTCTGGCACAAACCTGTACTTTCTGTATGTGAAACCCTATCGATATATAAGCTGTGGGAAGGGTCACTGTTGTATTTGTCTGTGGCTTGTATATCTGAAGATACCAGTTTGCATGTATACCTTTTTGTTCTACACTCAAAATAGTTAAGAAAAAAAGAAAAACACTCAGTGAATAGGTAGTAAAAAGGAAACAGGAGATTTCCAAAGGCCTTGACATCTTTTTCCTGCAAGACTTTAAATACTGTGGACTTGTTATCCAGCTACTACAGTGATAGGATGTGATAGAAATGTTTAAAGCAGTCAAAAAAGAAATTCTGCATGTTCTGTCTTTAAAGTCAAAAGGGTAGTGGACTGTGTTCACACTGAAACATGAATCAGATCCATGTGTGCAGCATGAAATTCTCGACAGTGCAGCTGTGAGAAAGCACTGTACTATATCCCAATGTGAGTGATATAACAGTGTTAGCAGTGACCACTAAGCATCTCTTGGAAAAAACGAGTGTTTCTTGGTATTCCACCAGTTTCCTTCTAATTTCTAACACACCCTTGCTGTTGCCGAGTCACAGCAGCCTTTTCTGGTATGCTGGATCTAACAGGAGACACAGTAGGCAGGAGGAATCAATGTGTTTTCTGTGCTACTCTGCAGGCTGCTGTGCCACCACACCCTCCACAGTTGCTTATGGAATGTTTTCCATCCATCTGAGACGTGTCAACCTCTCTTCAGAGAGTGGATAAGCAGATACAGCTTAGGCTGTGAGAGCTCAGAACTCCCTTTCAGGTTTCATAAACTTGATTTAGGATATTTTGATAGTATGAATCTAGACTCATGAAAAACATTTACCTTTCCTTGCTCCACTGTTTTTACTCATTATGCTTTTTAACAAAATCCACAAAGACTCACTGTAGGTTCTGGAGCAGCTTATGGTTTATTAACCACTGGCCATGTCCTGGATGTTTATGTGGAAACCCTCAGTTCAGCTGAAAGCTAAGCTAAACGTAGCGGCTGCCATTGAGAAGGTGCATGTATCACTCTGAGAACTAGTAGGGTTAAGGGATGCATTTTTTAACTTTTCCTCTCATTTTCTCCTAAGAGCAGACCTTTGTTCAAAACAAGCTTGTACCAGCATGATTGCACAGATTTAGATAAGCCTTGCAAATGACTTTGTGACTGCTTATTTACTTTGTCTAAGAAGCACATCTGAATTTGGTGTCTGCCTGTTTGGGAGGATTCATTTGCATGCAGACTAGTACCAAAATAACTCATCAGTCTGATTTCCTCAACAGTCTGTATGTGAACCCTCTGGAATATGTATAAACTTAGAGCACGCAAGCACATTCGTTCATCTGTCCCAGCCTGGAAGCCATGCTGCGTTGACAGATCCAGCTTTCATTCCAGCCCACTGTTCATTTCACTTCCACTGTTCTTGCACAGTGCTGAAAGCATACTGGGTACAGCTGGACGTAGAGGAACAAGCATTAAGCTATTTACACTCTTTCTTTCCCTGTGCATCGTAGGCAGAAACTGGTCCAAAAGAGAAGACTTCTAGAAGAAGGGCTGCACTGTAAGCTTGACTGCTGGTGACTGCAGGCAGCTCTATATATGAGGTACTTTATGAAGGGCAACTCAATCTGAATTGCATGAGAACAACTCACAGGGCAGCCTTGGTATCTCAATGTAGGTGTTTCTTTTGCATTCAGTTTTTCTCCCTCAAAAAACAATAATAAAAAAGTAAAAAAAAAAAAAGAAAAGAAAGCGATTTTCAAATTTTGGTTTATCCTAAACTGAGCTAAGATTTATTATGCAGCCATCTGTGTTAGTTAAACTAGCCCAGTTTGAGAGAACTGCTGAAGTTAAACCAGCACAACTCCCAGGCAAACTAGTTTTCAGCTCACCTGCTGATACGAGCTTCTTATCTCAAAGAGTCTGATTGAGTCCTCTAAAGCAACACAAAAATAGGCAGAGCTATACTCTCCCTGGAGCTCCTCATCTTACTAATATAGCCCTCAGGCTATCACCCGTCTGAAATGAGTGGGAATAGTACATTGTTGTTTAGACTCTAAGTGTTTTAACAGGGTAGAATCAGGCCACAAGAACAGTGGATTTCTCTGTCGCATCTTTCAGGGGTCATCCCTTGTGTCTTTCTTTTTTGAAGTATTTTGAGAAGGTTCACAAGGCTAGGAAAAATGGCTCGAAAATTCCAGATATACACATGCTAAAACAGCAGATTAGTGCTCCATCCCACACATGTTGCCAAAATTAGATTTCCCCAAGGGAAAAGACAGTTAAAAAAAATAACCAAACAAGCAAAAGAAAACAGTGTTTTTTCCCTGTGCACTACTGGAATATTAAATTAAAATTGTCTTTTTATTTTTACAGTTTTGCTGAAGATCTTAGGGAAACAAATCTTGTAAGATGTGTCTGTCAGTGCAAAATGCAAGCATGTCACGCCCTGTGAAGACCTTTGTCTGAGTTCACACCTTGAATGTTCAGTAAACCACTTTGATGAGGGTTGAGTCCCTATGAAGAGCTCTACATCTATAATTTGTCTTTCTTTTGGATAGTACAGTGTTCAGAAATGACTTGTGTGGAATCTGTGGACATGTATAGTTAAAGAGGAAGCTACAGCTGTCTCTCTAACAGAATCAAAGGCCTGGTGCAGAGCAGGGCCCAAGCCACTGCTGTGGCAAAGTCTTGTGTGAGCTAAATCTCCTTAAAGGAAGGCTGAGAACAATTTTTCACTCTATTGTTTTACCATGGCATTTAGTTAGCAGTCTCACATTGGGATGTATGGGGAAATAAAAACCTCAAGAATTATGGGTCACTTCCTCCTTGGTCAGCTTTGAGCAAGGTTGCTGTCTTTTTCTGTTTTCCATTGTGCAGGTGTGCAGGCCACAAGTTTGACTGTTGAGAGAGCTTCATTAGGGGGACAAAAAAATCTGAACAACTCTGAGAGAAAATTTTAGATCTCTTAATTTAAGCATTGGGGGATGGGGAACAGAGAAAAAGTCAATTTCTGAAGAGCGCTGAGTACTTGGCTTTTACCATTGGCATTGGCTGTTTGTTTTTGTGGTTTAATATAGGTTAAAGGGGCTAAATTGATGAATCTAAGTTTGAATGTCTTGGTCAGGTAGGACCTCCCATCCCTAGGGTATTCCTTCCAGCACTGGTGGAACAGTGATAAATCCAAGTAAGAACATGTGTTATGCCAGTACTTGTGCTGCATTTGCCCTCTAGAGAGGCAGGACATTTCATTCTCTTCATTTGCCCTCTAGAGAGGCAGGACATTTCTTTCTCTTTATTGATAGTTGAGCATCTCTCCCTTCTGCTGTTTCTATGAAAAAGCATCAGAAAACAAAAGAGCATTCCAGGTCCATACAGAAAATAAAATGCTATACTGCTTTCTAGTGACAGAAAAGTAAACGTTAACATTTAAAACAAGAGGAGAATTTCCAATTGTTTTTTATTATTATTACTTTTCTCATCTTCTAGCCTAATGCAGTCTTTCTGAACAAAAGTTTGTTTCTGGAACTGTTTATTCCTTAGGCATGCACCAGTCTGCCTGTCATCTGGGAACAGGAAATACCTAGAATACCTGGTTTTAGAAATTAGATTTTGTAATATAACATTGAGAACTCTTGATTTTAGGGCTAGGATTTTTGAGATGGAAATACATCATGCTACACTTGTCTCTCACACCACAACCCCAGCTGGCAGTATCAGTGGTTTGGAAAGGATGGAAAAGCCTTCTTTTCCAGAGCAGGAGGATTCACAGTATTAAGCTGTGTGTAACCCCAGCTATGATGATATGGTGTCACTTTCCTTTGGAAGCACTGAGGTAGAGAGAGGGTCTGCTTTTCTGCCAATAAAGGCAGAACAACAAAATGGGGAACTCCTGTATTTATCTCAGCATCAGGGATGCTTGTTTTCTCCACCTGCTACTCTCCAAGCCTTCTACACATTTTAGTACTAATAATGCCATGAAGGACAGTTGAAATTTGCATTGAAGTGTTGCTTACATGGGAAGTGGCTGGCCTTATCTATGTCTCAAAATTGCTGTTTCAGTAAACCCATGAAAATTTCCATTAACGTGGTTATACTCAGGTTCACACGTTCCAGTTCTGCTATGACTCGCTGATGGTCAGACACTTCACATATGTGTATGTGCTCATGAGAGAGAAAGCTATGATTGTCCTGTAGGTACGTGACTGGAGAAGAAACTGTTCTCCACACAGAACTACAGTGCTAGCACTTCCATTTGGGTTTGAATTAAAAATATCAGTAGTACACGGAGATTTATAGACAGTAGTGCTAATACACTAATTCAGCTTTCTTAATGATACACTAATGGACTGTTCTACATCAAAGCAGGGAACATTTAGCGTTTTGGCTTCTAAGAGAAAGAGATGTTTAACATAAGGCATGGTTAGAAAGTGTGTATAAGTTGTCATAAGCATTTACTAGCCTCTCTCTAACTTTTCCAAGCCTGTTTTTTTATTACATTTTTGGCCTGACTTGATTAAATACCAGATTCAAGCCATACCTCAGATGGCTGAAGATACTTATGTACCTGTGCAGCAATGTGGCCTATATGGCTGACATCACAGGGGTCTGACTTACAGGCTGCTTCAGTGTAACAGGGAGGGGTAGACAAAAAGCAACAAAAAAGAAACAAAAACCAATGGGGTATCTCCTGGTGCTGTCCTTGAAGCTGTCTTGGTGATCGTTTATTCAGATAGACAACTTAATAATGACGTGGAAGAAAAATTACACAAACTATTTTATTAATTGATGTTCTTACTGTTCATCTCATTCTTGACATTTGTTCTCACTGTTTACATTTCCACATGTCACGTTTATGGAATGCTGGTAGTAGTGACTGTTTGCATAAGAATCACATAATCAGAATATTTTGGGTTGGAAGGGAACCTTTAAAGACAGTCATATTTACGTATGTTTTAAGTCCACACTTAACTAAACAAAGCATACAGATTACTGAAGACAAGACTCTGCAGGAACTTTGTAAGCATTGTGCATGCCTGAAGCATGAGGCTGTCTAGAGTGCTGAACAGGGAAGCAAACCTCAGTCCCTACACAGCGATATGTGTTCATCCCCCTCAGCTCATTTCCCAGCCCTGCTGCACAGTTTTGGAACTGGCAAGGCCATTTTGAATTTCTTTTCATAAGATGTATGCAATCAGCTGGCGTCTGGAAAAAAACACCCTTGAATTCCTTGAGTTTTTGAAAAGGTGTTTTTCACTTTGCTACTGGAGTCTTTACCATGTTGATTGAAGTTTAACTTGTTCAGTTACTCAGTAGTAGATGAGAATAGACAGACTGGAGAGTGAAGCTCTTAGCCAAAGTGTCTAGCAGCCACCCCAAAATCCCCCATATACCATGCACGGCAACCACAACCATGCCACCCTCTGACTGACTCTTAGTCTTCACAGCTGCCCTTCCACTGGGCTATGAGGGAAATACAGAAACATCCGGGACTGAGTGCAGAAAGTGCAGTCTGAGTGCAATGTTTGCCTCAGAAGCATTAGTAGGGCAGGCATGTGATGGTGAATGTTGATACAAGATACAATTCCAAGCAAAGATGGAATGCCATTGTCCAACTTGGGGAGTTTTCACGTGGTCATATAGCTTTCTCACACTGGAGATGCTTGTGGAAAGGCTGACAGACCTATGGTATTGCTTTTATGAATGCTTCCCTGTAATATTTGGGATAAAAGGTGTCTTTTCACTAGGACTGCTTCTTTCCCTCTGTGCTCTCCTGCAGCTGGCAGGGGCTGAAGTTCCTTGAGCAGTTACTGTATATAATAGGTTTCCCTCACATCCTAAAAACATTTCTTAACCATGTAATGCCTTGCAAGGTAAAGCTGCTTTTATCCAGATTCTCTGTCTTCGGGTTGAGATGGGCTCACCAAGCTTTGGTGTGTTTAACTGCGTCCTGACATTACAGCTACTACTGTTAGGTTTTACCATTCATAAGAAAACCCCTTCATTACCAGCCACTCTCTCTTCTGTCAGGACTCTGATGTTGTGGTTTTTATTTGTGGAATGATGCAAGAGTGGTGCTTGCCATTTCCCTCTTCTGGTTGAAATGTCTAGTCCTTCCCATTCCCATTTCTTCTGGCAGAACTTCATCCCACAGGAAGGCAGACTGGCCAGCAGCCCAGACTAGAGCAGGAGTAGGCCAAGGTATATTCAGAAGCTGACCTGAGCTATTGTGCTACTAAATTTAAATGACTGTTGCAATGTTTTTGCCACTAATCAAGTGAAGTTTTCTTCCAGCAGTTATGAAATGCAGCAGAAATATTGCTAGAAATCTCTCCAGAAAGGGGAAAGTACTGGAAAGTGGAGAGGGTTCTATCCCACTGAGTCTGTGAACACAGAGTGAAGAGCCTCTAGAGGAGCAGTGTGGGTTGTACACAGAGTTTTGCAAGCCCTTGAGAGACTTGGTTTGCAGTGTAGTTGAAGCGGTGAGCTGATGCTGAGGTTGGTTATTACAGACTATGAACCCATTCATTTGTTTCAGTGGCTGGCTTTTGAAACAGGCAGATACTACTTTCTTAATTATCAGCGTCTGAGTCCATATTTCAGCCTTGACATACTCTGTTCCCTTGCCATTTTTCAGTGCTGCTATTGTCCCTGGATAAATTCATTCACACCACTGTAATTTTCAGTGCTTTGCTAAAGATGGCCATCAGTCCAAGGGGGGACGATACAACTTGCATGTACATATTTTCAGCGTTGTTGACTTTTGGGTTTTCGTCCTTTTGTCTTGTTACTGACTAATAGCAGTTTCTTCAGCTGATTGTCATAGAATTATTGAGGTCTTCCTAGGCCTTGCAAGCAACACATTTTTCCTGCAGGATGGATATTGTGTTCTTCTGTCATATTGTTTTCTATGAAGGGGAAAACTTTTACTTAGGTCAGCCAGAGGAGGATCAGCCCCCTAACATGTTTTTGGCTTGCTCAGCTGTTCCAGTGTTTCTGAATGCTGAATATCTCTGTTCCATTTAAATAAACAGTGCTGGAAAAAAAATCCAATTACAGTAGTAGTTGTCAGTGTAGAAAACCAAGCTTTTAAATTCTGGTGCATGGCTGAATCTCTTTAGTTCCTAAATAGCATAGATCAAACTGTTTCTTCCTTTTTTGTGAATTAGTGGCACAGATAAATTCTGGCAAAGAGACTACTGCAGTTTAGACATTAAAACATTTCACCTTTTTAGTATATAAACAGTCTGCATGCTTTGGATACATAAAATCAATATATAATTCCAATTGCACATTAATAAAAGGTCAGATTAATTTTATATGGTAAATGCAGAGTACTGCTACATAAAGCAATAATAGGATGGACTGATGCATTAGGAGGATGCATTCTTAGTGTGCTTATTACATGCTTTTAAACTGGAAAGCTATTCTTCTAGCTGGGGCAGACTTTTGCCTATTAAATCTTTCCTTCAAGTTGTCCCCGTGATTCCATTTCTCCCTTTTTGTTTTCTCCAGACATACATGCCAAAACAAATCCCAGAGCCCTCATCCAGCAATTGTACTGCAGGGGGAAGTCTGGATAAGATCCCCAGCATAGCCAGTAAACACAGTGTGATAAGTGGGTAACTGTCACTGCCACCCAAGGGCATCCTGGGGTACTCATGCTGCCCTATTGGAAGGAAGGACTGAACTCAGGTTTCTGCAGCAGTAAAGTAGGGCAGATGAGTAAAGGAAAACATTTTAATAACTATACGTTATTTATATCACTAGCAGGCCATTAAATCTCCCATACAAAATGCATTTAATGAAGGGGAATATGTTGTTTGAGCACTGTGTAATTGTCAGAACTAACTCATCTGGCACAGCAGCATGCTTTGCTTCTTGAGCTATGATGACAGTTTCGTGAAATTGCCAGCAGAGTCAGGTTGGCATTTCACTATAGACATTCAGACTGATCTTACAGCTGAAGCTCCAAAGTTGTGTTGGAGAGATCTAAATACGGTCTCCTCTTTTTTTTTCTGACACATCTCTATAGCTCCTTCATCGGTCTACCTGTTGGTTTCTGACTCTGTAGATGCATTGTAACCCTTTTTTTCCTCTCAACACTTTGCCTCAGTTTAGGTCCTAAAGATGTAAGTTTTTCAGAGGATGACAAAAATCATTCCATTATGCTTTTTACCCTGTGTACATTTGTGCTTCCCCCAGAAACACAGCCCAGTTGTTGGAGTCCTAAGTTATTGTTTTAAGTGGAACTCTTCATCACGTTTAATAGGTGGAGCATTGTTAAAACCTAGTCACAAAACCTTCTCTGTCTGCAATTTAACTTTAATTTGATATTCAGCTTTGAAGGAATCAGTATGTAGCAGGGTTTTGCAATCTAACTGGGTCTGCTTACATAAGGAAAATAAGCCTTTCCAATACTGCATTTAGAGTAACAATGAATTTCAATTTCAAAACAACAATTTTAAGAAATTGGAAGAAATAAAATTTATGGGTAGGATGTTAAATATTTTCCTAGCAAGAAGACTCCTGAAGAAATGAACTATGTTCTGTGGAATCTCTGAGTACATAAAATGCCTATCACTGTGTGCCCTTTTGGCAAGTTTCGAGCTTTCAGAAATACCTATGAGCTCCTAAAAAGTCAGCATTTTTTTTCAGAGGAAGGCAGTGAACTAAGGCTATTTTGGCAAAATCAAAACGTGGTCAGGTATTTGAGGAAAGTCAGTTTCTTATTGAATTGACTGCCATCCTTTTTTTCCTCTATTTTTCTTTTTTTTTTATTTTATTTTGATATGGCATAATATGACAGAAGAAGAGTAGAACAGGAAGTGGTCTTCACTCCTCTAATGTATTTTGTGCATCATTTCATGCATGCAGGAAGATCTGTTTTTAAAATTATATCAATAAGAAGGAACTCTTACCACTAGAGTGAAGAGAGTAACATTTAGTCACTGAAGGCTTCTGTATGCTGGCTATGAACAAACCCCATGTGGGGGTTCTGTGCATGTATTTCTTGATACCAATATTTCTGAAATTCTCAAACCATATGGGAAGAAATGGCTCAAACCTCTGTTTCACATCTTTCAAGACCTTGTTATGACTTATCCACAGAAAATTGTGTGCTGTGGGGGTCAGAGGAGCAGGTTCCTGGTGTCTTGATAAGCCACACAGTACTGGACAAGGAATTCCACCAGTTTTACTTTCTCATTCCCTGTGTGCAGGCCTGTTCTCTAAGTGGGAAATAAGACACTGAAAATCAGGCACATCAGGTAACTGCTGTGCAATGTCTTTTTTTCTGTGTTTTCACAGTGATACAGAAATTCACTGTGAGAGAAGAATTAAAGATAGTGGTGGAGAATTTATTATTTTTCATGAACTTTCATCCAGAAAACAGCACAAATCATGATTTGTGCCCTGTAACACTTTTGGCTTTAACTTCTGTCTACATGCAACTTCTCTTATCTGTTAATACATGAGAACATCATCACAGCTTATGTTTCATTTGCTGCTGAGGTGTGGGTATCAGCATAAAAAGGAACAAAACTTTAATCATTGTGAAATGTTATGTTACCTTTGTGCTTCTTTGTAACCACTGAAAGCAGTTACACACAGGATGTCTAACTTCTGTTCATTCGCCAAAAGGAATTTTCACAGCAAAACAGTCATCAGCTGTAATGTACAGTGTATATCTACCCTTCCCTTTCATAGGGAAGAGATGGAGCTATTTGATTTATTAATAAACCAAAGTGATTTTGCTGTAAATCAGAATTCAGTAGATAGCTTTGTTTCCTTACGTAAAGTACTATTCTAGTTGGATTTTCTCTCCTCCCAGTTATTATCTGGTTAAAGATCTTAATCACATATTTCAAGTTAATTGTAACAGAACACAAATACACAGACAGTTAGATTTAATGATAAAGGACTTTTAGTTCCAAAACTGAGTCATAAATGAAAAGAATCCAACAAACAAAGGAGGGAGAAAGACTATATTGCATGATAGCAATGGGAAAATCAGGTAGGTTTAGTCCTCTCTGATCTTGTCAAGATCTTTCTTTTTTTGTGAAGACTTTAGTTCTAGATTCTAGGTGTTTTTTTAATTCTTATTTGTAAAGTTGCTGGCTTTACTGGCAGGTTTTCTTAGCAGAAAGGGAATTCAGTCTGCAAACTTCCAATTGCTCTAGAATTTAATACTGTACATCACTGAAGCCATGCTCTCTGCTGAGTTCAGCAGCTGCAGAAAACCTACATTTGATTGTGTTGGGTTTTATTAAGTGTCTCTAGGATTCCCTCAGGGGTATTCATCAAAGATGTTCAGATTTCTTCCTTTTCTTTTTTAAGACCACTGAATGAAAATTTGTGCTAAATAAACTGTATTATATATAGCATAATAAAAGACAAGAAATGTTTCCCTTTCCAGGCGTTTCCCTTCAATTTACAGACACAATTTAATCTACAGTGGTGATTCTTCTGTAACACAAGCCTTAGGCAGACAGACAGTATATTATTGAAACCCCTTGAACAATGTTTGAAGATTATTTTTCCTGTACTATTTTTTTTCTTTTTTCCTGCCAAGGAACATACCAGGGCAAGGAAGGAAAACATGATGTTCTGGGGCAGCTGATCAGGTGTTACACAGACAGCACAGGCTTTCCCAGCACAACAGGATTTGGAGTGACTTGGGAGAACTTCACCTTCTCCAAGAAGCTCTAAGTCAGCTGCCAGGTAGCATTGGCTGCAAGTATAGTGTCTCTGTAACATAAACCTCCAACTGCTGGAGGCAAGAATGCAGGGAGAGTGTGTACAGTTTAGGAGCTGTAGTAACAGATTTCACATGTCAAGGCCTGAAAGCTTCATGATGCCTGTTCTAGCCAGTGATTCTTTCCTTGTCACTGCTGATGTCTGTCCCTGTCTGAAGTGAGCAGCTGAGGAACAAGAGTCAAATAAACGTGTGGCTTTACATTATCTGCCCCATTCTACAGCATAAGGATGTCTTAGGGCCCTCTGTATAACTAGGTACTTCCGAGCATCCACAGCATCAAACTTCAGATATGTAGAGAATTTTTAGGTTGACAGTGGGAAATATCTAATGACCTTAATTACCAACAGTATTTGGTGCTGTGAAGACAGTCTGAATTTCTTGCTAAGTCTCAGGTATTTGACTGCCAACTTTGATGTGATTTAGGACCCTGATTCTCAGCATAGCAATCTTCTTTGTCAGAAATGTCCTTTGTTTTTACTCTTCTCCCTCCCCTCCTTGTTTACAAGCTGAATTCTGCATGTAAATGCTATTCTTTCCTCCAGTGGGCTGTAGCTGTCTCTAAGTGACAGCCAGTCTTCACAGTTCTCTTTATCATCTGTTGTTTCTTGAACATACAGGAAAGATTTGCAGGCATGGGTTGTTTGAATTGTCTCCTATATACTGAAAGTTTATCTGTTTTCCAGGTGTAATTGGTAGAAAAATGACAGAGGGCATTGATGATGATGCTAACATATCCTCTAGTTTCTTTTGTCTCTTATTTAGAAACTAGTTGCTTACAGCTCTTCTGAGAAGAGTCAATATCAAAAAAAAGACACATCTGTTTCAGGGAAGCTGGCAATAAGATTGTGTCTGTCCTTTGGTTACTGATTCTCCATTAGCTGTTCCCATAGTGTGTTCTAAAAAGTAGTGGTTGGAATCTACAGCTGCTCAGCAAAACCATTATCAAACATAACATTTGCAGTGTTACCATTGTGGAAAGCTTATAATATGGTAATTCATAATTGGTTCTTTCATTCAAATGGTATTCAACGTGATTTTCTAAAGCTAGTCCTCACTGATGTAGACAGTCTTCTCAGCAGCACCAGGACTGACTATCTCTGATTTCATTGTACAGTTTGTTTGGTCTGGCAAAGAAGGGAGAGCCTTGATTTTTATTTAACAAAATCAAGTAATTATGCTGTGTGAGGATGTTTTCCTCAGACACAACAACATGCTAACTACAGGTAAACTTAATTAGTCAGCAGAAATACTAAATTCAGACTAATGAGCTAGAGAATTGAGAAGATTTTTAAGTGTTAATTAGGAAAAAGTTCTTCTGCTATATGTGCGTAATTTGCTGTAGTAGATTAATTCATCTTTTTTAGCATAGAGCGATTAAGAAGTCTTCTAATATTTCAAAAGCTCACATTAGCTTTTTCATAATTGGCAGTGTATTGACTTACATTGTCCTAGATTTCCAGTAGCTTCACTGAACACGGAGTATGTCAATACTATTGAATAGTTAGAGCCTTTCAAGATAAATTTCATTTTTCCATTACAGAACAAAAACATTTGACTTCTGGGCTTGGCATCTTCTATCTAACACTTTTAGAAACTCACATTCAAAACAAAAAAGTCATACTTGTAAGGAAGATTTTGGAAGACATCTAAGGAATTTTGGCACTCAGATCCCTGTGATTTTCAGTGCCAGTGATCAGTGTCATTTATTTGACTGCCTTCAGAAAAAAAAAAAAAAAGACTTTAATATAGTAAAAGCTAGAAAATAAAGTGATTTTGGCTATAATTTGCAAGTCTTTGCCCTAAGTAATTAACACTTTTATTATTCCAGGACTCAGAATTTGACCCCTTGAAGTTCACCAGTGTCATTGAATGCGAGAAGCCAAACAATGACTTAAGTAGGTTTCGAGGTTACATGTGAGTATTTCATATACTACCATTCAGTAAACACTACTTTTCTCTAATATAGAATAAAATAAACGCTAGTTTGTTTTGAGCTGTGTTCTGTAAGTTGCATCTTTATAAGGGCTGTGTATTTAAGGCTTTTTTTAGTGGATTCTCGCTTGAGAATGGATGGGAGCCTCACGTTTCAATTCCTTAAAATGGATTTAATTGTCAGCTTTGATCAATTTACACTCCAGAAATTAATGCATGAAGCAGTGCAGTTACAAACATGCTTCTCCCTTTCCTTCCCTCCATGAATCAAAAGAAGTTCATCTGGAAATGGGAGGAAATAGAAAACCGGTCTAAGAGAGCCAGCAAACAAACACAGTCTTTTGCACACTGCGTTTATGAAGATGGGTCTGTTTGATGTTTCTTTTAATATGTGTCATTGAGGAAAATCAGAAGGTAAAACTGGTATTTCCCCAGCTATGGCAGAATTCCTTTCCTCTCATACAGACAAAAGAAAGCAGTTGGTTCACAAAATGGATGTGCTTGTAGAATCACCTATGGCCACTTAACTTAATTCTAAACAAACAGAACTGCAGTAACAGAGTGCTGTGTCTCCGGCCAATCAGTCCTGCTCAGAAGCAAATGTTCTAATATATGCAAAGCACTTTGCTTCTAACATAGCCAGGACTGCAGTGTGTATGAATGCTGATAGTGGTGACTTGGGAGATGCACTCTTGCATGACTTAGTTTTCTAAAGTATGTAACTATGGAGAGTGAAAGCCCAGGGTATTTAATTTTTGTCTAAATTTTAGTGAAGAGAGTTAAACAGACACTTAATCTGTTTAGAGTACAATGATTTATCACCCATATTGATTAGGAGTGATAAGCAGTATTGAATTGCATAAACGGCACAAGGTAAATTGCTGGACCTTGGGGAGTTTTTTATAGTGATGCTATTTACCACCTTAGCTACTACTCTCAGATGTCGCAGATTGTGTAGGATGTACTGTCAACTGGGTAAATCAGGACAGGTTTTTCGAAACTACATCAAGTTGTAGTGTGGGAAAATGTGTTGCTTTATTTAGCAGCTCAAAGCCCTACAGTTCATTTAAAGATAAAAGTTTAGTATTAGACATTACTGCATGAGGGTGTGTAACTGTCTGCATTAATAGAGAGCCTACCCTACTGCAGAAATGACATTTCCAGATATGGAAATGGAAAGTTTGGCAGCTTTTCTAGCAAATTTCATGTGTGTGAATCTTAGTTCCCAAAATATTGAGCAGGGGTTGAGTACTGTAGAAGATATGTATAAATTTGTCTTTTATTGTATATTTACTTGTGTACTGGATAGAAGGGATGCCATCTGGAGTGACCTTGACAGGCTTGAGAGGTGGGACAGTACTAATCTCGTGAAGTTCAACAAGGCCAAGTGCAAGGTGCTGCACCTGGGTCAGGACAGTCCTAAGCACAACAGGCTGGGTGGAGAATGGATTGGGAGCAGCCCTGAGGAGAAGGACTTGGGGATGTTGGCTGACAAGAAGCTCAACATGAGTGGCAGTGTGCTCTCACAGCCCAGAAAGCCAACTGTATCCTGGGATGCATCAGAAGCAGTGTGACCAGCTCGTTGAGGGAGGGGTTCTGCCCCTCTACTCTGCTGCTCTTAAGAGACCCTGCCTGCAGTACTGTGTTCAGCTCTGGGGCCCCCAACACAAAAGGGACATGGACCTGTTGGAGCATGTCCAGAAGAGGGCCACAAAAATGGTCAGAGGGCTGGAGCATCTCTTCCATGACGATAGGCTGAGAGAGTTGGACTTGTTCAGCCTGGAAAAGACAAGGCTCAGGGGAGGCCTTGTAGCAGCCTTCCAATACCTAAGAGGTCCTACAAGAAACCTGGAAAGGAACTTTTTACAAGGGCATGTAGTCACAGGATGAGGGAGAATGGCTTTAAACTGAAAGAGGGGAGACTTAGATTCTATATTAGGGAAAAATTCTTCACTGTGAGGCTGGTGAGGCACTGGCACAGGCTGCTCAGAGAAGCTGTGGTTACCCCATCCCTGTCAGTGTTCAAGGCCAGGTTGGATAGGACTTTGAGCAACCTGGTCTAGTGGAAGGTTGGAACTAGATGATCTTTAAGGTTTCTTCCAACTCAAATCATTCTGTGATATGATTCTGATAGTCCATGTAGAAAACTACTGTAGGTTGTAAATTGCAGAACCATTTGAATTATGGTTCAGAAAACATGGTAACATCTTTTCGAAAGCTGTTGTTCAATATTGATTCTCTTTAATCTTTGTTATATTTTGATGTTTTGCAAATGATAAGAATATATTTTGCCACAGCAAAAAGCCAAGACATCGGTTTTAAATCTGGCAGAAAGCTTCAGGTGATTTTCTGGTCTCATCAGTTATGCTGCAAGAGATCCACAACTAAAGGATCACAGGGCATTTGAACTTAAGTGGGGATCAACCTCTCAACAAAAAACCTCTCAATTTCCTTATTTATCACAGGAAAAGGCTTTTTCTTCCCCTCTTTTTAGATTTCCTTGATTAGTATCATGAAATCATGGGTTTATTTCAAATGATACATTAGTAAGTAAGTTGAATAGTGATTTGCACATCTGAACTGAAACGTTTCATTACTGCATCAAACTCAGATCCTAACTCTTACTCAGAAATCTTACCAATAGTTACTGCTTGAAAGAAAGGTTCAGATAGCTCCCAGCTGATAACAGCTCAACTAAAATGTTCCTGAGATACTTTAATAGGGATGCTATGAAATAATAAACTTTCAAGAAATCCATATGTAAAAGGTGTGCTGAGACACTACTTTTGAAGCTTGCTTGAAGTTCTGACCACTTTTTAGGTTTCCAAGCTTGATTAAAACTTTTTTTTTTCATTTGCAATATTTTTATGATTTTTTTTATTATGTCTCCTTTTACCCTGGCCTGCCTGTGCTATATTCGTTACCTATAGTGATCCCATTTCAGACTAACTTTGGAAAACAGAATTTTTACGTGTTTACCACACACATACACAAATATTTCTATTCTCAGAAAATTAGTCAACAAAGACATTAGAATCAAAGGAGCTCTTTATATTTAAAAATGCACTGAGACGAGCCTGGACCTAACCTATATGTGCGGAAGTGTAGTATGCACATTATTACTACATATGACTTCTTCAGTTATATTGGCACAATCTGCATTGAACACACACTGTGTGTGCAGATAGGCAGACTACCAGTTCTATTCAGGTGCTTAGTTTACTAATGTTTTGCAATTTCTGCAACCTCAGATAGCCTCATTTTTATTTCCCAAGAAGTCTTCTGTGCAAAAAGAATAGAGTAAAACCTTACATGCTCCCTGCCTGTATGGGTCTAGCCAGATTATGTACAGTATGCATGGCATACTTTCAAAAATCCCATTCCAGGTTCCAAAAATAACAAAATCAGCTTTAAAAACTTGTTTTGCATGTATATGGGCAAAGGAAAAGGAGGAGAAGGAGTTGGCATTCTGGATTTTCAGCTTTTTTGTGAAAGTAAAAATTGTATTATTAGACAAGAACAGAAAAATTTATCTGATCATACCAAAATAAGTATAGCAAGGAACTGTTATAATAATAATATGAATACATGTATGTATTTATATTTCAAAGCTTGTCATAAGATAGCAAACCCAAATTAGTATAAAATCATTTTACAACTTTTTAAGGGAAAAAAATGTGTAAATCTATACAGTGATGTCTCTTTAACGTATTCTAGTGATACCACCTCTCCTGGGGAAAAAGAAACCCAACAAAACACAAAAACAAAAAAGAAACCAGTGTCCAATTGCCTTATCTATATGTTCTGTTAGTGAGTCACTGGGAGTGAGAACAGACAAGAAGGAAACAGTGAGTCTCCTCTAGTACCCCTGCCAGCTTCTGTCTCCCAGATCTTGATTCCATCCATGTTTTCTAAAGGTCTGGTGAGCAACAGGTGGGTTGACTGACTCCATTTGGATATGGAAAAGTGAAAAGCCATACCAAGCACAAGTAAGGATGAGTTGTGGTGAGAAGGCTCAGCCTGTGGGTGAGGGCAGTAGATTGGGGTCTTAACTTCAGATGCTGCACCATTGCTTTGGAGCAGTTGTATAAGCTAGGATTATGGGCATGCTTAAATTACTGTACACATACTTGTCCTGGTTTCACCTGGGACAGAGTTATTTTTCTTCCTAGTAGCTGGTACAGGGTACAGTGCTGTTTTGGCTTTAGTCTGAGAATAATGTTGACAGCACACTGATGTTGTAGATATTGCTCAGTAGCACTTTGATCAAGGACTCTTCAGTCTCTCATGCTCTTCCAGTGAGGAGGGGCACAAGAAACTGGGAGGAAGCAGAAACAGGACACCTGACCGAGACTAGCCAAAGGGGTATTCCATACCACAGTACATCATGCCCTGTATATAAACTGGGGGGAGTTACCTGGAAGGGACTGATCGCTGCTCGGGTTGGGCTGGGCATTGGTCAGTGAGTGGTGAGAAATTACTATACCCATAGTTATATTGTATAAGCTAAGATTACTAGAAAAAAGATATAATTGTATAGAACAAATACACAAGTAATTGTATATAAAGATTGCCATGTGCAATATACCTGTCACAGTCCAGTCTTACTGTGAAGTGTAAAAAACTGATGAAGGCTATAAAATCATAAGCCAGAGCAATTGATGCTTAAGCAGGTTTATCTTTAAAGACACATTTGTTAACGGGAATCATAATTATCAATTAGAGACTTTATTGGAAACTCAAACTAGCATCCTCATGATTTATGAGAAAGGCTAATGTAGAATTCATCCTTAAAAAGCAGAGGAATGGCAGAATCTTGTTAGTAGTGTAATTTCTACAGTATAGAATCATTAAGAAATTATTTCCCATAGTCTAAATCCAGCCAAACATGGGTGATTCTCCAGCTGGCAATCAGTGCTTACACCTGTTGACACACTGCAAAGACCGCTGTTAGGCAGCACCCAGGTTTTGAAGATCCTTTGGAAAAAGGTGAGGCACTGGGTTACGAAAGTTTGCTGAAGAGGATAGAAGCAAAACCTCTGCTCTTGTATCTGAGGCTGGCAGGGAGGGATGGGATGAGCAGGAGAAGTTCTCTCCTGATGAAAAAAAGCCTTCATTTTTGTATGAGAATGGCAAACTTGATGTTATCTGCTTTCTCCCTTCTCCATTTATTTCTGGTCTCTACTCAGAACCCAGGACAAAAGAACTCCACCTTATAAAAGACACGATTTTAAGCCAGTTAGCATATTTCGGGAGACACAGGATTTTAAATGCTCGAATCCAGGTAGCCATAAAATTCAGCACTGCAACAGCACAATGTTTATTTCAGTATAGTACATGTGCTTTTCCAGGATTTCTCTTAAAAACGCAGCTTTACTATTTTTTACTGCAGTCCATTTTTTAGACTTTGGATGTGTGATGATTTTGATGCTTTGAAAATGAAGGCAGAACATTTAAACATTTCTGACTTTGCTTTAGTCTTCTCTGAAGCATTGGGATACTGCAGTTGATTAAATTTTATTCATTTAGAAAAAGTCCGAAATTATTATTTGGTTTGGGTTTTTTACCTAATAAAACATTCTAATGCTATTTTTAATTGTTGTGGTTACTGTTTAGCATTTCCCTGGCGACTGTTAATTCTCAGAAGGTTATTTTCTGTATTTTCCTGACAGCTGAATTTGAGTCAGTCCATACATAGCAGACAGTCACTGTAGTGGAAAGATCACTTTGTTCCATTTTTCTCCTGTGTTTTGGAGCTAGTCAGTAGAAATCATCAGTGTGCAGGTCGTCTTTCTGAAAGAGTTAGGGAGATACTTCTGAAAGGATTTTCTCTTCTTCTCGCTGATGAGCACATGGAGATTTTTTTCTTTGTCTGTCACTGAACTGGTGCATATTATCCCTGGCACATGTTCCATAGTATCACTGCTTCTGAAGTGGAGTCCTTTCCCAGTTTCACCGTATTTCTTTCCAGGGTTTCTTTGATAAGAACATGTGAATAGTGGGTTAATCTTGTACACTAACCAGCTGCTCTTAGGTGGATTGTCAATTTGCACAAGTCAATGTGCACATGCACGTCAATTTGCACATGCAATTTTCACATGCATTGAAAGTCCAATACATTTTCAAAGCATTACACTGCACACGTGCTGTAGATTTGGTGTGCCTGTCCCTAGTGAGCATTTGTCCAGTACATTTGTATATCCAACAGCAACTGGTACTGCTCCAGCTGGATTGCTGCATGTCTGGGATTCTTGGGTAGGTTATTCTTAGTTTTCAAAGTCTGTCAGAGAATCTTCCCAGGAGGAAGATCTAAGGAAATATTTCACCATCAGGTTGACAAAACCTTGATGATGTTTCCTGGGGTTCGTATATTACAGAGTAGTATGATTTAAAAAGCTTAATGTTTTGCCATGCTGTGCTTTGTTCTGTTTTTAATTTTTCTGTAGTGTACATAAGAGTGGAAAAAAGGATGGACTGTTCAAAGAAAATCTTTTGTTACGTGGATGTACCATTAGAAATACAGAAGAGGTTGCAGGAATAGTAATCTATGCAGGTAAAAGCTGTTTTTCTGTCTGATGAGACATACCGCCTTTTTATAGTTTCCTTAAAATAATAATAAAAATCCATATGACATCATCTGATGTAATTACTTCTGCAGGGCACGAGACCAAAGCTTTGTTAAACAATAATGGACCCCGTTACAAACGCAGTAAACTTGAAAGACAGATGAACGCCGATGTCCTTTGGTGTGTCCTAATACTTCTAATCATGTGTCTGTTTTCTGCCATTGGTAAGTGCTCTTTAAAGCTAGAAACTTAGGTATCAGGCTCTTTTGGGATTCATGTACTTTGTTTCATCAAAAACATATGTGTTTGCAAAAATGTGAAATTCATAAATCTGCCTCCATATTGTCTTCATTTTTGTTGTTTTTCTTCTCTGAAATCAAAATGTCTTGATGTATAAGCTCATGTAAGTAGCTTCTTAGTATCAATCAAATACATGTTATTAGTACCAGAGGTCTGAAAGTTTAAATTCTACAACTCTTGATAGCATCCAAAAGAAGCCACTTTATATGTAGTCCTCTCAAAATTACAGGTGATAGAGTATAACATGCCATTAATCAGTCAACAACGTAATTCATGAGCAGAGGATAAACATAATTAGCACAGTGCAATTCCACAGTACTATTTATTAAATCAAGGGCACAGTGCACAACATTGACACACTGTCTCTAAACTGCAGCTGAAACCTAAAAGAACTAAATAAAAGTCTAAACCTGTAAAAATCCAAGTAGAAGACTCTCTAGGCTTCATGGAGTGTCTAAGGAAAACTAAGGTTCACATTAATATTCTTCAAGCCTTTTTTCTGTTCATTTGTGAGAAAGAATTTTTACCTTTGGCACCTACAATTATTCTTTACACATGGCATATGAATTCCATATCCTTAATGTTTGTATGTTCTCTAATGTTTGTGTGTGAGTCATATGGCATAAACACCAGAATGTTTCCTAACAACCATGGTGTAGTTTAATAACAACCTTATGGCATTTTAATACATTTCTGTGTGCCTTTTTCCAGGTATTGTTAAATGCTGCTTAAAGATGAGTATTTCCAGCTGTGAATCAGCCAGCCAATTTGTTTCCACTGAGTTCATGACAGTCTTTTGTAGTGTCTCAGTGTTGGGGGAGCCCAGTCCTCAGGACTCAAGTGCCATTGTAGGTTAATGGCAAGGAGTCACGCCTACAGCTGTCCCCTCTGCACCCGAGGTATTGCCCCCATAGCAGTGGCAGCAGGGTGCATGCTGCAGTGGCTTTGGTTTAGCTGAAACTCCTGATTTGCATGAATGTGAATGGGAGACAGGCACACAGCAGGTAACACAAACCCCTTCACCTCTGTCATTTCTGCCACAAGGCTAGAAACCTCCAGCAGAAGGCCAGAGCAAACTGCTGGAGGTGCTAACAACCAAACACAGCTGGAAAGAAATGTGCTTTTTGAAAACAGAGATGCCTAGTGCTTCAAGATATGCAAAGCTATGTCCTGTGAGAGTCAGGCACTTCACGTACCTTCTGTCAAGAAAGTGTGAGTGGAGATATGACACTTAACTAATTATTTTGAAAATCTGTGTCAGGGTATTTATCCAAGAAGTCTCAATATAGGACCTTGTCAGTGTGGGGTTTCCAATATTTGCTCTCAAGAATAAAAATATAGACATCAATATAGGCATCAGTATGGCAATACTGGTAGTACAGAGGCAAAATAAGTTGCTTACATGGCTTACTTATTGTTATTATTTTTCAAGAGTTCAATGCTGGGTTTATGTATCAAGATGTAAAAGACCTTGTCAGGTGTGACTTACAAAAGATTACTTTTAAAGTAGACCTTCATCCTTTTTGTCAATTTTCAAAATGCAGTGAAAATAGCTTGAATGCTTCTTATCATGTGTGGGAATTCTTCTTTGTTTTTAGTCTTAAAAACATCAGGCATACCATTTTTAGGTCTTTTAAGACTGCAAATCCTAGTGCTGTACTTAAAAAGGCAGCTTTCTGTCTCCTTAAGAATGCTACTTTCCCAAAATAATGGTAACAAGAGTAATCGTATCTTTATTTGGTTATCAGCACAATCAATAAAAAACAAAGTTTTGAGCAAGGATTAGGATTTCTTCTGGTTTTAGTTCCTCAGCTTCCATGCTGTTGAGTCTGCTGATGCTGTTATTTCAGTAGTTCTCTAAACATGGTAAGATTCACACAGTAACGTTAAAGTCCATCCTGCCTTTACCCATCTGAAACTAGTTTAGTAATAATTGGCTGGTGTTATACTTAGTGCAGGCAATGGAGTTCTTTCATTTTAACAAATTGAATATCACTGAAATGATTTACCTTCTGAAGTTTAGTTTTCTCTGCTGATTAGAGAAAGAGCTTAAACTACTAATTTAGACTAGTCAGCTCACTTTATTTGGATAAACTTATGTGAAATGGCTCTCGGATTCTTTCTGTAAGGCCAGGCAAACCCCTTTCTTAAACTCCAAATCCCAAGGCAGAAAAAAAATGAGTTTGGGGCCTTTTTCAAAAGTCATGCAGAGTAGTTGAAAACAAATACCATTTATTCACATAACTCTAAGAACAAATTCATACCATAAGCATTGGAGTTAATTTTTCTTTCTTTCCAACTCTTCTGCAGGTCATGGCCTATGGGTATGGCAATATGGTGAAAAGAAGAAACCAGTTTTTGATGTTCCAGGGCCTGATGGCAAATACTTGTCCCCTGTTTTAGCTTCAGTATATTTATTTCTGACAGTGATCATAGTTTTCCAGGTAATCAAGTTGTACATGTTGTCATCTCTGTTCATAGTTTTCTGTAATAAAGCTATAAATGCATGTATAGTACGTTTCTACCACTATGGCGTGTAATCTAAGGCACTAAGCTAATCAAGCACTAAAACCAAGTACATCTAGCCACTTTAAAATTATATTTTAACTGTAGGGAATGTGATAATATATAACCAGAAAGCTAAATTAAATAACAGTAGTGGTCTACCCAGGGGTAAAATGATAACTTCTCTGAAGAATAAACAAACTGATAGATACAGTAAGCTGTCAGAGTTACCTTGGCATCTGAGAAGATAATTATCTGAGAACCCTCCCCAAAAGACTCGGGTATTTTGTTTTATTTTAAACAAGTAGGAGGAGATAGAATGCAATGGGCCCTGTTTGGAGAATACAGGCATTATGCCTCATATCCACCCGCTGTGGAACAGCATCTCAAAGACTGTGGGTGCCACTTTGTGTACAGTGTGCTGATATGAACATAGGTTGTGTGCATTTTTTACCACTTTCCAAATAGACAGCTCTTAATTTTGTAGCTCAACTACATAGCAAATCCTGATAGAAGTTCTTTGGTTCTGGATAGAAATGTGTTCAGTTGCGAAGGTTGCGATACACTAAGAGAGATAACAGAGACTCGTGTCACTGGGACATATGGACATATGCCCAGGGGGACACTAGAGGAGACTGCATTACTCGGGGAGCAACTCCTTTATAGAAAGGAATGGAAAAAGGATGTTAAATTACTTTTTACTCTAAGGTCCAATAATACGATATTTGCTAAAACGTATCACCACAAAATTCCTTAAATGCCAACCTTTAACTGTAGGTTTTGTTTAAATAGACACATTTGTCACTTACAGTTACACACATGCTGTAACTTATCCCTCATATCTAATTCAGCAAGCTAAATAATGTATGCAATCAGGAATTTCTGTCATGAAAAACATCTGCAGAGAAAAACTGAGGTACACATGAGGTATTTCATGGAGTTTTGACAGTCCTCAGGAAGCAGTTGAAAATCTTTTCTGGTGCAGCTTCTTCTCACATCTCCTTCTTCAGCAATTATAGAATGTGTTCTTCATTCAAATTGTCTGCCTTGCCAAAGCCAAGGCCAAAAGCATCATTCCTGTGGAGAGATTAACACTTCTCATTTTGTTTCTTGTATTCCTGCAAGGTTGATTTGTAAACAGTCTATTACTTATGCTTATCCAATTCTTTCACATTTATAGGATTCTCACTGTAGTGTCTGTTTTAGATTGGGTTTTGTTGTGTTTTTTTTCTTTTCCTTTCCCAGCTAGTTTCAAGCTAGCCTTATTACCACTAAAAAGGATTTGCTTCTGTCCAAGTTTTGACAATTGCCCTTCTAGACATAGTAATGCATTTCAGCTCTGCAATTCCCTATAGGTTTTCCTCATATAACAAAGTAAATAAACTCTTCTCAAACATGATAATAACTTTACAATAGATGCTTAATGTACCTAGCCTCTTTATGTCCTAGTCTAGTACCAAGTTAACTAGATTTTACTAATTTGTTGTATCCTTGCTTCTTTTTTTTTCTCCCAATTCTCTTTCTTTTTGTGTATTAATAGGTTATGATTCCGATTTCTTTGTATGTATCCATTGAAATAGTTAAAATCTGCCAAGTGTACTTCATTCATCAAGATAAAGATTTATATGATGAAGAAACAGACACTCAGCTGCAGTGCCGAGCTTTAAATATCACAGAAGACTTAGGTCAGGTGCAGTTTATCTTTTCAGACAAGACTGGGACACTTACTGAAAACAAGATGGTTTTCCGAAGATGCACTGTTTCTGGAATAGAGTATTCCCATGATGATAATGGTGAGCTCATGATCTTGTTTTCTATCTAATATTTACACTTTGGGTAATCTGAGGTAGATATAAAAATTACTGTAATCTTAAATCAAAAAGAGAAACAAAAGAAATTGTATGTATCCACTCAGCAAACTGTAATAGCTGTTTTTAGGTTAGTGTAATTTGATGGCTGTGTTTCAGGTAGTGATGACAATCTTATCAAAGTGTTCTGTAACTTCTGCAATATGTTGTCAAGGTAGTTAAAGCTTCTGTCTTTATCTCCTAAAGTGCTTGTGCACATGGCTGGTTATGTGATTTGAATGGTCCTGCTGGTATCACGGTTGTTTGGGGTGTTTAAAGTATACTATGTAAAATGCCAGTTTTAAGCATACAGCTATATTAGTGTCTGATTGAATACCTGGAATGAGATTATCCTTTTGTGCTGAGAAATAAATGTAAAAAAAATCTACTGGTTTTCATATTAACAGGAAACATAATCTGATGGAGTAAGCATATTTTATGTTACCTTTGTCAGATTCTTTTCAGTGCTACATAACAGGTGTCTGTGTTAAGGTACCATCACTGCTGTATGAAAACTGCAGTTGAGAGAACGTCCCCAAGTATCAGGTTCTTGAAACACTAAGAAGTTACTCTTTGTCACAAGGGAATGTGAGGCTTGTCATCCATGTGTCATCTCATCAGCCTTTTAAATTTATGAAGTTATTTCCTGTTTTGTGATTTGTTTATAATTTGTTATTTTCCTCTAACATTTTGTTGTTACCATTTTTGACATAACAGATCTTAATTCCTCAAATCATACTCTGTATGCCAGAAAATATTAATAGATGCATCATTGCATTCCTGTTTGCAAAAAATAAGTTTCCTAATCTACATAATGTATAAAGATCACTGATTAGAAAGTTTTCTCAAAGACCACTGCAGAAGTTCAGCTTACAAATAATATACAGAATAAGAAGAGTAATCAAAAGGGACCAGAAAACCTAAAACATGTTTTAGAGGGTTCTTAAGATAGCAGATAGGAAAAAGATGTCTTGAGATTTTGGGTAATGCAAATATTGTTCTTTTTTTCTCCTACTGTAAAGTAGTATTGAGACCTTACATTTAAGGCACTGGTTTTCAGGAAACTAGATGTTTGGGTTAGTGTTATTATTACAGAGTTACAGAAGGAACTTAAACAGGAACAAACTGGGTTCCTACCTCTGTACTGTAGGTAAGAAAGAGAAAAGAATTAGAATTAATAGTATGTTTCTGGACTCTGTAACTCTGCTTGTGACACTCTGGTTATTCATTCTTTTTTTTTCCTTGCCACTAATCATTTGCTTGTTTATACTAATTTCAGAGTGTACTCTGTTCCTTGCAGGAATGACAATGGTACTGCCAACTAAAACAGTGCAGAAAGGTTATTTTTATGAGCTCAGTATCATCAGCTAATATGTAGGCTGAATTCAGGCTCCTGAATTTGAGTATTGAGTTTCAGAACTTTTTTCTTCAACAGAAATCTAAGTTTGTTTGTACTTTCATCTTACAATCTCAGAATACAATGTAAATGTTAATGAAAGAAGAGTGAATTTCATTAGAAACCGACATGTCAAATAAATACATAAAATAAACAGATTTTTTTTTTTTTTTTTGGTCATTCTTCTCATGTATGGCTATGTTTGGGCTTTCTTGTAACTCCAGTCAGTATAAAATTTCTGACAAATAGTTTTTAAATGGGTGCAGAATATATGCACAATATTATATACAAAGTATTTTAGTCTATTTATTGTCCTGTACAGAAAATAGGCGTTTCTCTGTCATTCTATATATAAATTATGATATTCTATTGATTTTGTTCCCTAAAATTAGGATTAATAACACAGTGAAAAGTCTTCTTTGTTCAAGTCTTTTGTTAGCTCTATTCTCCAGTCTGATTTTCTAACCATCTTTGCTGCGCCAAAGCTTTCTTGTTTAGGTGTGATAAAATGTCTGTCACAGCTCTTTCTGGTTTTAGGGAGTGCATTAATGACGTTTATTGGTTGTGCACTTACTTTCAAATGATTTGTCAGCTACTTTTCTATGTCTTGTACCTCAGTATCTGAATTTCCCCCAGGTTTAGGGCATATGTTATAACTGATGCCATCCTAGTCTCAGGTTTTGCTGAAGTTTTCATGTATTAGAAAATTCTGTAATCTTTCATTTGGCAAGTGATCTGAGGTTGCCATATATGTAAGGAAACCGAGAAAATTCATCTGCCTTTTCTTATATAAGATCATCTTTGCTACGATGATCTTTCTTCGTTTATCTGAGTAATTTTTCTGGCATAGTTGTTTGCTACTTGGAATCAAATTCTGAGTAGCACTTTAGATGAAGAAGTGAATTTTAAATTGTACATGGGTCAAGATTCAAAAGCTAAAGATAACAGGTCATTTTCTACTGTAAAAACAGATCGCTCAGGGTAGAAATATTATTATTCTGAGTAATTTGGCCTAAGTTTGTTACTCTGCTGTGGCTGGTAGCAGTGCCTGTTGTTCCAGTTGCCTGACCCTTCTCTTTATAAGATCCTATTTTCAGTTATGGATAAGCTTAAAAGCCTTAAATATTTGGTTCATGTTTTCCATGCCAGATGTTTGCCTCAGGCATGAATTCTGGGGGCTAAATTTCAGTCAGAACATCTTCATTCACCCATATCCAAGAACAAGGCTAAGATGTAACACGCTTTTTTCTCATGCTAAGAAGTTCTGGCAGATTTTCCTCTGAAGTCATCTAGAAGCCCTGTATTCCTGGGCCTCAGCCATGCACACACACAGAGGGGAAAGTTACACCTACAATGGCAGAGAGAGATCTGAAATTTCCTCACTTTGGAACTTTAATTTTCTGTTGAACCATTGTTTTCTTCATAATGTAGGACTCCTGCGTATCTATCAATAGATTGTGCATAGCTGTCACAGATTTTCTCTATGGTGCATTATAATCTTTTCTCCCTAAAATTTGTTCACATGTATGAACAGGTATCCCATTCTTTTCAATTCTACAGGCATTGTTGTACTGCATTTGTCATCATCTTATCTGAGTTCCTTCCACTAGCTCATTAAGCAATGCGTGTGACTCTTTCCTTATGTAACTTGGTCTTTCCCCTTCTTCCTCTCCCTGTGCACAGCACGGTTTGTTTCAGATTGGGGCTATTTAAAAGGCATACACGATGCTGTATGGCATATTTGAGACAGCATGTCTTTTTCTTGAGTGGTGGGAGCGTACTTATTTTCTTTGGAAATTCATTCCATAAAGCCATGTGAATTCCCCATGTGAAAAGTGAGCTTTATGATTATGAGGGAGAGTTCTGTTTTGCATCAGACATGGACACGGTAATCATGGTTTTCATCACAGAGGTTTATTTGGACCTTATGCAGGGTTGAAGCAATTAAATGCTTGTAAAATAAAAACTGAAACCCTGAGCAAGACTTAGTACTTTTTTTTTTCCAGATAATAGAACAAGGGGCAGATTTCATGAATTTGCTGGAGGAAACATTTTCCTCCAGAATTCCCTGTTTCTTATGAGGCTAATGGCACTGTGCCCAGGAGTATTGCATTGTTTTAGTCTAGACAAGAGGTGACAAAAACATGAGTAATAGAGGCCAATAAATTGCACCAGCATGGGACAAAAGCATTTTGCCAACTGGAGGGAGTACAAGGTATTGCTCATGGGTACTGCTATGTGAGAGCTTAGCACCAAAGAGGAATCCAGGAATGCTTGTGAAGGCTGTGAGGAAAAGTGTAAGTGTACTGAGCAGCAGTTCCATGATGTAAGGTTTATCCAATATTCATCATTGTTGAGGTCATCTATAATATTTTGGCAATGAATTATACACTAGCTGGGATCAAACTACATGAATTCACGCTGCCCATTTAGGTCCTGCGGGGACTAAGTTGATAGGGATGGGATTCTTTTTAAGTAATTGTGGATATTTGCATGGAATATAGTTATCTTGTGACTTTACAGTTACTGAAGAAAATTAAGCATTTGTGGGATGTAATTCATCAGAACTGTTTTAGACATCTACATTTCTTGTCAAATATGTGCCTATTTCTCTGTGGTTTAGAATTCTAACTAGAGGTGAAAAGGATTCCCACCTCAAGTCTGCATGGCCCATGTTCTTAAGTCTGTTTTGTTGTCTTCTTCAAAGGTTCTTCTTGATACGTGAAGTGTTAATTCAGGAGCAGGGTATTATCATGAAGCACTCCAAGTGGAAGTGCCTTATCCCGTTTGTAAATGTCCTGGATATTTATGGAATAACCATTGGCACTATACACTGATTAAATCCCAGAATTATTCTTCCAATCAGTAATTCCTCCTAGCCAAAAAGAACGTTAGCACCCAAAAGAAAAAAATAAAAAAAAAAAAAAAAATTGTTTCTCTCTATATATGTCAAACCCAGGACAATGTACGATAAAGTTGCCATAGCGTAGCTCTTCCCTGGCTAGTAGCCAACTCCTAACAGTTCTTGGAACTGGCCATGTCCTCAGCCTGTCTGCTGAAACAAGAGATAGTAGGTGCGCAAAAGCTGACTGTGCTTCTGAAAGTCATTATATGATTTAGAGACAACCAGATGCTCTTGGCATGACATCTGTCCTAGTTGTTTTCCAAATGCTGGATTAGTTGCACTCTTGCCTATGGGGTGTGATATCTCTTTTTCTAGTTTTAGCCACCCATTGTATGGAACTTTTGACAAATCATGAGCTGAATCTCCATGAATGCAACCACACAAGTCTGAAAAATCTGAATTTTGGATACTTTGCATTCTTTCTCCTTCCTTCCAATGACTGAAAAAATCTCCAGACAACATAAGAATAAGATAAATTTATGGGGGTGAAGGCAGATGATGAAAAATTCAGTGATTTTTCTCTTCCCCAGCAAAGTTTCTTAATCATTTAATGTGGGAAAGAAGGAGTTTCTTTCTGGTTTTTTTTTTTTTTTTTTCCAGAAGATTGGCTAACAACTACTTGTCATAGGAAAGTGCATCATAGTAAAAAAAATCTCCTTAGTTTGAGGGGCTGTTTTGTAGTGGAACTTTCTTACTCTTTTTGTGTGTATTCAAGAGAACTTGGACTGCACATTCCAGCCATGTTGGAGAATTGGATTTATTTAAAAAATAAATTAATGAAACCTTTTCTGTACATGCAGCTGTTGATTCCCAAAGGTCTTCTCATCTGCCACCTTTTCAACTTGACAATCTTCAGAAACGGGGATAGTCCACTTAGACCTTCCCCGGAAAGATTAAAACCTTTAGCAGAACTAGGTGCTTTAGCCACTCTGTAGCTTGTTTGTGGTTTCTCTTTACATTTGTTATTGCTTTTTGAAAAAAATGAATTGGTAACTTTAAGGAAAGAACCAGTGCCAGAAGATGTAGAACTCAGTACATTGGAAGAGACCCATTTTTAGTCCTACAAAAGACAAACTCATATTTAGAGACAGGTGATACTTTTCCTAAACATACACCTACACTTAAAATTGCGCTGGAAAATCTCCAGAACTGTTTGAAAATGGCATCCATTTCTAAGTGAGTAAAGAGGTCTTAATGAAGGACTTAAAGTTTTTTTTTGTAAGCCCTTGAGGATGCCAGGAGGGGAGAGGAAGGAAAACCTTGGGGGTTTTCTAATCTCAAGACTTGTCCTTATGGGGAAGTTCTTGCAAAGTAAATAAAGTTAGAATTATGTTAGCACACTTGTACAAATTTATAGCATGCTAGCTGCTTGACTGATTCTTTATGTAGATGCTAGAGTGCACTTCAAAGTGAAATAAGCTTGCACTCATAAAATAATAAGGAAATAAAGTGGTGTGAGTAAGTACACATCTAGATTTACAGCAAGACAGTTCAGTAACAACCTTATTCAGTGGTTTGGGGAAAATGAAATTACTCCATGGTGAAGTCAGGGCCCTGCACACTGGCTGCTGGTTTAGGGGGTCTGCAGCTTTATTCTGCTTGAAGGGAAGTTCGTTAGAGTTTTGTGATCCGTCTTTTCTAGCTGGTGGAACATCTAGCTGTGTGGCAACAGTCTCCATCAGCCTGCAAAATGGATGCCTCATCGTAGAACATGGACCATAGAACATTCCCTGCCCATGGCAGGGGAGTTGGAACTAGATGATCTTAAGGTCCTTTCCAGCCCTAACTGTTCTATGATTCTATGGAAGGTGAAAAAAAAGCAAAACCAAAATAATGAAAATAAAAGGGCTTTTAAAATAAGAGAATGCATATTCAAATACTTAGCAGCTACTACAGGAGTCTTATTTATAGCTTACTGTTGTCTTCTGAAAGATAGAAGTGAGTTCATGGAATAAGTATTAATTGTTTTTTCTTCTTTGCGTTGTAAATATAAAACGAAGTACAGAATAGTGAAATTTGACTTTCATGAATTGCATTGCTGTGTTTCTCAAAGTTGTTTGTGTCTTTGCCCTTAATAAAAAACTGTCTATCAGACAAAAGATCAAAGCCATCAGTTTTCAGTCCTGAAACTGAAAAGCATCCCACAACACGTCTTCCAGGTTATAATGTTCACAGGAAAAGGTTCTGAATCGGAGAGGGCTGAGTGGGTGGAGAGAACAGCATGTTCCCAAAGAAGCACGCTTTGCACAGCTGAAGCATTATGAACCTTAGCCATAACATAACAATTGAACCGGGTTTCATTATTTCTTCATACTTCTTAATGCTGCATAATGTGTAAGGCTGTGCTGGAGAAAATGTTGAAAGGTGCAAGGCCTGGTTTTTATTGTTAAGCTTACCTTGGTATAAACTGAAATAAACCCATGTGTATTGAAGGAGTTTCATTTGACTTGGGTTAAATGAGATTCTAGTCTCTTATCTGCTTTCCCTGTTTCTCCTTTTTCTTAGCAGCAGGAACAATTAAACAAATGTGTTACAATGAAAACCTGTAAAGAGAGCAAGAGATAGCTAATATTACATAGGCTAGAAGGGAATTGGAATAATGCTAATACATAAGCTAAGTTTTGCATTAGGAAACAGTTTTTGCTACGTTGAATAATCAAAATATTTTTTTAAAGTAATGTAATAAGAAAGAGCAATGAAGAATACAGAGCTATAGTATGCAAGCATAACTGTTGTGCAGCAGATGTATTGTCTGCTTAACCGTAGAGTTTATATACATGTCATAAAATTATAGTCAGTTCAGGGTCTTTGGATTCATGTATTTCAAGATGTATTTTCAGAGCAGAAGCTTAAATTAGGTATAATTACTAAGGAAAATGTGTCGTTTTTTAAAAAAAAGAAACCTGTGCTCGAGAGGGAGTTGACCAGCTGGGTAGCACATTTTGCAAAGCTGAAAAGAATAATTGTACCCTGTCCTTCCCATGTCAAGGAATACTACCTGTTGCGAGAAGTGCAGTGTTCTGTCAGTCAACCATTAAGATGTCCAGCATCCACAGTGAGGAAGATTATCCCTATGGCAAATCAAGGCTTTGCTTTTGGCTTTCCTGGGAGAGGCTGAGCAGCTACATGTCACACTGGGATGCTGGGGGGAACAGTGAGCAGCCTGGATCACATCCTCATCAAGGACCTGAATTAGTGCCTTTAACATGCTGCAGATCACTTTGGGCCCTCAGTGTAGAATCCTGATATGGACACACCTATCATGAATTAAATTCACAGTATAGGGATCTGCACTTCCACTGGGAAAACGCATAGCAGCTTACAGAGTAGAAGCAAGTGGGAATTAATGGGCAAAAGTGATGAGGCAGGTTAGAACTGCTCTGTCCCAAAGCATGTGCAACAAGTTGCAGGAAGCAGGCTGTGCAGCTGAAGTGAGCTTTCTTTCCTTGCAACTCATTACCATGCAACAGAAGGGCCAAGGAGATCAATGACCTCCCTAATTTTTGAGCTGTCCTCTAGGTTCTGTCACGTGAGTAAAGGACAAGGTAGGCACTGAAAGGAGCAGGCAATGGTGCTTTGCTTTTCTATTTTCAGCTCTGTGGCTGTAGGAGCAGCTGCTCCCACAGTGCTGAATGTGCCATTGCTCAACCTCTTTCCCACCACAAAGCCTGAGTCACACCAAAGAATGCTAATGAGGGAAGTCCTCAATCATCTGCAGTTAGTCTACATCAGCTTCAGGGCTCAGGCTGCAGGGCTGGTTTTGAGCTATGGAGCAGAAGTGATCTGCAGTGTGCCCTGCATTCTCTTCCCCATGTCTCCACATGCACCATGTCCCTTTCTACCTCCATGGCCTGCATCTTCTTCCAGCAGGAGCCAGAGTGCAGTGTAGGATGTTGCGTACCTGGGCATGCAGTTAGAGCAACAACCATTCACGTTGTTGGTTGCATTCACAGCAGGACTGGGAAGTTCTCCCAGCTCTGACATTTCAGACAGAGCCTATACGTGTTCCAAATGGAGTTGAAAAAACCTCTAACGTATGATACTGTGCTAATAGAGCTATCATCATGTGCTGTGTGTGGTCTGATTTCAACTCCTCCAGCTGCTTCCTGACAGCTAAAACATGTTTGAAAATTGCAGTGGATGGCAAGGATGGATTTTTGTTTGATCATAAAGCTAGCTACGTTAGCAGTGATCCCATGCCAAACTCACTATATGTAATGCAAGATTTTTTTCAGGAAGTTTTTTGGAAGATTCTTTTGTTGGTGTTCATTAAATGCCTGAATAATTAACTCACATAATTAACTTACAGTGATTTGTCATTTGACATTGGGATAATCTTAATTTGTTGCACCAGAGAACCAAAACAGAGTTGAGCCACAAGTATGTAACTTGTGCTGTATAAATGGATAGTGTGTATTATTTTGAGGGTATAATGAAAAGCAATGAATACCTAATTAAGAAATAAATAGGTACCTGTTAGAGTGGCATGCCTAATGAACAACCCAGATTATTAAATGCCCATAGTCTTTAGGAATGGGAAAAATATGTCCTACATCAGTTAGACCTAAGCAGAGCCTGTCATTAGAGGGACTGGTTTCCACGGCAGTTTCACACCTCTTCTTTCTGCTTCCTTTGTAACTTCTATATATCAAACTGCCAGGATTGGTTTCTAATATCAATTGTTGTAATTGAATTCTTGACTGAGGAAGCATTCACCTCAAATATATCAATCAGAAAACACTCTTTCATTCCATGTAAACTAGGTATTGCTCACTGTAGCAAAGAGGGATAGAAACAAGTGTTGCAGCAGGCTAAGCTACCCTGGTTTTCATACTGCATGCTGCAATGTCCTGCCTATCATGCTGTCCAGAGAGGAGGGCGGAGACTCCAGAGTGGTTTTAACCCTAGGCTAGGAGTCAAGGGTTCATGTCTCCACTCTGCAGCAGATGGCCCTGACCTTGAGTGAGGCTTTTATGCTGTCTGCCTCATCTCTGTATATAGAATAAGGGCAATAGTGCTCTGGAGGCGTGTTGTTCTGAGGACATTTCAGATGTCAGTTAACTGGTACTGGGTAGATGCGACATTTTTGCTGGTAAATACTTTCTGTGAAATTTACATATTATGTTGGAAAGGACATGAAAATTTTCTTAGTTGTTTATTTCCCTCTCTGACTGCAAGTGAAGACCAAATTATTTGGTTGATTTCATCAGGCTGAGCTGTGGAAGAGTCAGGAACGCAGTGAGTTATTGCAGAGTCTAACTCCCTTTCAGAGAGAGTGTGATGATGAGAGAGGCAGTGTATTGCTTTATGTTTCTAATTATGTTATCTGAATCTGTTGTTAGATACTACCATTCAATTAAGAGACTTTGGTATCTCTTGATAATGAAATCATTCATTATTACTGTGAAAGCACAGTATAATATTAAAAACAGGTCACTTGAACAAAGTCATCATGCCCTTCTCCCTCTTTCTCAGCCACATTTAACATATACCACTTCTTCCTCCTATATTTTTACTGATAGCCAAACGCTTAGCGATGTACCAAGAACCTGATTCTGAGGAAGACGAGGCAGCCCCAAAAGGAGGAACTCTATCCCAGCGTGATAGTATCTGCAGCCATCAGAGCATTAAAGTAATACACAGAAGCCAGAGCAACAAAACCCACCGGCGCACGGGTAGCAGAGCTGAAGCAAAAAGAGCAAGCATCCTTTCAAAGCACACTGCATTCAGTAGCCCAATGGTAAGTCAACTGTAAAGCACAGTGTCGTGTTATCTTTTGATAGACCATGTCCTGAAAACCGGAAGGTAAAGACATCTGTAGCACATTGTGTACCTCTTGCAGACGTCTTCTTGGCATTTTTTATTCTGTAGTGACGGATGTTTCTACAAAAGCAGGGAAGTGTCGACATAGATCTTACCGAAATGTCTCCTTTGTGGAAATGAGCTAAAGATAAAAGACAATCTGAAACCTTTGTTTGAGTTATACCTTGATTTTGAAAAGAAAACGTATGCCTTCCCTTTATCTACAGAAGCTGAGAGTAGCATCAGGTTTGAGATCAGGGATTCTAATTGACCTGCACATGCCTTTTCTCTTTTGTCGGAGGATTTTAAAACTAAGAAGTGCTGGGCTGGACACTATGTATTCCAATTCTTAGATACTGCTGACCATAGCATAATTTTTAGTGTGATTCAAGGTTATCAGTGGATTGCATGTGTCATATTTTAAAAAGTAAAAACCTTTACATTTCAGAATGTTGATGAATTTGTCCTTAAAAGTTTGCATTATTAAATTTCTTTTATACTGTTGTTACTCTGTGAAGTTTTACATGGGCTGAATGGTCATAAGACTAGAGAAGCCATGGTGTGTCTGTCTAGGGATTTTGCATTGTTTCACTGTTGACACAAATTCACCCTTAAAACAAATTACAAATACAGTCACAGAATGATGCTGTTTGTAGTGGTGGAACTGCTTCAGTTCAATCAAGAGTAAGCTCTTCAAGCTTCAGTTTTTACACACAGAGTTCTGTGGTTGCTCAGATTCATCAGCTGGTGAGCATCAGCAGATAAAATTCTGCTGAAGAAAGAGCCTTACATTGGTTTTTCTTGTCATCTTTTTTATCCTTGCGTCCTTCTATGTTAAGAAATACTGGAGTCTGCTCTGATAAGAAATAGATTTAATAAGTGAAACGTGCTCATGAAATAGTGTGGAAAGTGCTCTGTGTTTCAGTGTAAAAAAAACTTATGAATTACCTTCAAATGTGTAGATGATGGTTCTTTAACAAGCAATCCAAGATGGTTTCATTTTGTTATGATGATGTAAGGCCAAGCTTTGAATATCATTGCTGTCTAATTTTTTCACTCTTGTGGTCTCTGTAGTGTACCACCCTTTAATAATAGATAATAAATGTCTTGAATTAGACAGGAGAGAGGGAGGTATATTAGTAGGTAACTCTTCTCCTATCTGATACCCCCAAAGTAGATGAATATTGCTGCTATAATTATCGGTAGTGAAAAAGTTGGTCACACAGTTACTCACATTTCCATTTCTATCAGTAGTCTCATTGTTAACTGTTTATTGTCTAGAATTGATGTCTTATAGTCCTTTCCAGCTCCACCCTATGGTGTAAGGCCACCATAACAGTCTTGATGCTTTGATTACTTGTTGCTGCTTTGGAAATTTGCAGAATCACAAGTATTAATTGCTCTTATTTATTACTAGGAGAAGGACATTACACCTGACCCAAGATTGTTAGAAAAGGTGAATGAATGTGCAAAGCATCTGGAGGTCATGAGAAGCCATGAACAGCCATTATCCCATCTGAGTCCAGAACTATGTGACATTTTTGACTTCTTCATCGCTTTGACTATATGTAATACAGTCGTGGTTACTGCACCTAATCAGCCCCGACAGAAGGTGGGTTAAAAAATCAGCAAAAGAGAGTTTAAGCCTCTTTTGCATTGATACTAATTTATCTTGTAATTTGGAGAAATTAAAACCTCTTGTTCTAGTGAGAAACAACTGACTAGTTGTGAGACAGCTCCTAGAACAACTATGTGATTGAGTTGGTTTAGTTAAGCGTTTGTTAAATGGGATATTTCACTTACCTTCAAGGTAAGATGTGCTTTCATTCACGATTTCAGGATACTTCTGAAACTTTCCCATTTTCTTATGCTGTAACTTATTCATTTCATCAATGTAAGTATGTGTGTAAATATGTGTGTAAACTAATTTGTAAATGTGAAAGACTTCCCAGAAAAGAATATAAGCTGTCTGTGAATATTTTGTATGCATGGACTGAATTAAGAAAAGGATGAGATATTCTGGAAAAAAATAAGAAGAGAATACACTTGAAAAACATTGCATAAGACTTTCAAATTATGTAAAAGATTCATCTTAAGCTCATTATGAGAAAAAATGATCATTATGGCTTAAATCAGCCTAAACCAGTGCCATTGATGAATGAAAATTTCAAAAAAGCTATCACAACATGATCTGTAAGACAAAAATATAATGAAATTTAGTATTAAAGCTAGCCAGGAGCTGGAATTTCCATTTGGGAGAAAGTTCTGTGATTTGTGGCTGTTGCAGTTTGGAATAAAAAGTGAACTAATCTGCAGAATGACATGGTTTTGTGCCAGGGAAACATTTGGAGAATACTCAGTTCTGCTGTTTCAGGAATGCTACACTGTGCAATAATTTTATATTACTATGAATACGCTATTACTATTAATAACACTGTATCTGTAAAAATTATTTATGTAAACTGAGATGAGTGGTAAAAGTGAAGCAAAATGCTTTGATGCTGAAAGAGAAGACAGTGGAAATAATTTATTTCAATGTGTTCCTGTTGAGGATGTTGTTGACATTGACATATTCCCATAAAACTTTTCTGATACCACACTTCTCAGTTGCATTAACTTTTTTTTCTGCTTTCACTTAACATGCACAAATGCCAGTGTTTCCTACTAATGATAGCTTTTAGTATGCACTGCTGATGGTAGTGCAACATTGATAATTTATCTATTAGTGATATCTGAAGAGATGAAAGAAGGAAAAATGGTTTTTAATACAAACATAATGTGCTTTCACACAGGTACAATTCTGAAGTTCTAGTAAGTTTTCGTTTTTTTTGCTGTTGAGTAAGTTTTGTCAATTTACTTTCCTTTCTCAAAATACAAATACCATTACTTTCTTCTCTCAAAGAAATTCTCATTAGTTGGAGCTGCTTAGGCTGAATATCATGTCAGAATTATTGTACAGCTTTTCTTTGGGTTTTGTTCACTGGGTTATTTTGCCTTTTAAAGGTTAGAGATCGATTTGAACTAAAATCTCCAGTAAAAACTATAGAAGACTTCATACGAAGATTCACTCCAAGTCGCTTGACCTCTGGCTCTAACAGCAGTAGTTCATCTAGTCTAGCTACAAGCAAATCAATGCACAGATTTGGTTTAAGTCTGCTTTCATCTACATCTACGGATAGCACTTTATTAAAACTGGAAGAGAAGCTGGCATACTCTGCACAGATGAATAACAATGGCTACAGCTCCCAGCAAGGCAGGACAACTGCACGGGGTGGACCTGAGGAAGGAGAACTCCGTTATGAAGCAGAGAGTCCAGATGAAGCTGCTCTTGTCTATGCAGCAAGGGCATATAACTGTTCTCTGGTTGGAAGGCTGTCTGACCAGGTATCAGTGGAGCTACCTCACCTGGGAACACTAAGTTTTGAAGTATTGCATACATTGGGCTTTGATTCCGCCAGAAAGAGGATGTCAGTAGTGGTCAGACATCCTCTCACAGATGAAATAAATGTTTACACTAAAGGAGCAGATTCAGTTGTTATGGATCTTCTTCTACCCTGCTCTTCAGGTACACCTCTTACTTAACCTTTGCGGCAGTGGGGAGCTGGGGGGAGGCAATTCTGCTTAACTGCTGAAAACCTCATTGTATCTTGCCTTCTTCAGCAAGTAGACCGGCCTGCTTTTGTGAAGATAGGGAACAGTAGAATGGCAGCTGTCTTTCTTCTTTTGTAATATTTTGTTTTTGTTATTATTTACTGTAAGAGTGGTTGAGACACTGGAACAAGTTGCCCAGAAGAGCTGTGGGTGCCCCATTCCTGGAAGTGTTCAAGGTCAGGTTGGATGGGGCTTTGAGCAACCTGGTCTAGTGTAAGGTGCCCCTGCCCGTGGCAGAGGGGTTGGAACTAGATGATCTTTAAGGTCCCTTCAATCCAAACCATTCTGTGATTCTATGATTATAGCAAATCATCTGTAAGAAATTACTGGTTCCTTACCATACAAAGATGAGTGAAATTCATTTCTGCTCAAGATTGTCTACTAGCAGGCTTTACTTTGACGGAATTTCCTGAAACTCTGCCAAAGCAGTTTACATTTCTTAAGGAGAAACTGCTGGCCAGTGCTTGGCTATTTGCGTGTTTTATATGAAATCCAAGCACTTCATTTTGCAGCTTCTTCTCATGTTTCATTTGTGAACCTTTACATCCTTTTGCTGCAGTATGTTTGTATAAACCAACACATTTATGCTGGTTTGACTATGACGCTGAAGGGCACTGAAACAATCAGCCATCAAAACAGAAAGGTTGGGGCAAACGGAGAGGTGCTATTCAGATGAGAAGTCTTGTCTTCAAATACTTAGTTGACTAGCAGGGAGCAGATATGTAGCAGTGAACATGTAGCTGTAAACAGGGAACTTCCCTAAAGCATGAAGACTTCTCCAGCACCCAGCTGTCACATGAAACAGAAACAACTTTAAGTAGCTGATAACTGTAATCAGTTGGATTCAAGAAGAACCCTGTAAGCTTTCAGAAGTTAGAGGAGACACACAGTTTGCATGAATCATTTTGTGTCTAATTTACTGGATTTTCAACATTGAATTTAATCCAGTGTTTAAAGGTTACCCCAGTATGAATGGACAGAGCCCAAAAGTGCTAGAGGTACTTCCCCATCTTTCACTAATGCATTGACTTTGCGGTTACTTTGACATTATTTGGAGTAAACAATTGTGAAAGGCTTATACTGTGTAATTTTAGTTTAATGAAATACAGAAAAATGTTGGCATTCGGTTTCTGTTTACAGCTATATAAATCAAAGCTGAGCCAGAAAAATTAAGAACAACTTGTTCTTAACTAACAACAAAGTATTCATGAATAATTTTCTAGTGAAGATCTGATACCACAGAAGGTACAGAGAGCATCTGTGGAAACTTGTTTCCCTCCGAAGTACTAACAGAGAATTTGTAGTACTGAGAATTTCTAATAGTGTTTGGAAATGAGTTGTCAGAATGACAACCAAGCATTAATAAGGAAAGGTTAATTTATGCCAAGTCTTAAATATTTTGTCACCATATAACAGACTACTTTGGAAGCTGCTGTGTCTGTTCACAGTAGACTCAATAGATTAAGGAATTTTCAGGCAAGTTTCAGGCAAATTTCAGGCAGATCTAGAACCCACATAGGTAAAAACAAGGCCAGTTAGAACACCAAACAGCAGCAATATTACCAAAGGTGGTGTATGTCAGAGAAGGGAAAGTAGAGGTCCTGAGGATTGGTGTTGTCAGTGAGCAGATTCTCTATCTGGGCAAGTACAATGATTCCACCATCTTTACAGGCAGGAGAATTGAAGGTGGCTTTGAAACTGTGCACTTTTTAATTTTTTTTAGCACAAATTGAACTCCTGAGTTTTAATATATTTTGCTATTGCAAGAAATGTAAAGTGCAGCCACTAGAACCTCATAAGCAGTTTCCCTTGTTTTCTAGCCTTCTGAATCGCTGCTAGCTTCAGTAATTCTGTACGTTTTAGCGGATCAGTCTGGAAAACATGTGATATTTCTCTTGAGCAGCTTCACTCCTGGACCTGACCTCAAACTCACAGCCTGTGCCTGCAATGTTGTAATGTCAGTGGATATGTTGTTAGCTCCCAAGGGAGTATCATTTTTTTCCCATGGTGGAGAGGTATTTCCCAGGTAGAGGGAGCCTCAGAAGATTCATACTGTAGCTATTATTTATATTGTGAGAGCTGTCAGTGGTTTCATCCTGTTCTCTGGTGATGGTGGAATGTGAGTGTGAGAGAAGATATAATGCTAGGAGAGGATTCAGGCATTTATCATTTTAAGGAATCGACCAATAAGTGAATAGACACAACAGCTAATCCCAGTGCTTGCTTTTTGCTGTCAGTGCCTCAGGGGCATGTAAATTGTGTACAAATCAGAAGTGCATCTCAAGACTTTGTAGAACTTGTGCCCTTACACCCAGGGACTAAGGCAACACTGTGTCCATAATCTCGCAACTCCCACAAACATCACGTGGCATGACTGGGTCCTATCAGACACAAAGGTCCCTGTTTGGGAGGAAGAGTATTTTCAAATACAACATGAGGAACAGGCTGAAATCAGAAGCAAAAGTATTATGTTGTAACTTTAGTTGTGTCTTACAGAAAATCAGAATTCACCATGAGCTTCAAAACTTTAAGTTCCTGAACTGACTCCATTTACTCTGTGTATTTAGTTGAGACTGTGAAACCTGATGCTTTCTGAGAGCATACAGGTATTTCCAAAAGCCTTGAAATGATCCCCAGGAGCGTATTGTTTTTACTTTATCTCAATCACCATGTTCATAAATAAGAAAATTACGTTTTGAGTCAATACCCAACTCACACAGGAACTGGGAACATAAGTCATTCTCAGTGTGACTGGACTGGCTTTCTGCAGCTTGTGATTATGGAAGGAAATGAAGCAGGCAGAACACCACTATCTCTCTAGCATTCTTCTGGAGACTTATTTGCTGTTTGTCACTGACATGGTACATGTGGTCACACTTCTCAGCATAGAGACTTACATCTCAGCTGAAAAGAATCTCCACAACTGGGTTTTCTCTGCGAGAGATTCCTTCCCCCCTTTTAACTTCTGAGGACAAGGTGAATCTCAGAGTAAAACTGATGAGGAACATGAAGAGCTAGAAGGGGCATTAGCTGTCATTGGTAAGCTAGTGGAGGAGGGAGATGGATTCTTCCATGCTGGAATTCGCACAGAAAATGGTGTGCACATCTCTACTTGTAGAGAATTACTGTCTTTGTTCATTGAAGGTGGTATTAGCATTTGACATGATCACTGCATCAGAGCCCATGGTATTCAGACAGATCTGAAGTGATTAACACCACTTAACCTTAAAGGGGTAGAAACAACTTTTGATGTGTTTAAGCACCTATTCAAGTTTGCACCATTTGAAATCAGCAAGTGGCTGAAATAGCCACTCCCATAAGGCAATTTAATGTGGCTTATGCAAAAAAAATATGGCATTTCTCTCTAGAATAGTAATGTACCACAATAAATTAGAAAGAATGCGTGCCTACATTATTCTTCTGAAGTTAGAAGAGCTGACTCACTAATACAAAAAGCCTCCAAGAAGGTTTGCTGTATTACTTCTCCCAGAAAAAAAAAATAAAATAAAAAGTCTTATATTACACAGCCAAATCACATGTGCCAAAAAGATTATAATTCACAAGTAGAAAAGAAGCTAAATGAGTCTGCAGTAGGCTGCCAGTTCAGTATGGTGTATTTCCACTTTATGTTGCAGCTGAATCTAACTGTAAGCTGTTTCAGTAGCTTCTGAAGGAACCTGGTAGTGGTTGTGTCTGAGCCACAAAGTATAGTGTAAGAAAGGGCTTTCAAGTTGCAAGCAGTGTTTGTGGGAATATTCTTCCGGAATAATATATCTGTATTGTCCCTTTGAGAAAATCAATAGTGATAGCATAGTTAGCTTTATAGTTATAGCATGGGTAGCTTTAATAGATGGACAGGCGCATCAGAATATTCCTACCAGTATTCACCTCATGACCTTAATCAGAGATGGAAGTGAAACAAAGGTATGCATGAAATACCACAATCTTCTTTGAGTCCCTTAGGACTATCTGGGTATGCACACTGCCAGCTTTACAGACCTACAGATTAGGATGGTCTTCAAAGGTGAGAAAATAGCTATACCATATGTAAAATGTGCTGATACATGGTTGAGGTAACAGAAACAAAAACCAAAATATTGGGATTCCAAGCTCCCAGCTTCTTCCTACAACATCAGTACTTGTGTGTTTTTGTGCTGGAGCCTCTGGGTGCCCAGCTAGACACGGTACTGCTGTATAAATGTGAAAGCGCTGAATGCTATGTAAGTTTATAGTCAGATGTGTGTATGTATATACATGGTCTCACATAGCAAGATCACATTGGGTATGAATGCAAACTGGGAAAACAGGTGCCAAAATGTATAAACAGTAAGATACGTGTGTCATCTAATTTACATACCCATATTAAGTACATTGTATAAGGGTATAGTGCCTTTAGGTTTTCAGTGTGGTTGGTTGAGAGAGGTGAGCACATCCAGTAGTGAACTGAGGTCATATGTAGTGTTCAGGAACTCAAACTTCTAGTCATGAGTGGCATTCACCTGACTCTGATTGATCTTTGTGCAAGTACCACTAACATAAATATCGCATTAAGCAATATTTGTAACAGCTCCAGTTACAAAATTATAACCCTGAAATGATTCTACACCCCCAAAACCATGCAGACTTTAAGAGAAAAAAATACATCAGGATACAGGAAAATGTGTGAGCAATGTGAACCAGTCCCAGCTACAGAGAGAAAAGGATCAGCTACTCAGGTCCGATTTTGATTTCTTACACATGGCTTTAAGTGAAGAATAAAGCTAAGTGGAAGTTATGCGGCTTCCTTCAAGGTAGAAGCTAGCTGTGAGGTCTGCAGGATGAAAAAACACTCAGACCCAAAACTTCTTGCATTGACTCAGACCGATAGGTACTATCAGTACAGCAGTAACAGAATTACCTTTATACACCTAGATGTACAAAATGAAGCACTGTTTCCCTTTCTTTAGAGATATTAACCTTGGTGGAAAACTAAATGCTATTTTTAAGTGTCATTTTTTGCATGTGATGAGATGTAAGGAAGCATTTGCTAGTAGTGTATTTGAAATTATACTTCTCTTCCTGACAATTATGATCTGCTGTGAAGATTATAATGATTTCTTAATGTATTCAGACCAAATAAATACTTAAGGAGTAAGGTAATAAAGGTCTTTCTAGCATGTATTCACAATGACTTTTGAAGAGAGAAAAGACAGAACAAAAAGAAAAGGTGTTTTTTTTCTAAATGGATTATTTTACTTGAGTTTCACAGGAGACATCAGTAGCTCTTTAAAAGTATCAGTTATAAAGTGCTGTTACAGTGAGTACTGTAAACGAGGTTTTATTCTCCAAGTCTATTCAACTGCAGTTATTTCTCAATCACTAATTTCTTTTTTATTCCTATGTAGATGACCCTCGGGGCAAACATCAAAAAAAAATCCAAAGCAAAACTCAGAATTACCTTAATCTGTATGCTGCAGATGGACTGCGGACCCTCTGTATTGCAAAAAGAGTAAGTAAAAGAAGACTCTTAGGTTGCTCTTAAGGAAAGTCTTGACAAAGATCACTGAAGACATTTATTAATTTATTGTTCTTGATTCATAACTTCTTTTTCATTTTATTCAGTAAAGTATGAATGCCTCTGCATCACATTGACTGTGCCCTCACATACTCTTTTTAATAGGTTCTTAGCAAGGAAGAGTATGCCTGTTGGTTAAAAAGTCATTTAGAAGCAGAATCCTCTATTGAAAATCGTGAGGAACGTCTGTTTCAGTCAGCACTGCGGGTAGAGAAGAATCTGCATCTGCTAGGTAATGAAATGAGACCTGGACATGAAATTAAAATGTGTTAAAAAAATCTGAGATCTTGGCTATGAAATCTGTTCTTTCCCTTAAATGGTTTCTGACAGTATAGAAATTGGCTTCTTTTGGACTTTGTCATGGCTGTCATGTGCAGCACCACAAAGGAAGGGATATAATTAACATAACAGACACCCTGTTTTCCTTGCTCCTGGCATCATTTTATCACTAGTGAAATGAGTGTAGTAGTACCAGGGATGAATTAGAATCAATATCATAAATGGGAACTGCTCCTAGAAACAGGAGGAGGACTTGGCCCAAACTGACTACAGAATTTTGTTATCTTAGTGACATTTCAGGGTGTCGGAGACTTACATGACTCCAGGGGCACCAGGGGCATTCATAAAGCAGTGCTCATAAACTGCATTTATGAGAACTCTCACACATCGCATTCAGCACATGCATTCAGGGCCTGTGTATTCTGTGGAAGGGGGTTGCATTACTTCCTAATGATGCAGTTGAAATCAGTGTATGGAAGAGGTATTCCAAGAACAAAGTCATAATCTTCATCTGCTGTGTTGAGATGTTGAATGCACTGAGATTCTAAAATGTATATATATATTCACTATTACTCCAAGTATCCAACTGCTGTCTCTGGCAAAGAAACTGGGACAGCCATAACACTGTTGGAGATAACAGACTTCACAATTGCCAGCATGCCTGTCTCTGGGAGATGAGATCCAGCTCACCCAGCTTCTCATGTATCTACTACAGATCTCTAAGGTTCCTCACATAACCAGTGGAGAGACAAAAGAAGAAAGTGGTGTTCATTTGGTCTGGCCTAGATACCCGCTTTAGGATTAAATGAATCATGCCCTTGAAGTGTCTGTTTCTGTCCTCTGACTTGAAGGGCAGCATGAGGTGACTAATTTGGACCACAGCAGTCAGGAAGATACCACCATGGTTGTGCCTCTTGGCTCTGGCTGCACTCTGGGGGATGAGGGAGAAGGAATTGAAAAAATTGAACTGCCAGACAAATAAGTAAGCTCTAGCCAGAAATAAACTACCTGTTCAGTCATTCCCCAAGAATCTTATACTGTGGTTTGTATCTTCCAATGATCAGTTATGAGCAGGTTGTGGGAATGAAAGAGTGAGTCTGGAACAGGAATGTCTTCTCCTTTGTTTGGATAGTAATAGCTCTCCCAACATTGCCCTAAGAATGTGTTTCTGCCTACATGACTGATGGTCAGACTTCAGGTGGACTTCTACTGCTGAAGTGTTTTCTTCAAGGAACATCCATAGGAATAATGCATAGCTGAGAAAAGTTTACTTTGCTTTTCCTGCTGTTCCAGGTAACTTGCATGTCTGTCACCTCCTCATTCCCTAGTAGTGAGGACTTACATTTTCTCACATCCAGGCTTCTCAGAAACATAGTGGAGCACTGATGGCACTGAACTTGATCCTGAGCAGCTTTTGCTACAGCATTTGAAAATCTTGTTTCTGGCAATTGATTTATGAAAGCATAGGAAAGATACTTAGAAACAGGTATAAAGATGCATTGAAAGCATGAAAAAGCCACATTTTACTTTCATATCATGGCCAACAGATTTATGATTTATTCTCTGCTATATCTCGTTTGGCAACCAGCGTCTTTCTGCAAGAGCAAAAAGCAGCAACAAGGCAGGAAAAAGTTTATGTCTGCAGCCTAATGTGCTGTTGCCAAGCTCCAGTCCTGCCATCATTCGCCACCTAATGGGAGAAATCTGTAGTGACCCGGCCTTTTCTGGTTGAGGAAAGGCAGTTAAGACCCTTGAGAACTGAAATCTCCTAGAAGCAACAGTGTCTTCTCTAACAACAGTCAGAAAAAATGGTGAAGATAAAGAGCAGAGAGAGAATAAGCAAAGATGCAACCTTTATGAACCTCTGAGACTACAAATGGTGTCATAGTGCTTCTAAAGTTTTGAATTCTGGATTTGGTGTTGACTGTTTGAAGATGTTTACCCTATCTACTTCCCACTTCTCTTTCTCAGTACCCCCCAAAAGCTGCCCAAATCTTACAACCATTGGTAGTTCAGCTATTTCCAGTAAAGGTACTCGCTAGGGCTTTTTGAAAAATCCAAATTTACAATTTCAGGTGAACCCTAAGTGTTTATTTAATGGGGAATGTTTTGCTTTTTCTGTGTTTAGGTGCAACTGGCATTGAAGACCGTTTACAGGATGGTGTTCCAGAAACCATAGCAAACTTGCGAAAAGCTGGGTTGCAGATTTGGGTTCTTACTGGAGACAAGCAAGAAACAGCTGTTAATATTGCATACGCCTGCAAGCTACTGGATCACGATGAAGAAATCATCACTTTGAATGCTGAATCACCAGTAAGCAGATCTGATACACAAGTTTATTTGTGAACTAGCTTTGCTTTATTGTCAACTTGTACAATGAAAAGTTTGATGACTTTTTGATGGCTTTCCTCTTTTTGGTGGATTTTTTTTTTGTTTGTTTGTTTCCTTCTTTTCCTGCTTCATCTGTAATTTTCATGTAGGACATGTCTTTGAATACTTTTCAGTGACTCATGTTTCTAAGTCATAGGGTCATGTATCATAAACTTACTGAAGACCTATAACTGTGTGTAGTGGGCTCCACCATGAAGTAAAATATGCCATAGCCGCATGAATGCTTTTCTTCAGTATGCATTCTCAAAATACCCCTAGTTTTGCTTATTGGTACTAATGGGTCTCCAAAAGCAACCTCTTGGGAATTTGTGCTTTATTTTGCACTGCTGAAATGTAGTATTTAGATAACTCAGTCATTCGTGTTTTCTCAGGTGGCTTTTTCTCTGGAGATAGAAGCAATACTTAAATTTTGATGCTAACACTGAGAATCAGCAAGCCACATCTACAATAATGCCTTGCTTCTTAACAGACCTTTTCTAATTCTTCTGAATTACTGATCTTTCCTGTGCTCAACTTTGTAAGCAGACAGTCACAGTTTACTGATATGGTCTAATATACAAGGAAGCAGACTGATAGTGCTATCGTCCCTTAATGGGGTGATAAAATTGGACTTCAGATCAGCAGAGAGAGACAGGCCAGCAGTATCCAGCTGCATATTCTTTTGAAAAGGAAGAAAAGATAACAGCATTTTCTGTTCTTGAATGTTATCAACTGAACTGGTAAATTTAGTTTCCATGATCTTTATTTTTTGCCACACATAGTTGTAAGACCAATACCATTTCATTTCAAATGTTCATATATTCTCAATAACATCTTCTAGTTGAGTATGGCTAGGTGAGAGAATTCAGCTTAAATAACCTTTAATTGGCCCTTAACAATGCATAACTACTTGATCTGAGTTGTAGGCGTATTCATGGTGTTCATCACCATACTTAACTTGGTACTGATACTGATTGTATCATTTCCCAGCACTGTTATTCTGAGAACAAGCTAAAAGAATTTAGTTTAGCATATAATACTGCGTGCTAAAAAGGAATTAGATTTTAAATCTTTCAGGTCCTCATTGCTGCAAGAATTGAGTGCTTAGAGTGAATAGAAAATTATTAGAAATTAAAACTTTAACAGTGCAGCGAATATAACACATTCCCGATATTTCTTATGCCTAAATATACAGCAAACGAAAACATTTGAATACATGTTCTTTTCTCTCAAGTATATTTATTTTGAATTTTTTTTCAGGAGACATGTGCTGTCTTGCTGGAACAGTGTCTGCAATGCGTAGAGTCTAAGTTTTCAAACAACATTATAGACGAAGCTACTGGAAACATGACTGTTGGGTTCACCCCTCTCTATCCACCCTCTTCCCCTGTGCTTTCCAGCTTGGGCCTAGTGATTGATGGAAGGACTCTAGCTTATGCCCTGGAACCTGCACTAGAAGATAAATTTCTCACACTAGCCAAGCGATGCCGTTCAGTACTGTGTTGTCGCTCTACTCCACTCCAAAAGAGCATGGTAGTGAAACTAGTCAGAGACAAACTCAAAGCAATGACCTTGGCAATAGGTAAATGTCTCAGTTTAAATTAGCCTGCCTTGATGTATACTGTGCCTTGAGAACTTTGATTTTTTGACTTGCGATAGGACCCATCCAGCTGCCTCACAAGTCAGATAACTTTCCAGTTTTGTCTGAAAATGTGTCCAGCAACTCTTAACATATTTATTCAAGACCAAAATAGAACTCTGGAGTAGTATTTGGGATTTATTCCTACAGAAGTTAGGTAATCAGGACCCAGGTATGCTATGAGGTTTTGGCTTGTCCAGACCCAGCTGTGAAGAACTGGGTTAGTTGGTACCATGCACAACCCTGCTTTGCAGTCACTGTACTGCACAGGACAAGACTGTGTTCAGTGTTGTTTCATCTAATTGTATTTAAACTCAAAGTTGTGTGGTTTTAATCACAAGTCGACCATACAGCTTAGGATATGACTTGGCCTTGTCAGCATAAAGAATGGATTTACAACTGACATCATTCCAGTGCTTACACTTCTTCCCAGCTAATAGCTCAGTTGGTGGATGGGAGATTTTGTCAGTTACCATGTCTTAAATCTGGCACCCTGTTCCATGTTTCCATGATTTTTGTGTAAGAAAAGTCAACCAGCTCTTCTTCTCAAATTTAGGCTCGTGCTACATTAGAAGATATGATTGCAGCATATATTGTAACAAGCACACTAGCTTTCATCTGCTTGTCTTAGTTAATCATAGCAGGAACATGTGGGTTGGACCCCGTGAGAAGCTCTAAGTACATATAATAATTGCCAGACTCCTGTGACATCCACATCACCAAATATGTACTGATGATAATACTACTCATGCTCACTATATTATGTCTAGCTCAAGTATGCCCCCCTCATACTGAATTTATATTTTTGGCAGACTAACTGTGCACATAATCATTTGCATATGTTGTCAAAAACGTCTGTCTGGTTAATTTGAATTATCCAGAATGCTTAAAAACACCAGTGGAGACTGGGCAGCTTGTGCTCTCAATCTTCCTGAGCCTTTTCAAGGCCAGATTGGACAGAGCCTTGGGCAATATAATCTAGTGTGAGGCATCCCTGCCCATGGCAGGAGGGCTGGAACTAGATGATCTTAAGGTCCTTTCCAACCCAAACCATTCAGTGATTCTGTGTTCTTGAACCTGGGGGTTGAACTTTAGCTCTTGTTCTCATTTAAAAGCCTAGCTGTATCCATCCTTCCTTTTAACCAACAGGAGCTAACTCAGGGTTGTGTCACGCAATCACAAAGACATCAGCTTTGTCAGGTGAGCAGATACCACTCTTATATGTGCCAACAGCAGAGAAACTGAAAGTGAGATGTGAATCCGCCACTGAAGTTTAAAACCGAGTGTCTTTTCATCAGCTGATAGTTCCATTTTCTACTAGCACACTGGCTGTAAATTTAAGAGATTAAGAAGTAGATATATGTTGCATTCTGGTGTCCTTTCTATGGCACATGTCACTTGTGGTGCCATGATTGGAAGCAGAGCAAGGGATGCTGACTATGCAACCATTGCAGTTAAATCTGATAGGTGATGAGTATATTAAAGATCTCAGACTGGTCAACCCAAGTCAATAATTCATCTACTTTTTAACTTTATTGTATTTTTATTGTGTAGACATTATTGGCTTTAGGCCTCCTTGCAAATTTCAGTCTTAGTCATACCTGATTGCAGGCGAGAGTTAATCAGGAAGCGTAAGTATAGGGAAGCTCATTCTTAGCCTTCTAGTGTTTTAGTTTTTCTACATTTCAGGCCTGATATTTGAATTTTAGGTCTTGCTGAAAACAGAAGGATTTGCTTTTTTTTTTACTTTCCCATGATTAAAAAAAAAAAAAAGAGGTCTACAAAGATCAGAATGTCTTGGCAATTTTGTCAGGCTTTTAACCTTATATTCCAAAGATGGATCCCTTCCTACCCCACATTGCCTTTATTATACTCATCCAACAGTTAATACTTACTATACTCAGTCAACACTCAGTAGCAACTGGTATTCCTTTACTTAGCTGCTGCTAACTGTTCTGGTCTACTAGTGACAACATAACTGTATCTTGTCATCTTTAGGTGATGGTGCTAACGATGTCAGCATGATACAAGTGGCAGATGTTGGTGTGGGGATATCTGGGCAAGAAGGCATGCAGGTAATGTTGCTCATTCTCTAAAATGCACTGCCATGAAAGGGTGAAACCGGCATTCCCCATATGTCAGCTTGACCAAGCTGCCTTTGGGTAGCCAGCACAAAAAAAGGAAAAGCAGCAAGTTGTTCTCAGGAGTGCCAGTTGCACATTGTGAGGATGATGTCAGCCTGAGTTTGAGCCTGTGTTAGTTCTCAGATCTGTGGTAAGTTTAAACATGTTACCTTCTCAAAAAATTCAACTTACCATACCTCTTTAAGCAATATGTTTTAAGAAATCATTTATGAACTACTGGCTTAGAGGAGGAAAAACCCTCAGCTGGGCATTATTCAGGAAATAAAGGTTCACTTCATTCTGGCTTTTATTCTCCTCTCTCCTGTATTGCTTGGGAACAGCAAGATAGGGGGACTTGCCCTATCATCTTTTGAATGTGTTCAGCCTGTGATTACTGTATTTACCACTCTATAAGCAGCACTTCATCCATCCCCAGAAAAGAGAATGTATATATGTAGGGTGTATTACCTACTGCATTACCTATTCCCTCTGTCTCTTCTACTGCTAGTACAGTTCAGTTGCAGTGTTATCACTGGACGTGCAGTAAGACACAGAAAATGAAGAAGATATCTCATTTCCACAACCTGCCTTGCATTTGGGCTGAGTACAGACTGATTACATGAGAAAATAAAGTAGCTGAGTATATGTCAAAGTTCTTGAGAGAAGGTGGGAAGTGTTTCCATCCTGAGGACCTGAGCAGATGAGCATGATCCTTAACTTAGTTACCGGTGGGTGGTTCTCTGACCCACATTACATTTTTTGCAACACTGGCTGGATGGTTTGCTCAAAAGGGAAGAAGGGCCTCCTTCGCACAGTGCACAAGTTGGCTGTAGAATTTTATTCCATGGGATTTCATGAATGCTGTAATTTATTTGGGTCAATACACAAATTTATGAAAAAGAAATTTAACTGAGCTATGAACTTGGATGTCAGCTTTGTGCATTTCTGACATGCACTTCACCAGAAGCTAGGACAGTACTCTGGAGAAAAGTCAGAAGCTGTTTTTCTTATTTATTCATATACTCTTCTGAAGGCATCCTCTCTTGGCCGCAGTTGGAGAATGGATAGTACAGAAGACAGGCTACAGATTGACCCAGCAGAACTATTACACTTGTTCTTCTTCTTGTAATCACCCAGTGGGTTCAAAGTAGTCTCCAGGGCAAATGGATGTCCCTCAGTGCTCTTCAGACAGACAGATTTCAGGCTGCAGCCCATTAAAAATGCTTCTCTAAACATCTTAGCAGCTGTAAATTAGACTAGAAAGAAGCTACCACAAAAATATTCAGATATTCATTGTACGTCTGGCATCCCACCTATAGATCCTGTGAGTCTGACTTTAATGGCTGATGAGGGCAGAAGAAAAGGAAATCTTGGATTAAGCTGATGCCAAGTGTATTTGTTATTCCATAGCCTTTATCAGGCTCCGAACACTTTGCGTAACTTTTGCAACATCATTCTGCAGGCAGTCTAGGCACCAGAGAGCCCAGAGGAGATTGTTTTTGTGGGGTACCCTCCAAGCCTGTCAATTCAAAGAAGCCTGCCCCCAAATCCTTGGGTCTTATCATCTCTCATGGACTTACCAGCTCCTACTCTATGTATTAATTCAGATCACTTTTTTTCCCCTTCTGCAGACATATAGTGCTTGTAGCTTTATTTTTAACTCCTGCCACTTTCAGTTATATGCTTACAATAATCGGTCTTCAAATGCCCCTGGCTTTTGTGCTGTATTTAAATCTGAAAGTTATTTGCTCATTAACCCATTAAACTACCTATTTTTTTCTAAATGAAATTTCAACAGAGTGGAAAATGTTTATAGATGATTTCCTTTACTGCAAAGTCCCAAGCAACCATGCAGGCCTCTTTACTATAAACAACTGTCAGAATCTTACACATGCAGGTACTCAGAAGGCGTTGAGCATTTAGATGTCTGAAACAGCAATACTCTCTGATTTATTTTCTTTCCACAATCTATAGAAGCATGTGGAACATGAATCACTTTTTCCTGTGAAAAAGCTGGAAGAAAAAATAAAAATGTGAAAATCAAGGGGATATTTTGAGAGGAAATAAACATGCAAATGTAATTGGATAGCACTGTCTTCCTCACTGTGTTCCTCACTGTAATAAAAATGGAATAAAAATGAAAAAAAACCTGACACTTTTCACAGTATGTTGTGAAGTACTATGTTAGAAGCACAAATGAAAAGAAGCTAACAGTTTTGTTTTGACATGGGAATAGGCTGAGATAGGGTGGAGGACAAGGAAGCAGACATAGCACAGCTCTCTTCTCCTCAAACTACAAGAGAGCTGTATGTCTGCAAGACAAATCAGACTGTTCTGTGCAGAGAGGTTATAATAAGTGTATCTCGGTACCTGAGAAATTCCAGGATGTGTCTATGTATTGCAAAATGTCCCAGTGCTTATATACGTCTACTGCTTAAATTGCAATCATTACTACACCTTCTCTTGCATATTGTTTTAGAGGGTTTTTTAATAGTGTATGCTTTTAATGATTTACCAAGAAAGGGAATTAAGAAAAATTAAAAGGAAAGGTGTCTCTCATTTGAAAATACAACCAAGATATACCCTGCAGAGTGTGAGGAAGTCATTGCCCCTTTGGAGGTTTTTTCACCTTTTCCTTTCAGTTCGCTGAACTGTGAGAAGGTGATATGAAAACATAAAATGAAATGTAAAATAATGTTCAAATGAAATCTTAGTGTGATCCTAGTGATAAGCAGAATAGTGAAATAATTGTGATAGAGCCATAATTTACAAGAAGGTCTCATCTAGAGGTACAGTACCCTGAATTCTAGTCAGAAGTAGAGAGAAACTGGGTGATTCATTTTGTCAATGTGCTTTGGCAGTCTGCACAGTCCCAGAGGAGTCTCATCCAGTGTGATTTTTCATAGACAGTTTTAGAAAACATGGGATTTGAAAGATTAAAATCCCTCAAAATACTGACATCTCAGGAAAGCTGAGTAAACTTTAGAAGCCAGGATTGCAAATGTAACTAAAGCTAATATTTTTATTGGTCTTTTAAAGTGCAGTATTTATGGTGCAACTTCGTAATTGTACTTTTCTCATTTTATTCTCTGGAAATTCATTTTGCCCTGTTAAGTACCTTTTAGCTTTTACAGAGAAAGATGTTACAGCCACCAAGACGTTCACATGTGGGCCCTGAGCCTTCATGCTTATGCAGCTGAACTGCCAGCCATTTTCCCACCTCTCTTTTTTTGCTGCTGCTTGTCACCATCTGGAACGTAGAGTGTAAAATTGGGCAAGGACCGAGTTGTGTTGCATGTTCTGCCAAGCTGATGTGTTTGCTCACGGGTATTCCAAATCAATGCAGCATTTGCTGCATTTCAGATGCACTGTAATGGATTTCATTCTTCATCAGTACAATTTCCATTGACTGTATGAGTTGAGAAGATTACTAGATTCACTGTTGGTATTCAAAGTTACTCTTTACAACAATGATTCCAACTTTCCTTTTATTAAAGGCAGTGATGGCGAGTGACTTTGCAATCCCAAGGTTCCGGCATTTGGAGAAACTGTTACTTGTTCATGGTCACTGGTGTTATTCCCGACTTGCCAACATGGTGCTGTATTTCTTCTACAAAAATGCAGTAAGTGTTTGACTTGGCAGCTTTATGCCACCACATGTTTCCATGGTTTATTTTGTGCTAAGTGAGCATTAGGTCAGCTTTCAAATGGTTTGTAAATAAGCTGCAAAGAAATTTGCAGAGTTGAAAGACAGCTGGCTGCCATTTGCAGAAATACAGGACTCACTCCATAACAGCTACAGTGTGCTGCTGAATGTGCAAATTAGGTAACAGAAATAACAAATCTGCTTAAGAAAAGTTTCTTTATAGAGCAGTTTTGCAGAATTCAGCTGGCTAGACACGGGAGTCTGTGACGCCAAAGCCATCCAGCATTGGTCCAAAGTAGCAGTTCAGTGTGTTTTTTCATCCTGACCCTATCTTGTTGTTGCTTTTGAATCACGGTACATATTCCCTAGTGACTTAAGATCATTTGAGTCCTCTTTGTGTCTCAGATACAGATTGGGAAGGTTTTTTCTTGATTTATCTCACCCCCAACTAACCAAAAGAGTTCATTAGAAAGGAAGCACGCTATTGTAAAGAACAGACTACAGGTCTGTGTTTCCTCCCTTGTGTATGAAACGGGAGTTAGTCCAGTACTGGGCACTGAGCCAGTAGTCGCTTGACTCCTTGGCCCTAACAAAGGCCCTTTGCATTGATCTTGGAGTACAAAGATGATTGATTGAAAACTCCCTAACAAGACAAGTGAGAATTCCATACGCTGGGTAGGAGTCACTGGCAAGCATGCAGGTATGCTCACTTGCAAGACCTATAAATCACCTTGGGAGCAATGGATATGAAGAAGCGAATAAAAAGGAGAGACAAAGCTTTCAGACTTGTGTTTTCTTCAGAGAGCAATGGGTGAACTGTGAGCGGGAGACTGGATTTTATCCTCAACATCAGAAAAAAAATTAGCTGTCATTTTTTTAAAAGCTGCTTTTCAAATTTAATCTAATTCTCTTTGTTTTGTTTTTTTTTAATCAGTGGCAACTTTTTAATGCAAATTCTTCTCGGTCTGACTGATTCCTATCTGATCTTAGACTGAAGTTTCGTATTTTATCAGGAGAAGACCATCATTTGGTCAAACTTTTGAACATCATAGGAGTACCTGAGGGAGCTAAAGAATTAATAAAGTGTCTTTGTGTTAACACAAGCATGTTAAAATACCTTCTGTGGCCTGATGAAAAACTGCATGCAAGCACCCTTCCAGGCACAAAAGAAAGAAGGGACTTGGATGTCTGAACTGCTGCCTGAGTCTAAAATAGCAAGCAGATTTAAATAATGCTGCACTGAGTGGAGAGCCACCTGTTGAAGCACAGCAGTAAAATCTGCTCTGGTGTTCAAATGGCTGAGTTTTAAGGCATTAAGGCCTGAGTGATGTTGAACATCTGTACTCCCACCGCTAGAGCTCTGTGTTTCCAAGATACTCTTTGGCTTGACAGTATTGGATCTGAACTTCCAAGAAGTGTGTACAGAGCCATCTTACATTAAAATAATAATAGCAAAAAGAAGTAATACACATCAGGCATTCCAGCAATCAGCAGCCAAAGATTATGTTTATACATCTACATTTTTGTTCAGCTGTTGTAAAATCTTCCCTTTCCTTTGGTACACCTCCCCTTGATTACGAGTGCTATTTCTCATGCCATTTTGAGTAAGACATTTTCAGAAGCTGCTGCCTCAAGGCAGCAGAATATAACTGAAGAAATCTCTTTGTGTTGGCTCTGCTTCGGCAGCCTTAAGAGCTTTCTGAGCAATTCTTGTTGCTACTGACTCCAAAACTGTAGAGAGGTATCCAGCATATAGACATAAATATGTCTGACATAGTGCCTGCCCTTAAGGAAAGAATATTCGAGAAATGAAAGATGTGAGCACCTGATCCTTTTGAAAGGAGACTATTCTGGATGATTCTTTCCAGAGAGTCAAGATAGCTACACTGCAAATGTTCTGCAAGCTTTCTGTTTCCTCAGATGTTTTTTTTTCCCCATTTGCTTATATTACGAAATTTTCCGTTCTCTACTAGGACCTATTTAACTCAAAGTTTAAACTCCAAATTGCTGCAAAAGCCATTTGGAAACTTAGTTGCCTTATCCAAGGAGATGTTTGGCTTGGTGAAGATAAAAAAATACAAGTAAAATATAAGCTAAACAGCTAAAAATATAAGCTAAACAGCTAAAATATCTGAGCTTGATGAAAAGGGATTTCATGTAAAGAAAATTCTACCTGCAGAAGAATGCACCGCTTCTTCCCCTTTATACATTATCTCTGCAAGACAGCACTGGACATCTTTTGATTTATACTTCATTGACTGAGAAATTCTGTCTGGACTCACATTCACAAAGCAGTCTCATCTGGGGAAAAGAAGGAAACCTTTTGTACTTAAAATCTAATTCAGTTTTTATGTAAGTTTGCTTGACTTTTTCAGGAGGGAAACACACAGAAGCAAAAAGGAACATTATATTTGAAATTAAATTAAACACTTGTTTAATCCAAAATAAAACTTCAGAGGTAGAGGGAAATCTGATTTAAGCTTGGTTACTGAAATGTCATTTATTTGTACAGCTTTCTTTGACTGAAAGAAATATGCTGAGACCCCTGTGAGAGGGGTAGGAGAATTTTCAGCTATTTTCATCAAACTGCCCATTTTTGTCAGAGCCAGACTGTTCCCAGTACAGGTTAATTTTAGCAAGACTCTAGAGAGGAAAATTTATTAGGTCCAGATTAGCTGGATTTTGTCTATTTCAAAGGAGTAAGAGAAAACTATCTAAATTCATATATTTATTGCAATTCTATTTTAAGAAAAGACTCAGGAAGTTTTGTTGGGTTTTGGATGTGGAAAGAAAATAAATTTCAAAATCTGTTCAATTTTGCAATTAAAATTACTGTCTCCCAGCCCATTGTACTAAAGAGGGTGAGGTCTAGTAACTCACTCTCTACTGTGGCCGGAGGAAGTTAAAACTGGGGAGAACCTCAAGGGACAGTTGCCAGGGTTTTTCTTGTTGCCTTCCTCTTGGTGTTAGTCACTTTATGAAGAACAAGAAACACTGCAGGTTTAGGAGGACCAAGCCTGGGAATTTATTTCCCTCGGAAGCTGCCCGTCTTTTTCTCTGCCTCAAATCCACCCTCACCAGATGAGATCAGCACCAAGTCCTAAAAACCTCTGGTTTCTCCATGCTGCAGAAATTGTAGAAGCGTGTGGTTTGTCCTTTTCTGGGTGATTCCAACCTGACTATGTGAACAGTCCCACTGCAGCTGTGTATACAGCTGAATTCTTTGTACAGCCAAAGAGTAAAGGAGATAAAGGAATCTTAACAGCACTACTAATTTACCTAATTTTAGAGCACAGAGGCAGAACAGTTTTGACAACTCTGCTAGACCTTACAGTTTCACTTCCCTTGCTGCTGCTAGTCTCATGTTGGTCTTGCAAAAAGGCTTTGCTTTTACCTATTGCAGACCATCAGAGCCTTCCAAAATACCTCAAGCCAGCAGAGGATATTATTATGAAGAAGCTTACTCTTACAGTAGTAATGTTAGTGCTGTGGCATCAGTACTCATATACCTAGAGGTCAGTGACAGTTGGGAGAGCTTTTTATGGTTAGAACTGAAAGTTAATTTTGCGTGAAGGCATCCCTGACACCTGAGATCTGAGGTTCCAGCAGTAGAAAGACTTGAGGTGTGCCAAATGTTAGCATTTGGCCTAGATAAGCAGCAGGAATAGTAAGTTAAAGACTAGGTATCCTTAGAAGGATTGCTCATGTGTTTAGCATTCATAGGTAAGTCCTTGCAGAACTGGAATCAGAATGGTTTCAGAATACAATTGAATGATGTTTCTGCTTATCTTGCATATTTTCATCATTGCTTTTTCTGTTTTAGATGTTTGTGGCCCTTCTGTTCTGGTACCAGTTCTACTGCGGGTTCTCTGGATCATCAATGGTTGATCAATGGTATCTCATCTTCTTTAATTTACTCTTCTCATCTCTTCCACAACTGATTACTGGTGTGCTGGATAAGGATGTGCCAGCTGAAGTGTTAATTGCTGTGCCTCAGCTTTATAAAAGCGGCCAGAATATGGAGGTAAAAACTTCTTGCTTTTTATAATCTTTTTCCTAAATGTCTTTAGTTTCAACTGAAAACCAACCCTGTTCCCAAAGGGTGGATGACTGATAGCAACAGTCTGAGAAGTCACTATTACTATTTTGTGATATTTTTCATCGGAGTGAAAGTATCTAAATGCCAGAAGGGCATTTAAAAGAAAAAGAAGCACAAAAAAAAAAAAAACAGCTGTATTTTGAAATAATGGGAGAGAAGTCTGGATGCTCTAAGGCTCACAAATAACCACAGAAGTGAAACAGATTATACCTTGTAGATTAAGGGAAGACTTTTGTAGAATAATCTCAGAGTATTTACGCAAAACTTTGGACCCCAGCCTTTTACAAACAGTCAGAAGAGAAAGATGGCTTTAGGAGTAGGCACAGAGGTCGATAGATTCTGAGGGAGATAGTCACCAGCTTCAGCTGAGATGTCAGTTGAAAATACCTCGTTCCCATCTGCTTGAATTGTGCAGTGAAAACAGAAGGAATTGCAGGAGGGATTTGAGCCAAACCATTTTTGGTAATTACAACTACAGTGTCCTGTGAGAAAATCTTTCTGCTTGGCAAAACTATCCAATTGTGAGACATTGCTTCCAAGGTAAAAGCCTTTCTTAAAAGTATCTGACATTGTGCCCTCTGAGAGGAGATAGTGAGTGGGTTTGGCTTCTAACTGTATTTGCTTCTAACTTGCATTTGGTACCCCACACATCTAGTGACATTGCTGGACACTGTCCTGGAAAGATGAAAGGAGAATTCTAGTGTAACTTATTTTTAGTGCTTTAGACAAAATTATCTCTTTTTCACCTAGATGTTGCTTTCCATTTTCTGCATTTCTTATGTTCTAGTACATGGCACTTTAAAGATCTGTAACAGTAATACCTTCCTTTCTTGCACATTTTTAAGGTGATAGAAATCTTGTAATGGCTTAAGCTTGTTGGATAGTTGGGTCAGCCTGTCTTCTGCTGGCAATCTGAAGATAGCAGTCTCCCAGGTTCACAGTACAATTATTTTCATAGCAAGCCCATGGACCATTTTAAGTTTGTCTGAAATCTAGTAAGTATATACTCTGAAGTTACCTAAAAAAGGCATTTTAAAAACTGTCCAAAAAATCCTGCTTCATGCAGGATGCCTTTCAAAAAGATGTCACTGATTCAAGCCTATAGAGCTTTAGAGTAATTTAGATGGCTCTGGAGGCCATCTGATCTAGACCCGTGGCCAAAGCAGCTTCAAAGCTAGATGAGGTTTTGAATGTTTCCAGCAATGGAGATTCCAATGTCTCTCTGAGCAACCTGTTCCAGGCCTTAACCACATGATATTTCTGTAGGCAAAAGAGCATCGTAATTCTTTCTAAGCATCTTTCAACTCCTATTTTTAGGCTGCAATGATATTTTCCATAGAGAAAGGGAGCCCTGATGAACCCAGTGGTTGAAGATGTAGCCTATATCCCAAAATTAAATAAATGTTTTGCTATTTACTATTTTTCCTTATATCTAGGTCTTTTATATGACCAGTGACACCCTTGTAATTGCACATTTCTTTAAACAAAAATGTTAGTTTAATATTTTTTCACAGCAAGCAATTTTATGCACACACAGATATATATATATGTATGTTTTATATGCATATATATAACATTTATAACATTTATACATTGCTGCATTAATTACTGCTAAAGATTGTTGTGGATATTATTTTCTAAGTATGTGTGCATTTTCTGTTTTCTCTCTCTTGAGAATAAATACCCTGTGCTTTTACATACATGATGAAAAACCCATTTATTCATGTGTTTACACCTAAGAGCAGCTCCTGAAATCAGTGGTCTTAACTGTAGTGCATAAAGTTGAGCACCTTCATAAATGTTTGCTGAGGGTCAGATTTAAATTACACCCTCTGCCAGAGAAAAAGGCAAGTGATTTTCAGACAGGCTCTTCATACTTGATCCCCAAGGGTAACTGATGGGCAAAGTTGTGAAGCTGTTTGTACAAGTCCTTAAAAGTGCCCATTGGAACATTGCCCTCAAATACCTGTCCCAGCAAACTGCATTTTTATAAGGCTCTGATTTTCTTGTATTTTTTTTATGTCACAGGAGTACCAACCACACATGTTTTGGATGAACATGATTGATGCTATGTATCAAAGCCTGGTTTGCTTCTTCATCCCCTATTTTGTAAGTGTTTGGTTTAAGCCATTCTATTTCGAGCATTTAAGAGAACTGGCAACATAATTCGAGCTAAATTCTGTCTCCTCCTTTACAGACTTACTATGATTCGGAGGTGGATATCTTCTCCTGGGGAACTCCTATCACTACAATAGCTCTTTTCACCATCATCTTGCATCTGGCTATTGAAACCAAAACTTGGGTAAGGTGCCCACAGTCTACATAGAAAATCACTGGCATATATGTCATTTGTTTCTTAGTGCTGTTCTTCAAAAACAGAAGATGGTAAATTTGTTTCCTCAGCATGTTCTGTTTTTAGCAAGCATTTTAAGCAAACATGAAAAAGGTTTTAAACTGTGATCTGCAAACAGCTTTGTAGCATTGTATCTGTAATTAGATTTTTTGAAAATAAAACTGTTGAACTGTTTGCTGCGCATGGATTTTGCTCCAGGCATTAAGAAGTTTTAATTCAGAATCAGCAAATTTCTCAGAATACAAAGGATGATTATTATGTTGGTTTTTTTGTTCTAGACTTTTCTCCACTGGTCATCTTGCATCTTCAGTATCCTCTTATTTTTCTTTGTGGCTCTGGTTTACAATGCTTCCTGCCCAGTATGTCATCCTCCATCCAATCCCTACTGGACTATGGAAAGGCTGATGGGAGACCCTATGTTCTATTTCACTTGCATTATATCACCAGTCATTGCATTGCTGCCCAGGTATTGTATCTTCTTTCATGTCTTTTTCATATATGAAAGTAATTTATACATGTTATGGGGAGGGCAAGAAACATTCCTTTTTTCAGTCCCTCTCTTTCTTTCTTCCTTACCAGCCAAGTCACGTTTTTTTCAGTGGCTGATTATGTGAATTCAGGTTGTTTAACCTCTCCTGTGCTTCTGACCACAGGAAGAGACACATATAGCTCCTGGCCGTAGGCCACAGGAGTGGTGGATAATTGTAGACTGTTGGTCAAACCTCCTGGCCACGCAGAGGTTTACTATCCTGTGAGGTTTCCTGTGGTGCTTCTGGATTCAACCCATTCCCCCGTAACATGCACAGTAGAAAAACTCTGATAGCAGGTTGCAGACTTACTTGCCTACTTCTGAATGTAGAAGGCATGCTCTGCAGACTGATCCCCACTGATTTGTCGCCAGGAAAGATGAAAGACTCTGCAATCACAAGGTGGATCACTGGCTAAATGTACAGATTTATTATGCTGCTTGTTATTAATCAAAATATTAGCACAGCATTCAGAGCTTTTCATTTGCAAGATTTCTTGTGTAAAAGGCACATTAAAAACTCCCTTATTTTTCTGTGTTGTCCTTTTTTCTTGGATGTTTTCTCCTAGATACTTCCTTCTTTCAGCTCTTTTCATGTGCACATTCTCCTCTTGCAGATTTCTGTACAGAACCCTTCAGGGAACACTTTTCCCAAGCCAGCTTCAGCTTGGACGCCAGCTGAGTAAACTGTCCCCAGAGATTCGCACCCAGCTTCTGACCAAGTTGAATGTAAAAGAAACAGTATGTCAGACACAACCCTTTGCAGTCAGCTTCTCACCAAGCCTTCGCTCAAACACTAGTGATTGTTATAAGGCTTACGACCAAAGCACACCTTTGTCAGCATGTCTTCAAACAAGTGAGTCACTCTTCCAAGAGTACCCAAAGGCAGCACATACAACTGATCAGACTGTGGCTGCCTCTCCCCAGGGTTCTGTGTTGTATGGGGAAAACAAATTCCCCTCATCAACAGGTAATCTAGAAAGGTCCATGGGATTTCATGAAGTTAGACACAGCACTTCAGAGGTGGAGTCATTGCCTGTGGGAGCAACATTCCCATGGAGCTCAGCAGTCAACCAAGCAGATTTCAGTTTGTTGAAGTGGATCACATCAACTCCGTTGTTCAGTCGCATTGGGACTGTTTTACAGGTGTCATCGAGCAGTTTACAGAATGAAACACAGGACAGTATGCATGTGCTTGGCTCTTCTTTGCATATGGACTTCAAAGGCTTAAAAGAACAGAGCTCAAATAACTTGCAGGACAAAATGAAAGGGTCCTCATGTGATCTTTGTAAAAGTGACAATTCTGAGACCACCTTTTTATGACATGGGCCTTAAATATATTTATATATTTTCTATTTGCACACATTTATAATGAGATTATTTGTTTCCAAAGATGAAACAGAAAATCAAAGGTACAGAATGATTATTTAAGAATGTTTAAATACAGTATATTGAAATAAGAGCTTTAAATATAAAAAGAAACACTTGAAAGTTCCATTTATATTGTTTTATTTTTTCATCTCATTTTGTAAGGAAATGCTGTCTTTTTATTTTTCAGATGCTTCTCTTTTATTCTGACACATACTGTAAAAGCAAGGGACCTATCTACCATTTACAAAAGGATTAGATTCAGCAATAATTACTGATATCATCATAGGCCATTCAGTTATCAAGGAGGAAAAACCATGATAATAAACAGGCACTGTATTACATCCGTCATCTGCTTGCCAAGGTGTTTTGTCACTGGATCAAACTATTAGGCAAGACTATCAAATCATTATACACGTCTCTGTAAATGTTAACAGTATCTTACCATCACATTAATAATACTGGTATTTTATAAGTGACACCATATTTTGATATTGCAGCCGTAGCATTTTATGCGTCATGATTAAACAATAAATAAATGACCATCCATATTGCAAAGTGAATTCCCAGTCTGGCATTAATAGTAATTCAACCCTTCACTTTAGAGTAGCTCATATTTGGCCAGTCACAGCATTACATCAGGCTGATCTATTCTGAAGTAAAGGTGCTGCTTGTTTGTGAGGAATGATTTGGTGGCAAAGAGCTGATGCATTGTGTCCACTGTAGAGTGTGAGCAGGGAGGGTCTGTGATCTTCTATGCTGGAGCACTACCACAAGTAGGCTAGTTTTGCTGGTCAGTCCTTGATAGCAGTGGGGCAGAGCACAGGCAGGGTGGAGTTTTGTAGGCACATTCACTGCTGTTTCAACCAGGTTAAATCAAGTCCTTGGTGATCAGGAAGGGGCATGACCAGCTGTGAGGGTGCAGTGCTGTGCAGAGGTACTTCAGCCTAGTTCCAGTCCCAAAAGTAAGGAGCTGCACTGCTCTCTGAGGTTATGCCTGAGCCGACATCATGTGCTTTTAAACCACGAACTGCCACTGGTACATGGATGTGCAGCTGCACTGTGAAAGCCTGGTGGATCTCAGGGGGATTTAGCCCTGAAAGGCTGCTTAGTTCTTTCCTATCATCTAGTCACTATGACCATGTACATATTAGCTGCTGCACTTTTTCGTTTCCTCATTGCAGGTTTTCAGATGGCCTTTTCCTTCCTTGCCTTCAGTCCTGTAAAGCCAGAATTTGTTTGTGCCGCCTGCCTCCCACATGGGTTGCTTCAGCCCATCAGGCTACAGTGCCAACCCACTTGCTGACCTACTCAGGATCTTTTTTCCCAAAGATTTACACACTGGCCTCCGTCCCAAAAACAGAATTGATAATGTGAAACTGTAAAATGCCAATGAAGGGAAGAGATGAAAGCAATCTAAGTAAGAGCTGTCAGCCTGTATTTACCCTCATGATACATGACATCCACATGTAGCTAAACTGCATTGTGGGATTAGAACTGAGTAGGGACAGGGCAGAGACACTAAGGGATTTACTCTCCCAGTCTCCAGTGAATAGTTTTAAGCATGTGATTGATTAAAAAAAAAAGTATCTGAAGCACAACTTCTTCCTTTAGCCTCTAGTTAAAGGGTAACAAGGCTTTATATGTCTATATTTTAATGAAGGAAAGCATGCCTGTTGACTCTTTTGTTACTGGCTGAAAACATTTTGACATTTCTCTGCTTTATATTATGACAGAAATGGGGAACTAATAATGAGCACTCGGTTTCCATGAAGGTAGGTAGGCATCTGCCCTGTTGGTGCCAACATGAGCTGGGAGCTGCTGAGGTGTGCATCCTGACACACACTCTATAAAGCAGGGCAGAGTCCCAGGCCCTCACAGAACTTGTTTCTCTCCACTTGCTGGAAAGACAGCCTGCCGACTCAGCTCCCTGTCTGTGCAAGTGTCTCTGGCTGGGTGAGGCAGCTCCGAGGTTAGACATCTCTGCTTGCTCTACCAACGTTTTCGTTCTCAATAGTAGCTCTGCTGGGATGACTTTGCAGGTGGCTTTTTGCAAGGTTATCTGGCTGTATTTAAAGCAAACTGTGCAGAGATTGCCGTTGTAAATAACTCGCCTGTGTGGAGCTCCAGTGCCTTTTAATGTCAAGGAGGAAATCGAGTGACACTTTGAAATGTGTAAATGTTGCCATCTGGTTAGAAACGTTCTGCTTGTAAAACAGGATCTCACAGAAGGACACAGTATCAGATACCAGGTAGGCAGAGTTCGCAGGTTTGTGAGACGTTAAATTCTGTCTGTGTTGTGGGGTCACATGAGGAGCTTGCCATGTATATCATACGTGAGTGCCCTCCCTTTTCCTGCAGCAGCCCCAGCAGGCAGGTGGGGCTCTCTCGATGTTGACTCCTCCTCGTCTTTCCACAGCATGTTTGGTTCCCACAGGCCTTCATGGGACTTTGCCTGGTGCTGGCAGCAGAAAGGGCTGGAACATCACTGGGCTTTGGCTCAGAGCTGTATAATCGCCTCAAAAGGAACCTCAATTCCTCGCTAGCCGTGCCTCCGTGATACCAGATTCAGGTGGTTGTGCTTTCAGTGTTCCAAAGACTGTTTGTGTAGGTAACAATAAAAGGGTTCCTCTGAGACTGAGAAATGCTCATACACTGCCAGAGAGTTGTGTTAAGTTGCCACTGTGAGTGTGAGAGTAGTACATCTGTGTTAAATATTTAGGGAAACTATAGATCTGAATCCTCAGCTGCTACAATCATCATAGCCCCTCTGGTCTCTGCAAGCTGACTTACCACAGCTGGGCGTCAGCCCTCAATAACTGCTGTATTTTGTTGCAAAATCAAAAATCCTTAGAGATATATTAAAGTGTAAATGCTTCCTTCATACTAGAAGATCTTCATACTAGAAGTGTCTTCATTACAGCAGCAGCCTGCAAACTTGTATGAATTTAATCTCAAATAGACCAAATAATCCTGCTGACCTTAATGGAGCAGTGGCCTCAGCCGGATTGCTTGTGTCCATGCAGGTAGATGGGAAGCTGTGCCACACTGAAGCCTTCATGTGCCAAAACTAGACAGCAAGATACATAGAGGCACAGCAGGATGTCAGCAAGCAAGGTGTCTCCATTTTCTTCTGGGAGATACGTTATAATATAAATAAAATGTAATTTAAACCACAATTTGGAGGGGGGAGGAAACAAATTTGGACATTTGGAAAGAAAATGTTAAGCAAACTAATTCTTTTAATTTCAAATCAGTTTTGTCTTCAGCTGCCAGAAGAAAAACGCATCAAAGCAAGTTACTTGCTGGGCTTTAGGGCTTGTCAACATTTTGAGGCTGCTGTTGATATCTGAAACATTTTAACTAAACAAATACTAATGGGTTTTTGAAGGTGTATACATCAATTTTCATAATACAGAAATAAACTTGTACAGTTATTCCTGTCAGTGCACTTGAGCAGTTGTCAAACCAGGAAAAACAAAGCTTTGAGTTCATGAGGTCAATCCTCAAAAAGCATGCAAGGGTTTATTAAAAGATTCCACAAGGCAATTAAAACAATACTCATGTTTGGTCTGTTACCAACAGCAGCCCTCTGTACGCTGTGTAAAGTAGCTGCTCTGCACTCTGCAGGCATTGCTCCATGTTGCTGGCTGGAGTAGTCCATCTGAGTTAATGACTAAGAGCATTGTGAATTAAGCGTCACAGCGTTCTGCATTTCTTACTCTTATTTACATGAAATAACTTCTCAGTAATTTATCCATTTTATAAATTTCTCTGGGGAGTTTAAATGTCTGTGAGAAACAGCCAGAACTCTTCTGTCAGGTTAGCACTCTCTTCTCAGAAATTATGTCTCCTACATATTCCAGTGCACTGGAAATGGGCATATAAATGTCAAAACAGGAACAGAACACCACTCTGGTATTTTTTTCCAAGATTTTCCAGCTGTACATCACTGGTCTGTGTGCCCAGACAGTCATGCACCTCTTTGCCACCCTCCTGAACTGGCTGTGGAACCATGGCCCTGCTGCCTCATGGCCTTTAAATAATCTATGCTTTTCACAGACTGGAAAGCTGATGCAGTTTCAAGGCCAGGTTGGACGGGGCTTTGAGCAACCTGGTCTAGTGGAAGGTGTCCCTGCCCATGGTAGGGGGTTGGAACTTGATAATCTTTAAGGTCTCTTCAGTCCTAAACACTCTATGATTCTATGCTAGTTCTTACTGTGGCTGTATCGAGTGACACCTTGTATCGATTTTAGAGCTTCTTTGATGGGGAGAGCTCATCCTTTAGCTAGGAAAATTTAATCAGTCCCTGTCAAATTATTCAACCAGAGACTGCTCTTGCTTCCATTATACGACTTTCTCAACTACCTTGCATTGGACCTTGACTTGTCATTTATTTGCACCCAATACTGCCTAGGGCACAGCCTATGTATCTTCAGTTTAAAAAAAACTCAGCAAAATACTTTTGCCCTGACTTAGAAGGTTCATAATAGGGAAAGGTTTACAAATGTCTTTAGTTCTGGACACCCAGATGGTGACAAGTGTTTTCCAGATGTCTGGGCTGTGAAACCCTGTAGTGCATCACTACAGGGACCTCTGGTGCTTTATGTGCTTCAAATTTTCCTGGGTTTTCCTGGGGGGCTGGCCACCCTGAAATCACAAAATCTAGAATTAGGAGTCACTGTTGAAAATGGTAACTGTGCCACAAGAACCATGTTTTATTTTCACTTTAAAAGAGCAGCTGAAACAGAGGACTAACTTTTAATGAAGGTTTTCCTATATAGCTACATGAGAAATCATCTCTATTTTGAGCAGCAGCTTCCATGTGGTTTTAAGTATGACTGTTTGCTCTGTGCAGTAACGTCTCCCTTGATACATGAAGTGCAGCACTACATAAATCTTTCCAAAAGGAGGTTTAGCACATCCTAGCCAGGGCAGGCAAAGACAGCCAGGTCCTACAGCCAGCTTTGCTGCTGGAAGGACTTTAGCTGGGTTGGCTCTCAAAGTCCTGCTCCATCAGTTTGTCTTCCATAAGGCCTGCCTGCATGATATAGTCTCATGAGAGGTATGACTGAACAAGAACCTTGTTAAAACTGGATTGAAGACTTCAATGTGTATCGTGATCATTGATGCTGCTGCTGACTGAGTTTAAACCATGACAAGTGTGCATAGTGTGTGCATGGAAATAGTCTCTTATTGAACACAAAATGCTTGAAAAACCATTTTGAGAGACTGGAAAGTGTCGATGAAGGGCTGGCACAAGGTGAATAGAAGCTGCTCAAACTGGGTGCAGTGCCTAGGTCCTCTGGAGGGAGATGTCCCAGGACTTTAACTGCTCTTTATTACCTGGGCACTTGCCCCAGGCTGGGGCAGGGTGTGGGTTTTCAGAGGCAGTGTTGACTCAGAACTAGAGCAAGGGGCCTCACTCAGGGCCTGCAGCCCTTTGGGTGCTAAAACCTGACACTTCACTGCTGTACCTAATGTCTGTAGTTCCTGGCCCAGACTTCCCAGTGTATATTGCTTGTGTTTGCTCATTGCCTTTACCAAAAGCTGTAGGTTTTAAAGTCTCCAGTTTATTCCTGGACGGCCCGTTTATGTACATCAAGGCACCAAACTGGCCCGCTGGCCAGGCTTGTGTGGATGCAGTTCCCACCTTTCTGCCCTTCCCAGCTTTCTTCCCAAAACATGGAGGCCACAAGAACCACTTGGACCTTCAGAAACAAAAAACAGACCAGAGATGCTGCTCACCATTTATGTACCTGGAAACAAGCCAAGTGTGGCCTCCAGGACCCTTCTGTTAATGAAAACAGCAGAGATGCCTCTGTTTTAAGTAGCGTCTTGGTGGATATGTCCGTTGTACCCACCTCAACTGCCTGTCAAAAGGGGCTTAGCAACAGTCCTATTCTTTACGTGCAAATGCTACAAAACTTGGGACCACAAAGGGGGACATTGCGCCTTTAATTGTAAAAACTTGAAAATAAAAAGCTTTTTTCTTTTTTTTTTTAATCAAATTCCTGATGAAGATGTGGGGGTTATATTTACTAAAAACCGAAATTTATGACAAACTCTTTCAATCAGCCGTGTGTACTGTTAGAGCTGCAGGAACCAATTTTATCCCGAGTGGGCTGGGTGTTTGCAGTTTGTAATATCCTTGTCATTTTCCAGACACAATTAACTTTGTGGCTGGTTTGTTTTGCCAAGCCCCCAAGAATTCAATAAAAACATTATAAGTGAAGGAGATTCAATCTGCAGCTCTACGTAAGATGATGGAAGTACAAAGTTGTGTTAGTGTCATCTGGAAACCGAGGGCAAACAATGACACGAGGGGAGGCATTGCAGGTAAAGGCTCCTCTCTGCTGCGTGCCTATGGAAAAGATTGAGATGAACAAAGGGAACAAGAGCTATGGTTCACCTGAAGTTGTCTGAATGTTGAAGGTTAAAAGTGAGTTAATTCATCTATATCCAAATGTCCTGGTGGTGTGTGCAACCAGCAAACCCAGGCAGCAGCTTTTCCTGGCCATCGAGTGTTGCTTTAAGCTTCAAGGCAAGATAGTCAGGGTCTTGGATTATTTGCTGCTAGAGAAGCCAGCTTTTCTAGAGCAATGCCCTGTGTGGGTTTATTGCATTCAGTTGGCTTCAGTTGTAGCCTACCAGCCATCACCCCCTTGCCAGGTGGCTCCTGCTCACTCAGGACTGAAGTCAAGCAGTGTCTCTGACCGTGAGGCTTTAGGGACACAGCAAATACTGTGAGGTTTCATGAACACATCTGCCCTCACCTGCTCCCACAAGAGAAGGGTGATGGCAGGGGGTGTCTCAGCCTTCTTCCAGCCTCTATCAGATCTGCACTTCCCCATTGCCTATGGCACCTCCAGCCCCTCACATCCCCCTCTAGTCCCTCCAGGGGCCACAGTGCAAGCAGAGGAAATATATTGCCATACCCATTTCCAAACAAGCACCCATGGCCTCTTCTCTGCATCCCAGCTCCCTGTTCTCCTCTCAGTCTGACATAACCATATAACCATATAACCATATGGGATCTTGCTCCAGCCAGTATTACTCCTCTGTAGATTATAAAAACAAAACACAAACTGTCACATTTTTGTAACCAGGAGGCTGGCTGACAGAGCACAGCCCCGGGACACAAGTCCTCCTAAGACTCTGTGCTCCAGGAGGTGCTTTATCACATAAAGAATGTTACGGGCACAGGTCCACCACCGGTATTTTCCATCCCCATCCCCTTCTCTGCTTTCTGAGTGGGGGGTTTCTCCTGTGCCAGGAACAGATGTTCAGCTCATTGTCCTCATCCATCCTCAAGGACAGGTCTGCAGCTGTCACCCCCAGCGCAGCCGAGGCCACTGCCGCTGGCCAGGCAAGTCCAGGGGCAGCTCCGCTCTCGGGAGCCACCAGAGCCCATTGGCTGGGTTTTGAAGAGGAGAAAACTATTGTTCAAAGCGAGGAGAAGGAAGCACGCACGCTTCTTCAGGTTTAAATAATAGGCTCTCAAACACTTCTTACGAGTAATTTAATGTTGTCTGAAGAGAGAAGTAATTTACATTACCTGTTGTTTGTTGGGAGCAGGAAAAAGAAGCAAGGAGAAATGTAAGTGTCTGTATTAGCATAGTGTGGACTTCTTGTCTTCAAATCAACCGCTTCAAGTCAAAAAGGAAACCCCTTGTGTCCTTCTACTGCTGGTGCTGGCCTTCATTTTGAGCCACTTGTTACCTACAAGCAGAAAGTGCTTCTGCACAGGGGGAGGAAAAAGACGTTATTTAAAAGAAAAACTGTATCGCTTATTTGAAAGCAACGTGGAGATTTTAAACCTGTAACAAGGTGCCTTGAGACAAAGGCTCAGATTCAAGGGTCTCCAAGTAAGAAAACCGCATTTTGCTTCTCACACTAAAGAAGAAAGTGTGAGCTGAAATCTGGGCTATTTTCCATTATATTTGCTTCAGATTTATGTGAGGCTTATCCTTAAGGAACCCATCTGATGCAGGTTTATGAAGACATTTTGAAAGGTCAGGGTATTTTTAAACCACCGTTACTCTGGAAAAACACCCCTCCTGTATTGAAAACTGTTTCTCACACCTCCCAGAACAGCACGCTCACCACTCACTAAACCTATACCTAATTACTACCTTTCCCCCCTCGTTTCCAAGGGGGTGGGTTTCTGGGAAAGCTGTCCCCTGCCTGAAGGTGTGTGGGTCCCCGCAGGGCTGAGTGGTGCCTGGGCTCGGCGGGTGCTCCTGTGTGTCAGGCTGTGACAAACCTCCAAAACAAACCATCACACAAAGGCAAACTTGTCTGCTCCCTCCCTCCCTGATTAACAGCTTCCTGTGCAGGGCTAGTCTCTTCTAGAGCTTTCCCAGGCAGCGGAAGGTAAGCAGCCAGGCTTTAGACCCAATGAAGAAACAACACACAAGGCAGCAGAGAAAGAGTAGTAGTGGGGGGAACTGATTTTGTTTCTAGCATTAAAAAAAAAATGAAAAGATGAAAAGACGCCACAATGCTGCTTAGGTTTAGCAAAGTGTTTTCTTCCTTTTCGTCTCCATGAGCTTCGGCATTCAGCATCCCTCTCTCCAGCCCTGTGCAACCAAAGTGGAGGCATGTCTATACACCAGCTGGGGAGTGAGCCATCTCCCTGTGCACTAAGTTACCTCAGTGACATGTATTCAAAGGTCATAAACTGAATAAACTGTACCAGTTACATGTAGGAGCCAGGGAAGCTGTAAAGGCAGCATCTTTGTCCAGGCACCAGCACAGCTGGAAAGAGTAAATGAGCTCTACTTTAGTGACAGGACAGCTGGATGCAGAAGGTTGCAGTGGGGTGCTACAGGATGCTGTGGGATGCCACAGGATGCAGCAGCACCTTGCAGAGCACAAGATGTGTTTGTGCTGCAGGCACTGCCATGGGCTCGCTGGGCTGCTGGCAGGGACAGGAGGTCACCAGTGCAGAAGCAGCTGCCAGCTTCCCTGTGCAGATGCTGATGCACAGATAAAAGTCCAGTGTATATGCAGGGGAGCTCCGTATGCCTGTGTTTGAGAGCTCAATAAACAGATAACAGGTTTATTCCTTCATAGAACAAATCGGGTGGTGTGCAGTCAGACCTCTGAGATGAATGTGATAATGTCCAAAGTGTATTTCACATCTCACTCAAAAGGGCAGAGCAAATTTACATCTTTTTTTGGCACCAAGTACTTCTATATCTTGTATTCGCAGGCCAGAGCAAATTTCCTCAAGGCTCACATGAGAATTATGGACTAAACTGATCATCTATCAGACTACCAGGATGGAGGCTCCCTGCTTGTTTCAGCCACTATCCCGAGAGGAACACCAAGTGACAACTGCCATTCAAACCATGAAATGAAGCCTAGCAGGCACTGCCTGTGACAATAATTGGTGAGTATTCTCTCAACACTCTTGCCCTTATCTCAACCCATGAGCTTCCTATTATATTTTCTCTCCCCTGTCTAGCTGAGGAGGAGAGGGACAGAGTGGCTTTGGTGGGACAGAGTATCCAGCCAGGGTCAACCCACAACATATTTATTGATCTACTCAGTAAAAGGCCATCAAGTTTCTAAAGCATTTATTTCCTCCAAAAAAATATCAACAACAATAAAATCAGGTACTTTCTCTTTCCCATAAATTGACTGCTGTCAGCTGTATTGATTTAGGAAGGTGCTAGGTGATTTCTTTGCATTTCTTTAGTTATTATTGTTTTCAATCTGGGGCACTTCTAAAATTACTGGCCATAAAAACCCCAGGATGTAGATCAAGAACCCAAAACATGGCTGTGCATGACTGCAATGGATTATTGCTTTTAAGCCTGGCATCTCCCTTCTTTTTCTCTTTTTTAGTTTGTTTTGAATCTGCTTTAAGACTCCTTTATTGAAAGAAAACCTCTGACTGAGGAGTGGGGCCTTCCTTATGCTCCCAAAATACTGGGTCCTTGTCTTTTTCTCTCCTCTCACAGGAGGAAGTTGTAGTCCAAGCGTTGCTCCACAGGGAAATTGCCATCCCTCTGGGTAGTGCTCTGCATCTCCAGGAAAGTATTTGCTACAACCTGGAACCTTGTTTGCGCTCCCTGCCCAGGGCTGCCATTACTCTTCTGCAGCTCACATCCTCCAAGGCACCGTCACTATCTGGGGATGCCCTGGCAGCAGGGTGAAGGCCAATGAAGGCATTGCCTGATGCCAGGTAGATGAAAGAGGTACATTCCTGTGTAACCAGCTCTAGGTGGCCCTGCCTTGGCAGAGGGGTTGGACCAGATGTTCTCCAGTGGTCCCTCCCAATCCCAGTGATTCTGTGACCTGTGATCTTGCCATCAGTGATTTTGACACGAGGGGGTTATCAGCACGTGGTCACTTGTGGCAGGGGAGGCTCGAGCTGAAGCGCTGCCACGCCTGGTGTCTGGGTTTGTCCTGTTTCCTTCAGTCACCACCAGAGGAGCATCCTTTGTGCCAAGAAAAATTCTTTACTCAGCCTGCATGCTTACTTGAAGCTCTGAAAGCGCTGCCTCAGGTGTTTGATTCCAACGTCACACAGCCAGAAAATCTGTGCAGAACACTGCTTTCTGCTCTGGCTTTTGCAGTGTTTTTTGACACAACACAGCCAGGAATGGGCTGAGAACTCCTCCTGTCCCACAGAGAGCTGGAGGTGGCTCTGGGGTTGTGGGAGGGAAGCAAAGTCCCTTGTCTTTGACCCCTGCAAAGCCATTGTGAGCCGTAAGAGCAGAGGAACTGCACAGCATTGGAGAAACCTCACCAAAATATCTCATTCCTAGGCAAAGGGCAGGACCTACACCTGCCTCAAGCAGCTACGGGGTGAGGGGGTGGGATTCCCACGTCCAGGCTGAAAAATCTCTTTCCTCCCCTTCTCCTGAAGTGCCTCAAAAACCCATCTACACCAGCCGAGTACCACACTATTTTCTTCCAGGCAAGCAGCAGCTTGAGACGCATCAGGGCTTTGGGAAGCCTGGAAGAGCAGAGGATGCACCAGGTTGTACCAGTGCAAAAGCAGAGACTTCATTAGGAAATCTGGGAGGGTGTCTGTTTGCATCCAAGGGAGGGTTCTGGTGGTAACCAGCAACGTCCAAGGGCCTACCCCAGGTTAGTCCTACACTGGAGGCTTAGGTCACACCTTGGCAAAGAGCCTGCTCCTAAGGACACCAGTGATGGCATGGGAAATTTTTCCATACAATAATTATCCAGAAGCTGCATACAGCTTTTTCCCTCTTCACTTTCCTTCACCCACACACCCTCCCAGTCTCACCCTTGAAAAATACTTCCACCAATAGGGTTTTAATGTATTTTCTTCCCTCAATCATAGCATAATAGAATCACAGGATGGTTTGGTTTGGAAGGGACCTTTAATACCATCTAGTCCAACCCCCTGCAATCAGCAGGGACATCTTCAACTAGATCAGGTTGCTCAGAGCCCCATCCAGCCTGACCTGTAATGTTTCCAGGGATGGGGCATCTACCAACTTTTTGGGTAACCTGTCCCAGTATTTCATCACCCGCCTTACAAAATAATTTCTTCCCTGTGTCTATTCTGAGTCTACCTTCTTTTAGTTTAAAACCATCACCCTTTGTTCTATCACAACAGGCCCTACTAAAAAGTCTCCTCATCTTTCTTAAGCCCCCTTTAGGTGCTGGAAGGCTGCTGGTTTCTCTGGAACATTCTCTTCTCCAGGAGGAACAACCCCAACTCCCTGAGCTGTTCTTTAATGTATTTTCTTTCTACATCCAGATTTACTTCATCTTCAACCAGCTATAAAGATTACTGGAGGGATTAGGTGCATCTAGAGGCAGCAATCAGATATATCCTTGGTATCAATATGGACTGTGAGAAATTTTACACTGTGCCTTTGGAAAAAGCCTAGTGGAAAGCACACTGAGGAAAAAGAGGAAAATTAACCCCGTCTGTTGCTTACAGTATTTCTGAAGCTTTCTGAGGGATTTGAATTCCCTGCAGCATCCACTCAGCTGCGTGCTCCAGCGAGAGAAGGGACCAGGAAGGGTTGCCTTGGCACTGGGAATCACTCAGGGTCTCATTGGAGCTATTCTGGGAATCACTGTCCTTTTGCCAGTGAAAGGTGGGAAAATGAAGATGACCTTCTGGAGAGCAAGGGGGTTTTAAACCCTGAAACATGTTTCACTTGCTGTGTCGAAGGCAAGCTGAGGGTGCCCGTCAGAGCCCTGCAGCCACTTCAGGTCAGGCCGTGTGAGAAGAACAAGATGAGGCCTCTCTTTCTGGCAGAAATTGCCCCAGGTTTCCTTTCATGAAGTGCTACAGAAAGGGCTTATTGAGCCATGGCTTTAAACTGAAAGAGGGTAGATTTTGATTAGGTATTAAGAAAAAATTCTTCCTTGTGAGGGTGGTGAGGCACTGGCACAGGTTGCCCAGAGGAGCTGTGGCTGCCCCATCCCTGGCAGTGTTCAAGGCCAGGTTGGACAGGGCTTTGAGCAGCCCGGTCTAGTGGAAGGTGTCCCTGCCTATGGCAGGAGGGTTTTAACTAGATGAACTTTAAGGCCGCTTCCAACATGAACCATCCTGTGATGATTCTGTGATTTATTCCTCAGGTACATTAGGAATAGAAACAGTCCTGCGCCTAATTTTGGGCTAAAAAAAGCAGATATTTTCCAAGTTGTGCAACTTGCTGGTTGAAGTTTTGGACTGAGCCTATCACTCAGGTATGATGAGTCCCAGCTCTGCCTGTACTGGTGGTGTCAGTAGTACCAGATAGCTGTTTCCCTCTAAGGTTGTTGACATATCCTGGAAAGACTGGAATGCTTGTGAAGTGGCAAAAAGCCCAACCCCTTTGTTGTTTATGCTAACTCGCAGCAGAAATTCCCCTTCCACATTCAGAGTGTGTGGAACTCAGCTTTTCACCTTCCCATTTCATCTCTGCTCATCCAAAGAGCATCCATCCCCCCATTGCCATTTCTAGATGAACAGCAATATGGTGTCCCTTGCTTTCACACCTCTACCCTCCTAAAAAAAGCTGCTAAGGCAAGGACAGTAGAACACCTCTGCATTTCCTTGTTACTTCTCTTTTCCCTTTTGCACTAAATTGCACACAAACAAGAAAACAGATTAAATAATGTGCCTTTCAGGGCACACGTTTCATAATACTACAGGGAGTATAAGCCTTTAAAACAGTTCTTTCTCCACTAAAATTAAAACAAACTGCTCTGAGTAGCATTTGCTAGGCTCAGCGGGGGTGTGGAGATGCTGATTTCCAAGCTACTCCTCTATAGCTTGTTAGCAGGCATTGCGAAACATATGCACTTCCCTTAAGAATGCAGTTAGGAAGTTATTATCCATCCTTCAAATTGTTTGACAACGTGTGCACTTGCATCACCATGGCAGGGAAATTCTGCAACCACTTGTGTGCAGGTGTGTAGATAACCAATAAATCAGAGTCCTTCAGGTAGCTGTCCCATCCCCCAGCACCTGGCCCTTGGCCCAGGGTACAGATGGGGAGGTTGGTCCAGAAGCTGCACTTTAGTGATACATACAGTTATTTATCAGTGGGGATTGTTTCCATCCCTGCAGGGACAATAACATAAAAAGCTACATCAAGACTGAGATGAGATAAGACACTGCAGAGGGCCTGGAGTCTTAGGGGGGGAGATGGGACATTAACAGTCAGAAATGGCATGGACTTTTTCCAATATCCACATGTTCCTGCTAGATTTTTGCAAACCATGCACATCTGTCAGAAGAACTCTTCCCCCTTCCAACAAAATAAAGTATCTTCAAAGTTACACTGTTAAAGCACTGTTAAACACTTCCTTTCATTTTTTTCTTTCTGAAAAGTTGATATTGTGGTGCCACAAATCCAAATGCAAGTATCCCAAGGAGAGAAGAAAATCATAATTAATAAATGTTGTTTTCTAAAACAGCCTGCTTTGGGGCCTTAATAACATCTTGACTTTGTAATCCTGTGTCTTGAGACTTAGCAGGACCTGAAGCAAATGCTATGCCTGACTTCCATTGCCTTATATCCCTGAGCCAGTAAACACCAAAGAAAGGATGAAGGACTTTCAGAGGTAGCCCAATACCCTCAGCATTAGCATTTCTCTAACTTTTCCCTTAGTTAGAGTGCAAACAAATCCCAATGTGAAATTTTAGAGCAATTTTCATTACAGCCATCTTCCAGCAGAGACCACATGTGATTTCAAAGAGCAATACTGATCTAAATATATTTTGATAACAAAAGTATGCATTATGTTTGCCCAACTAAAGCATTTTTGAAACCTGGCTGCTTTAAATTGCATTTTAACTGCGTGGAGAGACCCGTGGTTTCCACATTTAACTACCGCATTTTCACCCAGGGGGCATTTTGTTCTATAGCAATCCTCTAACACTGTTAGTAACATTTAACTCAGCATGGAACATAATCATAACAGCTATCTATTTACTTGATGGAGCTGGTAAACTGGAAGAAACATGTACACAATAGAAAGGAGAAGAAAGGGGCTGAGCTCAGAGAAGTACAGGGGCTATCCATCAGCTGCAATCTGAAATCACAGACTTTGCTGGTGAAAGGTAAAAAGCAGAACACTGGAATTCATTAACAAACTCTTTCACGGACAGAAATATGACTAGGAGATTTAAATTTTTTTGAGCTTTGAGGTTGTAAGTCCTGCAAAGATGGAGAGGTAATTGCCTTTAGCAATGAGCAGCAGAAAGCTTTTGTGTAAAAGCCCAGCAGGAATTCCTTTTGGTACCTATTCGGTTTGTACACGGGGTTTTACATGGTTGAACTACAGACACTTGCTCTTGCAGGATAAAAATAATTAAAACTGCACCTGAATATCATGTGCTGCTCTGTGGACCAGCCAGAGCTCCCTAGCCTCCCCTGTTTGCCTACCAAACTTAGATTTTAATTGACTGCAGCTTTCATTGTGCCATATACTTTAAGGTTATAAACAGGCACAAAAAAGCAAACCACCGTTGAGGGGTGAATGCAGGTGGTCAGCGCGTTGGTTCTTAGTCCTGGGAGTCTCCTGAAGGGCTGCAAATGTCCAGCTTCCAGCACTCTGCTGGCTAGACCTCCTGCCTGAGCAACCAAGAGGAGACCCCAGGCACTCACTCAAGAGGACCAGGGTTTCTTTCTACAAGGGCACCCATCTCAGTCCCATACAAAGCTCTTCATCCTTTGTAGCAATGTCTACATGATGAGTATTACTCCCCAGAGCAAGATCAGAGGTTTTCCTGGAGAAGATTTCCTTGTTAGGGATATGAGATTGTCACAGGCTTCATTCACCCTGAGCCTGAGGACATCCCTTGGGCTGGCTGGAGTTGCTTTCAGGCTCTGTCCCAGAGTACTATCAAGAGTCCTTGAAGGGTTCTTAAGGAAAATGATGCAGCCCCAGGAGACCGCTATATCAGCTGCTTGGCTCCCACTTGCTCATGGGTGTGCAAATTGCTCCATGCAACTATTTCCTACAGAGGTGTCTTTGTCTGTTGTTAGGTGTTACAGACAGTGGAAAGAGGTAGGTACTTCTTCCTTCATTATAGAGTAAATCTCCACCAGTCTTGTAGAATAAAGTGAGGCCTAACAGCCAAGAGCAATTTGTCTGTGACTAGGAATTGCAGAGATCAGCGAGCATGTCTATCCTGGAGTGCCTGAACTCTTGTGTGTATTACAAGCCTGTGATAGGCCTGCAAAAAAGACAATAACAAATGCCTAATTTTTTAGGTAGCCCCATGTGCCCCAGTATAATGGCTGCCGTACCTTACCTTGGTCCCACTTGGCTGCAGTTAATACCAGCAAGATCACACCTCTATATCCAGAAGCCACACTGTGGGCTTTGACCCCGCAGCTCACCCTCTTGGTAAGTGCTTCATTGCCTCTTAAAACACAACAGCAAGAGTGTTACTCCTGCAGCAAATGTGCTGTGGTGCCGTGCTTGCTGCCAGCACACAAGAGACAGGAGCTTGGCTGCAATTCCCTCAGAGCAAGAGCCATCACCTGCAGCCTTGGGCATTTTGGTGGCTTTTTTGCATTCATGGTACAGAACTGGTTTGAGAACAAAGGATGGATTTTCAGGTTTGCTCATTCTGCTTGTTGTTTCTACCTTACTTTTTCTTTTTGGTTGCCAGCTAGCATGAAGAGAGGAACAAATGATGAAAGGAGAACTGAACTGCCCCCTCCTTCCCCATGGAACTGCTTTCAAAATGTAATCAGCTTTGAAACTACTTTCCCAGGAGTGTGTGCATGAGAGGCTCTACTGACAGGGAGAGCCTGGTGCTGCTGCTCTTGCCACGGGGACACGTAGCAGGCAGTGGAGTTCATGCAGTTATGAGCTGGGGCAGCAGCTCTTTCCTGTTTCCAGTGGCTTTCCTTAACCCCAGCCCAGGCAATGCAAGCATGTGATGGTCACTCAGGGGGTCTGACAGCTTTGCTGTTCGGGGCCTTCACAGGTTTCCCCCAGTGCCTGGCATGTGAAAGCTTCTCCAGTGTACCTAATGGTTGCACAGGAGGTGGGATGTACTTCTTCCTGTGACCAACACAGTTAAGCCAGAGCAGCAACATAGCAGTGTTGCTGCTGTACATAGCTCCATGCAGGAACAGCTTAGGGGGTTTTTAACCCTCAAAAATAATCTCCAGCATGAGAACTTTTTTCTGATGGCACCTGCGGGAGCCATCCTACTTTACCCATGCACAGTTCAGTAACAAAATACATGGGTACTATTATGGTTTCTGTGTTCATTACTGCAGGAGGGAAGTCTGGAGACAGAGGCAGCCCCAGTGCAGGCATAAGAGAGCAGCCCCAGGCAAGCAGGTGAGTGGCAGCTCCCTTTGGGGGATATCCCTCCCACAACTCAGTTACATGGGCTGCAGCTACAGATGTATGGACCTGAGCTGAGGCAACAACCTCCAGGGACATGTTTTTTAAGCTTCCTTGAACTCATTCTTGTTTTCAGCCTGCCACAGCCTTTGCCAAGAGATGATAACCTGCCACTCTTTCTGATACTGCTGATGTCACTGGACTCAGGTTGTCCATCCATCCATAACACCGGTGAGCTCCTGTTTGTGGCTATCATATAGATTTTTAAAGTACTTAAGAGGATTATGACTATATAATGCACTCAGCCTAATTATAGGAGCATGGTAGAGCTGAAGGAGAGCTGACAAAGCTTCCCCAGGAGAAAGTCACCTACTTGGGCCTGGCCTTACAAGCAAGGAGTGGTATTTGTTCACTCTATTACAAGCCAAGAATAAGATGTTTGGAGCAGATCCAAGGTGACCTGCTTCACTACTGAAGAAAACGCATCAAATCAAACTGATGCTTGTGCCTCTGCTCCCAACCATTAGCAGGAATTAGTATTTCTCATGTATGTCCTCCTGGCATTTTATCTTCATACACTGGCACTGGCTGGTGAGCTGATCCTGCTAGCTGGGCTGGAGGTTGCATCCTCTGTCTTTGCTTTGCGCTGAGGGAGTGAACTCTCCTTTCTGAAGATCAAAAGCCTTCCTGTTCCCAAAAGAAATTCAAGGCCACTAAACCCTGGCATATTTTAAGTTGGAAATAATGTTTCCCATAGGGACGGGAAAGCTAGTCAAAAGGCATACATCCTTTCTTCCTTCTGGGGTATTTATAGACCTATATACAACATACATTTTAGGTGCAGGCAGCCAGAAAGCTGCACTGCATAACTCAACTTAGTGGCCATGTGTGTGACAACAGGGAGAGACTGGGCATACAATCTCCCTCTGAGCATTTCTAATTTGCAGAAGGTTTGAGTACAGGTAAGAGCGCCCGAGCTAAGGATCCTACTGTTGCTTTGCTTAGTGAAGCCATTTAATTACACCATTTAATTTCAAGGCCAGGAATAAACACCAGATTTTGTCCCCTTTACACAAGTATATTTCTGGTTTTCTGTGTGTGTGGAAATAGATATGTGTAGATATAGAGATATAAACTCACACGGTTATATATTTTTTAATACTAAGATAATCTTTTTTACTTAGGACATATTTAAATGTATCAAAGGATGCCTGACTATACCAACCTCCAGAGAAATACATATCTATTCACGCATAAACACATACACTCACACGTCAGCTATGTGTGATACTATAGGAAGCTTAGGTTCAAACTTCCTCTGGTTGTTTTGTTAAGTGCCTCAGCAGAATTGCATCAACAAGCACAATACAAGGATATAAAGGGTGGGGGAGTATTTTTTTACAACATACAGTGGTACAAGTAGCTGATAACAGCAAAAATAGGTGATTGCCTCAGAAACTGGAAATCTCGACAGCTGAATGGTGGACTTTCTCCCTTTTGACCTCAGGAGCATTCAGGAGTAAAAGGTGATTGTCCTACTTTGCTGTCTCGTTCAAATCTGGTGCTGCAGCTGAATTTGAGCACCAAATATGTGCTCAAGGATGTATTTTCTCTCATTTTGGCTCTCGTTGCAGAGATTCACAGAGTACCAAATATTTTTCTAAAGGATGCTAAAATTAAATTCCCAGGAAAAGGCATTTTTCAAAGATTTCTCATCATTGACAATATTTTTGTCTAGTAATATTCAAGAAGAAAAATATCAGAAGCCCTTCAGGTGGTGCCTGAGTGCCATGAATGCTCAAATTAAGGAAGCTCGGAACTGAAGGGTGTGTTATCAATAGTAATCATGTTAAGATAGGATTGCTGACAGATGTGGCTGGTAGCCTTGAAAATATTGAGTGCAATCTTCTCTTCTTTTAAGCATTGCTTGGCACCGCTATCACTTTCATTTTTCTGAAGAGAATTCAGGGCAAAAGGGTCTCTGCAATGTTGCTGTGGTGCAATAAGGCCAACATAGCTTCAACAGATCAAGCTGCCTCTCAGTACAGCACCTCCCATAGAACATCTTGCTATCCTGCACCTAATACCCTCCGCGTTCTGTCCTGGGTGCCCTACCTGCAAATAGTATATCCCCCACCAGAATCTGTCTTGTTCAAATATTTTGCTTCATAGTGCATCAAAGTTCCTTTTACAAAAAGCCTGTGAGTTCCACTATTGACTGGATCTAATTCTAAAGAGTCATTTTAAGACGCAACTAAACATATCTTCATACCTTCCCATGCACTTAAGAGGATAATCATTCCTCCCCAGTTCTGAAGTGTGATAACACAAATTGTAACAATGCAAACTGAACTCGTTTCGTTAGGAAGATGAGCTATATCCATCCCTCTTTTTTCAGCACTCTGACTTTAGCACAGAAAAAAGGTACTTGTCTCTCTCCTTCCTCCACTTCAGTCACCACATATTCCACAGACCTGCAGCTAGATCAAAGGCAGCCAGATAATTCAAAGATTTATAGTATTACTTAGTAAGGGCAAGTGTGAAAGTCAAATGGTAACTTCCCAAGAGAGACTGATTGCTCTGAACTGCAGCTAATACAATTCACTGACAGAGAATTATGGAGACGTTAGTGCACACCAGGGCAAAGGAAAAGTGCCATGTAGACGGGTGTTCCTACCAAACCCCTTCAGCACACTGCTGGCAAGTTACTGTTCAGAAATATCACTCTTTCAGGCATCAATGGATCCCAGTGAAGTCCCCCTGAAGTTTCTAGAAAACTGCATTTTCCAGAGTATTTTGTTCAATGGCATTGTGCAGTTTCACTGCTCACACCTTCATCTAATCACCATGAATGCAAATGCAGTTTCCATGAAGCCAGCCTATCTCCATGGTTTTTCTCTTCATTGCCCCAGGGCTGGAGCCAACCTGTGTGCATCTACCGTCAGCAAACGGCCAACTTCAACCTTGCCTCAAACTGCTGGTGGACATGCTGCCTGCACACAGGCCTGCACCCAGAGGTGGCCTGGGGCTGTGCTCTAACGAGGAGACACATGCCTCATTCCCCATTGTCCACCAGCTACCCCTGGGGCGCAGCATGCCTATAGCCACTTCTGAGACCACTTCTCACTTCTTGGTTGGTCACAGTCGAAGGATGCATGGTCCCACTGCTTGCACAAGGGCTCAAGCTTGGCCATTCTCTTCAGTTAGCAGGACAGGAAACTCCTACCTTTTTCTGTTTCAGTTTTATGATTTTTTTTCAACAGACCAACTGGGGAGGGAACTAGCAGGGAAGGACTGAACATTTGTTTTCATTTAATGAGTTTTGCACTTGCCCTGAGAGGCCGCTCAGGAGAAAAATCCTTGCAAGGTTTAATTTATACAGCAGTGATGAAGGAAGTTATGGGAGACGGGGGGAGGGTGAATAATTCTTTTGTAGCATTTCTTCCACTTACAGAAATAAAATGTATTGAGGCCGTGGGATTGGCCATTGTCTTCTGGGAGCTTTAATTCTCTGCAGTACTACTCAATCCTGCGAAGAGTAATAGCTGAAGGAGTCCTCCACAGATCACCTCATTATACTCCAAAGACCAGCAAGGGAATAGGAACCTCCAGAGGAGCGTGAGCTGCCAGTTCCGGGGAGGTGTGGGGAGTTTCACTTCCTCTCCCCCATGCTGGTTTTCTATTTCCTCACAAGGAAAAAGCTGGATTTGCAGAGACCTCCTTATAGTTTTCTTCCACAAGAACTGCAGGTGCTTCTTCCAGTGCAAACCCACTTTGGTAGGTGTACATCTCTTATCATTTATTCGGGCCTAACTCCACTTTTTGCGGTGTATCAAATCCTGCCTCCTCATGCTCAGAGCAGTGATTTTTACACCCAGCAAGGAGGCAAAAAAAGGACACTTATCACTGAACATGTTTGCTCTAGCCCCTTCTCCCTGGATAACAGCTATGCAAAACAGATATTTATTCCCTGTTTCTGCTATACAATCTTTACCCTATTTTACATTTTGCCTGAGAGGATGATTCATAGTGATGACACCTCCTATCCATTCCCAGATTCATACACCTCAAGCGGAAGCAGATTTCCACCTTGGCAAACCAGATAATTTAGTGTCCTTAGGTGATGATGTGCATCCACACAGAGCAGGCACAAGAGCAAAGGGGCTCCTTAAGCCTTCAAGAAGGGACTTGAGAAGGACTTGAACTGTTGGAGATAAAGGTGTTGCAGATAAGTGCTGGGACGTTTTCTTACATCCAAGACATCAAGCTTGAATCCCATCTCACAAGTCCTTTTGCCAGAGGGAAGGAATTAGCCCTGAGGAGATCAGCCAAGGAAAACCTTACATTTAATCCAGACCTTACTGAGCAAGGTTAGGTCATAAGTGAAGACTTTTCAATTAACAAATCATTAATGAAACAGGCAATGCTACTAAAGGCAGCATGAAAGGCTTTTCCTGTGGTCTTCCAAGGTTAGCTGGGATGTTTTACAGCCAGGAACAGAGTCCCATCAAGATAAAGCCCTTTATCTGTGACATTAATGCTGAAAGACAGCAGCATGTCACAGGGACATTCACACATCAGGGATAACCTTTGCAGAAGGAAAGACAGCAAAAGGAAAAATGGTTCAAAGCACCAGTGAAAATGGAAGATCAGTTTGTAAGCACGAGGTTGTATACCACTTTTCCTGTTAAACCCTCAGCAGTGACTTCTCAGCCAAAGATGTACACGGCAAAACACAGGCCAGATTACCAATTTTTCAGAGGCTACTCTTCATGATGGGTTAAACCGTAATTCTGATATAACTTACTCCCTCACTAGAGTTCCTGACATTTATAGCTGCGCTTTGAAACATTGGTATACCCAAGGATTTTACAACATAAGTTGTGACACGCCAAATTAGGCCATGAGCTCCTTGCAAAGCAAATCTGCAATGTGATACTTCAGGTCATGGTGGCTCAGGGCTGCGTGGCATCAACACAAGACCTGACCTCCAAATGAGCCACCCGAAGAGTCATATTCTGTTAGCAGGTGCATTCAGAGCCCCCATGCACATTAGCAGTGCCCCATGCATTAAAGGAGGAAAAACACTGCTTACCATTCAAAAGGACATCTAACTGCAACACAGCAGAGATGTGGCCAGTGTAAGACATCAGCAATTATACTATTGTAGATGCGCATCATAAAAGGAGACCTCAAGGAATTCCCACACATGTAGATGATGCTCTGTACCATCCCAGGGGGAGGTGAACACCCAAAGAAAGAAAAACAAAAGGTCAAGGACTCGGCAGTCCATGGTTTCTGTCAGAAAACACAGAAAAGAAGATGCGTGGCCTGCTTTTTGTAGGGTTCCATAAGAAGAATAGCAGTGGCCTTTACATTCCTGTCAGGTCATGGTCAGAGAACCCTCTTTCCAGCAGCCAGTCTGAGTGCACAGGCTGGCTGCCCCTGCCCTGCTCCCAAAAGGAAGAGAGACTGAAGTATGGTGAGGGTGACCCCAGCCATGCCGGTCTGATGCAAGAGAGTAGTCTCAAGTGTGTTTAATTCAAGTGTAACATCAGTGTCCTACCCTGTTAGCAGATTATGATTATCAGTGGCATGCAAGTATTCAGTCCAGGTGACTTGAGAATTTATCCTGAGGAGGCCTCCAGAAAAATAAACAACAGGCAATGCTGCAAACCCTTGTGTGCTTTCACTGTAACTTTAATAGGATATTTGAAAACATCAGGACTGATGGTTCATTTGCCCCCAACCTGGTGTTGTGTTTCTTAACCAGCAGCTAGAATCCTACATCTCTCTGATGAGCCTGGCATGTAGGCAAATGGTAACGCTGCTGGGTAAAGTCATGGCTAAAGTCTTCCATTGGACCTGCAATTAGCCCTCAAGTCAAAAAGAAGTTTTTCCAGTGCTGCTCCCATATAAATTACAAAGCTATATTTTATTCAGGATTCAAGAAAGCACAAAGGATTACCTTGGTAAACTCATCTGGCTTTATCAGCAGTAAATTTGTTGTTCGAGCCACTTAGGACTACTTACTGTAAATTCCTGTGTAATTATAATCCAGATGTTCTCAAGGCCTCTTACCATCCAGCACGCCTTGACAAGCACTGCACAGAGGAAATGCAGCTCTGCAGTTTTCAGGGTTAAGATGCACTTTACAGAGCACACCAGAAGAGCTGCTCAGCACAGAGGGGTGGTGAGGCCAGATCCTAGATGATCCACAGGGGTCATTTTAATTAAGGTAAACTGTAATCCTGAGCTAAGGGGTAATTGCCAGAGGGGCCAGATAGGCAATTTCCCAGCCCCTCACTGGGTTTTGCCCATGTGAGCTGCCATTGGCTGCTGAAACACTGCTCCAGCATGGCACCTGCTGAGACGTGGGGAGATCCCTACTTCATTGCAACGCCAGCAGTATCACCAACCCCTCTCGAGCTGTTGACATGGCTTTGTTTTTTTCTCACTCATACTGCCCTGTTTGATCTCTCTTTTACTGTTTCTGGAATAGCCTATATATTTTGTTGCTGAGAAAAGGCCTCAAAAGCGTGTTTCAGCTCAGTCTAAATGCTGTTTTGGCACCTGAAAGCGAAAATCCCTTCAACAAAAAGGTATAGCTTAGACATTCATAAATCATCTGGAAAGAAACCAGTAAAAATAACAGAAACAATGGTTTGTAAGACATTCTTTATTCAAAGCATATAATGAAGTCATTGAACTCATTTCCACAGGATGCTGCAGGAGTCAAAAATATGAAGAAGTGGATGTTTCATGCACTGAAACAACTTAGTTTATGTCACACCCTGTTTTTTGTCCTTCCCCACAAACTTTTTGTTTTCTATATAGAAGCCACCCATCTGGGGAAAGGTTTTCATTCATTTAGAAAATGTCCTCTTAGAATAATTATTGCTAAGTCTTACAAGGTTTGATCCATTTTGAATGTTACTCAATTCTCTGTGAAAATCTGTGGAAACATACAAAACCACGGAAGTATGTCTTAGAATCAGTTTTAGATTCTTAACAATACTCAGAATTACTCAAGGGCCTCAGCTAATAGCAACTAATAGTTTCTGCTTTATAGAAGCTACTACCAAACCCTCTGAGGTTAAGGACAAAGTTCATGTTCCCACTTGGCAATGGTAAAGTCATTGCATTTTCTTATTCTCCTTTTGCTCAGTCCAATGAAGCTGCTCAGTGCGTATTGTAAGTAAAAGAAGAAATTGTGAATTTAGGCGTTTAGCATTCCCTACTTAAAAGTAACTCCTGAAAGGTTCTAACAATGATTTAAAAATACCACATCCTCTCTATAGGAATGAAATATATATTTTTTCTTTGAAAATATTGCAACTGTTGGTCGAATCACCATATTACTTGAGCTTTAGCACCTGTACTTACTATTATGTTTGTATGTTGAAGATGTTAGAATACTGCCAACTACAGCATCTATCTAAATACATCTCCCAGGCGTGTGGTGATTTCTGTATTTCGGATATTTAGTCATAGCACAATATGGAATTCAAGAGAAAAAATACTCATTGGAGACATAAGCATCACATTGACAAGGTAGGCAATGTTGGGGGACACTGACAAATCTCCAGAGGAACAAGTGTCCTGTAATTCATACAAACAGGACAAATATTAAAAGGTCAGATGTTATAGTCACAAAGGAGTTTCTAAAAAACGTTATCTTTTGCTCTGAAATTACATTTCCAGGAGATCCTTTCTCTTTGATCAGACACTGGATTGATTCTGACAGTTCCAATTTCACTTTAATTTTAGTAATTTGTTCTGCTATTATATTTTAGACCAGAGGAAGATTCTGCCATCCAGTGGTGAAAAATTGCTCTTTTATTACCTTAGGCCACAGTTTATACCAAAACCATGCTATACCTTTAATCACATGGGCATGTTTGGGTGACTGTAAGAGCTTCTCTTTCTTTCATTCCTCTACCAACAAAGACAAGCATTTTACAAGGGAGTACTTATACACTGGTAAAACTCATAGGGATGCAACTTGCACAAAACACTGTGCCTGTTGTTGATACTTGCATTTGTTCTCTCATCAGAGGAATTTGGTTTATCCTGCACAGTTTAGGACACTTGTGTGCCATGTTTATCATGCACCAGCAGTACATGTTCAGATGAATACTCAACTGGCATAGTCCTGCCACCAGCCTGTGACATAGCTCCTGGGACAGAGGGGAGGTCATGCATGGAAAAGTGAAGCTGTATGGCACCACACCAGGAACAGATCCCTGTTGTAACCTGTGCTGAAAGGGCATGGTGGCTTCATGATATTTAAGGAAATCATTGCCATTTTTAGAAAGTAGCAAGCAGCACTTTTGGAGGTGAACACTGACCACCCATGAGCCACATGGAGTGGATGCACACAGTGTGGTAAAACACCCCTGCCGAGTCCTAGTGTGAAACACGGCAAAACCCTGTACCCCACCACAGAGGAGGTATAAAATGTGTCATTCTGTGGAGCAGACCATGGCTGGGTAGGTCACATTTTTCATGTGAGAGATATGTTGGCTTTCTTGCTGAGCAGCCATCTCCTGAAGTAGGCCAAGCAGGAGAAGGGGGCAAGGAAAGCTGAAAGAATCAATGCAGGAGGTGACAACAGCACTAATCAGAGCTGCCATGGTGCCCAGGGCCAGGAGAAGACCCATATCCCAGCTTGATCCTGTCAACAGAAGCAACGCAGGAGAAGGGCTCCATCCCACTCATCTGTATGCACGTGCCCCAGGAACACAGCACAGCCCTTTCCTGGGGCTGCTGTGTTCCACACTTTCCTTGGCAGCAAACACAATTAATTACTCCTCCAATTAACCCCACAAGTCTGCCACCCTGAAAGGAGCTGCCAGAGCAGCTGGAGTCTTATTAAGCCCTGGAGCCAAAGGGGATTGCTGCATTTTCTTAGGACATGGCATAGTGGCTGAGGGGCACACAGGAGACTGGCGATACGTGTTATGACAGCGCTGGTAGCAGGCAAGGAACATGAATTTCTGCCTGGTACCAGTACTTTCATGGTCCTAAATGCACTTACAGGGACTAGAAATGCAGTTTGTTTTACCAGATATGGTGTAGTAGTTTCATTCATTTTGGATATCCCCAAGAGCTAGGTGAACTAGCCGTGCACCTAGTGTTCTTGAGCAAAGGATTGACAGAAAAATACATTTAATACCTGAAATGTATGAACCCCTAGTATTTAAAATACTGCATTCACTTACCATTTGCTTCTCATCCTAAAAGCAGTGACAAGCTGTCTGCACCATTCTTCTACTTGTAGAAATATCTTTGAGTACCCTCTTGATGTCCAAAATTGTGCTGGAAAAGTGCTCAGAGGCATTTTGAGGTGGAAGACACAAGCAGCACAGGAGAACTGACTGCTCAAATATCATCTTCCCTCTGGGGGGACCCAGTCCTGCACCAGCTCTTGTGGTAAGGGACAGCCCTGGCATCCTTACACTGGGAGCAGAAGGAGTGGTGGCAGAAGTTTGCACTCTACCGGTGCCATGATAGCCAGGACACACGTCACAGATTAACACACCTCAATCTAAGTGTATTCATGTAGGCCTGAAAAGCAGTTGCACTGACCAGACGTAGACATCTCTTTTAGGGTGTGCTGGACAGTCCTTAGACTGCCTGGAAGAGATGTCTATTGCCAACAAGGGGAGCTGAGCTGCCACCCTTGTAGGAGGCACCTGCATGTGGGCACATTAATTTATATGTCCAAGTTTAGGTTGGGATCCTGACAGCCAACGGGGCTGGAGTAAATAAATGCATCAGGCAGACTTCCACATGCAGGGGTCTGGAGGGGACAACCCATGAAGAGAATGAGATGTGGGAGATACAGGTCTTTCCAAAGCAGAGCTGAGAGGCGGACTGCATCTATGGACTTGTTAAGCCATGTTCAGACCCTGTGCTCCACTTTGCAAGAGCCGTCTGAGGCTTTCTTTTCACATGGAAGCTCCCTAAATATTGATCAGGGGAGTGCTGAATTTGATCACCTGTCAGTAGGAGAGCTATAGGTAGGTGGGCTGAAGACTGGTCTGCTCTCTCAGGCAATACCTGTCAAATAAACTATTTTTCAAGCCAAAGCCATACATTGATGTTTACCTTTATGTGTGTGTGTGTGTAAAAGAAAACTATTCCTCATACTGAGGGTGCCCTGGTAAAAACCTGATGGCACTTACCTCAAAAAAAATGAGATCATAAAACTTCAGCATGGCATGGGTTTTCCCCTTCTGATATATAGCATCCAAATGATTGGTTTGGTTTTATTTTGGATTCAGAGTACAGCTGATACATTCACTGCAGGGAGAAAAAAGGTGTTATGAGCAAAAATATAAGTAAAGCGAAAACACAATGGACCAATCTTTCCAATCTAGTAGCCAAGTAGATAAACAATAAATGTATGAAGAAATTAATATAGAAGATATCTGTGACTCTACCATGCTTACTTGGGAGAGTTTCTTTTACAGAAAGGTAGGCAAGTACAAGCTCTTTCTCTCCACAGAAGCAAATCTTCCTGCAGCAGATACTCTTTAAAAGAGAACTGCACCTCCCAAAGACATGTTTTTGCTGTGGGATTCATATTTTCCACAAGGTGCTCTTCGTACTGAGCCTTATTCCTGCAACTTTATGCTCACAAGGCAGGTTCTTTTGACTAAAGTTATACACGTGCTTAATCAAGTACAGAATAAGACAAGCGTTTATTCACTATTTTTATAAAGCAATTATGACTCACTTGCATGTGATTTGTTCAGTAAGAATTATGAGTCTTTTACCTCTCTTCTGATAACGTGAGAGCTTTGCTTTTTGATTTATAGTCATTTTCTTGGGAGGAATATTTCCATGGGAAAATGATCATATACTTGTCTTTTTCCATACCCATTATTTCTGAGGACTGCCCTCTCCTCTGGAAGTGACAACCCCACTAACCAGAGTAGTTCAACTCCTGTCAGACCAGCATCACATCTGCCTTAATGCTGGGCACAGCCTGAGAAAAGCACAGCAAAAGACATCCATGGCTGGTTTTGGACCTACTTCATGCAGCTTTCCTTATCAAGCAAAGGGCAATGCAGCTTGCAGAAAAAAATTGCAGAACCAGAGTTTCTTCTGGCAGATGCCATCAATGTCAGCAGAATTACACCCCCAGGGAATGTAAACCTTTCAAAAGTGGCAGATATTTTAAAGACTATTTTAAGAAGGTTTCAAAGGGAAACATTACTCAGAACACTTGATACTCCCTGCTTCCAAGAAGTCAGGAAAACCTGAATTCCAGAAATGGGCTATTTCCTCTTTGGGGAAAAAACAGCTGGCAAAGATACTAGATACCAAGGAGGGAAGGGAGACAAATATTGGTAATATTTTTTTGTTTGAATAGCATTTTTGTCCGAATAGCATTTTTGTCCCAAGGAATTAACTTTATTTCTGGACTGCTAGCAGTGAAGATGATAGATCAAATGGAATTTTTAAAGGAACCAAGTAGGAAACGCAAAACAATGGCCTGCTTAACACTCCAACAAAAGCTTAAATCCTCATCCTGCTAGCTTTGGTGACGTTGCTGATCTACCAAGGGTGAGATGCTGGAGATCAAAAGGTCGCCTCATTCATTCTATGAACTGGCTAACCAGGAGCAAGGAGGAGGATGAGCTGTCACTATGGGTGCTCTACCAGTAGTACAAATGAAGTCACTGAGATTTCTAGTGAAGTAATAGTCTGCTCATCCCTAATAAGAATATGAAAATCTAGTATAAAAACATGACATTCTGTAAAGCTGCTGTAGAGCTAAATGAAATCTGCTTGTCACCCATTAACAGTATGAAATGATACATGCAATCATAAGAAAAAGTATCAACAAAGTCTAAACAGAAAAGCCGGAGGAAGCCTGTTCCTTCAGAAGGGTGAAATGCGCTCAGGGACAATGCAGCTTAATCTGCCAATGATGGGAGCTGCCCTTTCCCCACACACATCAGTAACTAAAATCTAGCAAGGAGATGGAGGAAGGGTGAGAAAGTAGAAAAGCTAAAGCAGAAGTGTGGTGAATGCCTCTTGATCAGCCACTAAAGGGAAAACTCTGGACTGCTCAAAGTTTCTGCTGGTTTCCACAAAGTGCTGACAGGTCTGTGCTTTCTGCTCCTCTTCACTCCAGGCTGACTGGCACTTCACTGCCTTCCTGAATTCGCCTTCTTAGTGTAACCATCTGGGAACATGGGATGTTTATAACACAGAATGTCAAGTGCTTGCACCTTGATGAATTTTTCTTTTCAGGATATGTTATAATATATGGGCAAAAACAAATGCTACTGCCACTTTCTCTTTAAAAAAGATGAGTTACAGTTTACATAAAAATGCACCACTGCAACAGCATCCTCTGAAACACAACATTCATTCTCATAGCTGTAACACGCAGTCTTGTGCTGAGTCATCAGCGAGAGGCCTAAATTGCAAATTTAAAATTTGATCTAAATATCCACAAAATCTAAAGCTGCTTGAATCTGTTGTTTTGTTGAAATCAGTTTTACATAGCAAATTTCAGATCAGCTAGTTGATAAGATTTTTTCCTAGCTGGAGAATGGTGTTTTCATTTGGGACCATCCATTCCATGGCAAGTGGCTCTATAAATCTGTCACTATACAAAAGTAATGTAAATCCATGCAGAAAGCAGTCGGTGCCTTCTGTTGCTTTCAAGTTGATTACAGAGACAAATAAAGTGAGGTCCTTTCAAGTTCTTCCACCTAAATTTGGCATAAAAGCTCCAAAATACAGTGAAACAACCAGTTAATTCTTCCCTCCAAAACCAATGGCAACTTTTACTTGCTTGTGAGACCAGGACATGAAGATGTCTAGAAAAAAAATGCACCGTGCAAACTTGTATAACTCGTATGGGTTACAGGTAACCCCAGAGACCATACAGTAAAGGCCCTCCCTTGCATGTAGCTCTGCATGTCATAGAAACATTTAGGTTGGAAGACGCCTTTAAAATTATTGAGTCCAGCTGTAAACCTAGGACTGCCTTTGCTTTATTATTTACCCACTGATTCAGTGGGTAAATTCACTGATCGAATGACTGCAGGCTAAAACAGAAAAGGCCTTGGTGAAAAGAAGCGGGTCTGCTAGACAGCATCAGTATTCTCAAGGATGGATGGGATCACAAAACATGCTTTACATACTTTTGGACTATTTGAGTCAAAAGGAGAAAGAAAACTTTCTCTGCAAGCTAAACAATAGAAAACCCCAACTACAAAACAAGAATGATTCAAGGTATGTGAAATCTATCTCTTCCATCAAACATGAGGGAGCTCCTTCTGGTTAGTCTGCAGGATAAGAGGAGGAAATTGTTTATGGGCATGAGCTGATCAGTTGTGAGAAGAGTCTGGATGTAAGGAGGCTCTTCCCAGAGCAGACAGATGTGCATTACAGTCATGAAAAACTCAGGATAGAAGCGGGCAAAATATTGTAACAGTGAAAGTAATTACCCATTTGAAAATAAAAATACCAATGTCTTTAATAAAATCTTGAATTGTTGCAGTGAGATCAGCTATCTTTTCAAAATGATTGGGTTTAGTTAAGACACATAAGATTTTTAAGTGTATGGGTTGTGTTATATAAGAGGTCATATTACGCATTCACAATGTCCTTTCTAGATTTAAAATCTATAAATTTCTATTAGGAGCACTGGCTTTCACAGGCTGCTGACTTTATAATGAACTCTCTGCTGGGTCTCATAGTCTTCTTGTTTGGTCTCAGAGGACAACATTGTTCCTATGTTAATTTTGAAAGAAAACTCTCAGCTGACTAGAAATTGAAGGAATAAAATGTGCTTTTGGCTTAAAAAAAAAAAACACCACACACACGAATTCAGCTTCCTCCGTTGAGATTGTTGAGATTCTTGCTCAGCCAAAAAGACACTAAACAAAAAAATGGCTAATTCTTGTAGCAGGACTGAGTCACCACGGAAAGTCAGATTATTCATTCCCATAAGCGAAGATACGTGATCAAGGAAGTTAGGTGGGAACAACTAAGCAGGCACCCAGAGTATATTCAGAGTACCCTGGTGCAGGTACACTATGTGGGCTGCCCTGGGACCCCTGCCTCTCTACCCCTCATCCTGATTTTCATGAGCTTGCAGCAGCTGTAGCCCTTGACCACAAACACAAGGTCACCAATGACATTATCCACCAGCATCTCTTATTGTACAGACAGGAGGGGAAAAGTCAAGCCAACGACCAGACCCCTGAGCTGGCCGCCTCCCAGTCTCAGGACAGTTACTGGGACAGACTGCCTGGTCCCAGCAAGGGCAGACCCCCAAGGAAGGCGGTTGCCAAAGCCATAGTTCTGCAGGTTTGCACCCCTTTGGCCAAGACAGGAGATCTGAAATGCTGGAGAATGGCCAGGTTTGCGACCAGGCTGCACCCGCATCAGGTATGTCCTTTGTGGTAAACAATGAACACCATCCACCCTTTCCTTCAAAGCGTTTGCAGCAGATGAAACAAACAAACTAAAAAATACTGGTTTGTAAAATCATCTGTACTGGTAAAACAGTCATGCCAAACACTGCAGCAAAGTCTGCTTTAACCTTCTCTTCTCAAATGTTCTTCATTTATTAGGTCTTTCCTTTTTCATCTTCATGAGAAATATCCCCATCTGTTTGGTGGCAATAATTCTCATTTCAGTGTTTCGCTCCAAGGTGAAGCAAAAAGCAAACTGTTATTCTGTTCATTGAAGACTAGAAAAATGGCAAATCTTGTAACAAACTCTAGGATTGAGATGGGACAAAATCAGTTGCCCTCTACATAAAAGATTGATTTAAAAAATAATCTCCTTAAAAGACCATGTCTGACACTCGTTTCTTTCATTTTCTGGAGTTCTCCTCAGAGACTTACCAGTGGTTGCTTGAGGTACAAGGACAGTGTCATTTGCCACAGGCTAGCAACCCTTTTTTACTCTGTGGAGCAATTCAGTCCGTGTAAATGGACACATCCCCCTTTTTCTTTTCTTATATTTTCCTGCTGCCAACATGTCTGCTTACTGCAGGGTTGCACTTGACTGTCTTTATGAGGCTTGCTTGAGTGATTGACTAGGAATTTATGTACATATTAAAAAAGCTATTTCACTTTATATGGGTTAGCTGGAAATGTCCAGATGGGAATTGAACTCCTCCTTAGACATCATCTACTGGCACCCTCTTTTATTTATCCTCTCCCAACCCTTGTTGCCCACTCACTGCATTTAACATCATAAAGGACCCTGCATTTCACCAAGCACTGCACAAATACATAGACTTTCCTTAACATCCACTATTCCCACTGGCTCATAAGGCTCAGTAGATGCACAGGGAGGTTAAAAGGCTTCTTCAGTGGCTGGAATATTCATGAAGTGATCTGTCTCCCTGGCCATGCTGCTTCCTTTTCCTCCATGGACATGGTAAACCTTGGAGAGCTTCAGTTCCTAGTTTGGCACTTCAAGACCTGATCACAGGAGGAGAGGGATGTTTCTTGTGATTTGGGGAAGATTTATTTAGGATTTCTGGGGTGTTCTCTTCCAACTGTTCAGGATTAGGGATGTTTTGCTGCCCCGAATGTCTGCAACTATTTATGTAGTTGTTGGAAGTGTTTAATGGAAATTTGGACCTGGAGTTCTGGGAGAAAGCTGCTCCTGATAGACATGGACTGAGAAATTGTGTTGTAGCAATTGCCTTGTTGTCTGTCATGTTGGGTTTCCATTACATACAATTTGTAGAGGTAAATATAAGGAAGATACAGACATTTTATAAATGATGACAGCACTTCTCCTGAAGCCAGACAGGTGCAGATAATTCTGAGAAGAAGAAGAAACTGAGAGGTGATCAGGATGAATATTGATATACAAGGGCAGGAGCACATGTGTCATATCTCACAACAGCATGTATTTAAGCACTAAAAACAATTTGGGGCCAAATTGGGGGGGGGGGGGTGTCTTACATAGATGACTCTATTTTCCAAAATCTAAGAAAGAGCAACCACTTGGAATTGAACTTACCTGTTTGGTTTCTCAAAGCTTTTCCGACAAGGAAAAGAAATATGTATTTACTGGTGTAAAGGATCATTCTTGTGTCTGTATTTCCCCTGATGAAAGCAATGTTAGCTGTCGCATACCTGCAGTCCAAAGTTAGTTTTGTTCTAGTTCAGTCAGCAATCATCTTATTTTCCTTTAATTTCTTTACATAGATTTTCTCAAAGTAGCATCTGTTTTGCCTTTTAAAAATTAACTGTGTAAGCACAACAAAATCAGAGAGATGTCAAAGCTGTGGAATTTTCCCTTGCAACCACACAAAGCCAAGTTTTGGATGACTCTGTTGCGAGACGATGAATCATCTCAACTTATGGAATTTGGGTTCAGGTTCACTAAGGTAGCTATTACAAAGCTCAGCAAATCTATATCCACCTTGTATCTGTTGTGTTTTTTTGGGTTCTGGAGGAGGAAGGATGTGTGAGGACTTTTGATATCATTATCCAAACTTCCAAAGCTTTCCTTAAATGAGCCAGAATTTTTGTCCTAAGCCTTTGACAACTCTGATCAACAAAGCCAAACAGATCAGACTCAAAATTTTAAGTATAAAATGTTCTCAAAAACAAGCGTTTGTAGTCAGCAGAAGAGCTCTTAGATACAGTTCCCTGGGTAAATCCTGGCAGATGAACTTAATTAAGAGACAAAAACAATTAAATAACGATGTGTGACAAAAACTGGCTAAACTAAAATTCTCTGTAAAATCTCCTTATTAGGAAACAAGCAAATTATCATTCTGCTGTTTTCCACAGAATGATGGACTCCTTCTGTCTGTGCTCACGGGGCAGTATCAGTCTCTCTTCACAGTGGTCCAGCTGGCAGCTCACAGATCATGGGATATTTCCACATGCCCCCTGCATTCCCCCTAAGAGCCTGACAATGTTCAGGAGAAAAACGACCCTTTGGCAGCCAATGCATCCTCCTGCACATGCAGCGCCAGGCACGGAGCTGGCCAGAAGCTATTGCCTCAGCTCCTGGGGAGTAAAGGGGTGCAGGACACCCATGTGCATGCTCATGGTTCAGCACAGAGACAACTGTTAGCTGCTTTTGTCGATTCTGAGCATGGGAAAAGGGTGTCTCAAAAGCAGCTCCAGCCACCACATCCTTCAGCTTTCGACCAGCTCATGACTCATTGTCTGACAGGCAGATGTGTAGCAAGAAACAAAACCCCAATTTAGTCCTGTCCATTTTTCTCCAGCATGACTGCCCCAGAGAAACAAAAAAATGTGCTGTTATGTTATGTTATGCTCTGTTCTGGTTCTGGTCTGGTCCACATCATGCAATAAACTCCAAAGTTTTCATTTTGGAAAGGGCACTAACTTTCAAAGGTAAATCAGATGGAAGAGTCCTCCAGAAAACTTCTGGTAAAAGTGCTCTGGTAGATTGCTAGGCTTAAAGCAGTCCTGAGCCCCATCCTCCTCAGAGGACTGGTGGCCAATAAACCATGCTGGGAAGCATCCCTGTGGGAAGCCCCTCAGCTATGAGTGCCTGGAGATCAGATAAAATGCTTGACATGTCCTGGTCCTCCTTCCAGGGCATCCAGAATTAGCCACTCTTGGGAAATAATTGATGTCCATGAAGGTCTGACCCAAACTGGTCATTTTCCACTGTCCATAAAGTAGTAAATAGTCAATGGTCACTGAAAGCAGCTTACTTAAATGGCCAATGAAATTGAAAATTCAGACCGACTTCTGTGGATATGGGGCAGTTTTACAATTCTTTGAGGTTACTGTGTTGTGTTTACAGAGATAGGAATTAGCTTTAAAAATCAGAGAATTTAGAAGTTTCAGCAATAGACAGTGAGAAGTATCCTTGACTAAATAAACTATTGGATTTCAAATATCATTGTTGTTGTTGTCATCATTTTCCAGTCTGGCAGAGAATCCAACACATAATGTCTAATACACTGAAGTCAGAAAGAAAAATTCCAGAATCTGCAAGAGTATGAAAACTTCAGGATGTTAACATTTGAAAGAAGATAAAGAATATCCTGACTCTCTCCTCTTCCCTCTCTCACCCACCCCACCCGCCCCCCCCAAAAAAGAGGGAATTTACAGCAAGCACCAAGCAATCATTTTGGCTCCCAGATCTTCCATGTAGCATGTATAATAGGATTAACTTTAATTGCTTCCAGCCTGTATCTAAAGATGAAGAACAGGATACCAACTAGTTGGAATAGAGCTACCTCACCAGTCATTATCTATTAAAAAACTGTCTGGATCACACACCAATTGCACATAAATTTGGTACTTCTTGAGGTCAACATTTTTACCTCACCAGCTGGCTTAACGTTTCATAAACCTGTGTTATCCCCAGAAGCTCTGCCCAGGTTACTTCTTCTTCCTATTTGGGCCTTCATTCTGCAGGATCTGGGGTGTTTTCTCTTGCATTGTGCCTCAGTGAGTGCTTGACAGTACAGATACAGTTAGGTCTGCAGTTTTCAAACTGAGGGCCATAGTGGATCCATGCCAGACTGCTAAGCATCTCTCAGGACTGAACCTTTTGTTAGAGCTCTGCCACTGAATTATGTTTTCCTCCAAAAAGCAGACTATTTCAGCTGTTTCAGCTGAAACTCTTTCAGCCGGGCTGCTTCTGTCATTAAATACTGCTCAGATTTAGCAGACAGCAGAACTACACCTTTGCCTATGCATAGGGTGCAAACCAAAGAGAAAAGTAATTCTAGTGAATGTGTTCTCTTAGCCTGAAACCATTGTCTGCACTAAAAAATATTTAAAAGGAGAAAAAACTGTGGAATGTAAATGGGTAACATTTTCTTCTCTCGAGAATGTTTCATATGACCTTATCAAAGGTCCTCTTTTCTCTTGGATGAACACCAATCTCCCATATGCCATAGAATATTCGTCCCTCTTAGAGTAATTCCTTTCTCAGAGAAATTTATCTTTTAATATTACACTACAGATTCCTTTTCAGTAATAGAGCTGCTGTTTTTTCTGAAACTAGCAATAGATTGCCATCCGTTCCCCGTGCTTTTATTTCTTCCTTTTTCTACAAAAGTGTTTCAGACCACAGCTGCTTCTATCTTAAAAAGAAAGAAAGAAAGAGGAAAAAAAAGTGAGAAATATGGGAAGTGACTGGAGGATTGGAAAATTAAGTCAGATGTCCAAAGCTCCTACATGATAATAGAGTGAAAAATCACAGGTAAATGAACCTTGTGATTCTAAGTCCCTTGGACATTTCTGGGAAGGGGCATCCCACCCCATGCTTTCCTGCATCTTCAAATTTTTCCTTTTGGAGAAGAGAGGGTGTTTGTCAGCAAGCGTTTCTCTGGCTCAGCCTGTGTGATTGTCCCTTTTTCATTCAGACGGAGTCAACTTACTGCTCAGGGCAGACCCATCCACATTCCAGCTTGTGGTATTGGTGTGTAGTCCCTGGAGATCCTGCAGGCACCCTTGCACAGTGGATGAGCAGAGCAGAGCCTTTCTAGGTGTGAGGGATGATCTCTTTGCTCAGCAGTTGGCGCAGCAGCAATGGATACTGTCTTCTGTTCTTTGCAGTTCTGAAGGTAGAAATAGCCTCACATAAAACTGATGGTTCGATAGCCCTCTGCACCACTCAGATTGGTATCTCATAACAGGGTGGAACAGCTTCCAGTTGCAGCTGAAGCCCTCATGCAGAGAGGCTGATGGACTTGCAGGGATCCTCAGGGGTCTCCAAGAACAGAGGGTATCACATATTTGCACAGCATGATGCATGCTGCGATTGCCCCTTTACCCCACCTGCAAAGCAGCTCTTCAAGAGCAAGCAAATTCACACACCACAGTGGAGCCACAGGCTGGCTCCAGAGTTCCTGCAGGAGAGAACAAATTTCTTTGGATCTGCATCATGAGCTTGCCCCAGGCAGCTATTACCGCAATGCCGTACCAATGCAAATATAAGTGATTACTGCTCACTGGAACCCAGTTAGCCTCTGGTACCTGGATAAGTGCTGTAATGATACGAGCTACCAGCTGAGGCCCTGCATGGGGGAATTTAGCAAAGATACTGCAGAAGTAATGTTTTAATGGTTAACCAGCATTGCAGACATACTTGAAATTCTATTGAGATTCAAGAAAATGGGATTCTCAGCTTGTAATGGCACACACAGGCCCCTCTCACGCTCTCTTGCAGGTCCCAGTAAATAAGCTCTCCACAACAGTGCTCCTCCTGCATTCCACAGGGCTTGCTTGGCATTGGTGTCATTCAGAGCGTGACTGAAATATGGCTCCTTCTCCCGAACCTACAGTGTTTGCTGTATTCTTCCTGTTCAACTTGAAGATGGGACTGTGCTTAACTGCCACCTAACTAGGTATCAGATGGACACCATGAAAACATGGAGGTAGAAGCAAAGTAGGAGTAGAAGACAAGTACAAATGTTTCTCAGAGGCTGCAAACACTCATCAGGCACATGAGATGTCATGATGTCCTGCTCAGCTCCCTGGCAGCACAAGGAGGAAATGTCAGTAGAAGGACGGGAAGATGTACAAAGAGAGCATTGTGGAATTGCTCCTGAAGGACTTCACCAGTTGAATATATTCTAAGTCATGGTAAAGCAGTGACCAGACTGCAAATTGGATGTATGAAAAAGCTGAAGCAAAGCTTATGTATTCAGAGGCTAAGAGAAACTCTTGCAATATGGATATATTCTAGGGCAAAAGGGGAGGGAGCTGTGGAGATATGTATCTCTGCCTAATTTAGTATTCCTAACTATCTCAAGAAAATGAAAGAAAAGAAGGTAAAAACCAGCTCCAGAGCATGATTCACTTAATCCTGAAGTAGATGTTAAGATATGTCTGATGAGTCACAGCCTAAAATTGCCTATTTCACTCCATTGATTATAAAAGGGAGACCAGGGTGGTTAGTTCAGATGAAGACACCTACAATTATGAATATGGTAGATGAGCTGAATCTCCCTAGAAAAGTTCTCAGTAAGGGTGCAAGTATGGACATGGGGTTTGGCACACAGCATTCAGCAGTACAGAGATACTCCCTGGAGGCTTTACCCTAAGACCCATACAAGAAAAGCCTTTCAGTTAGTTCAACCATGAGAAGAGGAATTTGTTCTTGTCCATATCATCTTCTCCTCATTTAAACACTGAGTCTTAAATCTACTCTATCAGTTATTCAAAGAGCTCTTGTCTCTGAGAGAAACATGATTTCTGAGTAAAAAATACACCTGACATTAGTCATGTAAGTTTAAGGATCACAGACTCCACATAAAGGCTTTGTGGGGTCTACTATTTGAATATCTAAGTTGGTACGTAGATATACAAACTGGATTTCTACAGTGAACTGAGCTAATGCAGAAGTAGGAGTTACATGTCTTTCTATTATACAGATATTTGAAATTTAGCCTTTTGTTACTAATACAACAGAGTCTGTGAGAACAGGAATGATCCAACCATTATTCCTTAGTTAAATGAGCTTAGTGGAAGACCGTAAACTGGAATAGCTACAGCCTGGCAGAGGATCAGAGGGAAGACAGGACATGGGGGCAAGCAGTAGGTCCATTGCTCCAGAGGAAAAGTTGGCTCTGAGTCTATACCAGGACTTTCTCTGATGTGAGCTGCCATTTCAGACCTCTGCAGATAGGGTTTGTTGGGAGAAGCTTCTTCCTTAGCCTTTCCTCCAGTCAAGATCTGGAAGAAGAAAGAAATGGCAAAAGAATAGGCACCCTGCCGGTGAGACCAAAGCACTGTAAGCAAAATTTTTAATTTAATTTAATTCTTTGGTTACAAAACATTATTTTTGTACAGCTAGGTCTCCCTTATCTGCAGGTAGCTTATCTGGCTTATGGAGAAACAACACCAAGGGTCAGAAATAGCCAGCCTGCTCTCCTCAAGAGTCCTTCCCATGTCCAGCAACACATACTCACTTTTACACTGTACCTGTGCAAAGGTACTTTCATGAACTTACATGGACTTGCAACAGTGAAGACATTCCTTGGAACTGAGTACAGAAACTCCCTGACCAGCACTGAGGGAATCAGCCCAGGGCTAGTAGTATCATTCTGAAAGCAAATTGCTCTTTCCTGACCCATCACACCACATGGAGATGAGTTGACTGCATGGACCGAAAGATGTTTATAATCACTGACGCAATGCAAGTCTGTGGCAGGTTTGTTTGTATTCTCCAACTAAGTGCTTTGTCCAGGGGTTATCCAGCCCTTGGGTCCTTGCAAAACTAAGGCTGCAGGTCTGCTTTCAGGACTTTGTGCCTCATTATGTCCAGCCACTCAGATGGGAAGAGCTGGAGCCAACAGAGGTGATTAAAAGTCTGCAAGTTCTTTATAAAGAAATACTTCTCACATGTCAAGCTAATTAGAGATAATCATGTAAGCTTCTCCCCCACCCCCAGTTTAACAGACTGGTGACATTTGCATGTCTGGCTCATGGTAGTCTTATGGGGCTTGACATCTGTGCATGGCAAAAACATTTGGCTTCAGAGCTACATTCCCAGAGAGTGCTACCAGTGTGGAACAAATTCTGTTCATGTGCCTATAGTCTTGGGGGCCCTATAATATTTGAAAAACAGGGAGAACAGGGATATTCTTAGAAGCATCAGAAGAGCAGTCAAACTGGAACTCAGCACAGGAAGCCCCTATGACTGTGAAACACGCATTGGTTAATATGAAACGTTGTGCTGATGCTCTTCTGCATAGGTGAAATAACAACATTAGGCCAATCAACCACAGGCTGGAGATACAGAGATGGCCAACACACCTTGCAGCATGAGGAGATAGGCAGCGTGGCTCCCTGAAAGAAGGCAGAAACTCAGCTGAAGATATTAATCACGTTTCTTGGCACTGTGCTCCAAGTGCCAGGCTTATCCCCCAACAGGCATACTGCTCCTTCCAGACCATGCCCTTCAGCAGGGGAATGTGTGTCCCAAGTGTGTTAGCTGGCTTGGTTCAGGATATGACCCTTCACCCTGCTAGGATTTCAACTGCTTTATCATCTGGAGCATGACACTGCCTTTGTCTGGGGGGTGGCCGTAAGTAAGGATTTTGTGTTGTTCAGTGAAAATGTAGCTCAGAAGTACTACTCAATAGCAAAAGAATATCTTCCTTTGGTCTTTCATGTTTCCTCTGTGGCTTGTTTGTAAGAAGTAGCTGCAACAGAGAGAGAGATCAGGAAGTGTTTAATAACCTCCTGGTTATTTAATCTGTAAATATCAAGCTTTGAGGGGACTTTGATGTGAAAGTACATCAAAAGACAGGGTTAGAATTCAAAATTATCTCAACAAACAGGAGATGGAGGTTGAAAAAACAGCACAAAACTCAGTAAGATAAATGCAAGTTAGTTCAGGTATACAAAAATAATCAACTAGAGACCTGCTGGGTGGGGAAAAAACTCAGTAGGAGTTGTGCAGGGAAGGATGTAGGGGTTGTAATGCAGCCATCATAGGCTGAACATGAGGCAGAACTGTTATGGGGAGATAATGTTGAGGTGCATGAACAGGATTATAAAGCATCCAAAATAACTTTTGTTCAAAGCCCATCTGTAGTTCAATGTCTGAGTACGTACAATATGTTTCAGAAAAGATGGAAACTGCCTGGGAAGAATCTGCAGCAGAGAGAGATGCATTAACTGGGAAATTTAGCTTGAAGGGAACTTCTAGAGGACATCTAGTCCACACTGCTGCTCCAAACAAGGTTAACTTCAAAACATTGCTCAAGGTTTTGGGTCTTGTCCAAACTAGTTTTGAAAATTTCCTGTTCTACAGTTTCTCTGGAATATGCGAAAGACTCGAGAAACTGGATTTTATCTCTGAAGGACTCAATTTCAGTGGGATTCATTTGTGATTTGTAGAAACTGGATTAACTCTTAGGAGAACCTTGGTTCTTCAGTGAAGGTGGGCTAGCATCCCCATAATCTTCAGACATTGCCATTTCCTGCATCCCATGTAAAATGACTGGGATAGAAGTCTTCCATTGCACCTCCACCTTATGAGTGGCTAATGATTAAGTTGGTCTTGTAGCCAGTTCATGACATTGGTGCTGACTTCCTCAAGAATTTAGCTCTGAACATATATTTGCTAGAACCTATAAATGAAAAAAGGTTCATGAATACCTGTATATTCACTTATAGAATTATCTGAGCATCTTTAAGACAGGATAACAGGAAATTGTAAGAATCACTTATGAGAGCAGAAGGATTATTTTAGAATGCATTTTCACCTTTACCCTGATCATATGTTTTCACTGCAGGTTCAGCCTGAATGGCCACAACTAGCCTTGCTAGAGTGTGGGCTTTTCCACTGTGAATACCATTACAAATTTTCAATATCAAATACCATGCCTTCACTTTACTCATGAATGTAGCCATTTGTATTTAGGTCCTTTCTGCATGGACCTTCAGCCTTTCCTGGCCAATGCTGACAGAGCTCATCTGCCCAGAATGAATGGTAAACTGGCTCCAAAAGATGACCAATATTTGACTGGGCTTTCAGTGCCTCCTCAACTATTTGTAAAGCAGAGGGTCTCCACTTAAATTTGGAAAAGTCAAAGTCAGTAGCAGACTGAAGATACACTCTTTTTTGATAGTTGGTACACGTTAATGCCCTGCACATACACATAAACACACCCACATCTCATTTTGTTTTGAAGTGATGAATTCACCACCGTATAGCAATTATCCAATTCAGAAATGAGTCATATTAACTACCAGAAGAGTGAAATCTGTCCATGCAGTAACTTTCAGCGTTACAAATCAATCTGAATAATATCCTATTGGAGTATTTGCTCCTGCCTCTTAGGGGAAAATGGAGGGGCTGGTTTAGTTCGGCAGCATAGAAGTTGGCTATGCAAGGACAGGCAAGAGGCAGGCAACCCAGACAGAACCCAAATCAAGTGAGGTCTGAAAACCCAATAACGCACATTTCAGCTCAGTGTGGGAATCCAGTGAAATCTTCAAACTCATTGTTATTCATTAAGCAGATTGAAGGAGTGAAATGAAATTCAGCAAATTGTCCGCCTCTGCAGAGTACAACATGTTCGTTTTGAAGGCAAACCAGCATATGGATGGGAGGTGAAGCATAAGCCACACTTACCTCGGGGGGAGGAGTGAGGGGTCAGATGTTTCTAAAAGGTCCATGTCCCTCTCTCAATGCACTTGCACTTGTACCTCACTGGCCTGTCTGCCCCCATCAGTATGCACTGGTGATGAAGTCCATCTGTTCAACCCCAGCTGCTGCGTGCACTGATGCCAGGGCACCAAAAGTTCACAAGTGGCAGTCCCATCAAGGTCCCTTAGGAGCCAGACTCTTGACTGATCCTTTATTAAGGCTAACCTCTGGTTCAACCTTGCTCCGGTGGTATTTTGTAGGAGGTAATTCAAATTTTCTGTGTGGCCAGCTTGATTGAAATACAAAGCTAAGGGTGAGTAGGGAATCCTCTTCCTTCAGCCATTGTGCATGTTACCTTTTTCCTGCCATTTGGGGGATTCATTTGTTATAATGACCCAGACAGAACAGTTTATTATTTGCTGTGTGACAGTCTCCATCAGGGACGAGAAGAATTTTTTTGTGGTGACCCACAGAAAGAGACAGTGTTCAAAGAAGGACCATGTTACTAGATAGGACCTATATGGCAGGGGAAGAACCAAGGGAACATTTTCTCCCGCATAATGGGGGAGCTGGGTTAGCTCACTCAGGTAGTCAGAGCTCAGCACCCTCTGCTCCCACTTATTCCTTTTGTTTATCTCATGATATGTTACCATAAGCTTCAAACCCACCTTCCCTTCAGGGAAACACAGTGATCGTGGCTGCATTTCAGCCTTGCCTACCTGTCTGCCATGCTGCTTCTCTGCTGACTTGGAGGGTGAGACCTGTTCCATCATTTGCTGAGGTGAGTAGCTCCAGAGAGGATGCCTTCAACATCAATAGGGACTGTAGTGATAGGACAAAGGGTAACAGGTTCAAACTTAAACAGGGGAAGTTCAGGTTAGACATAAGGAAAAAGTTCTGTACTGTGAGGGTGGTGAGGCACAGGAACGGGTTGCCCAGGGAAGTTGTGAATGCTCCATCCCTGGCAGTGGTCAAGGCCAGGTTGGACAGAGCCTTGGGTGACATGGTTTAGTGTGAGGTGTCCCTGTCCATGGCAGGAGGGTTGGAACTAAATGGTCTTAAGGTCCTTTCCAACCCTAACTGTTCTATGATTCTATGACCTAAACTTAGAAATGCCCAGTTCAGATAGCCCCCACCTCCACTCATGGCACCAGCTCCACCTGGGAAACCAGGAGAGGAGCAGGCACTTGTCAGATTCATCAGATCAAGGTTAGATGTCTGCCTCGACATGAGAGGAACTGTGTCTGAACTAACTACAAAGGGAGGATGGAAAAAGTAGCTGAAATGAACACGCTAGATGAACTGTAGACACTGACATTAAGTGGGATGACTCTCACCCAAGGTAATTAGAGGCTAGCAGAGTTAGGGGTAAGTAGTTTAAAGCAGAACACTTTTTCCATCATCTATTTTCTTTCTTTTCTGAAGTAGAAGCAGTAAGAAAACCAGTTCTTCAAGGTCCCAGAGGCTGAAGATCGTGGCACGCTGCTTCAGAGCTTGCTTGATTGGTATTTAATTTCAGTCAATCATCCTCTCCTAAAGACATGTCTCACCTATAACATACCTCTGAACTTTGGGGGGTTATTTTCCATAGAAAGTTATCTTTTGACAGGAGTAACACTTTGTACAACTAAAGTTTCTTTCTTCCAGAGAGTGCACAGCACGGCAGTTGTTAGCTGCACCTTTCACCACATTACAGTCCTCTCTTGTTACTAGAAATACACTGATAAATAGGGATTTCTCTCCAGGGGAAGTCTTTCCTTGATTTATGCAATTCTTAGCAAGACAAGGCACCGAGCAATGACTAAGGTCAGTCTGTCATCCTCATATGTGGTGCTGTTGTAACAAAGTAATAGCTGAGCCAAGGAGCTCTGCATGCTCATTACACCACACACACTCCCTGGTTTGTTAATTGTGTTTGAACAATGAAAAGTCATTCTGGAATTAAATCTGGCATGGAAGTCCTAGAGAAAATGTGCCTTTGCATGGTTGTGGGGGTAGATTTGCCTGCATCTTACTGTACTGATGGCTGCATGGCCCCTGGACGCTTTAGGGTGGATTGAGGCCACCTACAAGAGTACCTCAGGAAGATTTAGGCACCAGTGAAGGAATTCACAGAAATGGTGAGCACTTCAAAATGCCTGCACCTGTACATCTGGCCATGGAGAGGGGACAGGCTGCAAACAGGGGCAGCCACACTGCAGCACAAGGCATCAGAGCAGCCTGGGCTGATGGGGCCCCAAAGGCATGTCCTGCTCCCACAGACCTCTGAACCCAAAAGCATGAGCAGGCAGCCCAAACACAACCCAATAGCAAGAAGATTTCCAACCAGCATCATTTGCTCAACTAAGGTTCATTCCAAAATCATTTAAAAAGTTAAATTACCTATCTTTTGGACAGGAAGACAGTGAAACAAAGACCTGAGCCACTCAGCAGAGCCCTCTTGCTGCTGTATTTGCTCCGCACATACTCCTGGGGCTTTGCTGTCTCTGATACAAGTGTGAAGTTCAATTGCCATAGCAACAGCATCAGGCAGGTGCAAAATGCTGTATTTTCTCTGCTAGATGTAAAGGAAAATCTTTTTCTCCAGGGAAAGGGACTGTCAGCCGTAATGAAGATTGCCCTCCCTTTTCTTACCTGGAAACATAGCAAGGAAAACTTCTTATTGATTTTTTGTGAGGGAATTGGGACTCCAGGATTAATTATCTTCTACAGTTTATTTTTGATGCACAACAGGTAACCATACCTATATATAACACCTTCTACAAAGCAGCTGAGAGAATTTCTCTCTGCATCAGACAGGGGTGATGAGAAGGAGGTGAAGTTGCATGGAAAATGATGCTGCTCTTCCCAGCAGCCCCAAGAGTGCTCTGTCCAGAGCACAGGTCAATTCTGGCAAGGCAGAGGTGTCAGAGGTGGCCCAAGGAGCTTCTTCCCTCCCTTTCAAGGCTGCAGGGGCTAGTACTTGAGCCAAACATGTAGGGTATGCCTCCCTATCCAAGACAGACCCGATTTCCCTTCACTGTGCCCCAGGAGTAGCTTTTTCCAACGGGGACAGTGCTGGGATCCACCCAGAGCTCAGGGGTGGGCTAGCAGGAGGTGGCACCGCAGCCACTGGCACATCCTCCACCACCTTACCTTTGAATTTTGCATACCTTGGGAAAGCTGAAGGAGAGGGGTGTCTGACAGCACAGCCCAAAAGCACGTGTGTGTTCATTACCTACAGCCTTGGTGATCGGGTCACCCAGCTCAGGGGGACTGTGAAGCCGAAAAGCAGAAGGTGTTTGCCCACATGTGTCTGCATAGCCATCAGCCAGTGTACTTTGTAACTTTTTTTTCAGCCTAATTATTGAGGGCTGTCCCTCATTAGTTTGAAGTGCCCCCTATTCCACTCTAATGCTCTATTTTACTATTGAAATACCAGAAGTAAACAATTCTGGGACAGAGGTCAAAGAAGCACTAATTTACAATGAGGGGCTGAATCCCAGACCATCCTAAGTTTCTCAATCATGGGTACTGATTTTTGTGTCCTTCTCTTTGAGTTTCGTTGCACGTTTTTTCCTGTGGTTGTTTCTGGTGGTTTAAAACAAATTATTCCTAGTCCCCATTAACTTGTAACCACAATTACATTACCACAGGGGAGCCTGGCATGCAGACATCTTTCCTTTCAAAGTGGCAGCCTTGGCGGCCAAGATCTCTTCTCCATCCGAAACACCTCCTAACCTACAGCTGACAAATACGGCCACCTGGTGGTATTTATATGGGAAATGAAGGGCATACTTTTACAGTCAGCAACGCCAGCAGAAAAGAAGAAAGAATGGTGTACAAATAGCTATCAGTGGTCCGTCCCACTGTGTTGCAGAAGAATATTAAGCAAAACAGCCCTCCATAATTGTTTCGCAGCCTTTTCCACCTATTTTTTCCTATACATATGTATTTCAAAATTAATTTCAATTTGAAGAATGAGATCCAGGAACAAGCTGGCATCACAGTTTTTCAGGCACTTTTTGTATTGCAATGTTATTACTTCAATAAGAAAGTGTACAGGGAAATCATGAGACAGGTGAGCTGTGTAGGTGTGTCTTCTGATGATGAGTGGCTCTGTGATGCTGCATAATAATTACTGATTATTAAACGTGTATTTCCATGTTACACAGTGTTTCCTTCAGTTTCTTGGCAAGTCAAATCCGGAGTAACCATTTGGTTTATTTAGCAGTGCTATTAACAATATCAAGTATGTTACAGATCAAAAGTGGCCAAACGCGAGACTATTTTTTTGACAGAGTTAACTTTGATCTGTCAAGGGAGTTCATAAAAGAGCGACAGAAGAGCAGCAAGGCCACCCCCTTCACAGGCACTGAAGGCTGCAGCTAACTATATTCTGAATCATAAAAAGCACAAATTCAAAGTAACACATGCTAACGGCCCTCTCCAATGCAGCCTTCTAGCTGGAAACAATGCATCTAAAAATACATCTGCTGATGAGGTCAGTAGGTTTATCCCTGGTGAGAGTCAGAAGGGTGGGAACTACATAATAATGCAGAATCAGAAAAAATAAAGGCTATAGCAGTGGGAAAATAGCAAGCTCTTTGTTCATAGCTTCACCTTTCCTGACCAGCTCCAGTATACGAAGTCTTTCCTGCTACTGAAATTTCAAGTTCAAATGATCACCGCCCACAGTGCAGCACAATTATTACAATAAAAATGTGCTGAAAACCAAGGTAAACAGCTACTAAAAAAAGAACATTTTGCAGTAGAAGATTCCCCACCCCTTATCCTTGAGTAAAGACACAGATTTGGTGTCATGGCTAACTAATTTATTCATCACTAAACAGCGGTGTCCACTAACAGTGTCCAACAGTGTCTCTGTGTGTAGGTGAAGATGGGATGGTCAAACTGCACTCACAGAATCCTGTCTTCTGCAGTGAAGGGTTTCCTGAGAGCTCAGCTCATGCCTGGCACATAAGATATTTCCCTGCTCCCACAGAAACCTTGTGTGAAGAAGCTGCAGTTCACAGGCTTCTAGTCCTATGAGCATGTTCTTCAAGCCATCACCACAGCCAAGCTGCCAGAAACTTACAGAAATAGCAGGAAGTGGCAGAGCTTTAGCACAGGCAAGAGTTTTTCCAGTCAGTGAATAAAAGACAAAAGTTAAAATCTGCATTTGCTTTGAGGAAAAGCAAAAGAATTTCATGAAGAGCCTGACACAGGAAGGCTTGGGCTGCTGCAGAACAGCAAGCAGAGGTGGAAAAAGCATCAGCCAGTGCAGTAGCTTCAGTCATTCACAATGCAATGCCGCCCAGTGAAGGAATCCAAACCAATTCCTGCTTCAAAGCAGTAGCCTATTTTAAAGGACTCATATGAAGAACAGAAAAATGGGAATTAAATAAAAAACCTCTCAAACAAACTAACTTGGCTTAACAGTAGTGTCACGCTGTCTGCTTGCTGCTAAGGCACAACTTGCAGATGTGTGCTGGGCTTGCAAATCACGCTAAAGCATCTGTGCCTTGGGATCAGTCCTGCCCCTAAGTCAGCATTTTCTCCCTTGATGTCCCAGAACAACAGTTGACCTTACTGACACTGCTGCTCTAGAAGAAATGGAAAGGATCACTTGCATCACTAAAGCAACTCCATTGAGGTGAAAGCACCATGGCACCCAAAGCAAGCCCCACTGAATCACAAGGTCCCCAAACAAAACTCTCTGTAGCTCTGTATCTGCTTCCATTACGAGTGCCAAAAATGCCCTTGATTTCAGCTAGAGCAGGAGCAGGTGCTCTCTCATGGGAAAGGCAGAGCTACCCTCGCAGGGAAAATTGAAGACTATCCAATAGGATAAAATACAGCAATTGTGAAGGAATCCGCCAGGGAAATTTAGGGGGCGGGGGAACTCACCCCTGTATTTCCATTATTGTTGCTGGAGTCCTTTCATGAGACAGAGGTAGCTATGAAACTCCAAGTCACCTCTATAGGGACACAAAAGGCAGGTTAAGGCGAAGTTATTTTACAGCCAGTGTGCTTGTTCTGGTTTTTAAGCTCCTTGAATCTCTTTGGATAGCAAATCTGACAAGATTAATAAAATCCAAACAGCTAAGAGGCAGCTGTGACATTGCTATTTGTGGGGCATCAGACCAAGAGGTCAAGCATGCTGACTTCAGCCATGTTACACTTGGGATAACTGGGACCCATGGGATGTTTTCTCAGTTCTCAACTGCACAACAACATAGTGTAGAATAGCTCAGGGTGTCTTAGCCCTGGTACACTCTGCAGCTGAGCACGCTCCTGCCATTGCTTTCTGTCTGGCACCTCTACTTTGAGGCACAGCAGCATTCAAGCACTGCTTCAGGCTTGCCTCTCTGGGCTCATCCAGGGTGGTACTGAGCTGTGCTATACCCCACCAAAGGGCTGGCACTCCAGCAGCAGTGACCAGGTCCCAGGTACATCTTTGCCAGTCTCCACCACACCTCGTGGCCACTTTTTGCTGTAAGACAGCCCTCATAGGACTGGCTGTGCAGTTCATGGCTATCCCTCCAGGGATCTTGTGCTTGCAGCTGATACATCCCATAGCACACAGTTGTCAGAGTGGAGGTTCTGTTCTGTTTTCTGAAGGCATTTGCTTTAGACCATACAAGAAATGCACTGAAGAAGAAATCATCTATATTCTGTGCCATCCTCTCTTTGCCTCACCACCTTAAACTGTTTCTGAAATTGAGGGAAATTCATCTCAGGAGGAGCATCTTTTCTCTCTCCAGACATCAGGAGCACGGCTGACCTTTGGAGGATGGCGGCTCTCTGATTTCGCTGTCTGTGTCTTTCGAATGGGCCCATGAGACAGCTATATTCTCTTATTTGCTACCATGAGGTAACCCTATGTCTGCTTTTGTCAGGTGATCAAGGTCCCTCACAGCATAAGCCAGCTCTTAAGGAATAAAATGTCTTTTCCAAATAATCACATACGACATCAACAAAATAAAGCTTATTTAAAGCCTAGGCTAGCAGATTGTTATTTACCCTTGGAATTGCTTTCACAGACAGAAAGTAAATCTTATTTGAAGCAACCATTATTGTAGATGAGGGGTACAAGGCTGTCTTTCTTTGGGAAAAAATCCCACTATTGGAGTTATAAATGCTAAATACAAGTCAGAGGAAACTTCTCGAAGAAACAAAAATTAAATAAGCAGCTTTAAAATACTTTTAAAGTATGTCTTATTGTAATCTGAAAACTTTGCTGTGTCAAGTGTATGTGGAATTCCAATTTGAGCCTAAATTTTATCAGCTGTTTAAAGAAATTGCAAAGTTCTCCTCTCAAAGACAGACCACCCTTTGTAGAGCAAAGAGCAGCTGTGTACCAGGTTCTGCAAATTCCTCATCCTCTGCTTATCATTAGACACAAAAAACACCAGTCAAGTGTATAGCATTAATCATATAGGTAAGTATTTGCAGAACAGAGCCACCATTTGATCCTGCTGCACTGCTGAAGATAGGCAGTGTTAGAGCCAGGAAACAAATCACAAAGTCAGGACATCCTCTTTCAGCTATATCTGCTCAATAAAGAAGTCTCTGAATGGAAATGAATGGAGTACTGCCTAAGTAGGCAGACTGGACCAGACCTGACATCCACTGAGTCTTTTGGGGGAAACTGGATCTAGATAGGAGTCATGATTATATCTTTCTGACATTGGCTGCTGCTGGAGGGAGAATACCAGATGAGATGTACTGTGCTCCAGCAAGTGCTGAGTTTTTAATTTAGGCACTTTATGGAAACTGTTGAAAAACATTCTAATTGGAAGCAACTTCTGCTTCTCCAGCATATAATTTTCCCCATTTTTTAGCACTGAGGCATTTGCATGAAAACAAGCACTTTGCTTTTAAAATTCTACTGCTCTTGTTGTTTATTCCCCACTGGAATTCATAATCCTGTGTTTGCACAAAGCACTGTAATTGTTTGCTGTGGAAGTGTTTCTATCAAAAGGAAATGATTATTAATACTCAAGAACGAACAGTTGCATTATAGAGATTAGCAAAATAAGCACCATTCTAATAATAACGCTAATCTCCACAAAACCAATCTCTTCAAATGCTTTGAAACATAGACATATCCTGGCGATAAAAATCATCTTTAAACACGAAGAGCAGTAAGAGCCATGGGTGCAAATACAGGTGGAGGTTGGCTGCATCAGCGGGACATGTGCATTTTGCAGCTGGCAGAAAGTTCAAAATTCCATTGTGAGCTGAATGTGACCCAGACTAATATCTGTAAGACTCAACCTGCAATTAATGACTTCATATAGGCAATTCTTGTGGCCCAAAGTACACACAGTAATGAACTAATACAAAAGGCAAGATTTTCCATATCATCTATTTCTAAAATTCTTGAAAGAAGGAAAGGCTTGGCTGGTAGTTTACATTATTTCTCATATGTTTACTGCAGACATGAAAAGCTTCATTTTCTGGTTGCCGAGACTCAGAGGTCTGGTACAGGGGATTCTGTTTCTAAATATCCTGGGGGTCAGTGAAGACAGTCCTCCAAAGGGCTTTTGGCCAGATCACAATCTTGAGACAGCTTTTGAAGTCCACAGAAGTCTGCCGGTACGTTACTAATTCCCTGCAGTCCTTCAGGGCTAAAGCACCTTCATCCTCATGAAAGAACCTCATAATTTTCCTTTGTAAAACATACTTCTTCTTTTCCAGCCCACTGTGATTCCAGCTTTTAACCCAGAGCCATGCTACTTTAGCGTCATTGGAGCAGTCCTTGTTTTGGAGCAATGCCACAGGGACCTGGACAGAGGGTTAGCCTGTGTCAGACCTCAAAAGGAATACCCTGCTGCCTGCCAAGTCACTCCAGATCACGTTTATCTCAAGTTACAATTTAAGAACAAAATGTTTATTTTAAAACACTGAAATTCAATCATGGAACAATCTTATAAAAAGGTAAAATAAATTGCTTTAACAAGGGCATATTTAACAGTAAAGATCCTCCTTCACAGCAACTAACATCTACTTTTTTTGTTTCTAGGTTAAACAATATCTCCCAAATAATCGAGTTATTTTTTTCTTTTGAGATTGTTTCTCCCTCCTCTTACATCTTTTCCTCAGTCCACCCAGCTGCCCTCTCCCTGGGAGACAGTGAACACAGGGTGGCAGAGGGATCCCTGTGATCAGATCGTTCCCCCACGCCAGCCCCAGCTGGGTTGTCCAAAGCTTGCTTTCTTCTTCCCTGCAAAACTTCCCTCTTTGCTGCCTGTGCCTGGGCATTAGACACCACTTGGTGTTCCATATCCAGTATGAAGATGACTTTTTTCCTTTCCTTTTCTTCTGCTTAGGTGGTTCTACAAACTTTTCAGGAGGCAAAGTTAAATGTCATGCTCCTGGCTTCAGGCTGCTGGTCTGTACCAGCTTTCTGAGGAAACATGGATAAATCTTATGCATGATATTATTATAAGTATTCATATTCAGTCTTCTTCCTATATTCATATCTAGCTTTATTATATAAGTATCCCATGAGTTTATACATGCTACTTCAGAGATCACAGCTGGGGATGGTCCCTTTATCATCTGCAGCTCTCTAAGACACAGCCTCTGTTATCAGATCCTTTGGGGACACTAGGAAAGCAAACTGATGGCATCTTGTCCACTACTGCGATGGAAATGGGATACAGAGTAGCAAAGGAATGAAATCTCCTCACTGGAGCAGGCTGTGGTGGTGCTTCAGCCTCTCTTCTTGCCACCCCTCAGTTTCCATGCAGAGAGCAGCCTGGAGCTGTGGCTACTGGGCACAGACTTTTTTTCAGGTCTGGCTACCACCTGCATTATATGACTAAGCAAAACAGCCACGTAGTTAAAGATCATCCCACTCTGTCTACCTAACAGTTCAGTTCAGTTAAGTGACCAATAAAAGACAGAACTGGAGAGAGCATCCAAAACCAGCCCTATCCTTAGAGGCCATGTTTCAAATGAAGTTAGAGCTCCTGTTTTTAAAGAAGGGTCAAACTCTACTGCTTCAGAGGAATATGCATCCTAGTAATTGCTTTGATTTAGCATTTAGTTCAACACACATCTTTCTAAGAGTTGTGTATATCATCCTTCAATAAAATCATGGAATTTACTTCTTATAATATTTTCTGCATAACCAGAAAAACAATGAAGAAATGAAGAAGTGAGGAGTCTTTGTAATATCAGTCATCTTTACAAAATCATAGGTTCATAGAATCCCAGAATGGTTTGGGTTGGAAGAGACCTTCAAAGGTCATCTAGTCCAGCCCCCCTGCAATGAGTCTTCCTGTCTGGCTTTTGGCAGACTAAGAGACATCTGAGTTTTAAGGTGTGGCAAAGAGGTATGTCCAATCCAAACGTCATTCTGACACATAATCATGAAAATATAGCTCCTAGAATGGACTCATGCACACATGACAAAGATGAAACTGAAATATATATATAAACACCTTTTATTACAGGGTTTGACAAAGCCTGCAATCTGCCCTTTTATTAAGTGAAAGAACTGTGTCTTGTCTGTTCATAATGGCATCTTTGGCAGGGCTGGAGGTGCTTCATTCTCTGTGTTGACAGATAGAGAGTTCAAGGTCCAGGTACCACTTCTTCAGGTGCAGCCTTTGTCACTAAGTGAATTGTTCAGTGGTAATATCACACAGAAGGGCTTGAAAATACCCTTCACCTTGCTCTCTTCATCAAGAAGCTACCTCTCTGATAAAAACACACATTGTCAGACAGTGAAAAGGAAGTAGAATACCTCTCTGTTCCCTTGGCCAAATAAACTACAGTAATGTAATAAACAAAAATTAAAGCCAACTGATGTAGGTTAACTTAAACTTGTTCAGTAGATAGACATACAGCTGTAGTTACTCTTTGCCAGTAATCTCCAGCATTTATACATGAGTAACAGCCCTCAAACCTTATATAGGCACACAGAAATCCTTCTAGAACTCGCATAAGATGAGAAAGATTCAGTTCAAACCAAAGAAATGAGACATTAGTATGCAAGCAAAGGGATAGTGTCTTAGAGGTGTACATGTTTGGATTTTCAAAAGGCTTTGAACAAGCTCTTCGCCAAAGATTGTTAAGTATGTGAGTTGTCAGGATATGTGTGGGAATACACTCTTCTGAATTAGTACCTAGTGAGAAGATGCAACACAAAGGACACAGATATGGTCCAAGTTCACAGTGAAGTGAATTTCTCAGCAGGATCCACTGAGGATTTGAGAGTCCTGTATTAAATAGCTTATCTGTGTGTGACCTGGAAAGGAGAAGTGGGGGTAAATGAAGCGACAGAGGTCACAGAGGGTGCGGAGTGATTCAGAGCAGCCAGACCCAACTGTGAGGAAAAGCTAAAGTCAAACTGATGGCACAGAGCTGCAGAGAGATTACACAACATGGAGATAATGGCAGGCAAATTTCAGTGTCAGTAACTGCAAAGTAATGCACATGGGGGGAAAAAATAGCCTTAAACTACATCTGACAGAGTCTAAAGAAGGTATAATCAATCAGGAAAGAAATCTTGAAGCCATGTGTTACTTCTCTGGAAGTAACTCAGCAGTGGTTAAAAAGGCATTTTGGGAATTACTAGCAAAAGAATAGAGAAAAAAAAAACAACCAAGAAAATACTATTATGCTATTACGTAAATCCCCAGAGCATATATCCGTTGAATATTGAGTACCACTCTGGTCATACCATCTCAAAAAGAATATAATATAATTAATTGAAAGCAGCTCCAGTGGGACAGTGGGATGGTATGACTTCCGTGACTAGGAGTTCACTTTGGAGATGGTATGATTGAAGGGGTATATAACACAGGGCTCCACAATCACGCATGTTTGCTAAAGTGAATAGAGAAAGTCTGTTCCCTGCTTGCTATCTATCTGGGACAAGTGACACCGTCTGGTAGCAGGTTTAAAACAAAGAAGAGGAAGAACTTTTTCACCCAGCACATAATTGTATCACCAAACTGCGTGACACAGGATAATGTGAAGTGCAGAAATAGCATTCATTTCAAAAAGGGATTAGATCAGTTCATGAAGTGCCACTGAAGGCTATTAAACATGATGGTCTGTCTGCAGCTACTTACTGAGGAAAATCCCTCAACCACAGAGAGTGAAGCTGGAAAAGCGTGCAAGGTAATACCACATACATCCTCCTGTATGGTCGATGCAATCCCTTGGCATCGGCTGCTGGCCGCTGGTAAGCACATGCAGAGAGCACTGGGTCTAACCTATTAGGGCAACCCTCACCCATGCATTGACAACAAATACAGATTCCATACTGGCAATTTGTGGTCCAGTTCACAGCTCATTGGAGTTAGAGATTCAGTTTCCTGATGTTCAGCTACATGAAATTCAGTGGACATTAGCCTGTCAGATCATTATGAATAAATTCCTTTGGAGTCAGTTAATTATTTTCTCCTGAAACAAAGTCGCGGTAACCTCGCAGGGATACCGCACCCCCGATTTTGATGAAAGAAGACAGAAAGGACAAGGCAAACCCAGGTGTGGCTCCCTCCAAAGTGCATCCAGCCCATGCAGCCCTTTTGCACTACCCCAACTGCCTTTGCACCCACAGACTCCTGTGCTGTCTCCCAAAACCTGCAACACAGGCACCAGTTTCACTCTTGTGGGCTTCAGCATGGCCTCTACTTTCTCAGACAATGCAAGACTAGTGAAGAGGGGGGAACCCACACAAGCACAGCCACAGAAGTACCCCACATGGGTCAAGGAAAAGCCAGGGACAAACAGTATATCATTGGAACAAAAGCACCTTGCTCTGCCGGGTGGGACCAGTACAGAGTTGGGTTGATACACCTTGGATCTGCCCCACTGACAAAATGATCCTGATGTTTCTGAGTTGAAAACTGGGGAAATCCAAGTGGACAAAATGGAAGAGCATGTGATGAGAAGGGGATGCTGAGAAACAAAGAGCAGGTCCACACAGAGTGAGGAATTATCTGTGAAGGCTTAAGGCAATCCCATGGAATGCTCTGTCTATACAAAGCACACTGAAAGACCATGAAACTTCAGGAAAGCACTGGGGGATCTGGGGCCAGAGAACCAGCAAGTGCTCTCACCAGAATTTTCCCTGCAAACACTTCCACATCTCTGATCGCCAAATGAAGATTTCTGCTTTGCTGCTTCAGCTTATCTGGGAGTCCTTGTCCCAGGCAATGCACTTCTTACATTATTTTTAGCATGCACAGTAAAATTCCATTTTGTTTGTGAAACTTCGTGGCTCTCCCAGCCTTCGCCACTGTGTTTTCACTGAGGCCACACCGTTTTGCAGGATTATAATCTCTGCAGTTTAGGAGAGCAAATTTGTCAGATACCACAATGGGTGAAACTGCAGAGTCCAAAGGAAATCATGAAAATCTCAGTCCAAATAAGAAACTGCAGTTAACACAGAAGTTCTTTTTCTTGAAGCAAGATACGCACTTGGGCATTTAGGCTTTAGAGGCTGTAAAAATCAGGTTTACCACTACGTCTGACGGTACATTATTGTGACATTGGGAGTAACTGAGTTACTGTAAATTACAAGTTCTGCTTAGGTGACCGTTCATATATCTCCCTATATACTGGAAGTTTTCTGTAGAAACTGCAGGATTATGTGGCTAATAAACCCCAGGAACAAACCAGAGGTATTTATTTTTCCTAGTTTTAAAAGCCTGAAAAATCGCATAAGCTTGTGCATGTTAAATCAATGAAGCATCAGAACAGTTACCAGTGCAATATATTTATGTGCAATTATAGGAAATTAAAAACACAGACATTCAGCATATAATGAGGAGGAAAAACACAGAAGAAGATAAAGGAAAGTGCTGACAGTGCAAGCTTCTGTCAGTAGAACAGCGGAAGAAAAATACAAAATCCACTGAAAACTGGTACTTTTATGGAGAAAAAATACTCCCCCAAGGCAGTACTTTTGAGATACCAACTAGAAATGTACCATCCGTGGTCAGCCTAATGAAGGTGAGTGTATGTGAATAGCTAATCAGACCTATAAGTAGCATTATACTTTTATATCATTTTTTTCATTGGTTGAATTTTATTAAAATTAAAATTGTACTTCATAAGTCTGAGAATTTGTTCCAATATTTTTTCTCCTTTTTATGCCCATGTTTTTTACACTTGAAGCAGTTTTTGTAGATGAGTGAATGCAAAACTGATCTTCAAAAGATGTACAAATATTGATAATTAATTGCAGTTGTATTAGTAACCCTCTAAGGGATGAGGTCCCAGGTTTTTTTCTCTCCTTTGGAAAAACAGCCCACCTCTCATCTCCTAAACCCTCATGAGGATCTCTCTGGGGCAGTGGTGCCAAAGGAAGGGTCTCCTCTCCTCACCCTCTGCTTTGCCTAACAAAGATTCATCAGGAAGAGAGATAACAGGAGAGGGTTTGACTTTGTGTCCTAGCAGCTAGATGCTTATCTTGGACATGAAAGTAATGGCCTGCTCCAGAATTATCTAGATAGACAGACGGAGAGATCCCTGCTCCAGAACTATATGTACTTTAAATATAGTCATTGCTTAAAAGCTTAAAATGCATAAAAGTTGTTACAATAAAGGGAGCAGAAATCCCTTGCCTTACACTGAGTCCCTTGCCCTAAGCTGTGGAGCCAGACTGGCTTTATGGTATGTGAGGCAGGCAGGACCCCCAGTCTTACATCAGTCAAATAAGGACACAGTGAAGCACAGGTTCACCAGCCAGCACTGCCCTCAGCTGAGCCAAGCATCCAAATGCGTGACTTTTGCCTGCAGTGCTGAACAGCCTCACGTCCTGCCCGAGCAGTGATGTTTGCCAGCAGCTCTGGCTCCTCTGGAGGAAAACCCTCCTGTGGGACCAGGTCCTGCAGCACAGCCCTTTGCAGCAGTGGTCTGGGTGCAGAGCACATAGGATACCATCCTGTTCAGGAGTCCCTGGTGGTATCGTTAGCTGCCTAAATAGCCTTGTTAATCCAACCAATGATTAAGGATGGCTTGCTGTCTGTACAAGTAACATAAAAGAATGATGTCTATTGGCTTATTAAGCAGTGTTGAGTGTTCCTTATCTAACACCTAAAATACCAAACAGGAAAACCTGATGGGCACAGGTTCACCCACCCAATTCCAGCTACCTTTGGCCTTTTCCTGGAAAGGGATACAGAAAAGGCCAGCTTTCTCATGCCAAGCACAACTGCTGTTGGAGGAGGAAAAATTTCAGGTGAGTCACTGAGGTTTTGTGAAAACTAAGAAAGGAAAAAAAATATAACAGCAAAACCCTACAAGGATAAGTTTACAGATCTTGTTCTCAGGCTATTCATAGACCGTGTCACTAAAACCCAGCTTGAGGCTGTGTTCCTCCAACCCTCTCCTGGAAGGCTCTGCTCTGCTTTCTGGTTCCTGTGTGAGGAGAATCTATCTTGGTCAGGGATAGTGCTGGCACAGTGGCACCTACCAGCTGTCCAACCCTGGCATGGGCAGCTGGGCAAGCCGGCAGTGCTCAAGCTGTTCAGCTTCAGCTGGGGGTCTGGCACAGATGGAGATACAGAGTAACCAGCACTGGTTTAGAAGAGAAAAAGTTCTTCTGAATTGATTCACTGTTGCTTTTAATCACAAGCAGCATTTTTGCCTTTGGTTGTGCTTTCTCTTCCTTATCCCTTTTAAGGCTCGCCCTACACTCACTGTCATCATGGCCCCTGCTGAAGCCCAGAGTAGTTTACAGCAAAACCTAACCTGGTTTTACACATCACTGGCAACACAGTTGTTAAAATCTCGAACGCTCAGTCAGAAAGTCACACAAGGCAGGGAGCTTTTGAAGTTGTTGGCAGAGTGCTGTGCTGATAAGATGTGATGGGTTCACCTTGGCTAGCCACCAGACACCCACCCAGATGCTCTCTCACTCCCCCTCCACAGCAAGGCAGGGGGAGAAATAAAAAGACGGAAAAGCTCATTGGTTGAGATAAAGATAGTTCAGTCAGAAAAGCAAAAGCTGTGCACAGAAACAGAATAGAAAGAAAAATGTGTTTGCTGTTTCCCATTAGATGGCAGGTGTCCAGTCATTCCCTAGGAAGTAGGGCCTCAGTATGTGTAGCAATAGCTTGGGAAGACAAATGTCATAACCACAATGTCTCTCTTCATTCTCTCCCTTTCCCTCAGCTTTTATTGCTGAGTACAATGTTGTATGATACATCCCTTTGGCCAGCTGTCTCTCCCAGCCTCTTGCCCGCTCCCAGCCTACTGGCCTTTTTTGAATGACAGGGCTGGAGAGACAGCCTTGGTGCTGTGCAGTCATTGCTCAGCAGTAGCCAACACTCTGGTGTCTTATCAATACTGTTTAAGCCACAAATGCAAAGCCCAGCACCATTCAGGATGCTGTGAAGAAAGCTAACTTCATCCCAGCCAGACTCGGTAAATAACAGCTGAAAGAATCTAATTTTTTATATTACAAAAGAAAAGGGGAAAAAAACCCAACAAACAAACCAAATGCAAGAAGCTCCCAAATAACCCTGCCCATTCAATAAACAAGGCTACTACAGACATTCATGACAAGCAAGGCATGGTTTCATCTCACACAGCACAGTCATGCCAGAAACACAAGATGCCCAGGTCCCACTGTAGCCACCAAAGGGACACTTCTGAAAACCTTTATATAAGAGCAAGTAGTGATAATACAAGGGGCAATGGCTTAAAACTGAAAGAGGGAAGATTCAGATTACATTCAAGGAAGAAATTCTTCCCTGTGAGGGTGGTGAGACACTGAACAGGTTGCCCAGAGAAGCTGTGGCTGCCCCATCCCTGGCAGCGTTCAAGGCCAGATTGGGCTGGGCTTGGAGCAACCTGGTCTAGTGGAAGATGTCCCTGCCCTGGCAGGGGGTTGGAACTACATAATCTTTAAGGTCTCTTCCAGCCTAAACCATTCTGTGATTCTATGAAACCATTCAGAACTTACCTTGGCTGATTTCCATTTTGGGTTTGCCTATCACTTCCCATCGACGACAGAAACAATCTAGCAGGGCAGTTGTGCTACCCATGGAGTCCATTTCACTCCAGTACCTAATTTTAAGGTGTGCCAAGTCAGAGCCAGTCCTCTGAGTCATTTTTTTCTCATGCTTAATTTCATCTTGATGACTAACAAATGAAAGCATAAGAGTCTTAAATTATAGCTACTCTTCTTCAAACTTGGCTAATACTGGCCTTTGTAATGAGCAAAGAAATTATATAGAATCACAGAATCATTTAGGTTGGAAGAGACCTTTAAGGTTATTGAGTCCAACCGCTATTAAACACTGAAGATCTTTAAATTTAAAAAACAGAAGTAAAATCCTGTAAATATAAAACTTTGTAAACTAAAAATAAATTTAAATTAAAATTGTACAAAATCATACCGCTCCCCCCCCCCCCAAAAAAAAAAAAAACACAAACAAAAAACAGTTCATGCTTAAGAATACCCTTTTTATACACAGACTGTGGATGGCTAGAGGAAACACAGCAGCTCAAATTGAGGGCACTGAACTGAGGGCAAACTGCATTGCTATGACATTCACATACTGGAAGCTAATCCTTAGAAGTCTTCTTAATCATTTATCTTTTGTGGCCCTCTCAAAGCTAAATATATGCCTGGTAATAGCTGACAAAGTCCTGGATACTGGAACAAGGCATTCAGCCCTATTAAGTCATATTCTGGAAAGTTATTAATGTCTGTTTTTTTTAATTAACATTGCCCCATTAAGAAACATGATAATCATTTACAAACTAAAGAAGTGGTAAATATGCCTGGGTGTAAAATTTGTTAGTGAGAGGCTTTTGCTTGATGTGACAGAGATTGGTGTAATTCCTAATTTTTCGCATAAAACCTTGCTTCCCAATAGGTTATCATTGAAGATGTTGATAAATCTTTTCTATGATATATTTAAAGACTGCTGGTGAGCACTGCAAGACGTAAATCACAGAAGGTGGCATTTTTAACTAGTAAATAAAAAGTAAGTGAAAACATCATCACATAGATTTAGAGGGTGTTTGACAACAAGGACCTATGAGTGATTTTCCTTTTACTGGTAAGAGAGCTAAATGGGAAACAACAAATACTGGAAGTCCATATTGTGACCCTGCATTCCTAAGGCAACACCCTGTCACCAAATCTTGAATTATGACTACCTCCAACTGAGAAACAATGACAGAATCTGGCCCACAGCGTGTATGAACATCCACTCTGCTCAATTGTAACATAATCTGGAGGACAAAACAGAGCGGTTTGGAGGGACAGGATCAGATGGACCCATTCAGAGGGCTTAAAAGGCTGTTCTAAGCAAAGGAGAAATCTTACACTTATGTGAATAAAAGAAAACAAAGCAAATGAAAACAAAGCTGTGAGATGGGCTGGCTGGAAACTCCAAGCTAGCTCAAGCAGTAAGCAGAAATAATAAGCTGCAATTCCCCAGCACTGGCGAGTAATGCCCATGTTATTTTTGGATGTGCAGGGTGGCCATGGCCATTGTGGTCAGTGTACACGGTCAGTGTACACAGTCAGTGTGCCATCAAAACCTGTCAAGGAAAACAGTCATTTTTACTCTTTAGAGATGCAGGGCAGTTTTCTCTGCTTTGGACCATGCACAATTGAATTTCCAGTTCCTTAAAGTTCACTGAGTCGTGCTGGAGTGTATCCAAGCTACAGCAGTCATTTCATGACCACCTTTGCCATATGGGCTTGTTAAGAAGTTTAGAAACTAATTTGAAATATTAGGCTTTTCTATCTTAAAGCACCAGGTCTGGTGCTTCCTATGTTAAGAAAGATGTTCCTCACTAGCAGGAATATCAGAAAGCAGTTCTGGAAGAAGAGTTACCCAGAAGAACTTAGCCAAAAGGTTCAATAGTCCCATAAGCATTACAGTAAGCCTAGGTTTTCTGCCAGAAGAATTCTCCTGTGGCAGTGGGGTTGGAACTAGATTGTCTTTAAGGTCCCTTCCAACACAAACCATTCTGTGGTTCTATGACTCTTATCTGATACGTGTGTGTATCCTGATACATACATTGCACTCCAGAGCCTACACTGAAAAGTAAAGTTTGCCCTTGTCTTTGGAAAACAGATTGCAGGCAAATTCCATGTTACTGCAGTTTTGAAAGAGTCAAATCACTGCTTTTTCTACTGCCATGCATTGAATTAACCAACTTTTGTGGATCAAATTCTTTACATAGAGTGGTGTGGAACTGTGTGAGTGTGGATTACCCTGGATGGAAAAAAAAACAAAACAAAGCCTAATAAATACCACATTTTTAGTAAGTCCAGATTTTTACTGCACAGTCCTTTAATAGAACCAAGGAAGGGTAAAAAGCCATTACGTCAGAGAAGCTGTATCTTCAGTTCCATTTCCTTCATTTGGTGTAAATTGCATTGCCAACATCTCCCCTTTTGAAAATAAACACAGATAGGCTTTTCTATTAGCACTGAGTTTCTAGCTGGGGGAAAGGATGGGGAGAAAATTAAATTGAGTTTGCTTCATTAGAATGGTGTTTGCATAATTTCTGAGATCATTCAGCTGTTGTTATCTGCAGGTGTTAAATGCTGGGCAAGACTTTTGTGTCACTGCTGAAAACATTTTTAAAAGCAAATTTTTAGTAGCAACACTATGCACTTGTAAGTATTTTAGGTAAGCCTCCATTTTTGATTACTTTGGTCTACTCATGGGTGTTTGTAAAACCGAGTATCACAGAACCAAAATACTTCTTGTTCTATGACACAGTGGTCACAGCGGGAGAGCAAGGGACATTAATTCCCTCAATCTGCCCCTGAACAATGCCTGACCTCTCTCTGCCTCTCCACACCATTTGTAAAAAAAGACTTTTAAACTATTACCTCGAGAGACTATGACCTGGTTTGACTTCTCAGCATCCACAAGGCACAGCATAGTCCAGTGGAAGGCTCAGTGGGGGCCATCTATTCATGGCAATGTTACAGGTTTGCTATTAGCCTGTGCACTGAAGGGAACAAGGCTAATACAATCAGGCAGTCTGCCTGTATGCCCATTTTTTCTTAGCAACTGCTGAACACATTGAGCTATTTCCACCGGACTGAGGCAGTAGTAGTCTTAGCTGTACTTCATAGATATTTCATTGAGGCAGGCAGTAAAGAAGATAAAACTTATTAATGGAGGTTTGGCAGGCAGAGTTCATCATTTGGAAGCTTTGTCTTGCTTTTCTCAGTCTCCTTCGCATATATAGCTTTTAAAAAAATAAATAAAAAGTGCATATTCTAGCAGGAAGTTGCTTCAGGAACTCTGTCATTCAATTTTCCAAGCACCTCAAAGGCTATTTCTCCCCCCTTAGTTCATTTTAGCTCTGCTTAGATCCACCCTCTAACAGATGCTGTCTTGCCCCCCCTGCGAGGCTAACCTCTGGGCTTCCCCCTCCTCCTGGTGTTCATAAACCCCTTCTCTAACTCCAGGTCAGATGCTGATGACTGCTGACATCTGAAACACACCATCTCTCCTGCCTTCTGCTCTTTGCTGAACACTCCTGAGCTGGAGTCCTTGCCTTTCCCAGAATGGTCGTCCCTGTCATTTCTGGACAGAAAACACACGCTTTTCTTAATCAAAATGTAAAGAAATTAAAAGGGTTTATGGGTATTTCCATGGAGACGGTCAATTTACAGACAAAACATGAGATTTTCTCTGAAAGTTTGGCTGTGACTATTGCTGTTTCATGACAGCACTGATCCAACAGCCTCTTGCTCCTGCTATGGTGTGAGCAGCCAGCTATGATTCATTCCACAAGACAGCCCAGTACCACACGTGAAGAAATCCTTGTACCCTAGATGCATGATCATTTTCTAGAACCTGCCTTTTGACAACAAAAATCTGCATTTTGCTGTGAGAAAGCAGCATTTTTCACGAAATAATGTAATTTAGTAAAGCATAAGCTTTCCAACAGTAACAGCTTAAACACTTCTTTTACATCAATTTCCTAGTACCAAAACCTTTCCCTTGAGTCATTTTGAGGTAAAGGCATGAGAATGCACAGGAGCCCCAGGTGTGATCTGCCAGGCTGTTTCTAGCCTAACTCGCTAATAGAGCCTGCAGTGCTTTGAAACAGTTAAACCCACTTGGTTTAATCGAGTAGGTATCCAGAAAGAGCTTTTCAAGATGAAGCAGTTTAATTGTATTTTGATTACACTGTGGGTGAGACTCCTCCACCCATGTGCCTAAAATGTGAGGCAGGGTGGCATTAGTGCCAATGCCAGCCAGGGCCACTTGAAATGCCTTCAGCTGACACTCCAGAGGGACCAGAGCACCCTACTGGTCCTGTGCCATATCTGCCAGTGAAGGTGTCTCATATACCTGTACTGAGGGCACTGAAGGAAGCCCTTGAACTCCACTGAGCAGAAGGGGGCTTGGACACCTGGTTCCCAGATAGGTGTCCACAGATACACACCTAACTACAGATCATGAAACTTTGGAGCTGAAGCCCATGCTATGCCTTCAGTCTGATGCTATTTAGACCCGATGCAATGACATTGCTAATACCCATGTTTATGTTGCTCTACTTTGGGTGATTCTGGGGCCACAGTGCCCGATAACAAATCAGTTTGGCCTCTTTGGGGAGCTAAGCTCTCCACAGTGTTGCTAAAGGAGCACACACTGCACCAGCATGATGTGCAGATGCTGAGCTTCACCTCTCACTCCATGTCAGCACTGAGACTAATTTACATCCGACACTGACAAATTCCTCTCCCAAAGAAGGTGCACTCCAGAGTCTGATCTATTCACTACAATGGATTTTAGTCACAGCAAAACCCAAGGAACAGAATACATCTTCTCTAACTCTGCCAGACAAGCATTTTGCTTGATGAGGGGCAATCTATAATGGCTCTCAGCTCAGCTGAGAGCTGGCAAGTGTGGCAATCTGATTTCAGGCAGGAAAAGACTTGGGATGAAGAGGGAGTACCTCATCACTCCGGAGCCTTAGGAAAATACCTAACCGCCTTCTGAGAAGAAGAGATTTGAAGTGGCTCGCCCAGGCTGCTGACACGAGCCCTCACTCTGTCTCTTTGCTCCCACACATGGCTGGCATTGCCAGTGGTCCCACTATCCAGAGAGGCACATGCAGAAGGGGAGTCACCCTGGAGCCTGAGTCCACCCAAGGCACCATCCTGCTTCTCCTTTCATCACCTGTCAGGGATCCAGCCCCAGCCTCTTGCTCCTCTTTGGCTCCTTCTCCTTTGGAAGCATCTCAGGGATATCTCCTCCCTGTCCCCAAAATGATCTGCCTCATATCTTTTCTCTAGCAAACTCTTCCCTCTCCTGGCAAAGTTAATGGAAACACTGTATGAGTTAAAGGGAAGTTCAGAGACTGTAGCAGAAACCCAGCTCCACAGGTTAACAGGGGCTATGCAGGATCTGTGTACCCAACCACTCTTTTGCTTAAAACAATTGTTTTTATATTGAACAATGGAAAAAACAGCAATGGGTTCAGCCCACCCATGTTTCGCACATCGTGTCTTCCACACAGTCACCCTCACTGGTGTTTCATAATGTCAGAAATCAAGTTTCTGTCAGGGCGCGCCAAGTCATGAAGCACGATTTGGAGAGGACGCTGAAGTGCCTTCATAAGGAGAGGTCTCAGGCTAAGAGGAAATCACTGGTGAGGCTCCTTAAGGAAATCAAGTTTGGAGCAATCTCAGGGAATATCTTAGCAATGGCCTTCAATTTGTATATAGACACTTGCTTTCAGAGATCAGCAACAGCTCAAACTTTCCCATCATGAGCTCCTTGAAGGAGTAAAAAAATGGAGTAAAACTAATGTACATGGTGCTGGTGAGCCTCATCCAGCACAGCACCCTGCTTCTGCCTCCCCCTCTTCACAAGGAGGAACACAAAACACCCAGATCCCATGCAGGGCTGCCAAGAGTGTGGGGGGACCCAGCACAACAAGCAGAGACCCAGGGAGCCCAGGTTGTTTACCCTGTGGAGGACAGGCAGAGAGGGATGTGATTGCTTTCCTAGAAACGCCTGCCGGAGGGCAGAGGAGTTCCTCGCCCCAAAAGACAACAATGCTGGCACAAAGCTAAATGCCTATGAATAATTCAGTCTGGAAACTCAATCGGCTCAAGATGGGAAATTCAGCATCAGATTTCCCAAAGGACAACTATGGAAATAGTCTAAACTTCTCAGCCAGAGCCTGCTGTGGTTATGAAAGCACAAGTGTGTTAGTGGGATGAGCCAACAAGTGAGGTTAGGCTGGCAGGAAAAGCCAGGATTTTGGAACAGAAAAAAATGAACATCCTTTCAGGTGGAGAAGCCCTTCTTCAAGTCATTTTGTAACATCAGGAGTGGAGTGCTATGGGGGCTGAGATAAGCAGGGTAGTGTACAGCTTTGCCTTTTCTTGGTCTGCACTGCATGCTCCTACCAGTGTCAGCATGTTATGGGCAGTAAGATGATTACTTTTCTCTTCATGCACACTTTCTCATCTGTTTTGAAATGCAAAATCACCAAGAATAAAATTTGCAACTACACAATCGTGGACATTGCTGATGTCCCACTTTGGACATACCCATTATCCTATTTATATCCCCATCATTAGGCCAGCAAGATCCCCCGCTACCCATTATCTCCTGTGTGCAGTGCAGCATTTCTGCTCTCCTGTCACTCTGGTGCCTGAGTTTCTTTATTGTAGTATCTGCATATCTCTGCAGTGATACTTCAGTTGCGTGCCAGGCAGAGCTCTGCCATACCATATGGAAAATAAAGCCCTCCTATAGCCTTTCTCCAGACGGAAGACTATCCTTGAAAATCTCTAAAAGAGAATAAAGATGTAACTTGCTTCTCATAGAAATTGCCTAGTTTCAAATTGCTCATGGCTAATTTATGTAGTGAGAGAAAAAATGTTCAGCTCCTCTGCTATTTAATATGAATTTTGTATCTATATAACATCATAAGGACCTATGTATTGAATAAATAAAGCATGGGCAGGGCTAGCCATGATTTAATCTCACAAAATTATGTCATGATTAAATCACCAAATTCTTACTCATGATTGAATCCTGCTAAACCCTGCAGTGCAGGAACATTAGTGAGACCAGCTAAACCTATTCCGCCCCTCGGAGGTGCCCATCCACCCGTCACCCACCCTAAAGCTGTGTGCCAGGTACAGTGGCGCAGGGCCGGGGGGGGCTGCTGCAGGCACAGCTCCAGCAGTGACACTCTCTTACAGGTTTTTCAGCAGATTTCCATCCCCTGCCATCTTTACAAAAAATAAACGGCTCTCACTCCCCAGTGCAAACGCTGTTCTGAGGCGGCGTGGTTCGGTTTTAAGTAATAGCCTGCGGTGGCTTCTTCCAAGGGCCCTTTACTGCCTGGGAGCGGTTTTATTTGATGGGTGAACAGTGACATCTGCTGGGAAAGTCTCTGAGAAGAGAACTGGGCCTTCGGAGTGCACAGCACCCCTGCACCACTGCAGCCCTGCATCCCATCCTCCCCTCTCATCCCCGGCCAGCAGAGGCGGACAGGGCTCTTCACCGCCCGCAGGGCTCAGTACCTGCACTCCATTCATTCAAAACAGGCACAATTAAGCCGATACAATAACTACCTGACTGTATCAATGAGCAATTGATGAAATTCAGCAGGTTTGTAGCTAGTTTTGTATTGCTTTTTCAAGTACTAAAGGTTGCGGAGTGTAGAGGTGAAGGAGGGCATGGAATAGTGGCATGCACTGGCCAGCAGAGATTGTATCCGTGTCTCACCAAGCATTTCGATCCTTTATCTCACTTCCACCCAGCACTCCTCTGATTTCCCCACTGCTCCTCCTTATATTATATTTACAATAGGGCTTATCTGAAAGTGGAATTCCTTGCAGAATTGCTGGCAGTAACTGGCGGCAAGGGCTGTGTTACTCCAGGCATCAGGGTGTTCTTCGGCCAGAATGCAGGGCAGGTGTGATCCCACATAAATGACACACTATTGCACTATCTTTAAAATATCCCATAGCCCCACCCCCACCAGAAAAAAAAAGAAAAAAGAAAAAAGAGCTTTACATTAGGGAAAATGCAATCTGCTGCTTCAAGTGAAGCACTGGGCCTGCAACTGGCAAGCTGCACACTTCCTTGGCCTCTTTGAGCCATGAGCCATACACCTCTCCAGAATATTAATATGAAGTTAAAAATGCATAAATGTGGGATCCAGACACTGTATAGGACTTTCATTATGGTCAGTAGGCCTCTGACTGTATGGCGGTGGTTGGGTGATTTTGCAAAAGCTCTGTCTCCCAGCTTACTGTTTTATTTAAGCACATCCTGCTGCAGGGAAACTGGGCTGCTCACCAAACTGGGCTGCTTCTTCTGGCACAGAAATATGTGGTGCAAGAAGCACTCACCTTCAGCTAGAGCAAGCGGATAATGCAGTGCACCTGAATGTGCTCCACTGCAGGAACACAAGTGGTACCAGCAGCTAAGCCCAAATTTGCCCTCAGCTCAAGCTCTCTTGTTCCCAACACAGAGGCCCCATTGGCCAGCCCTTAGTCTCCAGAAGTCCCTGAACTCCCTGTCCTCCCACAGCAAGGTTCAGCTCCCCCATCAGAAGCCCAGCAGGGATATCTGATCCAGAGCTCCCACACCTCAGCACCTCTTCCCTGAGAACCTTGCTATCACCCTGTTAAAATGTTTCCAGGAATCATGTTTCTTCCCCTCTTCTGCATGTGCCTGTTGCCCAAGGAAAGACGGTCCAAAATAAATACGTCGTTCAAAGAGAAGAGAAGGCCTTACCAAGTGCATACTCAGCAAGTAATTTATATAGTTCCTTCTGCAAAATTAAATAATGCCTTACAAAGCTCAGAGCGTGAAGCTGGAGCCATTTGCTGGGCCATAAATCACAGAAGCAGAAGAGGAAGCAATGGCAGATTGTATGTGTGTGCCACATGGGTGAATGCTACTCTGCGCTCCCTCCCACACCTGAGCATGCTCATGCTCGGCACCCCAGACTCAACATAGATGGCATCCCCTGCCCCTGAGGGCAGAAGCAAGTGGCAGATGCTCCCTGATGCCAAGGAGGAAGAAGCAGGCAATCCCCCACAGGTTTCCCAGAGGAGGACTGGGGCAGTGTGCTGCTACCAGCCCTAGAGGAATACAGCCTTTCCCAGCACATGTTTCGTCTAGATGTGTATATAGGTAATGTATCCAGAATGATGCTTTGTCCCTGTCCCTATGCTGGTTAGGTTCATTGTGTATGATGTTGCTCATGAGGCTCTGGTGTTGTGCAGGATACAGCCAAAGCATGAATTTTAAATGAGAGTTTTCAAGGGAAGGGAGTTCAGAATGACTGGGCCCAGTTAGCCCCTGAGCTTTGTGACTTGAAGATATGATCACATAAGACAACCTACTTTCCTGCTCTGTTTATCAAAACCCAAGCTAAGACCCGAAGATGTCTCAAGAAAGCCGGAAATATCCTCAGAGAAGCTACTGAGGGAGGTCTGCAACAAGGCAAACACCACAAGGTGGGGTGAAATGCTCAAAGCTGGGAAGAAGCAGATGGGAAGCAAGTGAGGGACTTCCGGAGAGGCAGAGAAATGGAGGGGAAAGGAAGATCTTGGAGACACTGGGAAGAGAGAGGCTGTGAAGGGAATAAATAGTGAAATAGGGGCCAGTCCAAGAGCCCATTTTTTATTTTCTTCCCTGCTTTTACCTGAAATTACACTTAACTTTTATCTGGAAAAATAAAATTAGAAATAAAAATAAAACCATCTGGCTTTCTGTTTGTGATTTGAAGAAGGAAATCAAAGATTTGCAAAAAAAAATCAAAGTAAAACCTTGCAAAAGATTCTTTGGAATAAAAAAACTTCGTTTTCATATTACTCCTCTGTGACTCTTCCCACATAGTTGAGCACATTCATATGAATCACCAGTTTACTCAGAATAGTAAACACCCAGCTCACAGCACTGAGAGGGAAAGCTGGGACAGACAGAGCCACAGCCTTGCTTGTTTCAGACCACAGAGCTGGAGCTGCCACAGAATATGTCACGAAGCCCTGTCACACTGGTACACGGGAAAATCTGACCCACAAGGAAAAGACAACTAAACAAAGCAGTTAAGAAAGCAGCAGTAAATACATGGTTTTGCACAGGCAAAACTAACTTCTCTTGCTGCGAAGCAATCACCATGCATCTGCTAGGCAAAAAATGGAGTTTAAAGCAAGCAGAACGATTGCTAAAGAGCCCTGCACCAAGAAGGAGGCTGAGTAACTGAGCCCCAAAGAAGTGTATATATATGCATGTGTTTGGGTGTGCATTCAAATATAGCATACTGGCAATAGCACTTCTGCGAAGCAGTCAAAATCTTGAAGTTAGCACCAAAAGAGTGAGGTTCAAAAAACAGCCTCGGGAGTCTTTCTGCTCTTTGTGCCATTATCATGTATACCTTATTTGCATTTTCAAGCATTTTCCACCAGCTAGGCAGGGCCAACTCTTTTTTACACTGAAACAAGAGATATTCCAGTGTTTCCTTTGATTCTAGCAGCCTCATAAAGACCAAGCACTGTAAGCTGGCGATGAGAGAGTAAGAAACGGCAGGCTTTACTCCTTCTTAGAGCAGGAGTAACTTCACCAAAGGACCAGAGAGAAACAGAGCAATAAACAGCCCCCTCTAATCACAGACAAGAAGAAAACCAAAGCAACATCATGAGGAAAGTCAAGTGGAAGGGTAAAATGCTGCATTTCTGAAACATGGTGTGAAATAGGGACTAAATGTTTCTCCACTCCTCTATCATAATTAGAAGCTCCTGGAGAAAAAACCCTGGGCAGGCTTTCCAGGCTATGTTGTGAAAAGAGCAGCCTCTGAGGATTTATGTGAGGTGGCTGTGCTATCTGCAGAATCCCAGTCACATCTAGCTTTCAAGATACCTTGGTCATGTTCTATTTTTTGTTCTGCTTCAGCATGTTCAAAGTCCAGAAACTAGGAATAGAAGTATATATGCTGGGATTGTAACAGGCTCACTCTCTACTCTGAATTTCAGAGCTACTCTACTGCTGATAAGCACTCAGGAGACTGCCTGGTTGAAGTGAAAGCTCAAAGCTTTTTTAAATTCATGAGCGCTATCTGCACTCACACTGGGTGTCCTTATCCAGAGTTCACCATACTAAGATACCTTGTCCCTTGAGCATTGTCCCTAATAGTAGCTTGATGTGAGTCCTGTCTATGACACCTTCATTGCTCCCAAGGGGTTGTATTCTCCAGATCATCATGATAAATACTGCAAAACAAGCCTTGAAAGTACTGAGAGAAAAGCCTCCCAGCACACCCAGCTAGCACAGACACAGCACAGACATGGTGCTTCTGCAGTCTTCACGGCTACGAACACCTCAGCATTGCCTCTCAGCGTCCTCACTCAGCACTACAGCCTTCTGAAACAGGGATTTTATCCTTTCCACAAGGAGAGGTTAAATAATGAGCTGCAGTCTTAGAGTGACTTAGTCCCACTGCAACAACTACTGTTAGAAATCTTAATGCTCTCTGAGCAGACTGCATAAAGGGAAACGAGGTAAGTAATGGTAAGGCATGGAGTCAAGCCTGGATTTTGCACTAACAAGTTCATTTTCTCCTCCTCCTCTCTTCTGCACCCTCCTTTCACAGGGGAATGGCCCAGCTGGGCCAGCTTTCTTCTCTTCTTCGAAGTGAAGTTCTGCTGTTGACATCCAATCTGCTTTTTTTCCCCTTTAACAACAGGGCCAGTGAGAACAGAACACACTAAAGGAGGGGCAAACACTTTCCATTTTCTTCTTGACCTAACTTCAGAAGAAACACCAAGCACAAGGAGTCGTGAGCTGAATTGGTATCAGCACCTAAGACCTGACAACTCTCTTGCAAAGGCAAGACAAGGCAAGGCAAGACAAGAGAAAGACCTCATTAAGGGTCATTCTGTTTGAATTTGATAGGTAGAGGAAAGTCTCATTGCTCTGTCTGCCACTATCAAGCACCCACTTCATGTCTTCAAACTCTCCCCAGTAAACAGGCAGTGTAGATTCTTTCTTAAAATGAAATAAAGCTCTTCAGGCATTTGCTTTGATTATGGCAACTTCTAAGAAGACCAAATGTAGTATTTTTAAACAACCAAAGGTAGGCAGACTCCTGTATTCCTTCGGCCATGAGGATGGCATGGTTTCACCAAAGGACCAGAAAGAAGCAGAAGCATCAACGAGCTCCCTCTGATCATGTTCCTGTGTCTTGTTTCTGCTACCTCCAAGCAGTTCAACTGGTGGATTCAACTTCAAGCACTCATGAGCAGATGGTACTTAGGTGGAGAAACTTTCCTGTTGCAACAACCTCTATGCTTTTCAACAGCTTTCATGATACGTGATGAAGAGCGACACTGAGCTGCATGGGGAAAAAGACTACCAAGCTAAAGGCAAGAGCATATGTTTAAGTGTGAGTTGTGGCTATCTGTAATGAAACAACATGGGGGTGTTATCCTTTCTCTTCCTCCACTCCCACTCAGGTGTCCAAGCTCCAAGTGCAGACGTATATGATATGTCTGATGTTCTCATGGCTTTCTAACTATGGACGTATCTCCAGTCATACCTAGGTGTGATTAATACACCCCCTTACTACAGAAGTGAAAAACAACTGGCAGATATTCATAAAAAATAATAATATCTTTGTAAAGTGCTTTCACATTCAAGTAATAAAATATAAGCTTAAAATAACTGGAAATATACATGGTAAGAGCTTACTTTTTATTAGTAGTGAGCAATCAATTTTACACCACAATAGAAAAAAAAAACAAAATGCAGGAAGACTACATTTTGAGTTCAGTATCAACATCATAGAGATGAAAAATTCAGTCTATTAATTATATCATGCTTCTATGATGAGAAGTATAGTATAATTGGATGGATGAGGCAACTATTTCATCTTCAGTAAAGCAATTTCTGTGTCTTTGACTATAGCTATTTCTGGGATAAATCCTTTTTAAAACTTTTAACCATTAACTTACAGTATAAAGATAATTTGTATTTCAATAACAATCTCTCATCAACAAAAAAAAAAAAAAGAGGAGGAATTTCATGATATTTGGTCAGTGTAATGCTATAAAATAAATGTAGAATAAGACAATTAAAAAAAAAAAAAGCCAACTTGGAACAAATTAAGGTAAATTTTCCTTCAGAAAATCCCATGAAGCTGAAAGCGAGTGTGAGATGGCACACTGGGGTAACATCATATCTCGAGCCAAGGCTGGAAAGTGAGTCCTATAGATCTTACCTTATGTGGTGAGAATAGAGGACAACTTTGAGTAGCATGTAACACGTCACCTCTCTTTCCCTTTTTCACCCTGGAGTCCACTAACAGGAATAAGCTTGATATGTTTATTCCTGTTTGGATATATAGCTCACTGATAGCTCCAAGACTTCTTATCAGTTTTGCAACTACTGCAACTAGTATGCCTCTTTCAATGACTGGATGGATGGTTTTACTGTCTATTTCAAGAAATATTACTTTTATGATTCACAAAATAAGATCTTGGTTCCTTAAAAATTATTAAAAAAGAAAAAACCACAACAAAATCTTTTACAAATATATTAGCATTACAGTACTTAGAGCCTGGTCTTTTCTTGAAGATGCATTTTAAACACCAGACTCCGTGTCAATCAACCAATGACACAAGGTTCAGTTATCCCTGCCTGGTTAAAGCACTAAAACTTCTTAGCTAATATGTTCAATATGTTTTTAAAAACACGTTTTTATCATTATTTAGGTAATCCTGAAGAAAAAGCGTATCACTAAAGCAACAAATGGTACTAGAAAATTCAGCAGTGTTATCACTCATAATTGGTTCTAGAGTCATGCTCTCATGAGTTCCAGTTCTTCAAATGAGGGAATGAACCTAACAATGACATGGTCCATGGATTTAGCTCCAGTAAAAACATGAGGCAGAGCAGCGTGACTAATAAATGTACAAATTGCTAGCTCCTTCCATGCTAAGCTGATGTGTTAGCACAGGTATAAAACAGAAAATACATATAGGATCACAACAGCAAGGAAGCAGCAACTGTTCTACTCATGCTTTTTTATTCTAAATTATAATACTAGAGTGACAACAATATCTCAGGAAGCAGTGCAGCTTTTTCAGGCCTGAATTCCTTTTTCCACTTTAAGGCGAAGTCTTTCAGCTTGCCACCAACCAGAATATGCCAATGGGTACAATATGTACAACACAACTGTTTGCCATCAATTAAAACAAGATGAGCAAGGATATCACACTTAAGATTCACAATGGAAAGTTAACCTCTCTCTTGACTTAGGATAATGATTTCATATTTAATTTTGCAAGATCCGAGAGTAGTTCTTATTCAAGATGCATGTAATACATTCTAAAAATTATTTGGTTTTAATTAAAAGGAGAAATTCCACCAGGACTGTAAAACTAGTCATCTTGAAAAATCATATCCCTGAAGTTTTGGTTCACTGAATATGACTCTCTTACACTCCCAAACTTTGTTTCCTCATCACTTAAAGTAAAAGAAAGCATTTAAAATTTTTTAAATTGTCAAATTATTTGAAAACATTTATGTTCTTTTAGGAAGAAGGGATTTCCACATATTTCTTGCACACTGAATTGAGTTAATTGGAATGATCAAATAGTGGCATTCAAGAAGGAGGGACACGACGTGAGCTCTCACAAGTGCTGCTGGGGTGCAGCTGTGTTATTTTGGACACCCCACAGGAAGAGACAATACTCAGATATTCCTCATCAGTCTTGGGGAAGAAACAGAAATGCCTTTCTGATGCTGTCCCTGTTTACTGATATTCACAGCCCCATGACTCCCAAGGAGGCACTGAAAGGCAGGTCAGGGCAGCTGCCAGTCTTCGAGGAAGCTCCAGCACACTTGGGAAAAATCCTGAGCAGGAGCCCTGAAGAGCCTCGGGACATAGAAGTTGCAGGACTGCTAGTTTAAACCTGGACCCAGAGGGTAATACCTGTGCTCTCAAACAACTGAGTTCTCCAGTTCATCCCTGGCCTCTGATGATCTTTCACACTGGATAAATGCTTGCTTGTTCCCAGCTTCAGGTGACAGTAGGCTCCAGGAGAAGATCCCAAATAGGCAATTTTGAAGTGGTCACACCATCTTTGCATCTGTCCACCTACTGCCTCCTTCCAGCGTGACTGCAGCTTGGTCTTGACCTTCATGCGCTCATGCGGGCTTTGATGCCATAGCCCAGGCATGAGCCTTGCATCCTCAATTCCTGCTACTGCTGCCATAGGTTAGAGCAGAGCCTTCAGATCGTTTTGGAGGTTGGAACCTCAAAAAATCATACTATATCATCATCACCACGACCACCACCACCATCATCAATCATCATCATCATCATCACCATCATCACCACAATAGCAATACTAGGAATAGGAGTAACAGTCGCAGAGCCAGAGGGCAGCTCATGATGCCTGGCTGTGCCACTGGGCTGCCTCCAGCCTGCCCTAAAGGCAGCCAGCCCCAAGCCATCTGAACAGGACTGTCTTGCACAGCCCAACCTGCTATAGAAACATTCTGCCCTGGAGCAGCCAGGGCACATTTAATCCCTTACCAGTCACCTATTAGTTTGTCTACACTAGTAAAGTAGGACAGGCAAGGGGATATGCTGTAACACTGAGGTCTCCCCTGCATGGCAAACTCCTCTCTTCCCAAAAGCAGGGTGGTCATATGCAGACTGCCTGGCAGGAAGGGTCCTTGGCATATTCCACTCTCCTCACAGAGACCACTGTCTGCAGTTGGTAGTCAGTACTGGCCAAAACCATGCTGGCAGCTGGGCTAACCCAGCCAAGCAGTGTCGGAAAACACAGAGCAGGCTCAAACCTATGCCCCAGCCGTTACAAGCACAGATGTAGCTCAGCTGCCCAGGTAACAGGCACCTCCTGCAGTGCCCCCTTGCTCCATTTGTGCCAGGGAGCCTCAGACCTATTGTCTCAGTTTACAAGAGTATTAAACTCAAAAGCTGACAGAAATGCAGGGCTGCCTCAGGACCATTGAGAAATGGGTGAGAAACTGGGCAGATTTCCACTGGAGCTAGGCTTTCCAACAGCTCAATGGTGCAGCAATTGCAAGTATTTGGCACTATTAAAATATAGATCCAAAACAGCCAGGCATTGCCTATATCTCTCCATAGAGGTGTATGTTGCACTGCACAGAGTGCTCCAGAGGGGAATGCGATAGGAAAGCAAATAACCTGACAGCTTTGTAGGAAGAAAAATAGATTGACCTTAAAGGTCCAGAAAGGTAAGGGAAGCAGTGAAGAGAGTTCTCCAGATATCTTGAATCCACAACAATAAATTGTTAGAACAAACTGCTGTGACATTGCTCTTGATGTAAAACCTGGCAGCCTGTTGCCATACCAACACAGTGCAAGAGGCTTTGAGGGAACAGCTTGAGCCATCAGCATGGAAGAAAGGCTGAATGTGCTGCTTGTGAAAAGTACAGGAATGCCACCTTCAGAAGCTGGAAGTCTTTACATCTCTTTTCCAGTACCTGGCATCAGCAACAGTGCAACACCTGTCACCCAACGCACCCCACAATGATAGACAAAGAGACCCCTGCATCAGAGCCCATATACTTTGATAAGTCTTAAACTTAAAGGCAGTGAGGTTAACAAATGTCAGAGAAAAAGTTCTGAGAGGAAAGCTAATCCCTGTGTGTCTTTGAAGCTGCTCACTCCAACATGTGGTAATAACAGAGACAAACCCAAATTTTCCAAGAGCTGTTACATTCAGTGCAAGCCTACCAAAGGGCAAACTGCTTTTACCCACATTGCCCTAGAGAATGTTATTCATATCGCCCTGAAGAAATACCCCAACAGACAAGGAAGAAATTAGGTCTTCATACCTACAGAGGTCTTAGTCATTTTTTTACACAGCAGGATTTTCTGATGTCTTAGATAGAAGCCAATGAGAACTGACTTTTTGCAATACAATCCCCGCTGTAGTCATGTGCTTGGAAGGAAAAAGAAGTAAATAAGTGTTTTTAAAGAAAAACAGAAAACCTTCCAATATAAATGATCTGACAGCCATGATGTAGGAAGGATCTTAGTCCATCTGCCCTACTACTATCAACTCCGGGTATTCAGGTCTTTCCCATATTACTCCTCCATGGAAGAACTGTCATAAACTGGGACATCAGCAACTCTTACGTCCTGTAAAAAATATTTTCCTAGCATCAGTCATTTCACCTCTACTGTGAAGCCACCAAGCCAACTGGTATTGCTTTGGTTTTTAACCCCTAGCCCCAGTCAGAAAGCCTTGCAAGGGACCTGCTTCCAAGCCTTGCTATGCCTGGGAGAGCCCTGCCTGTGGATACTGCATGATTACCAACCCCGGGATGTGTCTGTGAAATGCTCTGAGTTCAAATAACCAGTTTTTATCAGAGGTGCGCTTCACTGAAAAATGCCTGGCCAGCTGAAGGGAAGCACATGGACCTTTGCCATTCATTATCCAGTTACTCAAAGTTCCTCAGTACTGCTGCGTTAAAAGCCTAGATGTGCTATTAATTGCTCTTCAATTTTGTGTATGACATCATTCAACAATACACAGAGAAATTATTTTTCAAATGACATGCTGTATATTCTTCCCACTATAATCCCATTACAACTGAATTTTTTGCAAACAGGTAAGCACAGGATTCATTGTTTTGCAAACAGGTAAGCACAGGAAGGGACAGGGGCTCAGATAGTCCCAGCATTGCATGACTTTTAAAATCTTAGAGTTTGAGTCACATTACCCCATGGCTTAGAGGAGCAAAACTGAAACATCCATGAGGTGTCTGATTGACCTGATATGCTCTGTAAGTATTTAACATTGGGCTTAACATAGCGCTTCAGCTACAGAGTGAGAAATGCTGTTATTTAAACAGTGATTAAAGGTGTTGTCTGGTCTCAATAATTAACTCCAGAAGTAACCACCAAACCCTATCTCTTGTGCTGAAAGTTGTCATGTTTTGACCACCAGACCCAACCAGCTCCTGATTGAGCAGAGCGTTTGCAATTTCTCACATGGCCTCAGGGGGCAACTGGGTGCTGACAAGTTCTGTACTGGGAGAAAGTGGTTTTACGATGTAGAAAATGGAGCTGCTTCAGCAAAAGGTGGTTACTTTATTGTAGCACTTTAACAGAGCCACTTTGTCTTAATAAACAAAGTATGTGCATGTAATTGCATCATTTAGAATATCAACTACCTATGCAGTGCAAAAAAGAATTATTCTTAATTGCTTAATTAAAATACAGTGCAGCTCACATATGTATGGTTTGTCTGTGCTCCAGTGACTGGACCTGCTCCCTGAAAATTAAGATAAATATGCACAGAAGATGACGGAACCAAATTTCCTCAGGTATTACACAAAGCAAAAATGCCAAACAAGCTGTATTTTTGTCAGCTGACGTATGTACGTAAATATACTGGCACCCCTCCTATGCTAAGTGAAGTATCTAAGGCTTTCTGTTGAATCTGGTGAGCTCGACCTTGGGTGAATTACCCACTCCTCTGTCAGTAACCACATCTCTCAGAGACAGTAAGAATGCATTGCTTACCTGTATAAAGCAGAACATCTTTAAGCTATGACAAAACCTATCATTACGTTTATCCATTGATGGTGTTTCCATTTACCAACACGGGAAGGATGAGGCACCAAGGTTCAGTGAGTTACCAGGGCTTACATGGACCTATGGTTTCTAATCAGTGATATGGGCTTCAGAGTTGAGGAATGAGCATATTATGCTAGAACTATAGCCCCGTGCCCAAGGCAGCAGACCCACCAGTCCAGTGCAGGCTCCACAGTGACTTGTTAGACTTGGAAACACGGATATGAAAAATGGGAGTCACTGCTCTAGTGGAGCGTGTGAACCTATAAAGATCTATGTGCCAGAGTCTAAGTGGGTTATTTTGGTTTAAAAAATCATAAATTCATAATTTATTTACCTCAGTAAAAAGATCACAGGTATTTCAAGGAGTTATTATCTAAAGTCAGATATTCAGCAGACAGATTTTTTTTCCTCATAACTCGAATTCTTCTTTTCTTCCTTTTGACACCACAGCAAGGGACAATGTGTGTTATGCTATTTTGGATCTACGCATGGCCAAAAGGCACACATATTTTGATCAGCTACCTGCCACCTACAAGCCTCAATAATAGTTCACTTCTCTCCTGTACTATTTCTTGATTTCCTTCCCTACCTAACCAGCAAATGACAGACTGATTGACAAACAGGCTTTTCACTGGGAACTCAGGTTAAAACACATTTCACCAAGCACTGTGTAGTCTAAAACTCAAAGAGACCTTGGGATTGCAATGTTAAATTTTCATGCTGTCAGCCAGGGCCTGATCCTTATCCCCAAAAATATTTGAATCCCTCACTCTGGTCAGTATCCCTAGCCAAGATATTTCTGCTGGAGTGATGCATATAAACCAGGTCAGCCTTTTCCCATGAAAAAAAATTGGGGAAAATTATTTTTCTCAATCTTATTTAGCAAACAGACAACTGGACTTTCTTCTATTTAGTTTTGAATCTCTCTCTTATTGACATACCACTTAACACAAAGAATGGAACCTTTATTGGAAGCAAGTTGCAAAACTGGTTTGCTCAGACCCAAGGTTCGCAGTGCAAGTCAAAGACAGAGGCAGACTCACCTCCCTTCGTACATCTCCCTGTCTCCCTTCCTTCCCCACCTTGGAGTGCAACTAGGAGAGAATTTATCCAGTGATAAGCTGTTGGTTCTCAGCAAAAGAATCAATATGCACAAGGACTTTGAATTAAGCAAATTAAGCAGAACACAAATTTTAAACCAGAGGATGCCCTGACTGCTCATGGGTATGAGAGGGTCCTTGAGTAAGTCCGTTCTTGCCCTTTCCCAGCTCTTCACTTGCACCAGAACTGATGTGGCAGATGTACTGTGTGAAGATCTAGAGACTCGAGTAACTTGGTTTGCAGGAACATCTATTCTGAGAATCCCCCCAGGGCTTCGATAGGAGTGGGAGCCCAATTAGCTCAGCAGCCTCTCCATGCCTGTACCTAATCCCAAAATAACTCCAGGCAATCCTGGGATTTTACAGGCAGGTACATACAAACCTAGATCTATCCCACCCACCACGATGCTGGGACCGGGAAGGACAAGAGCATGGTGTGGATGGGAGCTGGCTTGGAGATGCCAGATCACTGCATTAACCCAGAGTTGAACCTGAGGTCTGCTCCAAAAATACTTGGCTACGCACTGTACTAACACAGGTTTACAGCTTCCAGAGCTAAGCCCATAAATCCATGTGGGCAGGACAGTTTGCAGACTGACAAACTCAGGTCTCCGTCAGCTTGGGAATCTCTTTGCTGTCTTCGGTCTCACACTGCAGGTGGCTAGAAACCGAGACAAGGTTTTTAGCAACACCCAAATTGTGAAGGTAGGCCCAGAAAATTACCTGCTGAGTGAAAGCAAGGCACCACTAGCAGCATTTTACAGGGGTTTATGTAAGGAACAGAGATCTGAAGGCAAGTCCAAGAGGGCAGCCATGTTCATCCTTTTAGTGATCAACTGTGGGACTGATGAGCATTTTCTATAACATTATCTGATCAGAGGCCAGGATTCACCAATATAATTTGTTTCTTGGCTTTTCCGAACCACAGCTTAACGAAATAAATTGGAATAGATTGGACAGAGTTGGATAAGTTCCCAAAACAAGTCTGTCGTCACTGGACAGAAAAGTAGCATGCATCAGTATGAAAGGCTACAGGCTTTTGCTGCCAAGGGTTTTATTATATCACTCCTGACAGACGGGGTCAGGCTTGGTAGGTGTCTGACTCTGCAGCTCCATCTCTTGGCAGACACCAGGTAACAAACACGCTGCAAAGGCTCTTCATGCAGAGATGCATGGTATACTTGCTTCAGTGCAACATACTCATTTCCTTAGCAATAACGGAGGGACATAACTCTAACCTAAAATAGAAGAGGGGATTCTCTCTTTTGCTTCCTTCAGTGTTTGTTATATTATCAGCTGTTGCTCTGGAAACAGAGTCCCCAAGTCAGAAACTGCAAATTCTAATAGGAGAAACAGGAGTTTGTGGGTTTTTTTTCCAAATGTTTTAAAAATACATAATTACATTTTTAATTTGTTGCTGTTTGTCACTCATGAGATTGACATGAGAATCATGTCAACCACGAAAATTCAGCAATTCCTGGATAAACATTTTTATTGAAAAAAACAACAAAAAGTTTGTAAACATTTCTGATCAGCCAATTTGAGCTTTTGGTAGCTGATGTAATCATGAAATACACAGCTACACTGTTCTCCTTGTTTGTAGGTCAGTATGTCTAATGAAAAAGAAGAGCCCACAAATTATCAATCTATTATTATTATTATTTGCCGCACCGTGGCCTTCTGCAGCCTGTATGACTGATGAGCTCAGCAGCAGCAGTGCTTCTGAGTGAACCTTAGTGATTTATCCTAGTTGATGAAGTGCTTTTGCTATAAGAACAGATTAGTTAAGCCAAAGATTTTCAGACCCACTAATAAATCATGGTAATGTGTTGATCTGACCTGGATTTAAAGTATTTTAAAAATTGGTAATTCTAAAAAGTACAAGATAAGTTATTTTCTACAAGTGCAGATAAACTCAGGCTCTTGGAATGAAGAGGAATAAAATGCAGACACAAAACAGTCGTGGACAGTCAAATGATTTCAGATTTTTTGCTAAGAAAGTTTGAAAATCAATAGAGAAACAGAAGAATAAAAAAGGTGGAAGACAAAATCTTCAAGTAAACCAAGAGAGGAGCTTGGATGAGATATCAGCAAAGCAAAATGCTATCACGGACGAATGCAGCATTTTCAAACAGAAGATGGTGCCTTCTGAGAGGAAGAATAGGAACTGCATTTTCAGGCTTCTAAATTTAACTGCCAAGAGTCAGAAAAACACTTGGGTGTCACTGTAGGCATTTTGTCAGAGATGTCTTTCAGTGCTAAAAAAAGGAATAGTTAGGAAAGAAAAAGAATGGAACAGAGAAGCAATACTGAAAATACTTTTTATTACCCAAACAGTGCATTGTGATCAGTTCTGGATACCTTGATAAGGACAAAATAGAAATGAAACAAGTTCAGAAATGACAATGAAAATAATTAGAGGCATGAAAACCTTCTAGATGAATAGTAAAATCAAACCTGTTCACTTCAGAGAAGGGAAAATATAAAGGTGTTCAAAATACTGAACGGCACCAAAGAAAGTGAATCCTGTTCATCATTTCTCATCATACATGAGCAGGAGGGCATCTGTTGAAAATGAAAGGCAAAAAGGTGAAAGGCAATCCTTTCCCACAGCATACAACTGCCTAGTCCTTTTCCTTCCCACCGGAGGCAACCGAGGCCAGGAGCTTCATGAATTAAAAGGGAATGGAAATGTGCATGGAGAAAAGAGAATACGTCAAGTGCTAAAAATAAAGCTGTGATTTGATTTTAATGGAGCTTCTCTTCCAGTGGAGGCTGCAGTACATAAAGCAGTCTTTGAGGGTGGGCAAGAGCAAACTTTTCCCCTTCAGAGGAGATTCCTTTTAACTACCTTGCTCCAGCATTTCTCAGATCTTTCACTGCCGGACCTGACACTTTCCACTGTCCCAGAGAGGATGCTGAGGCAGATGCAGGAGAGGCTAGTTATTGAGCAGCAGGCTCTGTTCTATTGCACCAGCAAATTGGAAGAAGCTGTGAGAAGCTACATGCGGCCACAGGGAGACAAGAAGAAACTGAGTCTGCAAGAGTGCAAAAGTGAAAATCATCCCTACAGCTCAGCTCAGCTCCTAAACAGCCAAACTTTCAGAGAGCGATTTTCCCACTTGGAAACTAGCAGGGGGAAACAGAAAGAAGCTCTGAGTACAGTGCTTTTCCGGAAAGACTATTAAACTGACACAAGCCTCTGAGAGAAAATTTCACTGCCTGTGCAAAGCAGAAGAGTCATGAGTAACCCCAGAAGCACTGAGGGCAGCAGGACATACCAACTATCTTGAGTGAAAAGTGGAGATGGCGTCTTTGCTCCTACCGAGGAACAAAGATACCCTGTATTCCCCTAATCAGTCTCATTTTCACTCCTGTATAATCACACATGGTAACTCCTACTCACTCGATTTATTGCTTTTATTGACAACTTTCCTGTGTTGTTGCTGTTATTGAAACACAAAGTAGGAACTGATACACTCATTTATTTTTTTCTTAGTGGCTTGACCAAAAGTGAAACCTTTTTGGCTTTTCTTTATTTTTTTTTTTTTTTTTGAAGATATGAAATAAAAAAAATATGACCAGTTTTGGCATATACACAATATCCTACTTCTTTCAGCTTACACTGTTAAAGTTTTAGTAAGGCCCACTGTGGTGCTCTCAGGGATTTTACAAACAAGCAGGGGTGATTTACCACTTTTGGAGATGCCAAACAGGAGCGTTTCTCTCTCTCTGCTCTCTACTGAGGGACTCAAGGGGTGCCAAACACCTAACCTAGGAACAAAGGTTTGTAACTGAAAAGAGATGGTATAAAACACACACACATTTTCAGTATTTCGAAAATGTTCCACCTTCTTGTTTCAGCATGGAAGGGATGTTCTCTCTCTTCCAAAGCAGCAAAGGTTCTAAGACTGCTATGACTTGAATTTAAAATGTAACAGATATTTCTTTGTATGCACAGATGGCAGTTTCTACCATTAGTTCTGCCCCACAACTCTTATTTTTGTGTTATTTTACCTCCACTTCCCTCACCTGATCTAACACGGCATCCTCCCCAGCTAGTGAAGTTAAACAGTCACTCTGCAGAGTTAAGTATGACATAAGTTTTTACACTACCAATGTTTTCTCAAGCAGCATTTTCCAAAAGGCCAGGTGAAAAGATTCACCTGATGCCTCTATCAATGCATTATAGAATCATAGAATCATTATGTGTGTTTCTTTTTGCTTAGTAAGTTGAAATTCCATTACACATGAAATTCATTTGCAACTAGTTTTCCTTTCTCTTAAAGATACATAAATCATTACTTGCTACAAGTTCTTTCTTCTATAAAGGCCAAGCTACTGTTTTGAGGGTCGTGTACTCTCTCTGAGATTTTCCTAATTTCTGCACACAGCTTCTTCCTCTGAGGACAGCCAAAGGGGAGAGCCAAGCACGGCAGCAAAGGAAAACAGCCAAGTACAGCCTGGGAAGAATTTCACACACCTCTTTCCTTCAGTCCCTCAACACATACTGACAGAAACAAATATGACTGAGAACACCACCAATCCGATCTGTTCTGGTACACAGACAATTATCACAAAGTTGATGAAGTTTTGCAATAAGCAATATAAGCTGTAAAGCAGTGCTTAGAATGGTTAACATTTAAATACATACAGAGATATTTTGCTGTCCAGCACTCTGCGGGGAATATTAAGCAGCTGAGATACTCACAGACCTTTCGTAGTCTGGTTCTGCGTCTGCATAAGACTTCTCAAGATAATCAGAGATGGGTACAAGGATTTCAGTGCAAAAACCTATAAAGTCAAAAGTCTTTTTGAACAGATTATGAAAGCCAATGAAACAAAAGGGACATGCTTGTTTATGTGATCATTTCCAGCTCAAGCTTCTCTGGTGACACCAGTGGGATAGACTGTAAATATAAAACAAAAAAATGGAACAAGATGAGTCTCATATCTTCAGCCTCTGCTATGGCATCAGCTGGAATTGCAAAGGTGCTCTCATATCACTTGGTTCTGTAACCTGCTCCCTGTAACCAGATGAATTACTTTCCTGGGTCTTTTGAAGTTCAGCTGAGACAGGCAGCTTGGGTTACAAACTTAATCAAGGGAAGACCAAAACAATTGTGGCAGAGTGTGAGCATACATGTGAAACATGAAAGAAAAAACAGAGGTATGATCCCTTCCATCACTGCTCATCCTTTGGTGTGCCCTGCAGGCACCCCACCCAGAGACTTGGAGTTGGCCTTGGATATACAGGTAACACAGGGTGGGGAAAAACTTTCTCCAATACCCATGCCTTTACAAGTAGCAACTCCTCCAGCTGGACAACTTTGCATCTGTGTCAGTAAATGCAGCTTAGCAGTTAGGGGACTGTGTATCTTTGCGAAGTGAGACTTCAGTGAAACTCCTCTCATCTGAAGGAAATTAATTTGCTTTGCCAAGCCAACTTGACTTTTCTAAAACAGAAAAACAGACTAGCTGAGCCAGAATGTAAATTTACAAAGTGATTTGGAGAAACTAAAAAGTACTTTTGAAAACCAGAGGGAAAATGCGAAGAGGGAAAATTATAAGGCACCAATTAGAGTGGAATGCGAGTTGTCCAAACTAACACGGGATTTTTTTATTTTGTTTTCCACAAGAGTCTGCAAAAATATTGAAGTTTAGTGTCAGCACCTCAGACTGGCACAAAGAATTGAGATATTAATAATAAACCACCAGATTTCAAATAGGAAAGAGAAAAGCAAGGTGGTTTAGGTTTTATTCACTGTTTTAATAGTTTGTATCCATCAAAATTCAGAGGAATTTCAATGGGATCATAACTCCATTGCATTTTTTTAAATCAGCAATCAGTAGAGTCCTGTGACAGTGCTTTAGGTTCATGAAAAAGCCTGATGGAAGTAAAACATATGCTTGCGTTTTGTCAGTGTCACTTGACATCACTTCCATTTCTGAGTCAAAACCAGCATGTGTGCACACATGCACGCATGGATATATATCCTTACATCTTTTCCATAATGATTTCCTTCCACAAAAAAAAGGGTGGGTTTGTATTTTTTTACCAGTGCAGAATATTGGTAAACACTGAATTGGTTCACCCCTGAGTCTTGGTAAGGTCCATTAAGTTCCAGTGGAAGAAAGAGAAGTGCAGTAAAGTGACAGTTTGTAAGAGAATCACGTATAGCCCATTCACAGGTCTTAGAAAAGGCTTCTGGAATCTCCAGGTTATGTACATATTTTGACAACAAAGAATTCAGCTCTGAAAAAGAAAGTCCACACTCTTTAGAGAAAATCTTACAGCTCCATTCCTACAAAACTGCTTAAAATGTTTAAATAAATACAAATAAAAATCAAGAGGAAGGCTCAAGCTTCCCAGTGCCTGCAGCCAGGCCAGCTGGGGTGCCAGACCTGGAAGGATGTACTGCTGGCTAAAAAAATGGAGGGAAATAAGCTGAGTCTGGCATCACCCATCTGGCTCCTCAGCCCCTTGCCTGCTCCTTTACCTCGTTGCATCCTTCAGACCTGCTGCAGAAAGCCAGCCCACAGCAAAAGTTCAAAGCCTTATCACCTCCCTGCACTGGCCAGAAACTGTAGCCCTGGGACTTTGAGGAAGCAGCAGCAGCAGCCAGGGGAAATGGAGGGAAGGGAGGAAAAGCTGCTGCGTCACTGTATAGTGCTTGGCACCCAGTTGCCGGGAGTGAGACAGCAAAGTCAGCTGCGGTCAAGCCTAATACCCACTAGCAAGGGGGAGAGCAGCAAAGATGAAGCAGCGGGGATTTCCCCTCAGCAACAGTGATATTTGAAAGGATAAAGATACAAACACTTTTTGGATTGCATGGACACTTAGCAGGAGTGTGGAGGAGTTCAGAAGAGGCTGTAAGTGCTTTGGGTGTATCTTAAACTGCGTGTAAACTGAGTAAATCTCTGGTCAGCTGTGAGAGGGAAGCTGCAGCGATTTATTTCAGCTAAAAAGGGATTTTATAAGCTTATAGGCTTTCTGGGACCTTTGCTTACTGAAATGATCATCATTGCAGCTGTGTCCAAGGCACCTGCTGTCTTCACCTGCTGCTTCTCTCCACAGAAGGTATGAGAGAGGAAAAATTTTCAATGCTCGTGATTATTTTGCCTGGGAAACTCAGCACATAGGGACTTAAATCCTCTTTTGGGAACCTCTCATCCCAAATGAAACTTTAAAAAAAAAAAAGGCAAAAAACACCAACTTACACCAACTGAAGCAACCAGAAAGGTCTCTACCACTTCTACCTCTATTTTCTGGGGGTCTGAGGCACCATGGACTCAAACGTGAATGCCCATGTGGTGGCACAGCCCAAACCCAAAGTCAGGACCCAGCTGGTGACCATCAGCAAATAAGGGAAACAGAAGGAAACAGAAATAACAGGCTTAAAGAGAGAAATGTAAAGCAGGGGCCCCCAAACCACCCGCATATTGCCTATTACACTATTAACACTGCAGAGACGTCCAGTAGACGCCACCAGCAGGAACTCTGCCCAGATGTGTTAAGCAATTCCCTGCTGATATGGATTGCATCAGCTCTCCGGATACAGCTAAGTCATGCCAGTGATTTTTGCTGCCCTTGAAACTCTTTAAAATACACAGTAAAAGCTTTGGTGGTTGTTTTATTTTTTTTTCTTTTTAACTATTGTTAAAAATCAGATTGCCCCATATGTTTTACATTTTCAGTTCATTTGCTGGGATGGAGAATACCTTTGGGCAAAGTCTTTGTTTCCTTAAACTTAACTCAGTTGTGCTACTCATACAGATGAACAGTTTTCAGAGGTAAGTCCAGCAGTAAGTACAGACTACGGTTTCTTTGCCATGTAGATGGTGCCTTTCCTCGTTATGGCACAGCCTCTTCAGTTTCAGTGCTCTTTGTCCTCTGTTTATGAACCAGTTCCCTGTTCCTTTGCCCTCCTCAGACAACCTCAAAATTAGGGCTAGGCAGCTGAAAGACAGCTCTGACCACCCCTGTTCACATACATTGCTTCAAATAATTTCCCTTGTAGAAAAATCTCTCCCAGTCGGAGGGTGGCTTCCCTCCAGACGTGCAAAGGGCTTTTGTGAAGAGCCAGAGCATCCTTTCCTCCTCCCCACAAAATCCTAGCCAAATCACATCACATGCATCAAAAAGAAGAGAGCAGGGTCAAAATGGCACCCACCTCACTCTGCCTTTCTGCCCAAGAGAGGAGACAGCCCTGTGTGTGGAGGGTGCCGTGTCAGGGAGAAGGAAGGAGGCAGGTGCTGGTGGCTGGGTCATGCAGACATGCCAGGGACCTTGGCCATGTCCAGCTGCCACTCCCTGCATTAACTCCTGCTCCTTCAGAGGGGACAGGAAAAGCAAACCCTGGAGAGAAGCCAGCAGCAAGCTGTCTAAAAGGCCAACTTGAAGGAATGTGGTGATCTCCCATCTCAGCCCCCCCGCCCCTTTCTCTCCCCTGATCTCCCCTCAGCCCCCCACACCCTGCTCAATAATCCTGTTTTACACATCTTGCTCATCCATTAGCAGCCTTACCGATGTCCACAGCCCCTCCAGCCTCAGAAAGTTCTCCTCCAAGTGACTGACAGTGCTGTCACATGCCAGATTTGCTCCTTTTAGCCCACAGGGCTGGGATGCTTCAGGCTGAGCAGTAGCCAAAACTGAAGAGAAACATGCCATCCAAGCACCATGTAAGAAGACACCTGATTGATACATGGAGTGGATGAGGATCAGCATAGTCTACAGGGTGTGGGGGAGGCAGGGAGCAGGTAAGAACCAGCAGCTGGAGAGGGAAAAGGCAAAGATGATCCGGAGGGCAAAATGGGGAATGCACAGTTTTGGAGGCTGGCAAGACCATGAGGAAAGCAAGATGCAGGGGGAGTAGAAAAGGAAAACTGGGACTGGCTGAGTAGTGAAAGCATGAAAGAGCAAAGCAAGGACTAGTGTTCAGCAAGGCAGTAGGAAGAGCAATGTATAAATAAAAAATGGTACAAGCACAGAGGCCTGGGGAAAACCAGGAATGTGGAGAAAGACAAGGACATAACACCAGGTGAGTGAGAGGTGCAAAGCAGCGTGCAAAGAAAAAGTAGAATGATTAAAGCAAAAGCTTCTGTGCTGAGAAGTATTGAAGCTCTCCTTTTTTTTGTCTTTTCTGCCCACAGATATCTATGAAAGTTTCTGATTAAGCATCCCAGCTCTCCCAAAAGCCTCAGCCACCCCACACAGGTCAGCTCTCTACCACCTTCTTCATAGCATACCTGGCACCAGTGCTGCAGGGAAACACATTTTTGTCCTGGCTGTCAGCATGTCTGCAGATACCAATAGTATGATAAATCCATGTGACGTCTTTGGTTTTTAGAAACCCAGGTTCCAGATGTTGATTTCATCTCTCATGGCACATAGCATCATCTAACCCCTGCACAGAGAATATGCATTAGGAGATACAACCCGCCAAGGACTCTGCTCAGCTGATTGTGTTTACTTCTTTTTTAAAATAAAAGATTTCAAATGAAATATTTGGAGCAGTACAAAACCCCCAAATGTGGTTTTCTTAAAGTCAAGCACATGGAAGAAAAACTTTTTTATTTTATTTTTCTGGAGGAAAAAGCAAAAACATCACAGTTCCAGTCACACAATCACACTTCCCAGAGGGGTTTCCAGCTGAAAGGCAAACCCATCAATGAAGAATTTAATTTTTTTGCAATGGAATTTTTCCTCAATAAATGAACAAATTTACTTCATTTCTTCACCTCAAATTTTCTATTGTAATCTGTAAAGCACAGTAATGTTACCTATTCATCTCTTTCAGATGTTATGAAAATAAAGCCATGTGAAGCACGCAGTTGCTATAGTAATTAGCATCGTAGGAAAAGGCCAGTGAGCCAGCAAAGGACATTGCCTCCAGAACAGGGTTTAAATCATGCATGAATTGTATGTTAACCTTAAGACCCACAAAATGAGGAGGAGAAAAAAACATACCAATTCTTTCAAGAACTCTGCAAGAATAAATATGCTGTGTGCTGATATAATTAAAGGCTCCATGGCTCACACAGGTACCTTCCTTCTGACATTTCCTCAGAGATTTTTAGGCAACTTGGCAACTAGAAGAATGTTTTTATTAGTTAATGGGTTTTGTGTCAAACTCTATTTGATTTACCTTGTATGCATAATTTAGTCTCATGCCTGGATACTTGAGGAAATTATGAATTTGCAAGTTCTTTTTCCATTAGACTAGATGCTTGTAAGTATATCTAAATCATGCCATACATATATTTAAAACCTAGGATAAAACCTCTCAATTTTTGTTCTAACCCTTGTCCGCAATATATTTTGTTGATCTAGAAAACTTTCTTTTTATCAGCTTTTTGCTCAGCACTATCATCACTAAAAAAGAAATGTTTCCTAATCACCAGACATGATGGGGCTTGCTATGCTTTGAAACAGCAACATGCTTGGCTGCTTAAGAGCATTTGGCTTTGTGCTTTGCATCCAACCAACAACGCACCCAAGTAGGCTGCTATTGGACAGGGACTTAATCCCTGTCATGTTTAATCACTACATTAAAAGATTTAAAGACTAACACTAAAGGCCATTCAGTTTAGGCACCATAGACTTAAATGATGACGCTTCTGTTCTGCATGACAACAATAAGAAAGTTATCAAGTCCATACTAAATGCACTGAAAAATCCTGTCTCTGCTTGGTGCATAACTCTCTGCAGCAAGGATGACTCATCAGCTCCTGAGTGCAGAAGACATGAGGGAGCCATTTTGCATTTCCCCAAGAATGTGACCCCCACTATAAAGTCTCCTACTTGAATACCACATTGCTTCAGGATGTGATTGCTAGCAGCAGCAGCCAGGGCTGTTTCTGACTGTTCAGTTGGCTAAGGAGTTAAAAGCCCCTCTTGGAGATGTGGATTTTGCTACAATTCCTCAAGTGCTGTTACTCCATGCTTAACTCAAATCTCAGGAAGCTGCATGTATGTTTTTTCCTCTAAGGCCACACATCTCCCTTGTTGCACAAATTCCATTTGCTTCCAAATTTACTTCCCCAGTCCAAATCCAGTATTAGGCATTTTCAGCCTAGTAATTCATCAGCCAGAGGACTCTGGTGCTACACATGAACTATGGGGCAAACATAATATCTTCTTTGCTGTGTCCTAAGATCTCAGTTCCTCAGTGTCCATATGAGGGCACTGATGATGACACCATGGATTCTTTCTTGAGCTTCCTACAGGTTTTCTTCCAATAGAAACCAGGTAGGCACTAGGGGAGGAGTCATGCTCTCTTTCTCCATAGCCTGCTGTCAGGGTACAGGCACCACAGCTCAGAGGCATCCTCATACAGCTGCCTCATGTCTCACAGGATACCCCATTCAAAGTCCCTTTCCCTGGCAAAGACCAAGTTTAATCAGCTTCAGAAGATGCTTTGAGGATAATTAGTTGTTTAACCAGATCATTTCCGGAGCATTATTGAGCAGACCAGAGAACTTGAGGGGTGCTTTTAGTCTTTTAGCTTTTACTTGCTCACATGTTGTGCTAGTTAACTTTGCTGCTTAGTTTATATCTGTGTTAAGTGTATCTGGAGGTTGTATACAGATGTACCAAATAAAAGAACAAAATAATAAAATTAATCATCATATTGATTTTAATCATATTCCTACAATAAAAATGGAAGTTGAAATTCCACCTGAGATGGACACCTGAGATGATTCCATCGAGTAGGGAGAAAATACATTAGAATACCATAATAAGGAATTCTACTGAAGATACAAGATCTTTTTAATTGTTTTCACTAATTCATATAAAAAACCTCAAGGTTTGGAACTCAAATCAAAAGAGAGTTGAAAGAAAATTTGGGTCTGCAGCAGGTTTCCCCACATTACAACCCCTCTTCTTCCAAAAAAACAGTATAAAGGACTGAACCTGCAAAACCTGCCTTGTATGACCTCCCCTGTGAACAACAGGGGCTGTCCAAAGCCTTTCACTTATTAGTTTCCCAAGAGGGTAAGAAATCAGTATTGTGATAGAAATGCATACAGTACCTTTATAATTCCTTTATCTACTGACAAAATGTCATTTTTCACAGACTATCCTACAGTAATTAACACTCTTTCCAGCTACTAGAAGCTGGCACACACTTCCAGGGAGCAACTCCGTTTCAATAATCAGTTTCTGCCAGCAGCTGTGGAGCAAAGACATCCCTCCCTGATGCTTTCCCAGCAGCCCTTTTACCTGTGCTGCCTTGACTGAAAATATTTTCACAGCCACAAAACTAATAATATCACACATCTTTTCAAACCTCAAGTCTTCCTCATATGGTAAAAAAGAAGAAATTGTAGAACAGCAGACCACACAGTGATAACCACTGATATATAATCTACATAAGAAAGTCCTATCACAGTAAGGTCATTCTTCATGAATGCTTAGTTAGAATTACAATGCCTCTATATAAAAAATTAGCAATCTATTCCATTTATCCTCATTTTATGTTGACAATATATACAGTCATTCAAACCATTTAACTTTTTTCTTTCTATTAAAAGTAAGCCACTGTTGTTTTCTGACTGATTACTCATGAGGGTAATTGTCTTTCTCATAGGTGTATGATATCCCAATATGGGTAGGATTTAACAGTCCAAAGCAACCTTTTCAAATATTAGCCTTTGTTGTACATTTGCCTTCTCTTTCCATGCATTATTGTACACATACACACATATATACACAGATAACACAAGAAGTAAGCTAAGGAAAACAAAATACTTCTAGCCCAGCCACTGCTATCAACAGACACTCGAAAATGAGACAAATCATGATCCCTGTATACAAGAGAATTATTTGTTCGAGTAGGTCAGGGAAGACTTAGCCTAGGATGTTGTTTAATGTAAATGTAATGTAAATGACTTTGCAGTTTGCTATATTCCATCATTCACATAACTTGCATACAGTCTGTGGCATAAATAGCATGGAAAGTGGGCTTCTCTTGAGCTAAGTTTATTTATTTACTTATTTTTATTTAAGAGAGCAGAAACAGAAATATGAGTATAAATGAATCATCAATGGTTGTCAGTGAGATGGCTTCTCCAGTTCTCCTTCATATGTGTTTCTGTAAGAAAGATAAAAGTTGCATGCCCTCTGTGTCTGCAATGGGACAGCATGAGAGGTGTTTTCTTCTTGTAAGGAAAGTTCAACACGAAGTATAGAGCTGCTGTATTCCTTACCCAAAAATTTGCGTATCACCACAGAAGGACTGAGGATCAGAGCTTCACTTATGTTAAACATTTTTGTTTTGACATTAATTTTTATATTATTTTCAACTACTTTTATCAGTTCATGATTTTACAGATTTGGCATCACTGGGTGGGGGGGGAAGATTTAGGCATGACAGCTAGTGTTTTGGCTAGTTATGTCTTAAGCATATGACACACTGTATGAAAGTACTATTTCCAGTATTACAAGCATTATAACATTAGAAATGACTCTACAACTCTAATTCCAGTTTATAAATGATTACAAGCACTTACTATGCTATAGAACTCTTAGCTGAGAATCCTTCATGCTTATAACTAAGCTTTTGAGAAGCCTGGAGTCTTGGCAGAGATATCAAAAAACAACATCACTCTCAGGGCAAAGATTTTCTTGTGTAAATCTTGCTTTCATGTTCAGTAGAAGTGTTCTTATGGAGAAGGAAAAAAAAGGCATGGGGGCTGCTTGCTACATTTAGGAGCTCATTTGTTTAATTGAAGAGTGGAGAGCATAACAGTGTCTGTAACAGTGTCTGTAAGCATCAAATTAATCAAAATTATAAGATGACAACTGAGGGATGTTCCTTCTGGAGTGTAACATGTCAGCCTTAGAAACATCAGTACAGATACTTCTATAAAAGATAAACCCCCATCCTATACAATGCATATTACCACATTTCCCCTCATTCTGAAGTAGAGACTCTCCAGCAATTTCCAACTATGTACTCCAAGTTGGAGAGGGTAATTTGTACCTTGAAGGAAAACTTCCCATTCCAGCATGAAAGTTCGAATTGGTAATGTAGTCTCAAAGATGTAGTTCATACAATTTTGGCTCTAACTGCACACCATTTTAAAATTTACTATACCTTTTCACTTCCTTTATGGTCATTACAGATAAAAAGTCCTAAATAACAGACAAGCATCCAGTCTAGTTCATACAGTAAGAGCAAGAAACTGGAAACCGGAAGACTAAGCTCTGACGTCCAAGTAAGTCCGCTGTCTGCTCTTACAGAATCTACATTGTATAATGGTCTTACCCTTGAAGTTATGACTTCTGAGTGCTCATCCAATTTTGTAATGCCTTTATTTCGGTAATGACATCAATTTTGACCAATTTAGAAGTGTGAGATTGTATTCATTTTCAATATCCTCTCTAGAATGGTGAGGACACCAGGTGAGGTACTTCCTGTCAGATGTCACTTGTGAGAAAGCATACTGGCATTCACCCACTGCTTCCTTTTGCAAAAGTGGTATCAGTTCAACCTTTCAGGGCTACAGAATAACCCCTGGGCACAGAATCATATCTGCTCTGTGGGTTTTTTTATTCTTTCTGTAATTGCAAGGCTGTCAAGGAACTTGTAGGCTTACAAAGGAAAACCTGACAAGAAGTCACAATTGACGTTTAATGTATCTGATTCTCATGTGCATTAAGAGCTCTCTATATTTCTTCTTCAATGTCTCTAAACAGTGTGAAGAAGCTGGTATTTATTTTTAAGTGCCTGCAATAAGATCTACATTGTAGATTAGTAAACAAACTAGTTTAAAGGAGCTTGTCCAATCTTTAGTAACACCATAGTTTGCTCACATGCTTGGTTTTTCCATTTAAGTACAGTAAAGTCAGTATTTCACAGTTCACATAGATTAAACACCAGTTTAGAAAATCAGCACCAAAAGCAATACACTGTTTCATACCTGAGCAGACTTTCTGAGAGACCAGGCAGTGAAGATCCTGTTTTCAAAAGATGCTTATTTTTAGTTCAAATGAGTTCTGCATCCAGACAGCTCCAGTCATCGTATTTGAAAGAGAAAAGCATTGGGAATAAAGAGCTCTGAAGCACCTTGGTAAAACTCCAAGGTCTATTTTCATCCCAAGGGCCAAACCTTTTAGTACTTATTCAGGCAAAACTCCCACATATTTTTCCTCTGTCATGTAGGATTTCACTTTCTCAAGTGAAAATATCTGTGTTTCTTCAACATGCCATACAGAAAGTATTCCTTTCTAGCAAAACTGTGAAAGCAAAATCACAAATGCAAAGATCCCTTACTGTAGATTTATGTTTGGGCAGTGGTGGATTGACATGTATGGGATAGATGTTCAATGCTTTTCCAGACAAAACATTTATCGAATGCATTTGCTGCGTACATAATGACCTGAATGATCTACTCTGCACATGGGTATTACCAGTCCAGAGTATATTACAGTTCTGGGGTCAAGAGGTACAACATGGCCACATGCCAATGTTGCATGGGGCTGAGACAGGGATTATATAGTAGATTCCATAGAAAAGCAATGTAGGCACACAGGTCAGATGCAGCCTGCAACAAACTCTAGAAGGAACCTAAGCATAAAACTACATCCTCCAGCAAGAGGATCCTCCTGTAAGACAGTCTCAAGAGAGTCTCAAGACAGCCTCAAGATTCTTCCAAGATTATGCAGTATTTCCCAAGATTACTGCATCTTCTGTGGTCAGCAATGGGGATAGTGGTTTTCTCAGGAGACAAACAAGCTATAGTACTTTTAAGCTCTGGGTTCAAACACAATTCACCTCCACTTTGGTAATAAATTAACATTTTCATCCCCTTCTCCCCAGCTACAATCAGTGATCAATGCCTCCCATGTCCTTGTACTTCTGCACCTCCTCTGATGATCCTTGGAAGTCAGGGAGCAAGACTCAAAACACAGGAATTAAACTTCTACCTAATACTAAAACCAATCAATTCATTGGGACAAGCCATGTGAGGCAGCTTAAACTCTCCTTCTTGTCCCCCCATCCCCTCTTACTTCTGTGTTTTCCTGCAAGGGGCAGCCAGCCAAGCATCTGGTGATGAAAAAAATGTTGTGAGTTGTACATTCTACATTTTGGGTAAAGACATACTGCAGGGTAGGTCCCAATAGCTACAGGAGGTTGAACCTCTCATAGCTGTCTCTGCAGCAGCAAGAACTACAGTAAAATGAGTACTGCTGCTGAGGAAAGGAGGCGACACTTCTAACGTCTTCTAGCACCTGAGCCAAGAGAGGTTGGAGCTACGGCTGATGCTTTTTCTTCTCAAGCTAAACAAGGTTTCAACTTCAAGCAGAAACCCCTCGGGAGTGCCCTCCTCAAATTAAAACCTCCTCAGACAAAAGTGTTACCAATGCAGCTGTATAAAAACACTGGGCACAGAAAGCTGTACATTGTATGCAATTAATTGAGCCTTCAGCTTTTCAATTATCTCATGATGACTTTTTAAAATTATTTATTGACTGGAATATATATGTATAGCTATTTGGACCCAATTTCACCAAAGCACTACTGCAGTGCTAATAACCAAAGCATACTTTGTATTCAAGGAATGAGCTGTTTAAATAGGAGAGCAATTATGACATTAAAATGCCAAAGGAAAAAAAAAGGTAAATTAAGTTTATCACTCTGTAGCTCAACCCAAGGGTAAAGTGAGCTTCTGGCATGACACAAGTTTGTCTTGGAAAAACAGTGTCTCGTCTCAAAAGCAATTGGGCATTGTGCAGTCCCTTGTTTTAGAAAAATATGTGCTCTGTTTGCACTGGGATTGCTTGTCAGACTTTTTTTTTTAACCATGGCAGGTTGATAAATGCAGATGCCTGCACCCTTCCAAGCATTATTAAGCATGTCACATTAATTGCACAAAGTCATTTTCCTGTGCTCAGCAAGTCAGACTTCTATATATATCTTGGAAAAATAATGTAAGCATGTGGTCAGAAAAACAGCTGTCAATCAGGCTCCTCTTTTACAACCAAAACAACAGTTAGCTCAAACCTGCACAGCTATGTGATGTAAGGCAGTTTCAGCCATGCTATATGCTGCAGAACATACCAAGATCTCCTCATGAAATCTCTGAGTAAACAAAAGCATTTCTCCTAAGCATCTTTTACAACTGCAGCAACTAGTCAAGACTTCTTTCTGAAACCAGACACCATGTCAGAAACCAGGGCCAGGCTGTGAATGTAGGAAAGTGTGAGATACAGCAGAGCAGACAGCAGAAGGGCAGAAAACATAGGACTGAAAATCCATGCAACGCTGGCATCCTCACAGCATAGAACCAGCAAGAATGCAAAACAGCAAAAAAAAAAAAAAAAAGAACATGTCCAGCCAGCTCCCATGGGAAGAAGAGAAAACTCTATGCTCTGCTCCTTCAAGAAGAATGGAGGAGGCAAGTGCAAGGCTGGCAGAAAGATGATAACACTAGATTCGGAGATGAAGTGGTGTGTATGAGCTGCTTCTTCTTTCACCCTGTTTCCTTCCAGAGGCCATTGTGCCTGGCAAAGCATTCAGGGAAACAAGACTTTCCTCTGATGAGCTTATCTCAGCAAAATGCAGCAGGAAATCTCCCTCAGCTTGCAGGGAGGAATGGAAACAATCACACTTGATCAAGATCAGCCTTCCAGAAATGGGAACCACTTTAAGATAACATGACCTTCCACATCACACCTTAACCACAGACCAGTTCATCTCTTCATGAGTAGAAAGGGGAGAACAAGTGTACTTTTCAGGACACAGAAGCATGAATGGCCCTTCAGAAATGCCCTCAGAAAAGTTCAATCCTTAGGTTAAAATGAAGAACCAGATATAAAGTAGCTCAGATTCTGGAATGAAATAGTGAAAGCCACTCTTGATTGCATGTTCATGGATCACACATCACCTCTTCTTTCTTCAAGTGGGGGGATTTAAGTTAATTGGAAGCATACCTGACAAAAGGCAATGTTGAGTTTAGTCAAGGAATGAAATAAACTTTTCTCAGTACTGCTTACATTTTGCTTCTGTACTTTTCAAACTAATGTTTCTGTCTTGTGAATAAGAAGTACAGTAATTCGGTAGAATTAAAACATTCTCTTTGCTATTCCTACACTCCAAACCAATGGCAAAAGCTAAGGGCTTCATACACTAAAAATTAACACTGGCAAAACCCCACACCTATATAAAAACATATGGGAGGTGGGGGGAATCATATTCGAGCTATCTCCAGAGGACTTTGAAAAGTGAAATACATATGTCCTTATTTCCACTTGCCTCCCTTATATCTGACTCCATTAAGAATTTTCCCACAGCTTTCAGCACAAGGAGGACCATGTTTACTATACACGGCAAAGGGTAAAGTGGCTAGAAGGTGCTGGACAGGTTTTAAGATTTGGGGGGCACAATATTAACCACTTTAAACTACTTATTTCCTCACCATCAGGACAGGAGCGAGAAGAGAAAAGGTTAGAAGCAAGGCCCACCTCAGTTGTGACCTGCCTTCTACATCCAGGGCTTGAGGTCAAAGCATCTCGCTTGCCTGCCAAGGCCTGGATGTGCAGTCTCCACCGCACTGTTTTCGCTTCACTGCCCTCTTAAGCTAAGGATTACACTGTATTAAGCCAAATGATTTGCAGTGTGCTATAGACAGCCCTTAAGGAGCTCAAGTCTCTCCATTTGCACTGAAAACAAGATCTGAGTCAAGAATGTTGCTGTCACCTTCAAATATCTACCAGGGCAAGAGATGAAGACTAGAGAACAGACCACCACAGTCCATCATAATCACCCAGTCACTACAGGGATTTTTTATCTCTCAGTTGCCCAGACTAACCACTAACTCAGAACTTTGATATTTCATTATATTGATGATGATCTTTTCCCCTCACTTATCTTTTTATCTGCAAAGGGAGGCATAAAGGATTCAGCTATCAGCAAGTTCGAGCATTTGGCTTGGTTCCAAAGGCTCACAGCACTTCAGTGTACACTTTCTGTCTAAAAGGATTAACTAAGGTAGATTGTTCACTAAAAAGATGCTACTATCTAAGGGGTTACACTTACAGGGCTTCAAAATCTAATTTTCACTCACATAATTATTTGAAATCATCACCAAAATGATGAATTATCAGGTAATTTGTATTGGGGATTTCAAGTGAAATGAGAACAGGACACACGCATCATAGAATCATAGAATCATAGAATCATAGAATAATTAGGGTTGGAAAGGACCTTAATCATCTAGTTCCAATCCCCCTGCCATGGGCAGGGACACCTTACGCTACATCATATCACCCAAGGCCTCGTCCAGCCTGGCCTTGAACACTGCCAGGGATGGAGCATTCACAACCTCCCTGGGAAACCCAATCCAGTGCCTCAACACCCTAACAGGAAAGAACTTCCTCCTTATATCCAATCTGAACTTCCCCTGTTTAAGTTTTAACCCGTTATCCCTTGTCGTTTCACTACAGTCTCTAATGAAAAGTCCCTCTCCAGCATCCCTATAGGCCCCCTTCAGATACTGGAAGGTTGCTATGAGGTCTCCACGCAGCCTTCTCTTCTCCAGGCTGAACAGCCCCAACTTCCTCAGCCTATCTTCCTACGGAAGGTGCTCCAGTCCCCTGATCATCCTCGTGGCCCTCCTCTGGACTTGTTCCAACAGTTCCATGTCCTTTTTATGTTGAGGACACCAGAACTGCACACAATACTCCAGGTGAGGTCTCACAAGAGCAGAGTAGAGGGGCAGGATCACCTCCTTCGACCTGCTGGTCACACTCCTTTTGATGCAGCCCAGGATACGGTTGGCTTTCTGGGCTGTGAGTGCACACTGAAGCCAGCTCATGTTCATTTTCTCATCAACCAACACCCCCAAGTCCTTCTCCGCAGGGCTGCTCTGAATCTCTTCTCTGCCCACCCTGTAGCTGTGCCTGGGATTGCCCCAACCCAGCTGTAGGACCTTGCACTTGGTATGGTTAAACTACATGAAGTTGGCATCAGCCCACCGCACAAGCATGTCAAGGTCCCTCTGGATGGCATTCCTTCCCTCCAGCGTACCAACCGAACCACCCAGCTTGGTGTCATTGGCAAACTTGCTGAGGGTGCACTCAATCCCACTGTCCATGTCAGCAACAAAGATGTTAAAGAAGACCGGTCCCAACACCGATCCCTGAGGGACACCACTCGTTACTGGTCTCCAGCCGGGCATTGAGCCATTGACAACAACTCTTTGTGTGTGGCAATCCAGCCAGTTCTTTATCCACTGAGTGGTCCATCCACCAACTTGATATCGCTCCAATTTAGAGACAAAGATGTCGTGTGGGACAGTGTCGAACTCTTTACACAAGCCCAGGTAGATGACATCAACTGCTCTACCCCTGTCCATCAGTTCTGTAGCCCCATCATAGTCTTCATTCTCACAGTCCCTGCATCTGCCTTCCAAGACTTGGGTGGTTTGGTCAGAGCCTTTGCCAGTGAAGACCGAGGCAAAGAAGTCATTCAGAACCTCAGCCTTCTCCAAATCCTGTGTAGCCAGTTCTCCCGAGAGCTTCCTGAGGGGGCCTACATTCTCCCTAGTCTGTTTTTTATTTGCTATGTACCTGTAGAATCCCTTCCTGTTATCTTTAATACCTCTAGCCAAGTTTAATTCTAACTGGGCCTTAGCTTTCCTAACCTGGTCCCTAGCTTCCCGGACAACATCCCTGTACTCTTCCCAGGCCACCTGTCCTTGCTTCCACTTGTTATAAGCCTCTTTTTTCATTTGAATTTTCCTCAGGAGCTCCTTATCCATCCAAGGAGGTCTCCTGGCCCTCTTGCTGCACTTCCTTCTGGTTGGGATGCAACACCCCTGAGCTTGTAGCAGGTGATCCTTGAATATCAACCAACAGTCTTGGGCCACCCTGCCCTCTAGGGCTGTATCCCATGGAACCTTCTGAAGCAGGTTCCTGAAGAGGCAAAGTCTGCTCTTTTGAAGTGCAGGGCAGTGAGCTTGCTGCACGCTCTTCTCACTGTCCTGAGGATCTCAAATTCAAGCATCTCATGATCGCTCATCCAAGGCTGCCCTGGAGAGTCACATTTCCAACGAGCCCTTCCCTGTTGGTGAGCACGAGGTCAAGCACGGCACCTCTCCTTGTCGGCTCCTCTATTACTTGCAGAAGGAAGTCGTCTTCTACACAACCTAGGAACCTCTTGGATTGCTTGTGCCAGGCCGTACCGTCCTTCCAACAGATGTCAGGGTGGTTGAAGTCACCCATGAGAACAAGGGCCTGCGAGCGTGAGGCTTTTCCTATCTGTCTATGGAGTGCTTCATCCGCAGGTTCTCCTTGGTCAGGCGGTCTGTAACAGATCCCCACAGTAATGTCTCCCATAGCTATATTCCCTTTAACCCTGACCCACAAACTCTCTGTGGGCTGCTCACCTGTCCCCAGACAGAGTTGCATACTCTCCAGCCTATCCCTAACATAAAGGGCAACTCCCCCTCCCCGCCTGCCAGGCCTGTCCTTCCTAAAGAGCCTGTAACCTTCCATTCCAACACTCCAGTCACAGGAGCCATCCCACCATGGTCCTGTGATGCCTATTATATCATACCCCTTTAGACGTGCGCACATCTCTAATTCCTCTTGTTTGTTCCCCATGCTACGGGCATTTGTATAGAGGCATCTGAGCCGAGCTCCAAATGAAGCCTGCTCATTGGCTGGAGCGGCTGGGATATCTCTACATTGCTCCGAGCATTTATTGTAGGTTCTGGCAACTGACTGGGTGTGTTGGGATGGAATGATGCCGCCTGCCCCCAGCACATCTAGTTTAAAGCCTCCTTGAGCAGCCTGGCAAGCCTCCTACCAAAACTGCTCTTTCCCTTCTTTGTCATCAGACCAGCTCTACCAGCCCCCACTAGACCTTGCCTACAAACTTGGGTCCCATGTTCAAGGCACCCAAACCCCTCACTATGACACCACCCTTTTAACCATTTATTAACCTGTCTAATCCTCCTAGCTTTTGCTAGATCCTCCCCTGTATCCTGGAGAATTGATGAAAAGACTATCTGAGCTCCAGAGCCCCTAACCACCTCTCCCAGGGCTCTGTAGTCCTTCTTTATGTTCCCCAGGCTACTACTGTCTATATCCCTAGCACCCACATGTATCACTGGGGTAATGGGTAATAGTGGGACTTACTAGACCAGGCAGCCTCTCTGCCACATCCCTGATCCGTGCCCCTGGTAGGCAACACACCTCCCTTGAGACAGGGTCGGGCCGGCAGACGAGTGCTTCTGTCCCTTTCAGCGTAGAGTCCCCTACTACTACGACCCGCCGCTTTTTCCTAGCAGCACCAGTAGAGATCTTCTTTAGCAGTGCACCAGCCGGCTGTTTCTGGCTCGAGTGCGCTTCCTCATTAGCCCCCTGCAGGACAGCAAAGCGGTTCTGCGTGGGGACAGGGGATTTAGGGGGAAGCCCCTTGCTTTTGGTTGTCCTTTTCCGTCTTTTTTTGCTGGTTTTTTTTTTTTTTGTCACTAATTCCCAGCTTCCCGGGTTAACGGCCTCCTTCTTTCCTTCATGAGGCAGAGGTGAAGCTCGAGGCCCCTGCACAGTTTGGGCCAGGAGCAAGCATTCCTGCTTCCTCTCAGCTTCCCTGACATCTCGCAGCCTATTAACAGCATCCCGCAGCTCAGCCCCTGCTGCCGCAGGACCTCCACCAGGGAGCACCGAGTGCAGCCCTGCCCATTGTGCACCCTCCCCTCACCAGACCAGTGCAGGCACTCTCTACACCCCGAGCTCTGCACTGCAGCCTCCCCTCTCATCAGCTCTGTCTGGGTGCCTACGCTGGCCACCGCCGGGGCAGCCAGAGCAGAGCTCCCAGACCAGGCCCTGGTCATACAACGAGGGCTCACCATCCCGCTCGCCTGCCCGCGCGAACTGCCACGCAAACTGCCTCGACCCTCGACCCGCTCTGTTTACCCGCTCTGTTTGCTGCGCTCCTGGTCGCTCACCCTCCCTGGGGCGGGTTTTTAATCATCATTCTGTGTGTATTTACAAAGACATCTCCAGAGGAAATTATTTTCTACAAAGTTCTGAAGTGAGACATCAAAATCTACTGAAACTAATATGCAGCAGACTTGGTTCACAATGGCATTTCTCCAGCATCACAAGTAAATGGTGAACGAGGCTTGGGATTCTATTTTTAATATCCTTTTCCTCCCGCTGGAAAATGCTGCCTATTCCATATAACTTGCGTATCAGACAAGTTGGTTTTATTCTATTTCAGCATCTAGAAGAGAAAGACAATAGTTTCCAAATGTTCAGATACTAAGATTATATTTTCTGCAGGGCTTCTACTGAGTGACCAGGTTATTAGCTCTAATGCTTAATTTTTTACTTTTTACTGAGTATTACTTCAGTCACGCAATTGAAACATCTCACTGGAGCCTGCTCTGTGGAGGGGATCACTGCATAATACAGTCTAACCACTTGTTCTCCTCAGCTGCAGTCCACACCCAGGCCCTTGAGCAGCAACAGGGATAAAGGAGGAAGCAGGGAGGGAGTGGTGGCTTTTCCACTGGGAATTCCAATCGGATTTCTTCAAATTCAGAGTCTGCTCAGCTGGGCAGATCCAGTTGCTTTCCAGCAGCTGGTTGTATCAGTGTACAGTAGCTGAAAGCACTCAAGGCAGCAAAAGCATTTCTGTACTCTAATATCCCAGCATTTCTGAATACGTAACATACTTAAATGAGGCAGGAAAGTACAGTTATCCCCTTTGTAACAGAAACAATTTTGGCACACCAGTGAACACCGTTTATCTGTGGTTAGTCAAGCTACTTCAGAGTAAGAAAAAGTTATAGCACATGCTATAAAACCTAAAAGGAATTTAGTACTTCCCCCAAAATAACAATTAATCCCTAGCAGAATCAAAGTGAAATTCACCATGCAGCTTGGTCACTCATGTAACACTGCTATGTTGCAATTTGCTCTGGATATATTACTTACCATTCTTCGCATCTCTACAGCCAACATGATTTGTCCCACACCTCCTAAAACAGAAGAAGGCTGAGTCTCTTCATACCTGTGTCCTATTCAGAGACGTCTCCTTCCCATATGTCTGCATTCAGCCAATGCAATAAACCCCAGCATCCACATCAGCTTGATCCACACTGCACATTTCCTCCACCTGCTATCATCTGCCTCTTCCTAACAATTGCATTGGTTTCTTCAGATGAAAACCTGTAACATCTCTAAGCAATATTATCTCAGAGCAGTGATGGACCATGAGCTGTCCATTGCTAATCAGGAACAAGATCCCAGGATTGCAATCAGTAGTTCCATGGAAAATAAAAATGCACTTGATGCTCTGCAGGGGACAAAAATCCCAACTCCAAACCAAGTGTCAGCTACTATTCGGTAAGAAAAAGGGATAAAAAAAGACAATCATCATACAAATTCACAGTATTCCTATCTTGGGTATTTTGAGAAGCCCTGGTCCTCCCTGCTATAAAGGTGGGAGAAGATGACCAAATGTCCCAATAAAAGTTACAGAGACAACTTCCACACAATGACTGACTGGGATATATTGCAGGAAGAGGTTTAGAAGTGTCATCAAAGCATGCAGGGGTAAAATCGTGAAGACCAAAGCTAGGCCACAACTGAAATCCATGAGGGATGTGAAAGACAATAAGAGCATGTGTAGTTACATCAGCAGCAAAAGGAGGACTAATGAAATTGTGGTGTTGCTGCTTAACGGGGCAGAGCACGTAGTGGCACAGGATGTGGAAAAGACCATGTCAGTGTCATTGCTACTGGCAAGGTGTCGTCTTGGGACTCCCAGATCCCTATGGGTAGTAGCAAAGCTTGCAGGAGAAAGGTGCTGCTCACAGAATAGGAGGATGATGTTAAGGGCTACTTAAATAAACAAGACATATGTAATCTCATGGGATTAGAAACAACCGAGCACACTGAGAGATGTCCAGTGTCACTGTGAGCCCACCTTCTGTCATCCCTGAACAATCGTGGTGCTCGTGGAAGGTCCCCAAGTGCTGGAGGCAAGGAGGATCTGGGGTATGGGGATCAAAGAAGACATGGCTCATCAGCTTAACCTGAAGTGATTTCCAGAATCAGTAAGAGCAAGATGACTGGGAACAGCCAGCATGGATTTACCAAAAGCAAATTATGCCTGACCAGCCTGAGCACCTCTGTGATGAGAAGACTAGCTCTGAAGGCAAGAGGAGAGCAGATGTTGCTTACTTGGACTTTAGCGATGACATGCTTCCCCATAGCATTCTTATAGGCTAGGAGGAAATAACGACTGAACAGGTGTGCTCTGCAACAGATCAAGGGAAAGGCAGCAAATGAGTGCATCTTTCAGATCGAGTTTTCTCAATATTACTATTTCTGCGGTAATAAGAAAGCTCATGGTACAGTAAACTTTGTCCTGAATCTGAAATTTTAATACACCAAAGCTGGCAAGTTTTGCTACTGTGTGGGAGAGTGTCCAGATGCAGAAGTCTGTGTTCATTCCAGTGATTATTTTTAGATGAATAACAATATCCACCTTAGCATAGCAATATACCCTGCTTTCAGACCATGCTGTGAAGTACTCTTGCACCTCAGTCTTACTATTCCAATTATACCTCTACCCACCATATTCCTTGTGAGTACCAGGACTCTCTGCCTGATCTGTAACAGTGTAGTTTAAATCTACCAGACTTACCACCTATGACCTGTAGCATACAGCTTAGGTCTTCCAAAACCATGCTAAAAACTATAAGGTATCCATGCCTTCTTAAAGATCTTAAACACATTTCCTGGCCCAGAACAAATACTTTGCTTCAGTATTGTACTTTTTGAGAATTTATGGTTTTAACAGTTTATTCTAACATTTAAGAACTTCTCATGCTTCTACAGCTATTTATTTATTTTTAATAAAAAAGTATGCTCTCTGCAAGTGTAGAATCATTTCTATTAATTCCCTTTATTAAGGGTTAATATAAAAAAGATTTAGATCTGTTTTCCTTTTACTTTCTATTTATTCCTTCCTCTCCTTCTATGCTTGCAGCTGCACAAATTCAATGCCTTAAAAAAGTCATCATCCCTAAAAGTCACATTTTGCATGTGTTGCTCAATTTTGAAATTACCTGATCAACCTGCTTTCAACACTGACCTGCCAAAGAGCAAATTTTACCTGTGCTTTTAAAACCCCTCTGAAAGCAAACTTGCAATGCATAGCCTTAGTGTAGGTAGGGGAAGGAAACAAATGACAGATGAGTTAATGGAAAAACTGTTCTCAAGGGCAGGTGAACCAGCCAGGCTTCGGGCACGGCTGCTCAGGGTCAGGGTTTCTTGCTCATCCTCAGTCCGCATGCCCAGTCCTCACTGCTCCCCAACCTTCCCAGCCCCACCAGCCAGCTCTACACTCTGTGCCCCCAACGGTTTTGGGTTTGAGTAACATGGGCCTCTTGCTCTGCCTGTCCTCATCCTCTCCTCCACCGCCTGCACAGGGAACTGACACAGCCGGGATGGCCATGCTGAGTGCTGCCTGTCCCCATGTGCCTTGGCCAGCAGCAGCAAGAGCAGAATATGGCCCCAGAGCAGTCTCCCCTCCAGAGGTCATTGTCCATTCCCCTTCTTGCGCTCCCTCCTGCCAGCCAGCCCTGGCACCCGGCCTGGATTAAACTTGATACACCCTGGGCAGGCTGCCATGGGGCCGTGGACAGGCCTGACACCACGGCAGGCCTTGATGGTGGCTGTGCTCTCCTTGCTGAGGGCTCAGAGGTGGCAGTGGTTTCTCTCCTTGCCCGCAACAGCTGTGTCCCCTTGCTGTGCCACTGCTCACCTCTATGTCTGCGTACTGTCCTGCCTGCAGCCCTGCTGCGAGCAGGGCATGTGTGTGTGAAAGCATGCATGCATGCGTGTGCACAGGGGTGTGCCTGTGCACCTCTGGTGTATCAGTGGGCATACATATATAGATAAGCATATAAGCATGCATGCAGATATACATGTCCCTGCACACGTCCCTGTGTGTGCGTCTGCGTATACGTCCCTTGGTGTGTATGTGGCTATAGACTCACAGAACCATAGAATGGTTTGGGCTGGAAGGGACCTTAAAGATCATCTAGTTCCAAGCCCCTGCCATAGGCAGGGACACCTCACACTAGACCAGGTGGCTCAAAGCCCCATCCAGCCTGGCCTTGGGATGGCGCATTCACAGCTTCCTTGGGCAACCCATTCCAGTGCCTCACCACCCTCACAGTAAAGAACTTCTTCCTAACCTGCACTTTCCATTTTAGTTTAAACTCATTATCCCTTGTCCTATCACAGGTATCATATCTATCCTACCCTATATGTACATGCATGTGCCTGTCAATCCCCACACACAGGGATATATGTATATATATGTATATAGGTGTATATATGCATAGATACGTAGGTGTGCGTGCGCGTGCACACTGCGGGACACGCGCGTATCACCGCCGGCCCCACTCTTAGCTACCGCACTCCTCCCGCCCCCGCTCGGCAATCCGCCCCGCGCATGCGCCACCCGCAGCTCCGCCCCGCCCTTCGCGTCACCACCCCCGAGCTCTGCGCTGACCGCCGCTCCATACGGAGGGAGCCCCGCCCCCTGAGCCCTTCGCTCCGTTGCCCTCTTCCAACATGGCGGCTGCTGCCTCACGCGCGCAGGCACACAGGCACCGCCCCGGCTCCCTTCCGCCGGGAGCCGCGTGTGAAAAAGACAGGAAGAAACCGGCCCGGGAGCTCTATGGTTTGGCGGGGTGGGTAGCGTGGAGCAGCCGATTTGTCCTCCCGCCCCTGCCCGCGTTGCACGCCGGGACGCAGCGGGTCCTCCTTCCCGCCCCCCCTCCCCCCCAACCCCCGCCCGTCCTCCGAGCTTGCGCTGCGCCGATATCCGCGTTGCTCCCAAGATGGTGGTGCGGGGCTCGCGCTGAGAGTGAGCGAGTCCAAGACAGGAGGCGCAGCTGCGGGCCTGGCCCGCCCTCCCGCTCTCGGCAGGCCGCTCCCTCGTCCCTTCCCGCCAGGCCGCGTCCCCGTCTTCTCCGCACCGGGGCCCCGACGGCTCCGGCGGCAGCAGCAGCGGCGGCGGCAGCGGCGGCTCCTCGCCTGCGGCCCGACCCCGAGCGCAGCGCGGCCCCCGCATGATCCCGGGCGGCGGTGCCGGCGGGAGTGACCGGGAGCAGCAGGCCGCGGCGCCCAGGTCGGTAGGCGCTGCGCAGCGCCCAGCCCGGGGAAGGGCCGGGACGGGGGATGGCGCCCGGCTCACGCCGGCCCGGAGGGGGAGGGAGCCGGGAAGCGGCCCTGCCCGTTTCCCTCCGCTTGGGAGATCCACTACCGGGGGTGGGGACGGCAGGCGGGAGGCGTCGGCGGCAGGGGTGCATGGCCCCCGTGGTCATCCACCTCCTCCCCGTGAGGCACATGGGTGCGGGGCCTCCCCGTCCCTCCCCAGAAGCGGGAAGGCCGGGCGGGCAGGTGGCTGGGCTGCAGCCCGCCCCCAGGGAGACCTGGGCTTGCTGGGCGACCTTGGGTGAACCTAGCCTGGCCCTGCCTAAGTTTTGCGGTTCTGCGGGGCTGCCGTGGGCACGGGGCGCCTGGGTGCTCTCGGCATGGCCAGCTGGGGCAGCCGGGGAGGTGCGTGTGTGTGAAGTACTGCGAGGGTGCGTAACTAGTGTGCAAGGCCTGCTTAATGAAGTAGCTGTGTTCACTTGCTCTTGTTACCTTTGATCCAGTCTGAAGAGTCGGATCTTCTAACCTGAACAAACTGCTTTGCTAGTAAACGGCATCTGTCACCTCCCGCTGCAGGACTTTCGGGGTTCCGTTTTTAAGTGTAGCGGCAATCGTTCTTTTAAAGGAGCTCTGTGGGGCATTACAGTTCACAGCTGATTTGTGTATCTGATGTCTAAGATGAAGTGATGTGGTCATTCAGAAGTTAGTACTGCTGAGGGAACAAAGCATGGTCTACAACTCTCCTTTAAGTGGCAAGGACCTGTAATCCATAGACTTTTGGTTATGCTTTTTTTTTTTTCCTTCCCTTCTAGTTAATGGGAATACTTTGTTTTCTTCTGTGTAAGCTGTGTTACAGCTCTGGAAGAAAACCTATGTCTTACACATCACTTCAGGAATGGCCTCTCTGTGTCTGTATGGAAACTTCCCTGCCTCAGTAGGTGGCTGTGCAAACCTGAGGCTCTGTGAGAATCAGCTTGTCAGATTAGTTTTACCATGCCTCTTGCAGGTCTACCAGAAAGTTCCTCGGTGGGAAATTTTTATCTGATTTGAGCTTTGATTCCTAACAAAGTAAAATGTATTGTTATTTTATGTTTTTGTTTATGTTGCTGACTGGTTTGAAAGGAAGAGGTCTAAAACATAAGATTAAGTTACTAATTCATGCAAATAGCATCCAGTTAGAGATTCCACGCGAAGAGGGAAGCTAAACTCTAGGTTGTGTTGTTAGACATCTATGACTGGGTGAGTTGATAACAGAGGTAGTGAGAGGTACCCCTTGATAAGAATGAAAACTGCTGGAAAACAGGCTTTACAGTTTTAACAAACTGTTTAGTTTGGGTGGTAGCACGGAATACTCTGTGCCCTTTCATCTTGGAAACAGTTGAAGGTTTGAAAATACTGTGAAACTTGGAGTGTGTTGAATTGAAAATAGGAAATGTGCGTTACCAAATGGCTATGGATATTCCACAGTTTTCCTTACATTCGTCTTTTAAAAAGTTTGCAGTGCCTATGACTTGTCTTTGTAACAGTAACGTTCTGTCAATTTGATATAGACAAACCTTGAAAGAAAATCTAGATCACTGCTTAGGTTTACAGGTCTGAAAAATATCTTTAATTGAAATTATTTCTGTGCAGTATTATGGGATGCTGCATCTCTCTTTTATGAACACCTTCCGTTCCACTCTAAATGTTTGCTGTTTAATGTAGTGTCTTTCATACTAGAATCAACAAGTTTTTTTTCTGTTTACCAGCATTGTTTGCTGGTTTTCCTCCCTGACTATCCCTAGTATCTCCCAAGAATTTATAAATAAAAGCATCAAGCTAGATGGCAAAATAGCTTGATTTGTTTGGGATTTTCTAGGGACATGATTCTGTGACTGTGTAAAGAAAGTGACTGAAGGGAAGGCAGGCTTGGAACAGCAGATGAGTTTACCTTGTTCACAGCAGTGTGTTTTAAAACCTAGAGCTTTCAGTTCAGGTGCTCTTCAGAACCCTTAACATTGTGTGGGTTGATCCTTTTTTTTTAGTAGCAAACAAAGCTTTTAGTCTTTTCTTAATTACTGCCACTGCTTAAAGACATATGCAGATGATTATTCTTTTGTGGATGGGATTTAAAACTGTGTGTGTATGTTAAATACACCAAGGGATGTTCTCAGCTTCTTAGAGCACCTTAGTGATATTGTCCCTGTTCTAATTGACTTGAGGAAATAAAACGGATACTTTTTCTTTTCACTTCATGTTTGGTAGGAGCAAGCCTTTTTCAGAATTATGAAATATGTACCCCAGTAGGAAATCATGCTTATTTCACTATGAATATTTGCTTTTTAACCTTGTAACATTTTGTATAAACAGTAGTGTAGGACATGATATGGCATTTAATGTGGAATGAATATAATGTTTACATTCTTATAACTGCATCAAATATGCATCACCTTAGTTTTTGCTATGGAATGAATTTTTTTTTTTTCCCTCTGCTTCTTTTGGTTTCAGTTTATTTAGTGAATATTCAGAGAGAATTAATCTTTTTTTTAAATTCAGGAAATGTTTTTCCCTCTCACCACAGCAGTGTATTCATAAACGGGAAGATAAAAGCCACTAACTCTTAAAATAGAACATGCAATTGAGGGACAAGGGGAAAGAATTCCTAAAATATGTAGGCATATATCCCATTTTCAGTGTCAGTATTTGATACTGTGGGCCAGGTCTTTGCTTCACTTTAGTTAATGAATTGATATTGATTTTTAAACAAAGGAGATGTTTTACACTTTTTTCTGAAGTATCCAGTAGCTGTGAGTTTTACAGAGAAGTGTTGAAAGATTTTCTGTCATTAATCAAATGCTGATCTGTACATGGAAGACGGTAATACATTTGCTGTCAGGTTCTGTAATAAATAATATAGAATACGATGTTTACTAAAAAAAAATAAAAATATCATTTTCTCCCCCACTCCCAGGAGAGTGTTGTAAGCTTTGCTAAATATTTGGTTCCCAGAAACAACAGCAGTGAGCAAACCACATGTTAGAAGTGTTTTTTTGTCATCTTAATATTTTGACCTTAACTTTTACTGCATTAACTTCTTGTACTTACAGGCAGTGCCTGACAGCCTTATAAAGCCCATGAATAAAAGTTTGGAAAAAAAACAGGCTCATATGAACAATAATGTGTGTAATGTATCTGGTTGGTCTGCAGAAAGTCAGCAAATGCAGTGTAAAGGTAACATTTTGTAAGCAACACTTCAGTAGCTATACTGGCTGGTGAGATGTTTCTTCAGGGAAATAACCTTGTAGGATAAATATTTAAAAAAAAAAGATAAAATCAAATAATGTTGAGATCCAGGATTCGTGGTTAGCAATACAATACGTGACCAAATAGCACTTTTAATTGCTATTTTTGAATAGTTCCACCTTCTTGTGGCTGGGAGTTGACAGGACTTATTAACAACTTACTTGTTGCAAAATTACATTATAAATTAAATATTACCATGGTGTTCTGTCTCACAAATACTTGTGAATTAATCTCTGAAAGGAAGCATTAACTAATTCTTACTTTTAATAGGTTGAGCCTGCTTCCCTGTGTTATGAAAACTGCTGAATGGAGGAAGAGGGTGGAAGTCAGTCTTTAGCGATACTCTTTCCTTTACCATCCTGCATGGTTCTTTACCTGTGTTTTACAGAGTGTTGAAGAATTAGGAGAAGCTGCAGTTATTCAGCTGGGTGAACTAAATGGGTGGCTTGCCTCTGGACCCTGACTCTCACTTCACTGTCTTAGGTAAGAGGGGTGACCTGCTTCTTTTGAAGCAACTTGCATTTCCTTAGAACAGGTGTATGTGTTTTAAGAGAAACTTCTAGTTTGTGAAGCAGTGGTTTGGTTTTTTGTTTGTGTTGTTGTTGGGGTTATTTTGTGGGTTTTTTGTCACCTGGTGGCTTGAAAAGAATTATTAACAGCATGTGGCTGTTCTAGAATTGTCTTTGAAAAGCACTCCTATTTGTATCCTTCCACATACCTTTGAAAACATGCTCTATGTTGACATACTTTACCTTTGAGAATCATGCTTATCTTGTGTGGTATTTTGACAGTGGAACTGTCCCATAGGTGAATTACAGCAGTGATAGTTTAGCACAAACTTGAACTGATACACCAGCTGAGTGCTTGATACTGAGGGTATAACTTTTTTCATGGAATCATAGAATAGTTTGGGTTGAAAGGAACTTTTAAAGGTCATCCAGTCCAACCCCCCTGCAATGAAGCAGGGACGTATACAACCAGATCTGCATGTTCAGAGTCCCGTCCAGCCTAACCTTGAATTTTTCCAATTATGCGGTATATACCATCTCTCTGGGCAACCTCTTCCACTGTTTCACCACCTTCATTGGTAGAATTGCTTTCTTGTAATTAGTTTAAGTCTACCCTCCTTTATTTTTGAAGCATTACCCCTTGTCCTATCACAACAGGCCTGTGTTTGTCCTGTCTTTCTTATAAGCCTCCTTAAGTACTGGAAGGCTGCAGTAAGGTTTCTAAAGTCTACCTGGAGCCTTCTCCAGGCTGGACCACCTCAGTTTGCTCAGCCTTTCCTCATAGGAGAGGTGCTCCTGCCTTTTGATCATTTCTGTGACCCTCCTCTGGACCTGCTGCAACAGATCCATGTCTTTCCTGTCTGAGGATCCAGGAACTGGAGGCACTACTCTAGCTAGGGACTCACTAGTGCAAAGCAGAGGGGCAGGAACACCTCCCTCAACCGTCTGGTCACACTTCTTTTAGCGCAGCCCAGGATACAGTTAACATTCTGGGCTGCGAGTGCACATTGTCAGCTCATGTTCATTATTTTATCCACCAGTACCCCCTAAGTCCTTCTCAGAGGCACTCTGTATTGATATCACCCAGCCTATATTGATACCAGGTATTGCTCTGACCCAGGTGCAGGTTATTGACACTTGACTGTGTTGAACCTCATGAGGTTTGCATGGGCCCACTTCTCAAGCATGTCCAAGTCTCTGTGGATGGCATCCCGTCTCTCAGGTGTGTCAGCTGCAGACTTGCAGGGGGTGCACTCAAACTGTACATATTAAATAGTACTGGACCCAATACAGACCCCTAAGGAACACCAGTCATCACTGATCTCCATCTGGATGTTGAGGTGTTGACCACTACCATCTGGTTGCAGCCATCCAACCAATGACAGTTGAAACACATGCTGATTGTCTTGAATCACCTCCCTGTCTTCCATGTGTCTTAGTGTTCAATCCTGGTGTGACATAATGTCAAACCTGTGACCTAAGTACCTACATAAGACAAAGTATCAAAACCTATAAGGTGGTTTGAAACCCAGTTTAGGTTTGGTCTTGGTGGGCCTTGCCTCAACCAGTGGGATCACAAGCATAAAATTATGGAACCTGTATTTGGGTTTGGCTAATTGCACAGCTGCAATTAGTCCACATGATTTTCTTTTTATTCTGTCCTGTGAGGACTGCGGCAGTACTCCTGCCCTGACCAAACTAGAGTTCTAGGGACAAAGCTAGTTACTCATCTGTCCTTCATAGAGGAGATCACACTTCTACTCCCTTTGATGGACTCTTTTTTGGACTTGTTGATACTCCCTTGATAATTGTTACATTAAAGAAATTGGTGAAATGAAATGAGAATGACAGACGAAAACCCCTTTTCCATACCTTTAGGAGCTGTGTGCAGGGGAGGCACAAGACCTGTGTAACATGCCAAGCTTGCACGGTGCTGAGAGATGCCAGACTTGTCCAGGCAGCTGGGCTCTGGCACTGCTTGTGTACTCTTGCTCTGGTATGCTCTGTGGGACCCAGGTTGGAGCAGCTGCAGTTCAGCAGGCTTGGGGTGTCAGGGGGTGGTGGAGTGGCTCTTAAAGGAGCTGAACTTCTAAAGTGGTCTGCAGGTCAAAGTACTTCAGAAAATGCTACCATAGTTGTAGACAAGTTTTTCTTCTGCAGATGGTTAGTCATGTGCAGGAGCTAATTAATGCTTAAAATATTTTGATTTTACAGTGTGGTAATTTTCATTTTCTTAAAAGCTATCAAACTTCTACAAAGCTAGACGATATTGAAGAGGTCTATCACTACTTCAGAATTTCTGTTTTCAGTATCATGTCTCCAGCTTTCTTATTTGTATAGCCATACTCAGATAATGATTACTTTTTATTTCATAGTGAAATCCCTTGAGCAAAATTGTGGTAATAAATGCTGTGGTTTAATATGTGTATATACCCTATTTTGTTTTTAGAAGTTCATGGTATATGAGCATACACAGGCTGCAGTGGCAGCACTTAGATGTGTTTCAGCTGTTGTAGCAAAACTTACCTATTTGGGACCATGACAATACATACTTAGAGTCTACACAGTCTGCAAGTCCCATCAGAGTTCAAGGGCATGGGAGCTCCTAAGGGAATGTGTCACTTTTGTGAAATACTGGTATTTTTTTGGTTGTAAAGGTTGAGCCCTTCGCATTGTAAGGTGGTGATAAATACTCCATTTGTGTGGCTCCCCTGACCTAAATATCTTACTGAAAGAAGGGTGTTTGTGAATACTTGGTGGTTTTTTGTTTGGCTAATGTTATGTTATGTATGTCAGTCATGGAAGAAAATTATTATTTAAACTCTCAGATTCTCTAATACAATTTCAAATACATAATGCTACATAAAATACCTACTTTTTTTAAGGGTAGCGCTCAGAATTTTTTATTTTGCTCCTGTCTTGTGACAGTTACTGGAAAAAAAAAAAGTGGAAAACATTGTTTAATGACCAGATAGAGGTGATTTCATGATATCTTGCATCAAGCCGGACATGAAAGTTGCAAAGTATTTTTTTGTAATTTAGAATTAATTTCTTAAATATTTTGCAGTTCTGTACATTATAGTTTGGTTAATTAACTAGCTTAGCATCTTTGTTAATATTCAGTGTGCCTTAAAGTCTCCTCTTATTGAAGATATATGAGAGTTGTAAACAAGCAGCTCTTTTGGCTCTGGTCATGTGACACATCAAGATTTCTTCTTGTTGAGTGGAAGGAAGCAAGTGTGTTAGCCATGCTTTAGTCACATTTTCCGTTTGCATTTTTTTTAGGCGGTTGTGGTAGCCTAATGCTAATTAATGAGTACTAAAGGTGAATGTTGAAGCACATATGACTTCATTAAATTATTTTCATTCTTTTTAGACAAGCATTACAAATTCTGTATTTCATTTCGATGTTGGTTGTGTAGCCTTTAAGTGTAGTTTTTTAGTAGACTGCCGAATTCCTGCTTTGCTCTGGTGGTAGCTGGTGGAAGGAGTTTGAAGAAAGAGGACTAGAAGTCCAGGAGCTTCGGTTTTGTGTTGCTGGAATTGCTCATCTGCTGCTAGCTACATGTTACTAAGCAAGTCCTGTGTCTCCCATTTCCTCTCTGCTGTGGTCTTGTTTCTTCTGTAAATTGTACTGTCTTAAACTACACAGCTTCAATTATGTTGGGAACCTTTGTTGTCTTTTCTCCTATTGCTGGATAATAATCATATGATCCTTGATAGATGTGTAATTTTGATACCTTTTCGTGCTATACTTTGTGCTCTGCTCATACACTGTGGATACTGATGGTGCTTTTGTACCTTAAAGGAGACTGAGTGAATTTTATATAGATGATATTGCTTTATCTGTGTACATGAAAAATTATATGCATTGGTGTTTGAGCTGGAAGTCTTGTGAAACAAGGTATGAAAATATTGGTCACATTTGTCAGAATATTTCTGAGTTTGCTTAATGGCAGCACTGTGAATGAAGAATTATTCTTTAACAGAATATAAAATAGATATTCTAGATTTCTGTTGGTATGGAGAAGTGCCACCTCCAAACAGGAAAGTCATCAGTTATTGTTTCATATTGTTCAAATAATTATTTTCTTTTTCTTCTGAATGGTACCAAAGTTTTATTGGTGTAGTTGCATAACATTAACTCATAAATCCACATAATTATCCTAATTGTTTGCTGAAATAGCAGTCTTGTTTCATGAAACAAGTAGGGTGTCCTGTTTAACTTTTTTCTTTACATACAAAAAATTGTGGACAAATTGTTGGTGGAGAGAGTGCTTTACTGGCACGACTGTTTCAGACCAGGATCACCCCATTTCACATCCCTGATAAAGAACTGGGCCTTTGGTGTACTGGTTGGGTTCTCTGTGGTTTGACATCTTTTAAGGCAAACCAAAATGTACTCTTAAGGTCACCAGATCAGTGTTTCCTTTGTGGGAACTCTCATCTGTATTGGAGATCAGCCTAAATCAGCAGCATCGGATTTGTTTGTTCTAAATAGCGTTTTAGAACCTAGAAATTAAGTATTAAATCTTTATGGTACTGAAAATGTGATACTCTGTGGCAAATAAGTAAGTTGGGTGTTTTGGTTTTGTTTGTTTGTGTTTTTTTCTTTTCTTTTGAAAGTTGCTACTAGATTTCTTTATATGCTTATTTCTCTCACTTTTTTCTCCCAGAAACTGGTTGTGCCTTTAGGTATTTGTTGAAGATGTTTGTAGTATGTTTTAATCATGTGTCTGTTGTTAGTTATGGCTTGCCTGAAAACGAATGAATTGTAGATAAGTTTATCAAACTCCACCAGTTTTGTGCAGCCCGGACAAAGATGTAGTTCTATCTGTGACTTCTTTGAGCATTGGGTGTTTTTTTTTTCCTAATGATAATTACCATTAGTTAATTAAAAAAAAAAAAACAACAAAAAACCACCACAATAAAAACAACAAAACCAAACAAAAAAGAACCAAACAAGCAAAACCCCAAAAAGCACAAAGAAACACACAGACAAAAAAACCAACCAACCAACCAAACAAAACCCAACCAAACAAGAAAAAACCACAAGCAAACCCTTCCCCACCCCAAAAAAAAAGCAAACAAAAAAAAAGGGGGGGGGGAGGCAAGAAAAAAACACCAAAAAAAACGGGGGGCAAGAGGGGGGAGAGAAGACCGTGCCAGAATCTTCAAGAAGAAGGAAATGGATATTTATCATGAGCTAGATGAATGGAATTGTAAAACTCTATTGCATTACTGTGGAGGAATGATTTGTGAGCATTGTATGTACAGGCTTTCTGCTTTTGTATTTTCCCTAACATAGTAGATATTTTCTATTGTGCTTTTTATGGGAAATATGATTTAGCTTGGGAAGTCATGATTTAGTTTTAGGTAGTCCTGTGAAAACAGGGGGTTGGACTCTCTATGGGTCGCTTGCAACTGGACATACTCTGTGATTCTGTGTTTCCTTTAGTTGCAGCTTGTGACTGATTGAATGTACCATTTTGAAGTTGTATTGAACTTGTACAAGCACAGTGTGAAAACTTGGAATGTAATGGGGTTTTTTGTATTGTAGGTACGAGAACTCTAGAAGCCCATTTTAAAATTTGAAAGAACAAGTTTCTGCAGCTCTGGAAAGATATGGTATGTTTATGTTTTCACTTATAGTGCATGTATGCTAGTAATTATAGTATGAAATAATTATCTTTTGTTCCCTGGTTAAAAAAATGAAAAGTTGAAAATAAAGTCAGGAAGAAAAATGCATTCATTTTTCCTGTATTTTTTTAGCTGTGATTTTTACTAGTTAGGCATAGTGCTCCAGAAAACCGACTAAATTGAGATTTATTTTTTTTTTTTTTTTTTTTTTTTCCTTGGAGAATACTAAAGATTTGGTTTTGGTTTGTTTGGGTTTTTTTCCTTCCTGCTGAGCACATTTATAGTGAGACTTTTACAGGTTTTAGGAATGGCTTGAAAAATAAGCTCATAACTACAAGAAAACTTAAGTAAACATCAGTGTAAATTAAATATGTAAATTGGAATGCTAGGAAACAGCATTGCCCAGAGAAATTGTGGCTTCCCTATCCCTGGCAGTGTTCAAGGCCAGGTTGGATGGGGCTTTGAGAAACCTGGTCTAGTGGAAGGAGGGTTGGAACTCAATGAACTTGAAGGTCCCTTCCAACTCAAACTACTCTATGATTCTATGAAATACAGAAATGTAGCCTTCATTAGTAGTGCTAACATCAGCTCATAGCATATGGCATTTTTTTGTCTAGGCTCTTGAATGTCCAGGCAGCTTAAAAAATATATACATGTATTACAGCAAGGTTGGAATCTTAACTTGCAGTTATTTTAATTTTCGTTTTCTGACTTTATTCTGGTGTAGTCCTGTGGAGATACCTGGTAGTGAAGAATGACTGCGCCACCCTAGGGTTTCAAGTTCTGTAGTTCTGCAGTTTGGTACTTAAAGAATTTTGGAAGTTTCTTGCGTTGTGGCATTCAGAAAAACAATTACTGGGTTGTTTTTTTTTCTACCATATTAAATATGTCTAATAATGTACATAAAAGCTCTATGTGAATACATGTAATATATAAAATTAACTGCATCTAAGCTACATCCATACTGTTTTTAATCACTTAAAACATGGGAAGAAATCACTAACTGCTGATAAGAGCTTTATACGCCATGGGTGTATGTCTGGGGTTTTGTTTTGGAGATATTTAACAGCGGAAAGTATTTAAAGTTTTGAAATCTCAACCTTGCAGAAGGATTGTTTGGTGTCTGTGTTTTAAGTTCTGTTTCATAGAAAGCTATAGATGGGACTACTTTAAATATAGTATGTGCTAATTAAAGATTGTAAATGACTTAAAGCTATAATGTTACATTATCACAGTCCAGATGTTCCTGAGAGAATTGTATAAATTGGTCCTTTACTGTAGCAGGCATCTGGTAGGTAGCATATATTTTTGCACCCACAGCACCACTGGGACCACCCACCTGCTTCTTGCTCTCCAGTTCAGTACCAGTTGTGTGTATGATGACTCTTCTTCAAACTTAAACCGTTACTTCTTTCTTGCCAGTTTTGATACTGGCTGCTGTTTTCCAAATGTTTAACTGCTTGCCACTGTATGTATGCATAGCCTGTGTACTGGTATGCACTTCATAAATTGATAAAGAATTCCCCTCTAATCCCCCACAATTTGAGTAATGAATGCTAATGGAATATCAGAAGAGCTGTATGTTATGCTACAGAATTGCGTGATTGCTTGGTCTTAATATAACTTACGTCTAAACAAACATGCTGATGATACTAAAGAACTTGGTGAACAGAAAGGTATTTTACATGGAAGGCTGCATGAAGGATGGGTAGCAAAAGAAAGCAAAATAACAAAGTATAAACAAAAGGACAGATGGAATAGAAGTTTAAATATTAAAACTGAAGTGAAGGTGTAGAACATACGTGTTTGGAAAATAATTTGATACCCAGCCAGTAAAAGGAGAACTACTAGAAGAAGTTTAAACAGATGATTGGATTTCACCTCCTGATGTAGGAGGGGTTTTCTAATCATAACTGCATTATTATTTTGGTGGGAGCCTGTAATAGCAGGCATAATTGAGTTAGAAACAAATGGCTCTGCTGTAAAACCAAGGAGTGTGTGTAGTGGAAAAAAAAACCCAGCTGTGTTCTAAGTGAAAAATGTAGAAACTAAAGATTATTTCAGGTCTTTCCCTCTTTTACAGAGGTGAATAAACTACATCTATGATCTTATTGAAATATCAAACCAAAACCAGATGTTGAAAGGAAAGTCTAATACACAGAATTGCAGGGCTGGTTTTAGAAAATAAGTCGCGGGCTTTTAGCTTGGCACGAGGGGGGGGAATGGGGGCAAGCACTAGACTTTTTTCTGTTACTGTATGATTTCTGGACTATTGACATACGGGCAAAGTAAGTATTCAAATATTAACAAGATTAAGCTTTTGTGTAAATCTGTAGTTGATCTCTGTATATCAGGATGCACCAAATTCTACTTTTATTAAACTCAGTAACTTGTGTTTTTACTGAAGTGTAAATTCCAGAATGGTGCCAGCTTTAATCTGAAGATAGTAGCAAATTCAGATCCCTACCCCAAATAATTTATTCGAGTGTTAATTATCCTTGCTGTTCTGCATGTTTCTCTTCCTACTCTAATTTGAATTTGTCAGCCTTCAGTTTCTAGTCATATGGTGGTTTTATATGCTTTCTTTTAATTGGAAGCTCTTTTTTATGTGTTCTTTATGTGCAGTGAGAGGACTTAGTTACTTCCAGTATCCATATTGATTAGCATGATTAACTTTGAACTTTTTCCATTATCTGATCACAAGGCACTTTTTCCTATATTCATGCTGTCTTTGTGACTCTTTTCTGCTACTCCTAGAACACTGCTGAAGAATATTGAATAATTGGAGAACTGGGCATAAGTTTTGAACATGTCAGAAGTACTTTATGTAGATGAACAGGCACTTTTCCAGGAGCCCTTCATATCAGTTGTTCTAGCTGTAATACTGGGAGCACGTGTGTGTTTGCATATCGGTTACGACTGTTTTAATTACTTCAGGTTGGCATTTTCCAGGATAGAACCCAATTCTTTTGGTCTTCTAACTCTGTGACTTTGTTATTTGCTAGATGAATGGTTTGGCTTACTAGTCAGTGGGCAAAAAAAGTACAGATGCATTACTACTGGTTTTCTGCGGCTCCATTAGGATTTATGTTAACAAGTTTTCTTAGTGGATGTTTTATTTTACTTTAGGCTCAGTCAACCTCATATTAGTTGTATGAAGAAAACTTCCGGAATCTTATGTCCATTTGTGTTTTCTCTGCTGGAAGAAGCATGCAGGCAATGAAAATAATGTCTTGATAAGGTTGAAAACATCAGTTAAGTCTCAAACATGATTATTACTACTTTTTTTTTTTTTGCCCTCCCCTGCTAATGGCAGTTAAGATGGAATTTAGGGATTTGGTGAATATTCTACAGTTTCTTCCAGGATACTTAAAACAATCTCAAGTTATACAAGACCAGCTTTTCTATTGATTGTCAGTTCCTTTTTTGAAGTAGTAACCTATCAGGGGAAGTTCTGAGGGTACCTTGTACTGCATAGATGGTAACTGTTTATTTCATCATGGTACTCAAAAATCTAGAAGTGTATCAAATTCATTCTTGGAGGATTCAGAGTGACTCTTCAGAAAACATGTGAAAGCTGTCTTTAGTGTTATCTTCATGAGATGGAGGATTATTTTTAATTAAGCAACTCAAATTCTGGTACTATAAGGTCAGGAAGGTCATGGTAGTTCTTTGTACAGGTGAATCACCCCTGTTTTCATGAGATCACCTGTTAAAAGGAGAATTTTAAAAAGAAGAAAAATTGGATCAAAGATTACTCAGGTGGATACTTAAAATTCCTTTGTAAAAGAAACTTAAATTCTTACAAATGCCACCTCCAGGGCACCCATCCTTCAGTGAGGTCAGTAAGAAGTTACAGTTTAAATGAGAAAAGTGTTCCTTCTTTCTGGGATCTTCCTAGATCTCAGATACTAGGTGTCAGCTGCCTGATTGCTGTGCTTTCACAGAAAATGAACATGAAACAACACAGAGAAAGTAATGGGTATAGAAAACCCATGTAAGTGATAACTTTTCAATTAAGTGATTTGTACCTGGAAGTTTTTTGGCTTTATTTTTGATTGCTGACAAGTAGGTGCTTATGTTCTCCATGGTGTGACTTTAAGTTCTGTATGTTGAAGTTGGAGACCTCTTCTTGGCTCCTGTTTGTGATCCTAGACTTTTGAGATTAAATGAAACATGCAAAATGAAGATCTCATCAGGCTATGCAAAAAAGTTGCTTTTAGCCCCTTTTAATGCATCTGAACTTGTTTCTGACTTCTTCCTCTTTCACTCTTTTCTGAAAATCTGCACCTTTGCCCCCTTGGAGAAATGGGTCTGAGTTGTCTCAGACTACTGCATAAACATTATTTATCCTGTTGCATCTTGATGAGGGCTATTCCAGGGAGCCACATAAGGTTCTTCAGATATATGGTTTGAGGGCATGGATCTTGTGTATTGCCTTGCTAATTATAATAGGGGTTGTTGCAGTCCTGGTTGAGTCTACCTCTTGTAAATAGTCACTAAGCAGATACAGATGTGTCTCTACTGGAGCCTGCCCAGTCCCAAAGAGCCAAGCAGCCATCTCAGGTTTCTTGGACATACTCCACAGGCACAAATTTAGATGCATTCAGCTGCTCAGTGTGTTAGTGAAAGCCTAAACTGTAAGACATGCTAATCATAATTCTAAAAATCTGTTTGAGTAATAAGAATAAATATCTGCTCTGGGGCTGCTGTTCCTACCTTAGAAAAGGTAAGTTACATCCAGAGTGTGTTTTGTAATGGCATTCCTGTGACAGAAAAGTAGTTGGTTTAGGTCAGTTTCCCATTCTTCATAATGTCACTTTCCAGAATGCTAGTATTCTCATCGCTGTGATTTCCCTTTCCTGATCAAATAGTGTCCTTTAACTCTGTTACTTCTTGTGGGGTTTTTGTTTGTTGTTTTTATTTAATATTTTTTTTTGCCTTGTTTGGATCAACAATCAAAACGTCCTTTGTTCAAACTAGAATCAGAATAAGGGATCTTCTGATGGCAGTCTCCTTTACCACCCACCCTGTGTTTCAGCATGCTGGTCTCTTTGCCAGGAGACACTACTCTGCTGATGCATGAATGAGTAAGGTTTTAGAAAAATTCTTTCATCTATGCTAGGGAATCCTTGCCTGTCATATTCTATCCCAAGGAGTGGCAGCACGGATAGGTGGGGAAGGTAGGACAAGAAGGAGATAAAAGGGAAAATGATTCATTAAGATTTCTAGCATCTGGATTGTTGAAAGGTAGCATGAGATTCACAGACCCCATACAGTAAATCTAGTTTTAAGGTATCTTGTTACAGATTAGAAATGTGCTGATTCAATCTGTAGACACAAATTTCACTACAAAACTTAGATGAGTTAACTTCACCTTGGTGAGATTCATGCTGGCTTGGATGCTGCCTCTGTTCACAGAGCTGCTGTAGATACTATGTTCAGTGGTATGCTAAATCTGACTAACAGAGTTGGAGCTGTGTCAGGCCTGGGCACAAACTTGACTTGGCCATGATTAGTAGAGGTGCCACCTCAGTGCACATTCTTCAACATTCCAAAATCTGATGGTTTTTGAATCCAGTACCAGCACTTTACGTGTTCCTTCACTGTTAACAGTCATGTTCATGGCTTCTATAATATGAAACCTCAGGAAAACCTTTTTTTAAGGTTGCTCTCAGCCTGTTCTGACATGCTTCCACTTGAATGGAAGACTACTGTAACTAGCTTTTTGCCCATGGTCTGGGTGGTACAGGATGCAAATCCAGGTAGGGAGTGATTGATTTGGAACGTGAGCCGATGCTGCCAGCAGTTGGACAGAATGCAGGTTTCCTAACACATGAGGAAATTAGAGATTACACCACTGTCCTCTTTGACCAGCATGCTGCAAGTTACTTAGGCAAAGATCTAGAAGCAGTGTTAATTTCTGCATGCATTTTTACAGAGCAATTTGACATCAGTTCAGAAAGCAGCAAGAATTTAGATTTAACTTTAGAAAGAAGCACTGCCTTGGAATAGGCGTTTGTTTATTTAAAGCAAAGGCTTGCCTGAAAGTAGACACTGTCAGGTCTTAAATAATCAGAATGCCATAAGAAATGTTTTTAAGACTTCTTAGTTTTGCATCAGCATCTTGATTTTTTGCTTTTCTGTCCAGCTGATGGTCAGTGAACTTTAATTTGAAAATCTTTACCCTGTTTGTCATTTAATGTTGACTGATGAGGAACCTTTCCAACTGACTCTTAATGGTTGCATTGTGTTCCTGGCATTGACTCAGTTAAACTTTGACAATTTATACCCGTAAAAGTACTAGAGAACCTCTGCTTTGTTTCAGAGGGTTTTGGTGACCTGCTTCCTTTTTACTTATGTTAACTGCACTTGTGTTTAGATGAGAAGACAAAAATATAACTGTTGTTAAAAAAATTAAATGACATTTTTCCTATCTCAAGGAATGTACCCAGTAAAACTAATAAGCATCATTCCAAAATTAATACACATTTGTTCTGTTGTGGGGCTTGTAGCAGAATAGCAAAAGTCAGCATTTTTTCTGCCAAATTTTTGAAAATCCTGGGCCTTGTTTAGAGATAAGTGATTTCATATCACTGACAAGTCAACAGATAACAAATTTGCATTGAGAATGCTTGATTGCTTATTGAGCGTCTTTACTGAAGACTCTTGTAACAGATTGGACTGAAGCACAAAAGCTTTCTTTACAGGAACATTTAAAACTGTCTGATGTGCTCCCTTAATACTTGTACCAGATCATTGTGACTTTGGAGAGCTACAGGTGTGCCCTGAATACCTTGCTAGCCTTGTACACCTTGCTAGCCTTGTACACCTTGCTTCTGTGTGAGGCTTCTTCATGGCAACCTTCAGATGTGGGGAGTTTTATCTGGGACTGAGCCACAGGAATAAACTTCTCTGATACTGCATAGAGGTCTGCCTTCATAGATACTGGTGTTTAGAAAAAGATAACTTTTTACTTACTGAACACAGTAATAACATTTCAGTTTTAATCGAACTTTATATTAACAGAAAGTGAACAATGCTTTGTGGTCTGACTCTCCATCAGAGGCCTTTTTTTCTTTACAGGCTTTGTCCAGTGCGCTTAGGAGCTTGGGTGGGAGAAAGAATGGGACTGAATTGAGTGTTGAGGGTTATATTTGGAAATATTTTTTCAATTAACTTTAGTTTAGAGTAGATAATAGCAGTAGGTAAGAGACTAACTGGTTCCTTTTCAGCCATGGAAGTAATCAGCTGGGGTGGTCCCAGGGCGCTCTGGGCACGAGTATTGCTGGGTGATCATTGGCTGCCACCTGCGTGACAAAATAAAGGACCAACCCTACAATTTGTACCGTGGAGCCAGATCACAGGAGACAGTTGACAGGTAAAATACCCTTTTGAAAATTTAAGGGAGAGAAGAGTAGATGCGGCTTAAATGGAGCAAGGAACCTAAAATATTGGCCACAGATAGTAAGGGTTGTTCCTCTGAAACTTTTACATAGCTTTAGCCTACTTTATTGTGGGGAGAGGCACATGGCAAAGTGCAAGTTACATGCTGCTCCCCTGGGAAAACGGAGCCTCATTAGGAACCAGTATCAATTAAGTTGTGGCAGATAAACGACTAATGGAATTTTATTGTAGTTAGAAATTACAGTTCATATTTATGCATATGCTTCCAAATCTTCAAATGCTTGTTGTCCCGATGTTGAGTGCTTTCCACTTGTCCAAAAGATGGATTTTAGTTTTTTCAGAGAGGCTAAAACTAAGTTGATGAATTTTCAAGTTCATCAGTTGAGTGTACTGTAATGAGTTACTCCAGAAGTCTTAAAATGCCATTCAGAAATTAACTTTTTTTTTTGTGCAGTAGGTCTTAATCTTGCAGTTAAAACAATGCTTAACATCAGTATTTTTTTCTTCTGTTTTATGATTTTTATTTAGCAGACTGGCTGAAAATAATTTGTAAGGACTTACAACTAAATTATTTTTAATTATTTAGAGTTGTTGAGCTTATGCTTAGCCCAGCGTGATACAGGACTGGTGTGACAACTCGTTTTTAATCAGTGAATCAATTGTGATCACCCTGATGTCACCGAATGGCCACAGCTTGTAAAAGGTAAGTATCAAGTGTACTGTGTTGTTTCTCAGGATCAGTATGTTTCAGTTTAATATTTATTTTTAAAGTATTTTGTTTGTAAGGCTTGAAGTTAGTTTTGTAAATAGTATTAAGGTGTATTGTTTGTTTAAGATAAATCATTTGTCAAAGTTGACTTGCGCTCTTGCTTAGAGTGATTTCGAAGCTTGCTTAGCTTGTCTCTGCCTGCTTTCTACAATAGGAGCACTGTGGTGCACTGTGATAGTCCTCTTAAGACCAATATTACCACTTTTGTCTCTGGTGTTTTATACTGTCACACTGAAATTCTGTATAAATTTTTTAGCATTCTTATTCAAGGAGTGGCTTGCAGAATGGAGAAGTTGCTCCCTGTGTTATTGGAAGTGAGCCACCATTTCAATTTGCTAGCTCATACTGCAGTATTCAGATTAGTTAGTGTCTTGTGATCCGTATCTAAGATCTAATTCAAAGCTGAAATTTATAAGAGCATTTGCTCTGTGATTTTCTCTGAACAGAACTCTTGTTTCAGATTTTAAGCATGATGAAAAGACGTCTTGCCATACTGTATAGTTCTTTCTTCATACTGTTGCTTGCTCAGAGGAATAACAAGGTATCTTGTTTGTAAACAATTGGGTATTGCAGAATAAATAGCTTCTCAACAAATATTACATTTCCTATAATTAGATTGATGTTCCACATTGTTTTAATGAGTCCTGAAAGCTCATTTTATCTGGTGCTTATATCACCGTTTGGAACCTTTTAAAATCTGGTTAGTAATTGCATTAATACTTGTACAAATCATAGTTATGCTAGGTCTGTTCATGCTATAGAAAACAAATTAGCTGAAGGAGTTTGATCCCTGTTTTCTCTAGAACCATTTACCTTAAAGGACCAAACCTTTTTTTGACTCAGATAGGTTTATTTTTTTCTGAACTTTCCTAAACCTGTGTCTTATATTATTGTCTTGCAGAATATTTTTTTTTTTTTAGCATAATAGCATGTACTAACTGCTGTCTGTTCAAAGCCCAGGTAAAACTCACACAAATGTTAAAGATAGGAAAAGATTTTGAGTGTACAGATAGCTGTGATTGCATCTGTACTGCAAATTACCAGGCTACCTTTTTTACATATGTTTAGGTGCCAGTCTGCTTTTTTTCCTCTTAATTTTTCATACTGCTGCATATTTTGAAGGCTCAAAGCATCTTCTTGGTGTTTGTGATTTAATGCTATTTCACCTGTACTTTCTAAGCAACAAAGGTTCATTGTGTCATATGACTAAAAGATCACAACTGCCTCAAACTTCCAGTCTCTTTGCTATCAGTTTCTGAAGTCCTGAATGTGAATAGAGAAGCTAGTGAGTATGAACATAATAAACACTCTTGTTTCCACTGTTCTTCAGGTCATACGACTTCTAGCACTTGGATGCTTAGGCGAATAACTAGAAAAAAAAAACAACTAAAACTGAAGTTTTTTTCTCTCTGCTAAGTATTTAGTGACCTGGTTTGGTCACTGGAGTTGAAGGGAAATGAAATTTTGATTTGTTTTGCTGTTGAGCATTTTTGTCAGCAGCTGTCTTGTCAGTCCTGAACTTCACACAGTGAGGGGAAACATCATTTGGAGGGAATAAATAAAGACCAAATTTTGAAATTGGGCAGTTATTATTTCCCAGCTAGAGGGTATTTGCATTTTAAGCATCAGTATAAGATCAGCTGGATGGTAATTTCAGAATTGTTGCTAGTGTTAGTTGAATTTTGTCACTTGGTGAAATATAAACAGATTACTTCCTGTGTTCTTCAACTGTCACTGCATGATATCCAGCTTGCCTAGGAATTTTTAAGTTGTCTGCCAGAAATGCTTTCTAGGCACTGGATCTGTTAGTGTGGTACAGTTTGGTAATATCCAGGAAGTTGCTCTGGTATGTCGGTAAATGAACTAAGATTTTAGTAGAGAATTGAGAGAATAGTCCAGGCTTTACTAGGAGGAACCACCCAGTAAGGTAGCACAATGAAACATGAAAAAAAAAAAATGTTTCAGGCTACAGGTGGAGATTTCCAAGAGTGTTTCATATATATAGTCATATAGTAAATAGAGAAATTCAGGAATTCCATTCCTCTAAACAAAGATTTTCTCAGTGAAGCTATGGCAAGGCCTGCTTAGCTGTGCTAACTGAAGGCCTGTAGCAAACTGTTGAAGCCTACAAAGTGAGTTCTATTTGAAGATTTTTAGTTCACTTCTGTTTTAAGAAAGCTGTCATGAAAGACATTTTTGTTCATGTAAGCTACAGAGTTTTATTGCAATGGCTGTGCTCTGTTTCCGCTTCTCGGGCAATGTATCCTTTGTGTCAGTTATGGTCAGCTGTACCAAAGTCTATACCCAAGTGAAGGTTGGCTATGTTCTTAAGGTATGATTCTCAAGGCAGCTAAGGTGATTGAAGTTAAAACTGCTGCCATGTCTCCTGGCTCATTGGCTACAAACTCACAACATAGGAGGAAGTCCTGAAGGAAGGAAAAAAATAATCAGTATAAAAAAATCTATTAAATGTTAACTTCTTGAATTTGTGCTGCATAAGGAAGAAGATGATAATAAAGAGGAGCTGTAATTTAGCCTACTTAAGTTAATATGGAACTATACCCCTTAACTGAGTCTGTAAATTAAGTCAAGCTGCTGTTTTTGTGTTCAAAAATGTTGGGCAAAAACCTAATCCTGAATATTACTGTCTGACCTGTTGGTTGGAAGGAAGAAACAGCTGCCTGCAAGATTATTTCCATAAATTCAATTTGAGAGATGTATGAAATTTATTTTGAGATGCTGTTGAGACCTGGTTTGGAGCTGCTGCTTGTTAGAGTCCAGCTGTGCAGAAAATTTTTTTGTAACAGTTGATCAATGGTAAACTTTGAGTATATGTTTTAGTTACAAAATTGATTGTGAAGGTTTAGCCCAGAAGTGGTGTAGTATGTAATCTGAATAAGGAAGTACTGCCAGCAGAACTCTTCTCTAATGCCTGCTGTTGTGTAAGCTGTGAGGGAAAAAGTGCTGTCCTCCTTAAAGAAATTTGTCTTAATTATATTGTCAGGGTTTACATTATAAATTGTCTTCTAGGGTTTGGTCAAACAAACTGAATGTGGAAGTGCATAGAAGTTGATGTTTTTCCTGGCAATAATACAGTATCATCACTCTCCACCTTTCCTAATTTCATATTGTAATGACTTACAAAACTTTAAGCATTATTTGTTATTTTATCTGTATTTGCAGATCACCAGGAGAACCTCACTCTGAAAACATTGAAACTAGCCGAATGTAAGTAAATGAGTGGATGAGTTTGGTATATCTTGTTTCAAAATGTTTTGGACATATGTAGCAATCTTGCACCTGCTTAAAAAAGAAAAAAAAAAGATGACCAAAGCTGAGGTGAGCTGTGGATTTACTGTAGAAAATTTCAAGGTAACATTTTGCTTTGGAAAAATAAATAGCTTTAAGAAACTGATGGTTTTTTGGTTGGTTGGTTGTGGTTTTTTTGTTTTTTGTTTTTTTTTTTTAATTTTTTTTTCTGATAGTGAATAGGTTGAAAGTTCAGGCGTTTAATTTAATGTGAACCAGTAGATGGTAGCATAATACAGTGTCAGAAATCTTCAGGCCTGTCTTCAGACTTGACAGTAGGGGTGTAATTTCTACCTGCTGTTCACTAACATCTTGCATGGGTTTGAAGACACTTCAGTACTAAGGCACAATACCTGCTAATATCTGTTGTGGCAGATGGATTGCTAAACTCAAAAGACTAAAAAAGGTCTGAATTTGTCATGCACATACTAGTTAATTCTAGAAACAGAATGCTGGCTTTCTTAAGTTTAAAATACTAAACAGTATTCATGTAGCATCTTGTTCACACTTTTGGACCTTGTTTTGGTATATCTTCATTAGCCTAGAAGCCAAGATTAACTAGAAGCATGATTGTGATAGGCTGAAATCTTCATTTCAAATTTTAAAGGGTTGCACGTATGAGAGAAACATAAAAAAAAAGAAAAGTTATTTGAGGCTTTATTCTTCTCTAAGTTAGTAAACACATTCTTTTCTAGCTATTCAAACTGTCCTGTCATAGAACTCTGAGAAACCACAAACTGCTTTTCTGGCTTAGAGCACAAGTTCCAAAATAATAGAGAGAGCATAGCTGAGTAGTTAGGGTACTGTCTGAAGCTTTGAAGGATCTGTGCTCATTTCTCTTCTCTGCCTACAAACTTCTCTGATCTTAAACTGTCTTCTCCACACCCTCCCCCCGAGTGGTCTAGCATTCTATACACTGTGGCTGAACGCGAGTTTCAGGATGTTTTGCAGGCTTAGGGATATAGTGTGAATTGCTCAAGGACTTCTGTGCTGTAGCTGCCCAACTTGGAGATGAGCAGAGCTGAAGTGCCCACGTCGGACTGCATACCTAGCCTTAAAAGTGATGAGAAGGAAACAAGGAATGCTTTTCCCGTGTGTTTTTAACAAGTCTCTGCAGTGAAGTCTTTTCTTGTGCAGGGATTTTTCCTGGGAGCTCTTTTCCCTCTCATGCACATCTGTTACAGAAGTGCTGTCTAGCTGCTTTTTTAGGAGTACAGGTTGCAGGGATACAGACCTTAGAAATGACTGGCTGTTGCTGTGTGAACATGTTAGAGGCAGAGGTTGCAGAGCAAAAAATCTGCCATAGTCTCTTCTGCTCCAGTAGCAGCCCTTCCTTCATTGTGTTTTATTGTTCCTGCAGTTTAGTTTTGTGTTCTTTTGTTTCCCTGGCCTAGTCAAACAGGGGAAATCAGTCTGTAGCCTGGTTAATAGTATGCTCTGCATATTGTCAGTTGGACTAGTGCTTTTTACACATCGTAAGGAAAGATGTGTTGGAAACAAGCATCTTGACTGGCATGAAATAAAGACTCTGTAAGGACCTATGAAAAATGAGAAGGAAAAGGCAGTATAACTTTTTATGCTAGCAGTTTGACAGTTCTTTTTTGTATGTGTTCTTATCCTTAAAACTGAACCTGGAAAAGTATCTACAGTAGCAAACTTTTCTGTGGGAAAACTGATTTTTTTGGTGCAGAATGATGATTGAAGTTGCCCTGTGGTTTCAGGTGTCTGTCTAAAATAGATGTAAGCCAGTAAGCTGTAGGGATTCGCGTATTTGAGTAGTAGTTACACAATATTAATGCATGGTACTATTTCAAAACTATATTTTTTTAAGTGTAACACAATGTGATGGTACATTACTTAGAGAATTTCTGCAATCCTGCTGCGTGGCTGCTCTTGCCACATCAGGTGGAATGGCAGGCTGGGTAATACAGTGTGACCTGCAAGCCTACTGTGTAGCTAAAATAGTTACAATGTTATGTACCTGACCTTTATTCATTCATAAATACAGGCACTTAAGCAAGTATTTTGTTATTTGCACACTGAATGGTTAAGTTGGTTTTGCTCTGGTTGACTGACATAATTGCTATTTGTTTGTTTTGCATTGCAAAGCTTTATACCAAGAGCATAGTCATATATGTTTCACGTGTGGGAATTAAAATAAAAAATCAACTGCCTCTTTCATATTCTTAAGCAGCAAATTCTTTCATGCAGAAGTCTTGCTTATCCAAAGCTATTCAAATTCTGGCTCTATGCATGATCAACATCTTAGTTTGAACTCAGCTTTAAGTCTTTTTTCCTTAGCATTCATTCGAGTCTTTGAATTTTTTAAGATCCTGTCACAGTTCTACATTAATTTTCAGCTTCAATTTAGTATAACTTTCTTAAAACGCTTTTAGCGCTAAATTATATAAATTTGTTTAGTGTGACAATAACTTGGCTTCTTATCAGTTCATGTAATTACACTCTATCTCGTCACATATCAAGGCAAAGGTGTGGGTATTTTGATATGCTGGCTTTCTGTGCATTCATCTTTAATTTCTGTTTTTGAGGATTGGATGCTTTCAGATTTGAAACTTCCTCCCCCTTTTTTTATCAAAAATCTGACATCGCACACACACCTCACACATATTTAAAGGGAGTAGACTTGATAGTTGACTTGTTTCCTTTGAAATAATAGAAAAATGAAAATTCTGCAGCAGCCACAAAATGTGCCAGAAAAACAAATTGCAACCAATGCAAATATGTACAGTAACTGTATTAGTGTTTCATACTACATACTTGCAGATGACATCCTAGTGCTTTCTAGACAGAGTGCCTTAAATTAGTTTCTAATTAGTCATAGCTGAAAGCAGAGGTGGGTTTGCATGACATAACCATGGGACATGCTGCTCCTGGCCTCTGTATCAAACTTTGACACATAGGGTGATTTGTGTGGCATTTACTGCTTGTTTTATTGCCATTCTTCAGAGAAAAAGGTGTAAGAAATATCTTTATGTACACCTGCAGCCTTGCACTGTATTGTACATGGCAAGGGGGTTGGAACTAGATGATCTTAAGGTCCTTTCTAACCCTGACTACTCTGCTATTCTGTACTGTGGTATGTGTAGGATGAATGAAAAGATTTCTTCTTGGAGCCTCTTGCAATGCGTCATTTATACCCAGACAGTGATTCCCCTGAGGAAGCTTCATCAGTTAATAAGACTGCATTGACCCACTCAAGAATTATTACTTTCTTAAATTTAGCAGCTACTTAAGTTACAACTAAGTGTCTGGTTTACCTTTACTTCCAAGAGCAAAAGTGCAGTTGTATAGAAGTGCAGTTTGGCCGAGTTTTATAATGAAAGAAAGGGAATTCCAGGTTTTGCACTAGAAGACGTAAGTGGAGCAAATGTATTGTAGTCCTCGGTTCCCATGGAGCTTGAAGGATGCTGTAAATTTACCAGTTAAAAATAGATGAAAGAAAGCTTAAAGAGGAGAGATCATTCTCTCTGGAGCTGTCTAATCCATGAATGGTAGGTTGTTGTTAAACTAGAAACTTAGGTGTTTCAGTCTTATGATCCATATGATTTGTACTTAGTTTCTGCATGATCATGGTCATCCTTCTAGGACAGTGTCATGCAGACTGAAGGCATAAGGAAGGAATGCTACCATGAAAGCCTAATTTGAACATGTTCTAGAGTCTCTACTAAGAGAGTTGTGTGATTTTCATTTGCTTGTACATGGTGATATTTCTTCAAGTTGTACAAGATTGATCAGCATTTATGTCTCTTTGCAAGTCCTATGGTGGTTAGATACAAATCAGTATTTTTGTCTGAAATATTTTGTCTCCCATGTCATGCTTTCTACTGAAACACTACAGTGGTCCAGAAGTAGACAATTGGAATCAGTGTCTTCAAGTTATTGTCTATATCTTTCGATATCTCACTGCAGTGCTGATTTTAATCTCCTTTCTTTGCTTGGGCTGCTGATCAGAATACGGGATATAAATTTCATACTTGAGAAAGTTAAGCTTTTTCAGTAGAATACATGAAGTTTAATTGTACTTGCTTGAGTGCCACGACTTCTTTAATAGAGGGAAAGCATCCTAAAAAGTATGTCATATGCTTAATGTCTGATTAAAGTATGCACTACTAGTTTTGTCTTGAATATAAAAGGCTGAAGGATTCCTGCAACTCTGTGAAGTTACTGTCATTTCATTACTTTCCAATACAGTCAAAATGGGTTTTATTGTGGCCTAACAGCCAGTACAGAGTATTAGAGTTTAGGATTCTGTACTAGATAATTTAAAACAAAATTTGGAGAACTGTTGAAATGTTTTGTGTGGTTAGAGATGATTATTCTTTGGGGGTTTAACAGCTGATAACAATTATGTACTTTTCTTTAAAATACTAACAAATTTGTTCAAAGAGAGTAAGATGTTGTAAGCTTATAATCAGTCCAACTTAGTAATATGTTTATCCTGGCAGTAACTCAAATTTCTTTATAGTTAAATAAATTTATGGGCTTTTCTGTGAAGGATGTATTTCTACCTTCAAAAGGTACTAATTCTGTAAAAATGAGTGTAATATTTAAAACACAGTCAAGTATGCCTGCAGTCATTACCAATTATAAAAATTGCCTAATAATTGTTTCCCTGTAATCAGTTACTTAATGGCTTCAGGCCTGTAATACTGTGAGGCTTGGGTTGGAGAAGATGGGGAGCAGGGACTGGGGATTTTTCCTGAAATTGCTTATTGAAAAGCCAGGATGTAATTGATGCATAATTCATCTCTCAATTTTATGGCTAATTGAATGTTGGAGGATCACATAGGTGACAGGGCACTGCGATCCTTCTTAAGGACAGATAGGAACCACAGTATGAAACCAGTTGGGGTGTGGAATGACATTATTTCTGAAGAGTCCTGAAACTAATAACCTGAAGTGGAAAGGGCAGTAGCGAAGGGTGCTTTTCTAATAAGACTGTAACAAGGTAATTTGTCTGTGAGACAGGAGTGAGGGATAAGTGCTGTATTCTAGACCCTTTCTCTCTCTGTCTTCATTGCTCCATAAAACCAGAACAGCCCTTCTGTTCTCAGGTTCAGCCTTCTTGAGGAAGTGCCGTGTCTTCATCAGCACATGTTGTTCCCGTAGGCACAATGGATCTAAAATACATGGTGGGAAGGGAGGTCCCTTGGGTGACACCACTGTGGTCCGAGGGGTTCATGGTCTGCACCCCAGCTGTTGGGGCTTACCACACTGGAGAGAATGAGGTTTGGAAAATGTGTGCTCTATGCCCTATGTGCATTTGCTGAAGTGCCAGTAGCTAAGGCAGGCAAAGCATGTTACAGCACTGCTGGAACAGAGGACTCAGCTCCAGCTCTGGATGGAGTGTTTGGCAGTTCAGTGTGGAGGCAACTCCAAAGGGTCTGTGTGGGCAGTGCTTTTACGGGAAGATTGTCTTTTCTAACATTGCTGTTCTTAACTAAACAGAAGCAGGAAACCAACATGCAAGGTTTGAAACTGGAACTCTTAGAAAGCAGTATTTGACAGATGTTCATCCATAACCTACACTTTTTTAACAGCTTTCGGTTTGCTGGTCATCTTATATCCTGAGTATATAATTGTTGCAGGTGTCTTTTATGCTCCTCTGTGTTAAGGAATATACTGAAAGTTGGTTTACTATTAGTACTAAAAAACCTGTTCCCTGGAGTTTTCCTACCCAGAAGACAAACTTAAATTTCTTTTGTTTCCATATACATGAATGTTTTTGTTTGGTTTTTTTGGTTTGGTTTTGGTTTATGTTTTTTGGGGTATTTTTTGTTGTTTTTTTTTTTTTGTTTATTTGTTTGGGGGTCTTTTTTAGGGTTTTTTGGTTTGGTTTGGTTTTTTTCCCACATCTTAGAGTGATGTCAAACTTCTTTGTAGAAATAAGATAAAAGTCATGTCCCAAGCAAAAACCAATCAGAAATATGTAATTTTACACAGATATTTCTAAAAAAGTAAGAAATATGTATGAAGGTTTCAAATTTAGGTAAACTTAAAGATAAAATTATGCATTTATTTTTTATTTCAGGCAAGTTTTGAAACTTGGATGGAAAAATCTTTGTTTTGTAGATGAACTCTAAAGAATTATGCTTCACATTTTTTCTAGAATTCCTTAAATGTTTAAATCTCCCTTTTTTTCTTTCTGTCACAAAAGTTTCCTTTTTGTAGTTTCCTTTTTGTAGTACTTGTCTATATTTGATTTGAGAAATGAAAATTAGATGCTATTACATAGGAACTTTTGAACCAGTGCACTCCATCTCGTTTCTCATAGGTTTTAGACATTTGGAAATTACTTTACAACCCAAAATGTAGCCCACCTTTGCCTAAGTATTTTGAAAGGCAGAGGCTCTGTGGTGCACATTTCTTTTGATACTCCACAGTTTCAGCAGCATTTAAATTACAGATGCAAAGTATTTATCACCTGGCTTTTTATTAGTTAAAGAACAATTAAAAAGTATAAAGGCTTTTTTTTCCCCTGAAGTACTACAAAAGTAAGTCAGTGAATATTCATGTATTTTTAAATGGAAAAATTATGCTTATGAAATTGTTGGACTTTGGGAAGGAAGATGATGTCTATTTTAGCTGCCTCTCCGTTGCAGTAGTGTGTCTTTGTGGAGGTTATACAAGGCTCAGTGTGTGAGAAGTTATCTTTAGGCCATGAGGGTATGCCTGTGAAATGTTTACAACTGCAACCACACTGGTGCAGTTTCATACTTGGATGTGCAACAGCACTGTGAGTCTTTGCAAACATATATGAAAGTCAGTCATTGAAGCCTCAGAACACTAGGAGGTGTCTGTGTGCTAACATACAATAAACTGGTAATCAAATTTATAAGGGACCAGTTAATCTTCACTAGATCATTGTATAGGATCTTAAAGGGAGCTGCAGTCTTCACTGTGTAGTGTGGGCTAAGAATAGAGATAGGTTTTATGTTACCTTGCTTAGTGACCCAGTTTTAATGTCTCAGGGTAAGAACTTGAGTTTTCTGCATCCTAAATGAGCAAGGGAATGTAGAAATAGATCAAGTTTTCACCTCTGGAGAGCAGGGAAGGTATGCTACTTTTTTCTTTTTTCTTTTTTTTATTCTCAGTAATATAGGAAATGTGGCGCTGGACATTGACAATAATTCATCAAGTACCAATGGGAATGTTGTATGGAGTAACTTACTGTTCTGTAGATCACACACTGGCTTGCTCAGAACTGTGTTCTCTGTAAGTGCTTTCATGGATGGAGCTCAGTAAGGGTAGCTCTTGTGGAAGGCTCAGTAAATTCCCTTCTACCTTTTGACGTTTGTAGCCTTGCTTTGAGTATGACCTTTTTTATTTACTTAAATAATTTATCTGAGGCCATGTCAAAAGTCTGTGGAACAGCCCAGTGGGAAGAGGTGGGAAGAAATCCTAATATTGTTGTGTTCTTGTACTGTTGTGCTGTTTGCTTCTGTAGCTGATTAAAAAAAAGAAAAAGGAAAAAGAAAAGAAAAAATTAGCTTTCAGTCAGACTTCTGTCTCTGATAGAATTTCACAGAACTTGAGGCAATGAGTCTGCAGCTACAAGTCTAAATGAAAATGTTTGTACAAACAGCATTGTTGTAGGCATGGCACAGTTTGAGAAGTAGTTGGTAGTTAAATATTGGAAGCAAAATATCCTGAGCCCTTCAGAAGTTAACTGTTAGAGACAAGTCAAAGCTTAGCTTTGTCTCCTGGCATCTCTGGATGTCACTGAAATGTTGTTTAATATGTTAAAATGTGTTGTTAATATATCAGTGTTTATACATTAAAATAACTTTATTCAGACTGGATAAGCAAGCTAGAAAGGTGTGCGCGCCTGTCCAAGAGTTAACAATTTCTCCAATTTGAAAACATAAGTTCTCCCTTCTTAAGGAATTGGTCAGCTTTTCATGATACATTTGATCTGAATAACAACGCCAGCTGCTTTAGGTTCTTAAATACACATACCCCTTTTTATACATGCACACACTGAGATATATACAACACGTTAGAAATACACACACTTAGAACAGCTCTGAGAAATAATCCATGTAGTGTTTGTGGGTGTATTACATAGGTCAGAAGATTATGGCAGAAAACTTGTGATCTATGTATAGACTGCAGTGGAGGAGTAAGATGGAAGGATAAAATGATAATGTGTATATGAAAGAATGACCATTTTGTATGCATAGGAGAGACTGAAAGAGGAGTAAATAAGGAGCATTTTGGAGAGACAGGTGGCCATAGCTCAAGTGTAAAGATTCAGTACTAACAAAGAAAGGCTTTCACATGATATAATTACTTGCTTACAAATGACAATATTTCACACTGTAAATCTGAAGGTCTGAATGACTGAAAGACAAGCATGATCAAAGCATGGAATCTTGTCTTCAGAAATAGATGTTTGTGAAATCATGTACTGGTCTAAGCTGTATTAAAATGCTTTTTTTTTTGGTGTGTTTTTTTTTTAAAGCCTCTGTCCTGAAGGCTGAAGTATGAAAGACAAGATTTAAAAAACCTTGCATTTTTATGAGTACATGGAGAAACACAAGTTTTAAGTCTACATATAAAAATGGGAGAGGCTAGAACTCTTTCCTTCGATTAGAATGCCGCTATTCCTTGTTTATACAATGGTGGTTTTGATGGTATTACTCGTGCTGCATTTTTTAATTATATTTTTTTTATGATCTTTCTCCTCCCTCTCAAAGTGCCAGGGAAGCTTCTCAATTTTTTTTTTTTTTTTTTTTTTTTTTTGGTCATGGAATTCACTGGCACATTTGGAAGGTCAAGTAGACATTAAGGTAATGGTATTCTTTGTAAGAAGTATTTTCTTCCCTAGGCTCATGAGATCTTGAAGGGTGAAAAGGAAGGAGTAAAGGTGTTATTGCTGAATAATACATGGCTTGATAGTTACTTTCAGAACTTGAGGACATTTTCCCTTCTAAAGCGGCTACATTGAAACTCGTGATACTTAACCGAACAGTATTAAGACCTAGAGTACTGAGTAGTACCAGTCAGTCTAGCACTTTAGTTCTCTCATACTTGTTCTGTGCAGAATCTATGCATGCGTCAACATTGGAAGAGGCAACTTTAACACAATTTCTGATTAAAATCTTGCTTCACAAGTTCTAATCTTTATAGTACTGTATCACTAAAATTAGGTAAAAAGCTTCCATGTTTCATCTAATCAAAATGTTTGAAACGTTTCATATCTGGTATTTTTCATTAATAACTTGTTTTCTTAAACCCCCAAAACTTCATTTCTTGCCAAAACATGGTCAAATACATCACTCTAGGTGCGGCGTGCAGCTGCTTCTGTCCCAGTTACCTACAGCTTTCCAGTGATTTCTTTACTATTTGCATGTTTCTGCATAAGTCTGTGACCTTAATAATTGGCCAGTTAAATTTTCTTGTGTGTATATATAGCACTGAGCACATTGATTTGTATAGTAATGCACTCGTAATTCTTCAGCATACATACTTGCCATGTATAATTGCAGGAGAAAGGAGAGGATTTGGTGAATAGCTTTTTTGAGAACCATATACCTTATTAAGCTAAGGGGAATTATATTCAACCTTGAGCTCATCTGTGGTTGTGGTTTTGTCATCAGTTTAATTAACCAAGCAATATTTTTCCTACAGATTTAAGCAGACTAAATATCTGAAACCTTAAGTTATCTGTAATCTTCTTTAAAAAATGGTTTAGATTTTTAAAGGCTTTAGATGGTATTGGTGTAGTATTGATAGTGTTACTAAATAAATGTCTGAATTGTTTGTATTTTATATCTCTTCCCCCTGTCTGTCAGTGGCAATCATACCTCAGTACTATACATCAGACTTAATCACCTGTGTGAGATCCAGTTATTTCATTTGAAGCCTTGCTTTGCATCTGAATTGGTCTCTCTTCTAGTGATAATTGAGATTGTTCAGAACTGAACAAGATTGTGTCCACTGTAGCGCTAAAATGTAAAGCTGAAAACTGCATAAATAGGATTTACCTTCCACTTTTACATAGGACCCACAAATTAAATTGTGTTAAATATACTTGCATTTGTCAAGATGAGAATCCTGCGTTTAAAAAACGCTCCTGATGTGTCCTTTCTGACACAGAAATCTTGTGTTTCGGTGCCTGACTAATCTCTGCCTTGCTGATGCATTTGAATGAGCTTTGTATGTGAAAGCTCTACTAATCCTTGTACTTACTGTTTGAATGTTTGCTACAGGAAGCGAGCAGCTGCAAAGCATCTAATAGAGCGCTACTACCACCAGTTAACTGAGGGCTGTGGAAATGAAGCCTGCACGAATGAATTTTGTGCTTCCTGTCCAACTTTTCTCCGTATGGATAACAATGCAGCAGCCATTAAGGCCCTCGAGCTTTATAAGATTAATGCAAAACTCTGTGATCCTCATCCCTCCAAGAAAGGAACGAGCTCAGCTTACCTAGAAAACAATTCCAAAGGTGCCCATAACAATTCCTGCACTGACAGAAAAATGAACAAGAAGGAAATGCAAGGCCCGAGAGATGACTTTAAAGGTAAGAAGTTACTTTAGTTTTTTTCAATAAAATATGTTTCATATGCATAATTATGGAATTCACTGTGGTGGTGTTCTGCTGAATGCGGGAGGTTTCTGCTGACTTTAAAATACAATATTGGGCAATCAGGTATTTTACTGTGGAATCTGAAAAATGGCTGGATTAATGCTGAATGCTGATTCTAAATCTGTATCTTTACCATGTCCCTGTTAAAATCCATGTGCATTTGTTGCTTTCTGACATAACTGGATTTGCAAATATGGAGAGATTGTTTTTTTAAAATGCTTTGTATGTCTGCTTTAGTTTCATAACTCTTCTGTAGTTAATGAGTTATAAAGGTTATGCTTTAACTAGTTCCACTTCTGTTAAGAAACAGATGAAGAAAAAATTATGCAGTGGATGATAGGCAGTACTTCGACCAAGCTAAAAATTAAGCAAAGTGATTTCTAAGCCAATGTACGAAAATAAAAACTGTTCAGTATGTCTTTTGTAACTTCTAGTTAGCTTTTTAAACTCTGTAGGATAGTAAATACATATTAGTGTTGCCAAAACCTGTGGTGCAAGCAGAAGCTAAATGAAATTAAAGCAATTAACCTTTGAGCAGACCTTTAAGTATCATTGCTGTAAGTGGTATAAACACAGAAGTTCAGATTCATTCATTTTCTCTAAAGAAGGTGAAACTGTTTACAGCAAAGAATTAAAAAGCCCTACAGAATCAGCAATAAACATAGTACTGTGTTATAAGATGCTCCAATCAATACCTACCTGTATCTGTTTGTTCTTTATCTGATGCGCATATAAATTTGTCCTGAAATTATTTATGATCTGAGTAAGCAGAGAGGCGAACAGTAGGTAGGGAAAAGGGAAGCCAGAGTACTGTGAGATGGGCAAGAGGAACATTAGGTCTGTTTTGTGATTTGTCTCTTATTTTGTGTATTTTTAATGGAGGCGTGTATGGACAGAGCTTTCCTCCTTCGTTCTGACCATACTGTCCTCTCTCCCCAAGACAGATGTCTAAAAGTCCTCTCAAACCATCTGCAGAGTCAGTCTGTTGTCTAAAGCAGTGACTCGATCTGTTGCAGCATCTCAATTATTGACCTGTCTTTGTAGCTGTATGGACAGAGATCATTAATGCATTCTTAAAGTCCATTGGAGTCTCTTAATCACCTTTGGAATTGGATGTTGTCTAAGGAATTCAGCACTCTGAATTGTTCGGGGTTTTTTTAAATCCATCTGCAGTAACAGTTACTGGGAAAACTGCAGTTAAGCCAAGAAAGAAGATATGCAGCTTGCTTTTATGCTTGACATAGGATTGAAAGTTCTAAATAAAATGAAATAACCTGCAGAAACAATAATTTAAACTACTTTTCTGTAGTGCTAAACCCTAAGACTATTACCTTTGGAGAAAAATGTGCCTGTAGGCTATTGTCAGTACGTCAGTAATATCTTAGATGGCTGTCCAAAAAGAGGAAGGGAATGGTAAAATTACAAATCTATAAAAAAGCATGGGTAACAAATGTCATAGAGAGAGAGTGCCATTTCAAAATCTGTGTCATTATTACCTGGGAAGCTATTTTTAACTTGTGGAAACTAATGTTTGACCAAAACATGGAACTGGAAGCAGAGAACATCAGTGGACAGGCAGTGAGCACACAATCATAACAAAGCTTCCATAAGGGATAATGAAAAGATAATTAATAAATTTGTTAACTGGGGAGTGTTATTGGCAGTATGCATACCACATGCAGTCTTTCTCACAGTCAAGGATCATGGCTAAAGCATGACTCCATGTACAGATTTGTCGTGGAGTATTACTGAGACAGAGGTCTGAAAAGAGATACACTTACTTTGCTGGATCATGTAGTTGTAATAGGAAGGGTGAGAAGAGAAGGCATGTGAAAACTCACATATCCACACACAAGTTGACTAAAGTTGACTTGAGTTAGAAGAAAACTTCACTATACATTTGTTCTTCTCTCGCTACTGTACTGTACTACACTACATTTGTTCTTTTATCACTACTGGAAAGTAAAAATGGGGCAGACTCTTCTGATAGCTCAGAGGATGGTCAAAGGATATGATTTAGAACTGTTATGGAACTGCTAATGATAATACTAAATATTTTATCTGGAAATGGCACATGACTAGATTCTTTAATACTAAATACTGAAACCTTTAAAAGAATGACTAGGGAATTCCTGTTGTAAGTACAGAAATCTGAAGAGTATTATACTGTTAAATAGTCAACTTTTGCTGATAATTTTCGTTTTGTGAATAACCTATGCAATCCGGTGTTGGTGAACTTGAGGCTGTGGTCCTCATTTTGAAGAGCTATGGCATGAAACAGCGTATGTATCAGCAGTTACAATATCTTTTAGTCAAGTTTGCTTCTGGAACATTCACCACAGCAGGTACAAATAGGAGATGTTGTGCTAAGGTTGAATCCTTTCATAATATTTTCAATGCTCTTGTTGGTTTAACAGGGAAGATTTTAGTTTTGAAGCTTTTTCACTGTCTTTGAATTGGTTGGAAGTCAATTTCAGTACTGTGACATAAGCTTAGTATTTCCTGTGTTGTATGTGCTCTAACAATGGCTTAGGAATCCAGAAATCAATAGGTTGTCTGTCTGGCATCATTTAGTTTGTATTTTTAATTTAATGACTGCTTGGAATGAATATTAGTGTAGGCAGTCACATTTCAAAATACTTTAAACATAGAACTGTCTTTATTAAAATTATACGCTTCCTTCTTTCTGCACAGATAGTTGATCTAGCATGGTTGGTGAATACAGTGCTGTGATGAGCATTTTTTAGATCTCCAGAGATGCTATTAAACAGATTCTGTTTTAATTCTAAATTATGTGTCAGTTCAGAAGAATCTGCTTAAACTAGAACATCTTTTCAGGGTCTGATCATGTGGTAATCCTACTCTAAATCATCACCTGATGTGAAAGAATCTGTGGCTTCTGTTTGAGAAGCAGCATAGAAAAGATAAAAATCTTTTTTCTTTAGAAAAGAGAAGAAAGATTTCATATTTAAAAAAAAGGACTTAATATCAGGGGTTTGGGGGAGAGGTGGCAACAGGCAGGTATTTGGATTGCATGCAGGTGATGCATGTAAACCAGCTTGTTCATCTGAATAGCATGTTGATGAGTATACTCAAGATGTTTGTCTCACTGAGGCCTAATGTACAAAGAAATAACCCACATACTCAACTGTGTAATTTAGAAGGCAGCATAAATTTCTGAGCATGTATTGTGGTTTTTGAGAGGATTTTCAGGCATCGGTTTAGAATACAAACAGTTGCAGAAAGCATTAAAAATAAAAGTAAGATCTCATATTCCCATTAATATTTAGCAAAACTAATTATTGGATTTTTTTTAAAGTCTACTTGTAAGGGAGAAGTAATGTGTGAAGTCCATACATATCTGCTGTGTCTGAAAAAAGATGTTGAAACAGTTTAGTTGGGATATAGTTTAATGACTTACACATTAACTGTGCAGATTTACCAGAAGACTGTGTTGTCACAGAGTCATATTCAGTAAGTCTTTCAAAGATTAAACGTCTTAGTGATTGATTTAGTTGCTCTTGTTTAGATGATACAATATTGTTAACTACCAAATGCAGCTAATTGGCTGCAAAACAGTTTTACTGTTGAGCATGTTCTCCTTCAGGGATCGACATCCATAAATAAGATATTTTACACAATCATAGTGAATGAAATCACGATTCTTCATGCTAATGAAATTATGCAGTACCTGCCTTAAATTTATCCAACACTAACACTGTTTTGTTTTGTTTTTTTTTTCTGGTGTTAATGATGATACACATTGAGTAGAGCAAATCAGAAGTATTTTATCTTAACAAAATTAATACTTTATCTTTTCATAGATGTGACTTTTCTAACAGAAGACAAGATATATGAAATTCTTGAACTATGTCGGGAGAAAGAGGATTATTCCCCTTTAATCCGAGTGATTGGGAGAGTATTTTCTAGTGCTGAAGCATTGGTACAGAGTTTCCGAAAAGCCAAGCAGCACACCAAGGAGGAGCTCAAGTCTCTTCAAGGAAAGGATGAAGACAAAGATGAAGACGAAAAGGAAAAAGCTGCCTGTTCGGCTGCTGCTATGGAAGAAGATTCAGGTGCATCATCATCTTCGTCATCAAGAATAGGTGATAACACACAGGGAGATAATAACCTCCAAAAACTAGGCCCAGATGAAGTGTCTGTAGATATTGAAGCAGTCAGACGGGTTTATGATAGATTACTGTCTAATGAAAAAATAGAAACTGCCTTTTTAAATGCACTTGTGTACTTGTCACCTAATGTGGAATGTGACTTGACTTACCATAATGTGTACTCTCGGGATCCTAACTATCTGAATTTGTTTATTATCGTTATGGAGAATGGCAATCTTCATAGCCCAGAATATCTGGAAATGGCTCTACCGTTGTTTTGCAAAGCAATGAGCAAACTGCCCCTTGCAGCTCAAGCAAAACTGGTCAGATTGTGGTCTAAGTACAGAGCAGACCAAATTCGGAGAATGATGGAAACATTTCAGCAACTTATTACTTACAAAGTCATAAGCAATGAGTTCAGTAGTCGTAACCTAGTGAATGATGATGATGCTGTTGTTGCTGCTTCAAAGTGCTTGAAAATGGTTTACTATGCAAATGTAGTAGGAGGGGATGTGGATACAGATCATAATGAAGAGGAAGATGAAGAACCCATCCCAGAATCTAGTGAACTAACACTTCAAGAGCTTTTGGGTGAGGAAAGAAGAAATAAAAAAGGTCCTCGAGTGGACCCACTGGAAACTGAACTTGGTGTTAAAACTATAGATTGCAGAAAACCACTTATCCCATTTGAAGAATTTATTAATGAACCACTGAATGATGTTCTAGAAATGGACAAAGACTACACTTTCTTCAAAGTAGAAACAGAAAATAAATTCTCTTTTATGACCTGCCCCTTCATATTGAATGCTGTTACCAAGAACCTGGGATTGTATTATGACAACAGAATCCGGATGTACAGTGAAAGACGCATAACTGTGCTCTACAGCTTAGTTCAAGGACAGCAGCTCAACCCATATTTGCGACTTAAAGTGAGACGTGATCACATCATAGATGATGCGCTTGTCCGGGTAAGTCATGCAGCAACATGGAACTTAAGTTTGTTGGTTCTGACTATTGCAAACTATGTGGGCTTTGACTTACTGAAAAGGACTGTGTGTGAGTGCAGTGGTTTATGTACTAGATTTCCTCTAGAAGAAACTCAAATAGTTTTACCATATTAAATTTGAATTTTACACGTGCTGCTGAAGATTTGTATGTTAGGCAGAACTGCTTTCACTCTGAGTGGTTGCAGACTTAAGTGTTTTAAAGTGTCAAATAGCTCTTACTCCCCATTAACAGATTCTGCAGTTACAGCTTACTCTTCTGTTTCGGTACTTTTCCTTTGTCCTCTGGAATGTGTCGGATCATCTTGTGATAGCAGAATTTTTCAAATGGAAATTGGAATTAAAACTTTTCAGTTGTGTACTCTTGTTGTGGACTTCTGAATTTCAAGATGTAAAGTGTGGAGTGCCTGCATAAGTAGAACTTCTCATTTCCTTAAGAATTGTTGCAATTTGGTGCAAATACTGGTATGACCAAGGAAGGAGAAGACAGACCTGTTGGTACCTGAGAGCTGTGAGGGCAGCTTGTTTCTGAATATGCTGGCTTCCTAAAGTAAAGCTTCCTAAAGTTCACACATTTTTGGAAGATGGGACTTATACAGGATACAAACTATACAGGACTTATACAGGATACAAACTATAAAGAATACTTCAGAGAAAATCTTCCTGTAAATATGTCCTTTAATTTTAGGACTTTTCCTACTTCTAGTTTTTCACTTAAAGCTGTTATTTTTCAGAAGCTCATTTTTCTATGTTCTGTTATTAAAGCACAACACTGTTTGCAAAATTGTAAATTCAAACATAGCTTTAAAGCTTGCTGAAGAGCCAGACAGGTATTTAGAGAGACTCTGGAAAAGTACCTGGTTTTGCCTCTCAGCTCAGCTGTTACTTTTAGTTAAATTTGATGATTTTAGCTGCTGCTGAAGGTCAATTGTGAGAGCCCTAAATGAGCTCCCACCTTGATTTTTCTGTGTACCTATGAATTTCCAGATGAGCTAGCTATTTCCTGGGAATTGCCACCCCTCCCAGTTTTGTATTATCAGCAGACTTGTTGAGGGTATACTGTCCCTTCATCCAGTGATGAGTAAATTGAACAAGACTAGACCCAGTACTGACCCCTGGGGATCACCACAAGCTACAGTCCTCTGACGAGGCTCCACCACTGATGATAACCCTTTGAGCACTGCCATTCAGCCCATTCTCAGTCCACCTCGCTGTCCACTCATCTCGCACATGCTTCCTGAGCTTACCTATGAGGATATTACAGGCGATAGTGTCAAAATCCTAGTCAAGGTAGACAACATCCACTGCTTTCCCCTCATCTACCCAGCCAGTCATTCCATCGTAAAAGGCTATCGAATTGGTCAAGCACAATTTCCCCTTGGTGAACCCACACAGACTACTCCTAATAAACCTTCTTGTCCACCGCATGCTTGGAGATGACATCCAGGATGAGCTATTCCATGACCTTTCCAGAGATGGAGGTGAGACTGATTGGCCAGTTGGTTCCTGGGTTCTACTTCTTGCATTTTTTGAAGACTGGGGTGTTGTTATCTTCTCCCCAGTCCTCGGGCACCTCTCCTGTTCTCCATGCTGTTTCAAAGATGATGGAGAGTGGCATAGCAATAACATCTACCAGCTCCCTCAGTACTTGTGGGTGCATCCCATCAGGGCCCATGGTACAGGTGTATCCTGTTGAGTTTTGGCACATTAAAGTAATGGAGCCTACTTCTTTGACTGTTCAGCTTTCTGATACATAAATACTGGGGAAAAAAGGGAGGGACAGTATTATCCCTTTAGGAGAAGATGGGCTAAAAAAGGATAAGAGCTAGTTTTGGGGAGATATTTGTTTTGATGTCTGTTCTAGCAGAGAGGAAGCAGACCTTCCTCTTCATGCTCATGATGGAAAAGAAAATCTGTAAATATGAGAAAAGGACACATACTGCTTGTTGTGGAAGGAAGTTGAAATCTTTGAGAACAGTAAAAATATGTTTATTGTTGTTTAGAAGGCACATGGGCAACATCAAGTTAGTGCAGCTGCTGTATCACAATGGGGTCACAGCAGTTACTGCTGCGCACGCTCTTGGTCTGTTGAAAATTTAGGTAATTTAAATCAGATCAAGCTCAAACATACTAATTTGTGGTGTCCTTGCAGTCTGCGAATACATGCTTGGGCAGTTGCCATGGATCCTCTTATGGCTGTTAATTTAAGCTGTCAGAACATGCTAAATTATGGTGATCTGACTCTGTCAAAGCCACAAGAAGAGTAAGATTTTAAAACTGTTTATTCTGGAACAGAAAATAAAAGAAAAAGATAAAATTGTTCTAAATTCAAGTAATCTGAGCTGAACTGTGCAGCCCAGGAATTTCTTGAAGGAAATAGATTATATTCACTAAAATGGAGAAGAGTGAAGGCTCGCCGTTCTGGCCAGAGAGTATGTGCTGTTTCAAAGAGGTGCAACAAGGTAACCGTTGTAAGATGATGTGGCCTTAAGAAAAAACAGTGTTGAAAAAATTATATGTAAAGGGTCTGCAGAGTCACCTTTTAGCTATTGTTACATTTTAACTGATGATATGAAGTATCAGTGCTCACAAGGAGATTTTGGATATTCCTGAAAAAGTGGCAGGAGTTAAGAAAAGACCAAATGGAACATGTAGTAAACATTGTCTCTGTCTACTACAATGTGCCTATGTCTGTCTCTCTCTCATTTGTTTTTTCTCATTGTAATATCAAAAACAATGCAATAGAAATGCATTAGGAGAGTCTAGAGTCTCTTTGGAGAGATTGTAAGTCCTCTTAGTGGTAAAAAAGATGACAGAGTACATAAAAGACGGCATGAAGAAATGGAATGAGGAATACTGGTTTTCTTAACTCATAGCACCTGCTCATATTATCCAGAAGCAGGTTTAACACAAGCAGCTTTACCTGACTACCTTAAAATTGTGGATGTCTTTGCCCAGACAGGGCATTACAGGTATTGGGCATTACAGGTATTTTGCTGTGACCAACACACAAACCTCAGAAAGTCTCTAAGCTGCAAATCTGCTGGAAGAGTGTTGTAAGGAAACTGCTGTTCCATGCTGTTGTCTCGCAGCTTCTTCTGTGACTGCCTGATCTGAGAATTGCATGCTGTTGTTACAGGTACTTCCTGTAGCAGATTGAGAAGTGATTTTAGTAATTTTTAAACTTCACTTCCACTTCCTAATTGGTCTGAAATAAGTCTTCAGTCTTGAGTACTAATCCTTAAAGTTACTTGTTCTGTCTATGATTCTAGTCAAAGATAGTTACCATGCACTGACAGCATAAAACCCAAGTGAAAGCTACACTGTATGAGTTTGTATCAGTAATGGTTGTGGTTTTGGGTGCACTACTGAACTTCAGAAGGGTCTCACTGAAAACTGTCAGAAAGATATTGCCAAGATAATATTCTTAAGCAGTAAAAGCATATTCTTAGATCTGTCTAGTGGCAAAGCATTTCCAAAGGTGCTTAAATTACAGGTAAGTAATTATGATTACAAATATTTTTACCCTTGAATTGCGTTTTTTTTTATTTCTGGAGTTTGAATACTTAAAGACTTCAAAGTAATTACATACATGGGTCACTAGACTTGTGTCTTTACAGAACAGTCAGTGCAGGCCATTTTAACTGTATATGGAATAACTCTGAGAACTTCCCAATAAAAGCATTTTCATAAGTATTTATTAAAATGAGGCTGAGATTCTTATTCATATTTTCCTTATTGATGCTGGATATTTTTCAAGCAAATACATCAGCGTTTATAATTTCTTCTTGCAAATGGACTATACCAGTCTTTCTCTTCTAATTGATCAAGATAATTGAGTGATCACCAAGCTGGGTTTCTCTTATCAACATTTAATATTTAAACTTCTAGAATTCAGTATGTACATCTCACTGTTTGGACTTCATTAAAACAAATATGAGCACTGGTAAGTGATGTTTATTATTATTATTACTGCAGGATTTTTTCTTGCGAATTTGAAGCAATACATTTTAAATGCAATAACTTGTTAAGAGTTGCTTATTAAGAGAATCACAGTTCACTCTGAAACATGGACATCTAAGCAGAAACTTTATTTGCACATTCATTGCTCAGTTTCTTTGCATGTATGAAATTTGCATCAGAAACTTCTTTTTCATTTTTTTCATTGAAATGGACTTAATGAAACACGCTTTCCTTCTATTATGTTAATCTGAAAAGTCATTGGGGTGAGGAATTTTGGAATTGGTAAAGCAGTAGTCCCCACATTTGTTAAGGAGCCCTTACATCTGGGAGTTGGTAGCTCAGTTTGCAGTTTTTGAAAGCAGTTAATATGCCTTTTTGCATCTAACAAGTTTGAGGTCAGCTGTACTTCTGCTGCATCATGTTGTGTGGATGTGGTAGTATTGAAAGGAAGTTTATCCTTAAATCCCCTCTTCATCATTTTTATCACTCAACAGCTATTTGTATGTGGATTTATTCTCAGGTAGCAGTAATTTAATGGGTGTTAGCTACAACACTCAAGTTGTGCAAGTGAAAATGTGGTGGATTCCTTCATCAGAGTCTGGCTGGTACTTGCTCACAAATTAGAAATTCAGTTTGACAAATTTCACATGGAACTTAGATAGCTGGCAGGCAGCAGGCCTCTTGCTTGTAAATGGCTGCTGAATATATTGATGAGCACAAACTCTTATGTGACAGCTGAACCAGTAGGCAGATTCTCTCAGAGTGTATTAGCAACAAAGTACTTAAGGACCTTTTTGGTTCTTCTAGAACTAATTTGATGTTTGTGTGTCCTGTGGAAAATCTCAGCACCAGTACACCTTGGTTGCATGCAGAATGTGTGTGACTATGTTGACACATGCAAGCCCCACTCAAGCGTATACATGAACCATAAAGTACAGCTGGCAAGGATGCTGCTTAGTCATTTGAAGTTGCTGGTTTTCAGAAAAATTTCAGAAAAATGTAGTGATGGACTTGTCATGACATGTCACTGGTACTTTCAAAATTGAATTAGTTGTGTTCATGTCATTTCTGCCTTCTAGTGAGGAAAGTATTCCTGCCATTGCCTGAAAGAGAACTTTTATGTTACATTACTAGAACTTGAAGGGATTTTTGATTGTTTTTAGCTGAATAGAAATTAGTTCAGCTATCATCAGTTTTAAGAAGGTAGCCAAACTCTGGTGTTACATCAGGCTTTTTAATGTTGTCATATTGGTGTCATGTATTTCTGAAGTTCATATGTCCTTGCTATAGAAACAGTGCTGCAGTTCTGCTAAAATTAGTGCCTCTCTGCTATCATGACTAATGCTGTGTTTTCCACTCAGTTCCAATTTCCTTGTGGAATGTCAGTGTTGAGACAGGATGTTCAAAGGGGAGCTAAACCCACAACCTTCAGTTGAGCAGCTTAGCAACATTGTCCTGGTTATAGAATCTACTTCAATGAACATTAGGCTTTGACTCAAAATGCTAGCTTTCTGGTAATCTTTTATCTGACTCCCTCACAGACATCCAGTGCACACTGTTCCAATATATCCAGCCAGTGTTGCTCAACTACAAGTGCTTCCTTCCCCTTTTTTTTAAATGCTGCATTTCTTTTACATCACTCATTGCAGTGTAGTTCTCAGCCAAAAAAAAATATTTTTGAAATATTTTTAATTGCTTCATATTTATAAATATGGGAACTCTCCTTAGTAGAAGTGTATTTCTGTGACTCAGAAGAGCCTTACACTACGACAAAGGGTTGCTGTCCCAAAAGACATGCAAAGGCAATACTTGCTTTTTCAGAACTCCTCAAAATTCATGAAAATTGCAAAATAGAAAACTGCTGATGCTATATACTGCACAGCCAACAGCCCTGAGGAGAAAAAAAACTGAGCCACTTGTAAGTGGAAGAGACTCAACTAGGAGAACTGTCTGTCCAGCTTGAATGTATAACAAGTATTGAGGATCTTAAAATAAATGCTACTTCTCCGTTTTGAAAATCTTCAGTTGTATTTGAAACATGCCTTAAGCTCCATTGTTGTCCTGTTCAGGAAGAAAAGATTTTACATATCTGTAAGATGCACAATTTTAAGGTTTTCATGATTTTACGAGATAAAAGATTACATTTTAGGGAAAGCATGTGATGAGAATAGCAGGGCAGGGGACGCACACCACAGCAGAGTTTTGCTGCAGAAGTACTGTTGATAAAAATTACAGTGAATTTCAAAGAATAAATATTATTTGGTCTCCTTAAAGGCAAAGCCACTTCACTGCAAGTAGTATGCAATAGAATACCAAATGGTTTATGTAGAACATAACTATGTTTTCCAGATGATCTTGTAACGGTATCCGTCCCAATCAACTGAACTGACTTGCTGTCTTTACTGGGGTCTTCGTGGTTTGCCTGTTGTTTGGTTTGGTTTGGGTTTGGTTTTTGTTTGTTTGGGTTTTTTTACCTGAGCTTGATATGATCTGAAGTTACACTCTGTTTCCTTCTGACACTAGTTTTCAGTTCCAGGTAGTGCAATTTTCTCCACATGCTCTTTTTGCATGAGGAGCTTCAAAGTCTCTGGACCTGCTAATGCTAACTACCTTTAGCAGTGTCTCACATCTGCCCCTGCTGTGCTGCTTGAAACATGGGCTGGCTGATTTGGCAGTTACCAGGAGAAAATGTGTCTTACTGGTGGTGTCATTTTGAGTTGATGGTGTGATTATTGCTATCTTTATGCTCTCTGTTCTGTTCCTGTTCTCCTTTACAATTGTGTAGTAGAACTCTGGGATGTAAAGAATGTGTTGGCATGTGTGTGTGGATAAGGTAAGTAGTGGAATAGAAGTGTTTCGGTGTGTTAAGGACACCTGGTGGTAAGTACAGGTTTCAGTAGTCCGGCTTAGAGGCAAATCTCACCAGTAATACAGTCTTGGTAGAGGAATGCACAGGTCCATTTGTGCTTTACTGCTGTTGCATTTTCTTCTTTGCCACAAAGACATGTTTAATATAATCATGTTGCACAGATTTAACCAATATATTTATGCTTTTAAGCAGCATATTATCAGCTGCAAGGTATTCTTGCATAACTTTTGATTAACTGAAAGGATACATTTTTGTTGTAAGCAAGTGAAAGATATGTAATGGCCTTTATGTAGACATGAACTCCTTTCCTGTGAGATGTTATAACTGGTATTTGACCTTAACTGAATATTCACTTTCATGGAAGCAGTGCAGTAGATCTGTTTAAAGGCACTGAAGAAATAAGAGCAAGAAATGCTGAGACTTCTTCATTAGCGTCAAGAGGAAAGGAGACCAATTTGACTGTAATGTTAGTGTCTTCTAATTTCTGGGGTGTTTTGTTTTTTCTCCATCTCTTTCTTTGTGAGATGCGATTACTAGTCAAAGGCTTGTCTTCTGTCTTTCACTCTGAAAACATATCTTGTGTAATCCCTTCACAAAACCATTTGTTGCAAACATGTAGATCAGATTGCAGTCTCTTTTCTTTGTCAGATGAATTTGATTATCCCAGTAATAAATCTTGTTTTCATACTGTTTTCTGTGAATTTTGTGCAACACAATGCTAACTTATTTAAAATAAGTGCTTAGAAGAATAGAAACGGAGAAGGCTAACACTCTTAATTGGCTAACAGATCAGATCTGTGGTAAGTTTCTTGCTGTGTTAATCCCCGAATTCTGATACAGGCTTAGAGTGATTTAGCGTTACTATTGGTTTCTGGTATTTTACCGTTGAGATTTATACTTGCTTTCTTAAGTTTGGAGGGTAGTTGTGATTTCATTATTTGATACTCAATTGACTCTTCTGGTAAACAGATTTACTAATGAAATACTTCTGTCTGTTCACTCAATAGCTAGAGATGATTGCCATGGAAAATCCTGCAGACTTGAAGAAGCAATTGTATGTTGAATTTGAAGGAGAGCAAGGGGTAGATGAAGGAGGTGTTTCCAAAGAATTTTTTCAACTGGTTGTGGAAGAAATCTTCAATCCAGATATTGGTATGTGATATAAGAATTTACTAATTTATCAAGTTTTTCACACAAAAGGTTGGAGCAGATGATCTTTCAAGGTCCCTTCCAACCTGGCCTGTTCTGTGTTTATGCAGTGCCTTTCTGTATCTGCTGCTGCTTCTTTCTGAAGCTCTCCAGATTTCTTGGTGATCATGAGAGCATTTGACCCCTTGAGGCTCACTGTGTCTTTATCATCAGTCATCCTCCTAAGGAGGAATGATGAAAAGCTATGTGTATAGCTAGTGAAAGCTACCACTGCCTGTTTGGATATAAATCAGTAGTATAGGGTTTCTTTGCAGGGTTCCTGTGTTTTTTCTCTCACCTTTCTCCTCACTCTGCTTTGTGATTAGCTTCTAGAATTAGTAATCAAACCAAAGAGGAAGAGCTTCTGCAATAAAACCAGAGTAGGACTTATGGTGAGTTTTTATTTCCTCCCCTTCCTCCAGCTTAAAACGTCTGATAGCGTCAGTTCTTCTAATGATTTCATCTAAAAGGGGTACAAATCCAAAGTGTAGCAGTAATGTCAAATTTCATTGTAGTTACTTAGAACTAAGAGATTTTGATATATCAGAGCCAAAGTTTTATATTTGTGTTTTAACAGTCGCATTTCCATCTTGCCTTTTTTCTCTTTTACCCTCCTTGCTCCCTGCACTAGTGTCTAATGCTTCTGCTTCATACATGCAGAGATGTACTGCTTTTAATATGCAGCTGGTCTGCTGCTCTGATAAGATTAAAATGTCTTAAAGTGTTACTAATACTTTGTGTTAGAACAGAAATGAGACCTAGCAGGTTCTTGTACTAATTTCATAGTTTCTGAACGATGATGACATATTGCAGTTCCTGTTAAGGCTTCCATTAAAGCTCAACAGCATGTAGCCATTAGTTAATTTGGGTTCATTGAGCTGTTTTAAAAAATAAAGCTGCTGGTTTTGTAGTTTAGAAAATTGATGAATATAAACATAAAAGTTCAGTTTGTTCAGGTTGAAGAGGAAGTCCCCAGAATCAGTAACAGGATCTGAACCTTGACACTTACTATTACCCATACACAAGCCAGTTCTTATCACAAGCAATACAGATCCATAGGCAAGTCTTACTCTGAAAACTACCATTAACTTGGAGGGATTGGAATCTGAATTAGCAAGGTTACTTGGAATAAATTGGAGTACAACAAAATAAGGAAGTCTCACTACTTTGACAAAGGTATATTTTCAATGCAAAATACATTTGTTCTTTTTACCTGAGTTTAGCTAAGCAGAAGTTGCGTGGGATGCCTATATTGAAATAATCCCATTTAGTAACTGAAGTCTGATTCAGCTAAAATCCAGCAGTGTATATATGCTCCCTGTGTATAAAGATGGGTAATAGATAAGATGTGCATGCATGGTTTGTATTTTACTTCTGTATTCAAAATACAAAAAAGTAAAAAGTAAGTACACTTTTTGTATTCATATCAACTTGGGGGGGGGGGGGGGGAGGGTATTTATTGGCTTTTGACATAAATGTGCAAAACCAGAAAATGTAGCTTGCATTCATACTTTTGCACCTATTAATATGCACTGCAGTTTAACAGTTTATACACCATATATGCCAAGTGGGTTTTTGTTGATTCATAAACACTTCATTTACCAGAGAAAATGAAGGAAATCCTTTAAATGGAATTTAAAATGTCATCTGATAGGTATGTGTGAAGTCACACTTATACCTGTAAATTTTGTTGCCATTACATTTCAAGTATTTTGATACTAAACTACTGTCAGGTTTTACTCAAAGGAGGTAATTACTTGAGCAAAATTAGATTTATGACCAACAGTCATGGTAAAAGGAAAGAAGGAATAACTTTATACAGTATTCCAGCCAACACTATACAATTGGTTTTGTCTTATTGAAGCTTCCATTTTATTCTGGTGTTTTATTTTAATGTTAATGTACTATAGTCTTAGTTTTGGTCAATGACTAAAATGCTGTATTTCACATGAAAGTGTTTCCAGATGTTGGTCTGGGTGAAGTGTTAGTCCTTAATTATTAGACATTTGCCGGAGTTGTTTATTTTGACTGTTCAACTCTTCCATTTTCTTGCAGAAAGTACAAGTAATTGCTTTTATTTTGCCAGTAATCCAGAAGTTACTTCAGTCAATTCAGAAAATGGAATGCAGGGTTCTCTTTAATGTTTCTCCTATATATGTTTGTGTTGCTTATCCATTTCTGATTTCCAGCTACCTTACCTTATGTTAGTCTTGTTATTTATGTGCTTCCCCTAATAGCTGGCCCTGTCCTAGTATCTTACTGTGATAAATAATCTTCAATTTTGGGGAATAGCCAGTCTCTGAATGTGTTTGCAGGTCATTTTCTTACACTGAATGAGAATTCAGGCTTTATCTCTTAGCTGAAGGTGACATTTTTAGTCTTGGGAGTAATTCTGTGACTCTGTTTGTGGCTTTGTAATCAGTTTGTACCATCTCAGTAGGCTGTAAATAAGCATATCTTTTAAGAGCTGACAAGATAAATCCTTGTGGCAAACGTAGTTCATGTTGTTGACCATGTGCATCTAAATTCTGTTGTGTTGGGAGGAAGGAGCCTGAGCGCTTTTCCTTAAGCTCTGCCTGGAAATCATGATCTCAAGCTGTAAAGGTAACAGGTCACTGTGACTATACTAGTCTCTCCCCTTAAGTCTATGGGGTTTGAATTTATCTTCTTTTAGTATCTAGTAAGGAAATGGATTTTACTGTAGGGTTCATTTAAATAGTGTGTAGCCTATGCACAAACTTGGGTTTCATAAACAAGAGCTAGTCTACAGCCAAAAGGGTAAGGCTTTATCCTTCTCTTGTCTATACAGCCGTATCCACTCCCTGTAGCTCCTGGCATTTGCCAGTTCAGCCGTTTGAAGACTTCTGTAAAGGTACTTAGTTTGTGGACTTTGCAGAAAATCAGATGAAGGGAGACAGGGGAGCAAAGCAAAACCTCTTCGCTTTCAACGGTGATAAGCTGTTAAAGTTGCATCCCCTCCTGTGAAACACAGTCTCATGTTACATTTTCTCCTCAAGATGTATGTGATAGCTGCAGCAACAGTGGGCCTTGCCAAGTACCTTTAAACAAACAAAACCCAAATGTGGGGATCTAAGATTATATGTGATGGTTAATCCATGCCCTGTTCTCATAGCTTCCAATTCAGTCATAAGGCTGCATCTAGTCCTGTTCCTTTGCTGGAACTGATCTGGAAAAGCCTTTAAGGAAAGGCTGTCGCTCTGTACTAATTGGAGTTCTTCAGGATTATTTCATCCACATGTGTTTTGACTGTTATTTTCTTGTCCTGTTGTATTTATCGAAGTTACAATGTATGTTGACAATGTGCTCCTGGCTACTTAGTAATGGCAGGCGATGAAAGGCCATGCATGAACAGGTTTGGTGGGCATTGCAGGATGTTGTATCGCAGGTTTCTTCCATACTTCTAGTGATAATGTTAGTAACAGTATTTTGAGCAGCTCAAATTACCCTAAGGTAAGCAGGTTCTCTTCGCATTAAATTCACTATAATGTTAAGCTAAGCATGTTTTAGAGGCATTCTAATGCAAATGTGTTTATAATGGTGTGTTTTACATGTCATTTTTATTGAAATGTAACCATGATTGTTCAACTTCATTTTTCCTACAGGGATGTTCACATACGATGAATCTACAAAACTGTTCTGGTTTAATCCGTCCTCTTTTGAAACCGAGGGTCAGTTTACACTGATTGGCATAGTACTGGGGCTGGCTATTTACAATAACTGTATACTGGACGTACATTTTCCCATGGTTGTCTACAGGAAGCTAATGGGCAAAAAAGGAACTTTCCGTGATCTGGCAGACTCTCATCCTGTAAGTTCATTATGTTCTTTGAGTTTATTAATGCATTTGTCATGCAACAGATACAAATAATGCAAATACAAGATCACTGTCAGAAGTGGAAGTGAAATAACCAGTGACTTGTGTAAAGACTGCATTTGTTAAATAAATTCATAAGCAATAAAATCTCTTACTACATCTGGCTTGGAGGAAGAAGAATTGTCAAGTCAACAAATAGGGCTGGGTATCAGTAAGGCTTTGTTACATTTTTTTTTTACATGCTGTCTAAATTGTTTAATATCACTAAGCACTACTAAGCAGTAACTATTATTCATAGTATCTTCCCAAAAAGACTTCTAAAATTAGGCTGGTTATATCTATTTGTAGAAGTAGATTTCTACAACAAATATGAAAGTAACAGTAGACATGCAAAAAAGGTGTGATGCACTTGGGGTTTGGTTTTGGTCTTTTGTCTTAAAGCAAAAGACGGACGAGGCAGTCTGAATATCTGCACAGTTTGGGAGCAATGATCAGTATCCGTCTTCCCTACCTCTCCCCAGCCAGTGGCTATACAAAAGCACTAAGCCATGCGTGTGTTTTAGATAGAGCACAGAAGCAGCTATGCAGGGTGACTTGCCCTGCTTCATCTGCAATTAAAAATCACCAGTAGCTTTCTCACATGCTAGCTAATATGAGTTGAAATGCTTCATTTCATTTCTCTTTTCATAAGTGCTTATGCAAATCTTCAGCTACTCAAAAAAGATGAGTAGAATCATAAAATCAACTGTTTGAAAAGACCTTTAATATTGAGTCCAGCTGCTAGAGCATGGAGGATGTGGTGGTCACCAGCCCTCACACCAGCAGTTCCAAGTCCAGCCACTGTCAGTGCAAGGTATTTTAAAGGTCCTGTGGAAGAATCAAAAGGATATATTTAGTGAAAGGATGAGGCTTACATGTAAACTCTTTTAATAATTGAAACATTTAGGAGGAATTTATTATTTCTACTTCACTATAAAAAATACAGTTGCACTCAGTTGTTGCTTTTCCTTTGTTTTGCATTCTTGAGTCCTACACCTCTGCCTCAGACAAATAATTGTTCCCTTTGTGCATAGCCTTTGGTTTCCGAAAGAGTCTTGAGCTTTTCTTGAGGCATAGCATGGAGGAAGGCTGGTCACTCCTTTGAATAGAGCAGGCTCTTGCAGTTAATTTCAGATTCCACTTGGCAAATTCTGACTTAACTTGTGATTTTAGTTATTATTTTTTTTTATTTGTGCATAAATGTTTTCTTACCTTAATAACTGCCCGTCTGTCGCTTCAAGATTGCTTCCTAGTTCGTTTGGGGTTTAACTCAAGATGTAGAAGACAGAAGCTTGCTGCCTGGAGTTTAGCTGATATAAGATACAGCATTTTCTTTTGATTTTAATGTGTGTACGTTCAACCTACTAGCGTAACGTGTTCTGGATGCCAAAAATAAATACAATTTCAAGAGAGTTTAATGGTAAAGAGGTAGTCAGTGACTCTTAAGCTACAGGTTTGACCATTGCATTTAGGAATATTCCTGTGTACTGGTAGGCTCTTCTAAGGGATTTATCATTCATTGCCATGTTTCTTTTTTATCTTTCCTTAATATCTGCTATTGGTTCTTTCAGACACGGAGGTTAACATACCTTTGTTTGGACTGTCATGGGAGATCTTAGGGGACTTGTGTTATATAGAATGCAATAACCCTTTTTGAGCAGATGATTTTATGCCTTTTGGTATTACTCAGTGAAATCCTGAAATCTGCTTATGACAGACATTTATTGTCTTGTTTTTTTTCTCTAGGTTCTTTACCAGAGTTTGAGAGACTTGCTAGAGTATGAAGGAAGTGTGGAAGATGATATGATGATAACGTTTCAAATATCTCACACGGATCTCTTTGGCAATCCAATGATGCATGATTTAAAGGAAAACGGTGATAAAATTCCTATTACAAATGAAAATAGAAAGGTACACTCAAATGATTTTTAATGTAATCTGTAATTTTTAGATACTGTATGCAGAATTGTGTAGCACTGCAGAGGTTTGGTCTCATTCCTGACTTAAGCTTAAAAGCCTTTTTTAATTGCTATAGCACAGTATAGTTGTAAGCAGGAAAGGCTTATCTTTTAAAGAAAGCATCGATGTATGCATCTGTAGCTTCTGGATGTGGTGTTTGACCTGTCTGAGAAATATGTGAGACGTGTTCTGTATTATTGCTGAGTAGAAGCTGAACCCAGGTAATCTACATAGAATTACGTGTATTTCGGGGTCTTACATTTTTTTGGAGATACGTTGAGTGGCATGTGTCAAAGTACTAAGGTTTTTTGGGGGATTGTTTCCTTACAGGAATTTGTCAATCTGTATGCTGACTATATCCTCAATAAATCAGTAGAAAAGCAGTTCAAGGCCTTTCGGAGAGGATTCCACATGGTGACCAATGAATCTCCTTTGAAATATTTATTTAGACCAGAGGAAATTGAATTACTTATATGTGGAAGTAGGGTAAGAATTCTGAATGTACACCAGAAAGTGGAGCTTTTTTGATGCTAAGTACCTAACTAGTGGTCATTTTAAAAAATGTCATCTTCTTACAGAATTTAGATTTTCAAGCACTAGAAGAAACTACAGAATATGATGGTGGCTATACCAGAGACTCTCTTATTATTAGGTAAATTATTTTTTTTCTGATGTCTGAAAGATAAAAAGCACTTGACATAGCTGTTTCTTCACAGTATTGTAACATGGAGTATTTTTGTAGTGCTGGAGATTCAAGTGTCTTATGCATAATTCCGCTTTACTCAAGTACCGTCATTAGGAAAGAGCACATAGTTGTAAGTGTACTGTCTTTAGCTTCTAGTGAACTTTGGTAAAAATTAAGAGGGATTTTTCCCTGGGTTTTTGTCTTTCATACCATACAGTTATATAATCCCCAGTATAAACAGGGCTGTTTCAATAAATAACCATTGCTTTGCTGCTGTTTTTAAAAGAAAAGAAATCACACTGAACTGTTTGGATAGGTTGCATGTGTAAACCATTCTGCTCTAATTAGAAATCAAGTAAATTCAGTGGTTTTGATGTTTCTACTTTTGTGTCCCCTTGGACTAGAGAATTCTGAAGACAAGCATTAGGGAAGTGTGCATCTTGAGTGCTCTAGACTTTGCCAACTACTTAACTAATTCCTGCTAGGGTAGAAAACCTTGACAGCAGCTGTTTGCTTACTGTAGTGTTTAAGATGGTAGTAGAAATGGCCATTGTAGTGGAACCAGTATAATTCCTTAGGAAATGGGAATCCTAAATTAAGTGATCTGAAAATATTCTTCATTTATCAGCCAAATTAACATTTAAAAACAGTTAAATTGCAGTGTTTTGGTACTAATTCTAATTTCTACTTCTGAATCTCATTCGATTGGTAAAGAAGTTACTGGTTTGGTTTATGAATGCAACTTGTAAACTTGCTGTTAGGGTTGATAAGGATAACTAAACATTCAAAGTTCAGTTACTTCCAAGAGTCTCATTTATACCAGGTTTCAGTTCACTTCTTGATTTCTTCCTTCATAGGGAATTCTGGGAAATTGTCCATTCATTTACAGACGAACAGAAAAGGCTATTCTTACAGTTTACAACAGGCACAGACAGAGCCCCTGTGGGAGGACTTGGAAAGTTAAAGATGATCATAGCCAAAAATGGCCCAGATACAGAGAGGTAAAAGAAAAAAAGTCTACATTTTTCTTGTTTGTTTATAAATGGAAGCAAATTCTTGCTTTTAAGTTAACTTTGTTAAATCTGGACAGTTGCATCTAAGCAAAGTGGATTCTCTTTAAATTCATTATTTTGGATCTGTGAAAGAGCAATGTGTTTCTTTGCAGGTACTGCATGTTCCCAGATCTGAATTCTTGTTTTTCTCTTTCCCTTTGTTTTCCCCACAGGTTACCTACATCTCACACATGCTTTAATGTACTTTTGCTTCCGGAGTACTCAAGCAAAGAAAAGCTTAAGGAGAGATTATTGAAGGCCATCACATATGCCAAAGGATTTGGCATGCTGTAATGAATATAACAAAATAGAAAAAAATATATAACAAAAGGGATTAAAAAATGATGGTGATGATGTCCCTGTCTAAAAAGGCCATAAGATAGTGAGCTACAGTAGTCACCTGTGTTTGTGCCTCCCTTCTTTACTGGGGACATTGGGCTGGAACAGCAGATTTCAGCTGCTTATATGAACAAAATCTTTATTTTTTCTTTTAGCGTGAAAGTGTTACATATTCTTTCACTTGTATGTACAGAGAGGTTTTCCTGAATATTTATTTTAAGGGTTAAATCACTTTTGCTTGTGTTTATTACTGCTTGAAGTTGAGCCTTTTTGAGTATTTACAAGAAAACAAACTGTACTCTCCCAAGGAAAATATTGCCATCATTTGTAGACCATGTAACCTTCAAGTATGTGCTATATTTTTGTCCCTGTATCTAATCAAATCAAGAACTGTACTTTTTGAAGAGTTTGCTTTTGAAACTTGAAGTCTTGGAAAACAGTGTGATGCAATTACTGCTGTTCTAGCCCCCAAAGAGTTTCTGTGCAAAATCTTAAGAATCAATAAAGACGGAAGGGAGAACTTGGAATGTTAAATTGCAGCCTTGAGAACTTTACTTTAGTCACAGCACAACAATTAAATCTCATTTCACTATATGTTGCCTACACATGTCTTGTAATAAACTGTGTTTTTAATTAGGAAACATTTCTTAGCATAAGAAAGGGTAGAAATTTTAGTTACTTTTTTTAAAAAGATGTTTACTGGGGAAAGTGCATTTTCAACTGAACAGCTTTAGAGTAGGGAGTGAAGTGTTTGGAAAAAAGATAGGAAGTTTTTGCTTTATTATAAACAAAGCATGTGGAAGTGCACTTAAAATGAAGTTTTATTCTTAATTGCCTATTACGTTGACATTTTAAATAGACAATCCAAAGTCTTCCCTACATGTTATGTCATCACCGTTTATTTAATGACTTATTGTTCCTACTTATCAAGGCACATGATCAGTGTTGCAACATAATCTAAAGGGATGGCTACTGTATTTTAATCTCATCTAACAATAAGCAAAATTGAACAATATTAAACGTAAGGCCTACTTCATGTTGTACACTTCCAACCATTAATTAAACTGTTAGAAAGTAAGTACTAAGGTTATGTTCATCTATTACATAAAGTATTCAGTAGGTTTTTAATTTAACTCTACAAATCATATCAGAAATAAATCCTTTACCTTTCGTAGTCTGTGTTTAATGTTAATTTCTCCTGTTGCAGTGTATGACAAAGGGATTATGCATTTTTAAGTGAGGATGTAACTGGCATATCTCTTTTTTCCAATACAAGCTGCAGCGGATGTGCAGAGCTGAGCTTGTGCCTTGACGATTGCTTATAACTGACTACTACCGATCAATCCCGTGACTGTGTGGAATTGGCATTAAAAGGCATAGTTTTGAAATCATTGGAGAAAGAAAAGCTGTCTTTCAGGACTATTTTAATAAATTCTTTCTAGTAATAGAAACAGACAACTGTTATGTGACTGATGCTGAATAAAACAGTGACCTTTTTCACCACGGTTCAGTGAAAAAGAAAACAAGTGACTTCCTTACTTTGATGAATTGGATATTACATTATTTGATTAGAAAACGTTGTAGTACAGCATAAGTTGAGGGTTACAGGTGCGGAAATCTCTCCAGAGGTGAACTGTAGTGATGTGGGGTCCAGTGATGTTCCCCTCTCAAATCCAAGACAACCTGGACACAGGGACTGAACCTCGCTGGAGAAGGATTGGTGCTGGCTGTCTTCTGGTGTTTGAGCTGGAGGTGGCAGGTAGGGCAAGCTGTTCTGGATGTTCACCTTATTTCATGTCTTTTGAGAGGAAAACAAGATATACCAGCCTCTGGGTAGGGAAGCTGACAACAGTGCCGGCAGATTCCTCCAGGTTTGGGGCATCTTTTACTGTAAGTGGCAAAAACAAGATTTGCCAAGTGGCTTGAGGTGTTTTGTGACAAGTATGAACCCCATCATGATACTGCTGTGTGGTATGTACTACATCAATAGTCTAATGCTGTTGAGCTGTGTCCCTGTAACTTGTCTTATTCTGATATAGCTGTGGATGGTGGTTATACCCAGCTAACAAGTGGGTAAAATTCACGTTGTTTTTTTAAACGGACCCAAAACCAGGGCAGACAGCATCACTGGATAGCAATACAAAGTTTTCCAACCGAGGTGTTGGCATTGTGAATATGTTTTTTCTCTTCCTTTAGCATTAAGATTAAAATAATACGTAATTGTATTGGCCTTTAAAAGTATAAGCTGTTTTTCAAGGAATCATTTTCAGGTAAGATATAAGCACTTCATATTGACAGGTTTCCTGTTTAAATACATACTGCCACCCCCAAAATGGCATGGTATCAAAACCTTATGTCCTTAGTGGTGGTACAGGTGTGCTTGTCCAGCTGCAGCAGCTGATAAGGTTTAAAGTAAATAAATCTTGAAGTCTTGTAGCTGCACGCTGCTCTCCTGCCCTGCAGAAGTTCCAGTCAGTCCTCTGCTGCTTGGAATGTTTGTCATACTGGGGAAAATGCCATTTTAAGTTCTTTTTTTCTTCAGGCACACCTGGAATGTCTTTAACTCTCTTGTAGTCTCTCGTAGTCTTTCAGCAGCATTTAGCAAACTTTAGGTCTACAAAGCTGACCTTGGAAATGTAGGTGTACTTCTGTGTCACTGAAATACCTCTTTCAGGTGAGAGAGACATAAGGCTTCTCATCCAAGGTAGCACTGTGATGCCAGTGTGCTGGTGTTCTCTTTTCAGGGGGTCCTTAATTTGTTAACAAGAAAATGTTTGGGGCATCTCAGCATTGTCTCATATGACACAATCCATTTTTTTTAATTTTATTTTTCTCAGAGAAATGTATTTCGCTTGGATGCAAATTCCTATTCCTCTGAACTGTACTGTATGAAACATCAGTCCCTCTTTTGCAGTGGCTGGTGTATGGGGTGGGAGCTGGGCTTGGCTGGTGGAGTCACTTGTGTTGGCTGGTGGGGGAGCAAGTGGAGGGATGAGATGGGAGAGGAGGGGATGGGGCAGCAGAAAAATTAAGTAGATGGGAAGAGAAGCAGTTGGAAAACATCCTGATTGACAATGGCTAGGGAAGATGAAGGAAGCAGAGATGTGCTCGGTTTTATTTCCTTAACTGAAAGGAATCTTGTAAAGGATCTTGGGAAGACAAGGAATGTGGGAAGGTGGTTTTAATTGCAGAGGGTGCTGTGTTGAGATAACAGCAGCATGGGTTTGTTCTGTTCTGCAGTATTTGTAGGATACACTCAGTGGTCCTGACAAATAACTGAAGCCAGCCTGCTACACTTGTGTTTATGGATTTCTGTGCTCGATATATATCCTGCTTCAGGGGTTTTGTGTGTGAAAATTTCTTAAGAGACAAGGACACTGGAGATGCAGGTAGAGGGCAGGAATAGTTACTCTGTTTTAGGATAATAGCCTTAGGAACTGCTACGTTACCTTCCTGGGTAGGTTTGTGCATAGTTTTGAGGCTTAAAAACAAAAGCAGAGCTGACTGAAAGTCAGTGATCACTGGAGTTGGCTTCTGCCTTTGGGAGGACCCGCAGCACAGCTAAACTACAAATAGCTACTTGTGCAGGGATGCTATGGCTCATACGGGCTTGGCTGACAACTAGAACTGAGCAATGTCAGGTGAAGATAAAACCCAGCAGCTTGATTTGTGTCTGAACTGTTGTCATGTGCAAAGCTGACGTGAGGCCTTTCTGCTTAATGTCAGTGAAAGCTCAGGTGTGCATTTCTGCTGTGCCAGGGGGGTCACCTACAGAGAAAATCCCTTAAATCTGTTTTCCCACTGCAACCTTTTGCTTCCAGACCCATGTAGTACCACAGTGTGAGCAGCAGCGCTCACGAGTAACTGTTCATCCATGGCAACAAGTTGAAGGTTTCTGTTCTATGTTTTGAGATGCCATACCTTATGTGCTGCTAGGCTTGATTTAGTTATTTCCTGTTGCAGACATTCAGTGTTTGAGCAGCAAGGTGCAAAGGTCAGGTGAGCTCTTATGATGGCAGTTAAAGGGGTTTCATTATTTCGTAAAATAATTGATGTTAATAAAAATGGGAAGCTCCACACTAGAATGTTCCATAGATGTTTTCAGATGAATAACATCCCTTGTGCTGTGTACACTGATTTTGTTTTATTATTTAAGTTTTTAATGGTCATCTGCACATGAAGAATCCTTGCACTTTGTAGCAAGTCACCTAACATAAAGCAGGTGACATTTTGGCTTCACCAACAGGGATATCTTATTCTCAAAACACAGCACAGTCTTCTTTACAAGCATCTGATAAGGGCTGCTCTTGGGCCAGGGTTTTTCAGCTTGAATCTCTCCAGGGAGGGTCTCACATTCCCAAACTAAAATCCCCAACGGATATAATTTCTTACAAAATTGCTGTCAGCTGCCTTGAAGCAGGGCTGCAGCCACTGGGCTCTGCCCTTGCCAGGCTCCAGCTCAGTGGCCATCAGCCAGCCCAGGTGCGAGCACTCTTGGGCTGGAGATCATTCCCAGTGGCAGTGCTTGGGCCTCTCAGGGGCAAACCTCTTCCAAACCTGCAGCTTTTTGGCCAAGCAGTTGGACTCATCCAAGCCTGTTCCTTGCTGGCTTTGAAAGGCTTCCTGGGTTTGGGACTCTGTTTCTGGGACCACACGCTACTGCTGTTACCACCAGTAGGATGGTTTTAGTCCCTTCTGTCTTCTGTGCTCTTGGCTTCTCTCGAAGGGACAGTGGGTGGCTTGGAGCCAGCACACAGCTGCTGTATCCTACTACAGACCAGCAGCTGCAAAGATTGACGCTGGAGCTGCAGAAGCAACAGGGATTTGCCCCTGAGCCTCAGCCACTGCTGCAGGGCTGCAGGTGGTAAAACTGAGCTGTGTCAGCAGCATCTGCAAGGTGGGAGCTTCCAGCAGCCATATGCTGCTGTTTTCACACTTCTCTAGGCATGTCCCAAGAGTGGTTGCAGCCTCTGGACTCTCCCAGTGGCCAGCGGCAGCACCACTTGGTCCCATCACCTTCTGAGTTCCTTCTGCCATTTTTTCTCCCCTGCACAAGTGAGGATGGAGCCCTCTTGGACTGAAACCCACAGAGCAGCTAACTGCTGTGCTGCCCACTGCTGCTCCTGCCCGTAGCACTGGAGATGGCTGAGCAAGGACCATGCTCCACTGGAGACATCGCTGTTGCCCATCAGTCTGGCACGGCCTCTGCTGGCCACCAGAATGTGAATCGGTTGCCTGGTCCATAGACAGGGACTTCCCTGTCTGCTTTCTCCAGGTCTCTGCATCTCTTCTGTAACAGCTGCTCTTCCCCAGGCAGCGAGCTGAGTTGCATGGTGCTTCTCCTTTGCCTGGGATGGGTTTGTCACCCCTGCTCTTGGCTTCAGATTTGAACTGCCTCTGGCTGCCCTGAGGTGCTGCATGGCTCCTTTCTCACTCCTTCCTCATTGTGCTCATGCTCCTTTGGAGCCACTGCTTGCAGCTGGTGCAGTTAGGTTATGGCAGGTGAAAGCCTTTCAAAGCAATTGAAACCCTGAAGTGAAGGTGTTTTGCTTGGAGCAGCTCCTCTGTCAATCTGCCCAGTCTGAACCATGCATGGAGAATCCCGGCTGTGGCTGATGGGACAAACGAGCTGTGGCAGCAAGTGATGTGTTTGGAAAGGTGTGGTGCTTCCCTAGGAAAGCTCTGCAGCTTTTTGTGGCTATACCTGAGCTTTTTACCAGCCTTCATGCAAGCATGGTCAGAGGCAGTGGTGCTATTACAGGGAGATGAGGCATTGCGGTTCAATAGTCGGAATCCAGTTAAACTCACCTCTGGATCATTTCCTTCACGACAGCGTGCCCAAAGTCGCTGCTAAGATGCTTCCTTCTGCCAAGTACCTGTGAACAAGCAGCCCTGAGGCTTGCTTTAAACAGCCTAAATGTAACTAGATATTGAAGATAGCAGGAATCCCACGGAAGCTGCTTGCATGAATTGCCTGCACTGTAGCTCTGCAGGTGACGTGTATGTACTGCAGCATGCAACTGGCATTGATTCTCCTAAAAAACACAGATTTTTGCAGCAAGGTCCCTTCGATTCCTCAGCCTTGGAGGTGAGCTGAGCCAAAACCAGCACTCCTTCAAATCTATTTCAGCTGCTGCTCTGGGAAGGCAGGCAGTGCCCACTGTTCTCACTGTGATACCCACCTGCAGGGGTTGCTTGGGTGCAGTGCCTGCTGTGGGATGACCCCTTCCAGTGTGATGTGGGAAACAGCTGTTGGCAGTAAGAACAGAAGGGGGGGGGGGGAGAGGGGTGTTAGGTTTTGGGGGGATGTTGGGGGTATTGTGTTTTGTTGTTTTCTCTTGTCAGGAGACTAAAGAAATGATATGTCAAAACAGCTGAAAAGCTGATAAATCATGAGCTATTACTCAAGGTGTCCATCGGTCTGTAATGCAGTAGTCCTTTCCTGGGTTTCCATGTTACTGTTCTTCAGTTGCCCTGTTACAGAAAGGTTGATACCTGCCACTGTAATTGTTAAGGAAAGAAAAATAGAACCGTAACCATTACTAGATTCCTTTCTGCACTTCTGGTTTTAGTAACCTACCCCCAGCTTACAGGTAAGACAGGTCCCTGTCAGAGCTGGACCATGTTGTCCTTTGCCTCTTGGGAGAACATGGCAAGGGATGGCATGGGAGCTGTGGCCACTGGCACTGTACCCTTTGCTCTCCCAGCAGAAGCCAAGCAGTAACGGTAGAGCTGGTGAAGATGATCTCTTTGTGAGAACTGCTGCTGCTTCTGGACTAAAGCTGATGTTTGTGCTCATCCTTGGAGCTGAGGCCACCCCATGTACTGCTCCTGAGGCTGCAGAAACCGCTTTTGCTTAAATAATGTGGGTCTTCCCTTCGTTTCTCACCCTGCCCGGTGCGCAGTGGGGTTGGGCTGCAAACACAGAGCAGCAGAACTGTGTTCTCCAGAGTGAAGCTGTGAGGGGCGTTCACTTGTGAGCTGCAAACGGCTGCAAAATCTGAATTTCAGAAACAAAGCGCCTGACCGGTTTTAGCCCCAGAGGTTGCTTCTCAGGTCTTGCATGTGTGTCCTTCCCCATCTGCCCAAGGCCGAGCGGAAGGGAGCTGGGCTTCCCATCCTCCCTGTAAAGGAGCATCCTTCTTGAGCTCTGGGCTGTGTCTGGGGCTGCAGGGAGAGGGATGTTCCCAGATTGATGGCTTCCCCAAAGAAAGGTGCCACAGCTGGAATCTTGTGTGTCAGCTGCCTGTTGACTTGCCAGCTCCATTTACTGCATAATTCATTTTGCTCTCAGGGATAGGTAAAGGGTTTTTCTGAAACTGTGTAAACAACAGTTTAATTCTTCCTGTGTGTTCCAGGATGGAAACGTCAGTGGAAGCGCTGCAGGACTTTGAAGCCAAGTAAAACGCTGTCATCCCGCAGTCTTCAGGATGAAGAACAGCTCTTCCTTAGTCAGCCTGATTGTATTATCCTGTTGGACAACCTGGACTAGGTTTGGCCTGTGCAACTCTCTCATCCTTGCTGTCAGCAGTGATACAGGAACATGTCTTTCAAAGCAACAACCTACAGACAGTCTTGGAGAAAGCACTAAAGCAGAAAGCACTAATGCTTTCATGAGGGAAAGGAAAATGACCAGTTTGTTCCTTAATGTAAAGCAGAGCCCTGTCTGGTTGTAAACATTTGGCAGGAATAAAACTGTAAAGCGGATGCCTTAAGGGAAAATAAATAAATCCTGGGCTCTTTCTGCAGAATGAGCTGCAGAGTTAAGCTAACCCCAACCCTTGCCTCTATGTATGGGAGTCTGTACAAAGGCATGTGATGTTTTGCTGTCACCACCATTTCTGTTGTCCAGCTCATTGAATTTTCCAGAGCTGAGCTTTCTACTGTAAAATCTGTTAAAGTAAAATAATAGTAGGGAACAAGGGAAAAAGGATGGGGTGCTATGGAGAGCACTCTGCAGAGCAGCACGGCTTGAATTGTTTGCTGTTAGGGAGCAGGGCTTATACCTCAAGGCCCTTATAGCATCCTAGAATGCTTTGGGTTGGAAGGGACCTTAAAGATCATCTGATTCTAATCCCGCTGCCATGGACAGGGACACCTTCCACTAGACCAGGTTGCTCAAAGCCCCATCCAACCTGGCTTTGAACACTGCCAGGGATGGGGCAGCCATGCAATTAAGAACTTCTTCCCTGGAAATGCTTGCTCCAAGCAGCACATGGAACACAGTGGTGCTGCTTCACCAGCTTTGCCCTCCTTTTGCACCTGCAGCAGATGTTCAAGCACCTCTGGCCTTCCCCATCAGGTGTTTCACTCAGCACAGGCAGTCTGGACCAAGACTCCCACCCCATGGCCACCCTTTTGGCACAGGCTGGCTCCCGTACCTGTGTGAAGTGGATGCTGTGCCTGTGAAACCCCTGTCTGCAAATTCAGGGCATGTGTTCAAATGCTTTCTAAGAGCTGTCTCCTTCCTGGCTTTCTCTTATGGTGGGTTGAAAGACCAGGCAAGCCCATGCCAGGTACTGCCCAAGGCCCTGGTCTAGTGGAAGGTGTCCCTGCCCGTGGCAGGGGGTTGGAACCAGATGAGCTTTAAGGTCCTTCCAACCCAAACCATTCTGTTTTCTGGTAGGTGACACGTGTGTGTGCAAGTAGCAGAGTGCTGCCAACACATTTATTTCTGCCGGACAAGGTGCCATCCCTGCTGTGTCACCCTGCATGGGGAAAGGGAAGGCAGGAGCCAGGTGGCTCTGCCACCCACAAGGCTTGGCGCCACTGTGGAAGCGGGGTGGGGGGTCAAGGCTCTTGTGTCTGTGTTGTATCTGCAAACACAGTGATGGTGTCAAAACCGGGCATGGGACCAAAGCCGTGTTGTGCCAGCTGCCCCATGCTGAGGGGAGACCAGCGCCATTCCCACTTGGTTTTCTGTCACTTCAGATCTCTGTTCAGCTAAAGCTTTCTGGGCAATGTGATAGTGGCACAATGAAAGTCTGTCATGAAATGCTAAAAGCTAGAGGGATATGGGTAAGAGAAACCACAGAGTTGCTTGAATGTTACTCAGAATATTTTAATGTACATGCTGCCACATTAAGCGGAAAAAGCATCTTACAGAGATGATAGATGTCAAAGGATGCAATTTCATCATGCCAGAAGCTGTACGTTTCCAAATGACTGAAGCCAATAACATCAAAATAGCTCTTTTTCTGGCATGTGAAAACCAAACAAGTACAGAAAAGGGAAGAGCAAACACATATTTAATGGATAGATTAAGCTGTTCTGATCCATCAGATGACAAAGCATTCTTGTGTTTGGGGGGGGGTCTTAACAGGTAAAAATTTGGTATAAGTAATACTTTAAACAGTTCTATCTGTATATTCCTAGCAGGATGGAACAGCTGTAGGATGTTGGGTAGGTATTTAGATATTTACAGAGAACAATGACTGATGTAGAACATGACAGTGAGTATGAAACCCTACCAGACATGGCATTTGAGTAACACGACAGTGAACATCAGCTACAGGTGCATGTGGTACCTGCCTGTTACAAGGGGAAGGCTTCAAGTTCAGCAGCCTGTGACTATCTGTGCTTACAGTACCAACCCAGCCCCACTTTCAACCCTGCCTTCCTCAGTGTGGGGTGACGAAGGTGCTCAGACCCCTGCCAAAAGCACCTCTCTTACGTCCCCTAATTGTCTCAAGCCCCTGTGTCGTGGTTTAAGCCCAGCCAGTAACTCAGAACCACGCCGCCATGGTGAAAATAAGGACAAGATTCAGCTGAAGGACTTCCGAACTCCACTGGCCAGAGGTAGGTCTCAGCTACTTTCCAAAGCACTTGTTGCAATCAGTGGAAACTTTGGTAACAGAGGTTAAGCCCAGCCTACAGTAGATCCCTAAGTCTAGCTGGCTTCTAGGCTGATGATAAGAGTTTAGACATGGCCTGTGTGTGGACATCTACTACCTGGTGGTTCCATTGGCAGTGTCCTGGTAAAGCCCTGTTCCTTAGTCACTGTCAGATTTGTCTCTCACCAGGCCCAAAAGTATCAACAGGAGGGGGACAGCTGCTTGCCCAGAGACAAGTGCCTACTTTGAGCACCTGTACTCACCAGAGCAATGGTCTCTGTTTATTTCATTGTTCAGCCTAATGAACATCTGCACAAAATGTAACATGGCTTTCCAAATGGCTGTTGGGCAAGAGAGCCTGGAATACAGCAGGATATCACCTGCATAATCCACCCTCTTCTCTGTGGGTTTCTTACTAGTTTTCTAACAGACCACCTATTCCCATTTGCTGTTAGGGCTCCTAAACCAAGGCTGATGACAACTAAAAGGCAGAGCGCTGCCCATGGTAATCACAGAACCATAGAATGGTTTGGGTTGGAAGGGACCTCAAAGTTCATCCAGTTCCAACCCCCTGCCATGGACAGAGACACCTGCCACTAGACCAGGTTGCTCAAAGCCCTGTTCAACCTGGCCTTGAACACTGCCAGGGATGGGGCAGCCACAGCTTCTCTGGGCAACCTGTGCCAGTGCCTCACCAGCCTCACAGGGAAGAATTAAGTAATACCTAATGGTGCTGGAGGACCCAGCCCCCATGGCATAGATGCTGAACAGCCTCTGCTACTCCATACATCTCAGGTCAGTGAGGTACCACAGGATAAAAGTAACACAGAGAAAGCTACACGGCAGAAAAATACTGCACAGAAAAATGACAGTATCTTCCCAGGGGGAGAGTATTGAGAGAAATCCTCTCGGTGGGAGGGAGAGAAGCCTGGAAAGAAACTGGAAGCAGCAAGGTAGGAGAGGCTAAGAGGGGTGCGTAAGAGGTAAATCCTGAAGTTGCAATGTGATAGAGCAAGAAACCTCAGTACTGTTCTGCCCTGCATGTCACAGCAGGCTGAGTGGACTGGACCTGTGTATTCATCTCAGATCCAGACTGCTGGCTGCTCTGCAGTGAGCAGAAAAGCAACCAGCGCAACCAGCACAACCAGCCTCCTGTCAGCAAATGTGGCCTTGGTTCTCCCTAACAGAAACACGGCAGTTCAGAGTAAAGCTGGCAGTAAGTAGTGAAGGGAGCTGGAATAGGCATCCTTAAATAAAATAAAGAGGAAGAACACATAGGCCTAGAGGCAAGAATGACTTTGGAACACAGGGTTTGTTCTCCCTGTTCACAGAAACCCCCCTGGGGGAGAAAGCTGGCAGGAGGCAGGGACAGTCTGTCCTGCCAGCCCATGCAGGTTCTCAGCAGCCTCCCTCTGGGACCAACCACTTGCTGAGACAGAATTCACTCAAGACCCTCCATACAGGAGCTGCACACAACTGGGCCCTCTGTTCTCCGCCCAGGTTTAGTGAAGCCATATTGTTACAGATGCCTCTCACTAGTGAGCTTTTGGGGACCCCCTTCCATGTAAGGATTCTACCAGTGGACATAGGGCTGTGCTGAAAAGCACAGACCATGCCAGAAAGGACATGAATGAGCACTGCTTACTCTGTCAGCGTGGCCCTTTGTGCAGAGTCCAGCTCATTAGAAATAATCAGACTAAAGCATCTGTGTGCACAGGAGTTTCATACATGTGCACAGGCCAAGTACATGCTGCTGCTTAGCTGTAGCCCAACCACTTCTGCAGATGCTTTGTTGTGAAAGGACAAAGATTTTGAGAAGCCCAGGTGAGCATCCATGTATTTGATCAGCTATTAAGGTAGCAAGGTACAGCTATTTATGTACCCTTTAAATATTTTTGAAGTCTGTAACAAAACCCAATCCCTCCTTGCTTTAAGTACAATGCCTGCTTAACACGACAGAGATGGGAAGAGACAACGCGTCAAGACCTACACACACCACACACAATAAACATTCTGAGCATGACTTGTAAGAAACCCACTCCCAGTACAAAAAAGCACCCAAATGCCAGACCAAATGTCCCCCTAAGAAAATGGCATTGTTCTATTTACAAGAAAATACTGCTTTAGTTAAAAATGCTAAAACCCATTCTCTTGAGTTCATATAAAAATAATCAGGTCTGTGTATGCACACACATATTTACATACAGTTATGGCTTTCACAGGCTTCAACCTTCTCCACTGAATAAATGAGGAAGTACAAATACTCCATTACTGCTTTTTCTCCTCTTCAGATTTTTCACCCTCTGCTTCTCCAACTGATAAGGTGCCACTACCGTATTTTTTCACTCGGGTTTCTACTCTGGCCAGTCTCTGCTTCACCTTTTGCTGAGATGAGGTGTATTCTGCTAAGAGCCTCGCAAACCTGGTCTGCAGTGTATCCAGAGCTGTTTCAAGTTTTTCTACTTTTTCTTCCAAGTCTTTTGGGTCAGCTCCTGCTTTTGCTGCTTCTTCATCTATTAAATTGTCTTTCATCAGAATTTGTCGCCCTTTCTCTTCCAGAGCCTTTTTGGCTTCTGGATATTCTGTGAGGGCTTCCATTAAATCATCTTTAGACAAGCAGAACAAATCAGAATAACCAATACTCCTTATGTTGGCTGTCCTCCTGTTGCCAGATTTGCTACCTTTGATGTTTAGGATGCTGATTTCACCGAAGTAGCTGCCATCACTTAGGACTACAAACTGGGTTATGCCGTCATCTGCCACCACAGCCAATTTTCCCTCTTTAATAATGTACATTTCTCTCCCAATATCTCCCTTTTTGCAAATGTAGTCCCCAGGACTGAAGACTGTAGGTTTCAGTTTCAGCACCAGCTCAATGAGAAGTCCAGCTTCACAATCCTGGAATATACGCACTTTCTTCAGTGTATCCAAATGGACATTGATGGCGATTTCAGCCTTCAACTTGTCAGGCAGATTTTTGAGAACTTCCTTCTCATCCACTGTTTTCTTGTTGGTCCAGAGGTAATCGAACCACTTAATAACTCTGGCTTCCAAATCCTTCGTCACTTTTCGGAAATGCATGTACTGCTTAATGGAATCCACTTTGGCCTGGAACTCTGCCCTGGAGGCATTCATGTTGGAAATCATGGAGCCCACGTTACCGACAATGGTAGCAAAGATCAGGACACCCACCAGGAAGTCAATGACCACAAAGAGATACTCTTCATCTTTCACCGGGGGAGGTGTTTCTCCGATGGTTGTCAGAGTGAGTGTTGACCAGTACAGACTGTAAATGTACTTTCTAGACAGGCGCCCGTACTCTGGGATGGACACGTTAGGGTAGACCCAAGAGTCAGTTCCAAATCCGATGAGCTTTGAAATTGCAAAGTATATACACGCATTCCAGTGGATGATGATAAGAATGTATAAGACAAGGTTTCCAATACGGAACATATTGGGATAGTTCGTCCTGGTTTCAGTACGGTCAAAAAACTCAAACAGCCGAGAAATCCTCAGCAAGCGGTTAAATCGCAGCTCAGGGTAGTTCAAACCAAACTTCAGATATGCCACGTCTGTTGGCACAACAGACAGCACATCCAGTTTGAACTGCAAAGTTTTGGTATAGTGATCTCGCAATTTCTTTTCATCCTGAACTAGCAAGCCTTGTTCAAGGAAGCCTTCAAAGAATAAAAGTACATATTTTACTTGTTAGAATAAAAATGCCATCAACAGTACTGACTGACTTACATTGCAGATACCTGAGAAGATTAACACTTGTACTGATCTGCACACAGACACTGATACACTGTGAATTCATTTAATGAAAAATAGTTCATTGCAAATGCAGATATTTCAGTGAAGTTTCAAAGCTGATATATAATGATGAAGAGCAGTGACTCTACGATTACCATGCTCCCTGCAGGTTCCCACTCTGTTCTGGGACAGCTGTTATCTTTTTCTTTAAGGTATGCTTGCAAAAAGAAAGGGGAGATTCAAATGTGTCATTTTTTTTGTGAATCATTGGCATGAGTCATAACTAAAATTAAGCAAGTGCTAAGCAATTGTGTGTAAAATCAGAGTGGAATATTTTTAAATACATAACAAGAAGAAGTAGGCATAATGGATTGTTGGAATTTTTTTTTCCAAGCAATATAGATACCCTTGAGATAAAGAAACCCAGTTTCCTCCTCCCTGAGACCTGCTTTTCCTCTTATGTCCAATGTTACTAAGCAGAGGAAAACCAAGCTGCATGTCTTTGTGGTCTACACATCACAACTGTGTTTCTGGAATGTTTGCCTACCTCTACAGTTGCCTCGTATATGTGTGCATCTGTCTTTCACTGTCTGCAAACTAATGGTGACGACAAATGGAAGTAGTTCCTATGGCATGAATGTATTACCTCCTAGAAAGCTGCTGGAAAAGCTGCTCAAATATGCCCTTATTAACAGAATAATGCAACTAAACAGAAAAGTTGACCAGGCAGATGAATTTTGGCTCACAATTAAATTTGAAAACACCTCCCTCATGAAGGGAAATAAAAGCCCTCAGCTCTTTTTTGTCCCCTCACAGAACTGAAGTCCTATATTAAAACCTTTTAAAAGCATCAAAATGTGGAGTATGCTAAACTTGATCAGCTGCTGAGGCATGAATCTTTTCTGCTTCATAGTGCACAGTCACCAAATAGGTGAAATGCAGCAAAACTGGCCCTGCAGCTAGACAGGACTGCACCACAGAGAAGCTATGCGGATCATAGTAGTTGCAGGGTTACCTAGATGCAGTTCAAAGCCAATCTCTGCCTTTAGACAGCAGGGAGTCGCACTCTTTCCCAAGGGCTTCCATGACCTCTGTCCCCAGGGCAGATAGACCCTGCAGACTTACAGGAAAAGGCAGCAGGCACAGAGCCAGATGGGGTTGTTAAGAGAGTCGACAAAGATTTCAGCACCCAAAAGAAGTGACTTCCTTAACTGCGTGCCTGAAACTGCAGCAAATACCTACACTGATGCATTCAGGAGATCTCGGTGGCAATTCTGCAGTTCCAATCCAGGCCTGCACAACTGACTTTCTAACCACATTTTAATAGTCAATCATTGTCAGGACAGACTGTGGAAATGTGTGATTTACATTGCCTGGATATGCCCAATTTCTGCTTTTTTCCCCATTGCAATAACAAATGTAACAGCAGAAGAGAAATCTAGTTGGCAGAGCTGACATTTCAACTACACAAAGAAGATGAAACCCTTCCATCCGGCCACAAATACAGCAGTCCTTTGATTTAGGCTGCTGTCTGAAATAGACTTTCCTATTGAACAAGGTACTTGCTAAGTGTCAGAATTTGGCTTGCCATGAGTTGTGCACTTCCCAGCGTGACAGCATTTTTAGCCTCTGTCTTATGTTTACAACTTGTCACAAACCATAATTAATGTCAAGTGGTCAACGTGATTAAAAAAAAAAAAAAGAATGAAAAATCAAAATGTAAAAATGGAAGGTTTAAAGAACTCTCATTTTGTAAAGATCAGTGTGGTTCTGGACCTCTCCAAGGGACTTTTGGGGGCTGAGTCCATACCAGAAAGTAGAACAAGCCAGGAAACATTTTCTGGCCCTGAGACCAGCTACCATGACAGCTTCTATTCACATGCAAGCTCTCACAGCCTCCTCCAACAATAACACCATGAACAACACCCAACCTCTGCTGTCCTTCCAGCTATGTCCAGACACTGCCCTGAGGGAGCGCTACCTGTCACAGACCAAACTGCAAGCACCAAAGTACCTCAAGGGCTATTGTAGCAATTTAATGATATGGGTCACTGTATGGCATTGCTTAGGCCTATGTTATGACCTTATTTAGTTTAAAACAGATATCCCTTTAAGGCTAGAATCTGTACCAGCTGGGCTCTAATATGAAATCTTCTCAGCCTGTCTGGTCTACAGAAACAGGAACAGGAAGCTGGAGCCCCTTCACATGTGACATGGCACAGTCCTCACAGATCCTTTAGGTTCACTCTTTCTTGAGGAAGGCAAGACCTAAACACAGGTGCTGGGGTTAATCCCATAACACCACCTTCCTGGGTTAACCCTGTAACACCACCAGGCAGTGGGAGCCCCAGCCAGGACCTCATAGAGGCTGCAGGAAATACAGCTGGTGGCAGAAGAGCAGCACTGCTGGTTGCAGGCAGAAGCCTGCAGACCAGAGGCTGAGACGGGTGTCAGGTCTTGTGCTTGACTGACTCAATAATCACTTCTGAGCAGGATGCTGCACAGCTTGGCTAGGAAAGCAGCACTTGCGGGGTGCAATTGGTTTCTTGCTCCATCTGATAAACACAAGCAATATATCACACAGAGAATGACTGTGATATGGAAAGTGCCTTATTCTCCCTTCCCCCAGGCAGCCTGTTACAGTGGCTGTTTAGTCAGCGTTTGGCATGCCTATCAAGCACTGACAGAACTGAATTTAGAAAGAAGTGAAGTGCAGGTGTTGGGATGTCCAGCCTTAAAACAATCCAAGCTGGAGAGACATTTCATCTTCCCAAAGCCCCCACTGCTGAGTTCTGCTGTAGACAGGATATTACACTGGTCAGATCCTACAAGGAATTTCTGTTTCCAGCCTTTATATCCATGTTGTACCTGAAAACACTGTAAAACCCCAGAAGGACTCACCTGTTCTGAATCTCACAAACGTGTCGAAAATATAAATGATATCAGAGCCATAATCCAAAAACAGCCATAATTTAATGTGGTCCTCTTGTAGCTCATCAAAGCAGGCTCTAAAGGAGCAAAGACACACACGCACACAAAAATTACACCAACTGCATAAGCAAAGCACTTGCAATGTGTTATTGCACATTACTGGCACTGAAAAATTACAGGCAGCATATCTCCATGCCCAGACACCGGCACACTAAAGCTGTGTCTATACAGACACTAGGATCTTTTAGAATTCAAAGGTGTTCAGGCCAGGAACAAAACTTAAACACATAGAATCATAGAATGGTTAGGGTTGGAAAGGACCTTAAGATCATCTAGTTCCCACCCCCCTGCCATGGGCAGGGACACCTTACGCTAAATCATATCACCCAAGGCCTCATCCAACCGGGTCTTGAACACTGCCAGGGATGGAGCATTCACAACCTCCCTAGGCAACCCATTCCAGTGCCTCACCACCCTAACAGGAAAGAATTTCTTCCTTATATCCAATCTAAACTTCCCCTGTTTAAGTTTTAACCCGTTAGCCCTTGTCCTGTCACTACAGTCCCTAATGAAGAGTCCCTCCCCAGCATCCCTATAGGCCCCCTTCAGATACTGGAAGGCTGCTATGAGGTCTCCACGCAGCCTTCTCTTCTCCAGGCTGAACAGCCCCAACTTCCTCAGCCTGTCTTCATACGGGAGGTGCTCCAGTCCCCTGATCATCCTCGTGGCCCTTCTCTGGACTTGTTCCAACAGTTCCATGTCCTTTTTATGTTGAGGACACCAGAACTGCACACAATGCTCCAGGTGATGTCTCACAAGAGCAAAGGGGCAGGATCACCTCCTTCGACCTGCTGGTCACGCTCCTTTTGATGCAGCCCCAGATAAGGTTGGCTTTCTGGGCTGTGAGTGCACACTGAAGCCAGCTCATGTTCATTTTCTCATCAACCAACACCCCCAAGTCCTTCTCCACAGGGCTGCTCTGAATTTCTTCTCTGCCCACCCTGTAGCTGTGCCTGGGATTGCTCTGATCCAGCTGTACGACCTTGCACTTGGCATGGTTAAACTTCATAAGGTTGCCATCAGCCCACCTCACAAGCATGTCAAGGTCCCTCTGGATGGCATTCCTTCCCTCCAGCGTACCAACCGAACCACACAGCTTGGTGTCATCAGCAAACTTGCTGATGGCACACTATTAAGCATGCGTCAGATTTCATTTCAGATTACAATAAAACATGCATCAGATTTCATGGGATACATATCTCCATTAAGATAATACCCAAATACAAGATTTGTTTCTGAGCGGCAAGCCACCTTCATCTCTCCCAGTCACAGCCTAAGTTAAGCATTTCCATAGGACTCCATTACTTTGACTCAAACTGTTTTCTACATTTTACAATGGAAAATAAATATTCGAGTAAAATCTTCCTGCCCCCAAGCATCAATAGATGCCTCGTGTTTTTAAGATGACCCAACACTGCCCAGACATCTCTTCTGCTCTCTATTGGGTGACTAGAAGACGTATCCTTAGCAGTGGCTGCTGAGCGTACAGTGACCAAAGCTCATCTCTGCATCTAGCCAGCAGGTGGCACACAGAGGCCACAGCCAGCGCTCACGAGGATGGTCATTGCAAGTTACAACACACTGATCGTGAGAAAAAGATAAACACCGGCCATCTATATTCCTAGTGGCATATATAGCATATATCTCTAAGGGTATATGGACTGTAACTCTTCTAGGTAAGGCACCCAAAAAATACCGCAGGAAGATAAGAGGAAGATTTACATAGGAAACATAATGAGACACTACATTTGAAACCTAAAATTATTATTAAATTAAATCCATACCTGCACACTAGCATACACCAGTTATAGAACACAGGTGCTGCAATTATGGTCAGCCAGTTGTAGTAAATATTGCTTGAAGGATCTATCACAAAGATTTCTTTTTTCTTCCTGGAAAGTAAAACATGCAGGTTTACACTGGATATGTGATGAAGTGACCCTGCTGGACCTCCCTCTTCTGGAGGCTGCTCATCTCACAATGAACTCACAGCTGCCAGAAAAAAAGAGCAGGTGTCCATGCAGGCAGCTTCAGATGAGATTCTAAATATTAGTTTCATCCCATCTGACATGCTCTATTTATTTGCTTGACCCAACTTTGGAAAAAGTAAGTATGAGTGGAAAGAAAACCAGAGATATTCATGCTGCCACAGCTGGAAACCAGAGTTTTTCTGCATATGACCCCCACCAAAACGAGTAAAATGTTAAATGTTTCTTATTACTATTCCAGCTAGAAGGCTATGGCCCCTCGCTAGGAAAAGAGCCTTCCTTTGCAGATTAATTTTTATGGTTTTGGCAAATTCTGTTCTGGAAATGACTGCATGAGCACACACTTAAGTAAAACACCTATGTATTGAAATACATGTTTATACAAGTAAGACTCCATGTGTGCATACACGCATAAAGTGTGTGACCAGAACTAAGACGTGTTATTACGTAAAAGAAAAATTCACATATTTACAGTCGTGGCTCCCTAAGCCTCACAACAATCAAGAGACGCTAAATGAAGCATACAGGCCTGGAATGTAAAGATTTAAAGAACAGCATGGCTAATGGCACATGCAGAGTATGCTCAGAAGTGGCCTTCCCCAGCACAAGAAAAGTTGATATGGAAGAGACAGCAATTAGGCATCTTGTATGTAATCAAAGGAAACAGGTATTAGTGGATTGTGAGGTCCGCACCTGCAGAAGTTATTCCAACAGTAACATGTGGTATCATGATCTGTGAACTCTATACTAGTGTGGGACACATGTGACTGGGCAATGCTTCATATGTATTTGTGTGACTTTTCCTAATCCCCAAAAATGTAAATATATTAAAATGCAACGATAATTTATTTCATATTTGTGTATATTTCTGGCATTAACCTTGCTGAATGCCCAGATGATAATGCTAGCAAAGGAAGCAGCTTTAATCTAAAAAGTATTTACTTTGTCATCTTCACAACAGATTTCGAGCCATTTTCTCTAGAAAACTGATCACCACCTCAAAACTGGCGACCATGAAATACGGTCTTCATGTGACAAAGTACAGTACCTTCTAGACATCAAATGTTTCTTTTCTTTGCCAAAATGTTTTAAAACCCTTTTGGCTACTGCAAAGCTCAGGCTCTCGCTATATGGTAACTGGACCCGAAAGAGAATCCTTAGAGCAAAGGCTAAGCAAATGAAGCTTTGATTAAGAAAGTCAAGATCTTGACACCAAGCAGATTTTATCTCAGAGCGATTAGCAACTGCATGTTCCCATGCCTACGCAGCACATGCCACCATATACATACACATAAACTTGCAGTATAGTACCTTAACCTACTCCTTAACTGTGAAGTCCATTCAAATGCATATTTTTATGTTATCACTGATATTTTTAATACCTGGTAAGAACTAAATTGTACTAGGTTTGCGTGAACTTTGGGGGAACAAAACAGAAGCAGGATCCATTTCTGTCTAAAGCATTCAAATAATCTTGTTTGACCACTGAAAACAGGGCAGTTGCAAAAATACAGCATCTCCTAATCAGCAGAAGCAAACTTTAGTGATCACCAGTAATGAACTGCACAAATTAAGTAATTAAATATGCTAGTTGGTGTAATAAGTAAACTTACTAGTAAATCTATAATTCTCTACAGGCAAGACTTTTCCTCTTTGTCCAAACCAGATTTTGGTTCATCTTGTCTGAATTATTATGGACATTCTGGAAGAATTAGAAGTCTGTGCAGATCTGCAAAGCAGGCTGCTAACTTTAAATGCCCTCATAGTAAAAAGTGATCTTCAACAGCAAATCAAAGTGAGCAGAAGTAGATGAATTCTTTTTACTGGCCTAGGAAGCTGTTGATGACATGCCTAAACACAGGTCTTTGAGATGCAACAAGTTTGTTTGGCAGCTGCACCTTTCCAAAGGGAAAAACATATTAACAATTTGACAGGCTAACATTTTGCAGCCTACAGAACAAGTATTGTGGTGGAAGTGTGGTGATGAAACGCCACACTGTGCTTTGTGGTGTAGGAGGTATATTACAAACACACATTCATTCTTTATACTTACTCTTCTTTTTTTTTATCATCTTTTTTGTCATCTTTCTTTTCCTCTTTCTTTTCCTCTTTTTTCTCCTCTTTCTTTTCCTCTTTTTTCTCCTCTTTAACCTCCTTCTTTTCTTCCTTTTTGCTGTACAACATAATGTAAGGCTTAGCAATATTACTGATATTCTAGCAGCTAAGGGAGAGGGTGGATGCTGAGGTACAGGAAACTAGACTAGACTCCAGAGAGAGTAGGACAGGGATCCAACTGGTAAAAATGGTTTACTGGCTGAGACCTCTCAAACTGACACCATCACATCAGGTAACCAGCTGGCTGATTTGGTGCATTAGTTACCTGTGCTTTCTTGATCTCTTCAGATACCAGTGTACCAGGCTGATTTTACTTATATGTTTCTAATTTATTTCATTTGTTAGAACTCAGGCATTTAAAAAGATATAGAAGAACTTGAAATGGCTGACCAAACTGTCAGCATTCTTTGCAGATCCAAAACCCCCCAGAGACTGTCTGAAGCTTAATGGCAATTAAATGAAGCTGAATTTCCTCTCACATGTCTTTTAAACTAACATGGAGCATAGGCAGAGGAGAAAAGAACCTTTGGATTGACTGATCTTCTATTTATACATGCACCTCAACTCAAAGAAACAGTTTTCACTTACTAAGCCCGATTTCTACATGGCAATGAGAACTGCAACTCAAGTATTTATTTCTCTGCCACTGAAACCCCTGAACTTTGACTTCTTTTTCAAATCTGCCCCCTAAACTAACTCTTATTTAAAAAACATATCAGGATTTCACTGCACATTACTATGCATGGTGCCTGATCTGAAGGCCAAGTCACAGTTGCTGTTGCTAGCATTAACATAGCTCCTCAATACTTCTAAAGTCTGGCATTCCTACTAGAAAGGAAGAAATGTAAGTAAACATAATTTTCAAAGGGTAGGGCCACTGTAAATTTGTGGATGTTGACATGCAGGGAAATGTAGGTTGAGATAGAGAATTAATCCAGAAGTCTTAGTGGTGGTGAACTTTGGAGGGAATATTTTGACAATTCCAACTTACTCCTCTGTTTTGTTTTTGAAAAGAGAAAAAAACACTTTCTCACACAGCATCTAATGCCAACATTTTTTTTTTCTCTGAGATCTACAAACTCATCTGTCAACTACAGGTATCATTCATAAGTGAGTTTCTTCCATTTCTGTGACCCACTACCTATCTCTTTACTGTGGTAACTCCATATTTACCATACTCCCACCTACTTATAGGTGGAAGTCACTCAGAGGAACAGGATGGACATAATCAAAGACTACGTTCTGCAGTTCCCCAACTGCAGGCGGTTCTTAAGTCTTTAACATAATGAAAAGCTTCAAAAAAACCCTGCATCTTTTTTTTTTTAATCAGTGCTCTTGAGAAAACTGGAATCCAGTAACTAATAAAGTGCTTGTTTTGTGACTGCTCTCTTTAACAGCAGTACAGTGGCATCCATTCTGTGTTCCCAGCACATTAAAAGGAGCATGCAACTTCAGACTTAGAAAACATGTCTTTGTCAGCCCCTATGAAAACACTGTCATAGTCTTTGAATGAATCAAACATTTGCATTTCCCATCTGTCAAATACTTCAGACTGTCCAGCAGGTAGACAGACAGGTTTTGTCTGCATTTAAAAATAATGAAGCACTGGAAGGATGAAAGTTTTGCCCAAGGTACACCAGTCATTGTCAGAAAAAGAGTAAAAAAGTAGTATTTCCATCCCAATCGGCCCTTTGGGCCCTGACTAGCAGGCTCAGCTCCAGGCTTCTCGCACTTTTTCATACCAGTCTAAATAAAATTCTGAACATTCTGTCACTGTTCACTGCACAGATTTTCTTCTTTAATAGAAGTTATGCAAACCAAACCAAAAAGTTGCTTCAAGAGCAAGAAGACCTCTTGTTCAGGTATACGCACATTTTGGCTTTGCAGCATCATTTCAATGTACAGTTCGAACTAGCCTGTGATGGAACTATTTGTAGAGAAAACCAAGAGTTCCCTTTAAGTTTTTCTGACATAATCAGAAACTATCATGATTATTTTTGTTTTCATCTGGAAATCAATAAAAGGAAAAAAAAATCTATCATCATGACTGACAACAGATCTGCTGCTGGATGCTACAAAGCAGATATGTCCTCAGACAGCTGTGGTCTAAGACATGCAACAAACATTGGTGTTGAGTGATGTTAAATTATAGTTCTTCATTCAGAGATTTCTCTTTGGTGTAACACTGTGAAATATCTTGTCAAATATATAAAATAAACTCCAAAGGATAGCTAGCTTCTGTCAGAACTTCTGTTGCAATGCAAGCCTGATTATGTTATCTGTCAATCTCTTTACATCTATACCAACAACATCTGTTGAACTGAAACATACATTTTAAAAAGACAGTTTGTTTTCATTTAGACTGTACACACTGAGTGTTTTCTTGATACCCTGATCAGTATCCGCTTCTCATTTGACAACCTGAAATTTTTGGGGCACTTGATTTGCAAGAAGGACTAGTATGTTAAAAGAGAAAAGCCACTATTAGAAAATTAATACACACATCTCATTTAAAAACTGAATAATTAATAAACCAATTGGCAATGCAGCAAAATCAGCCAGCTGAACTAGAGGACGTAGAGACTAAATGCTTAATCGAATTCACTCCTTGAGAGGTAAGGGTAACTTCAGACAAAAAGAAGTTCACAGGGGACACAAAGGATGCTTTTCATTCAAAGAAAACTAGATCTTTCTTCATAATCAAACTATATTCTTAGGAAAGACTTAGGAAGAGATAAGGAGTTTATACTACAAATGTTACTAGGTTGGAAAGGGAAAAAGAGAAGGAGCTAGTAGTCTAAAGGTGTTTGAAAGTTATCAATACTTACTCTTCATTAGTGTTGTTGCTATAGTTGACATTAAACCTGGCCAAGGGCCAGCGGCTGCAGCAAGTTAAATAAAACACATTAAAGAGTGTAAAGACTATTGGTATTTCATACACGTGTTTATTGACATGAGGGACTGACTTACTAGCTTCTCACATCTGCACTGATGAGATTAGAAAGGTCAACTTTGACTGCCACAATAAGCCCCTTTGCATAAGTATTTCAAGGCACTAGTTTCTTTTTACCATGTGCTTGGCATACACATTTGTGACCACATCTGATGTCCAAAGCTTGTTCTCAGGCATACAAGTGCACAGCAACATGCATTCTCACAATTTTTAGCCCTGTACTCATTTAGCCATTATTTTAAGCTTTCTTCAATCCTTTCAATCGTTTCAAGTCTTCTCCACAGATGCACTGTCAAGGCTTGTGGATAAGTAACAAGCATACCTACCACTGCTGCAGAGTTACTGTCACTTGGCAACAGTGTCAAACACAGAAGGCAAGGATGAATACTCTGAAATTCATTCCTCCTAAGAGCCTCATGCAGAGGTTTGTTGGTCCATGATCAATGCTGTCATTTCTAACTACTTTGAATCTGCAGTTGCTACTGATCCAGACAGCTGAAAAAATCAGACAATCTGGCTAATGCAATAAAATGTGCCTTTGGGCTGATTTTCTAATGGGTAGATAAGTGAAGACAGTAAGCTCTGCAGGGCCACAACAGATGAAGGTAACGTGTATCACGCACAGCCCTTCAAAGGTTCTTGCTTTAATCTGAATTACTAGCTGAGATTTTGAAACAAATAAACTTACTACTTGCTTGTCTACCAATCTTCAGCTATGCAAAAAAATATGGGAGTCTATGCTTCAAAGCACAATACCAAACAGAAAGTCAGCTCTTGTCTTGGGACTTCATTCTCCTCTTTCAGCTGGAGTTAAATTTAAAACACATATAAAGTAATGAGAATTCATCAAATCAAAAGATGGTAAACACAAAGTTTTCTCTTCCAAGCCTCTGTTGCTTTATTGGAGAAATTTTAAGGTTAAGACTGAACCTGCCTTCCATTTCAAAGACTAAGTAAGTGCCAATGTGCTAATGAGTGTGTGCTAATTAGCACATACTAATGAGTATGTGCCATTATATTAAGTCGGCAGCCAGAAGATTTTCTCATTTCTGCATCAGAAGCCTTCTTTAATGTTAACAGCTGAACTCATGAGTAGGTGTAACAAAGCAATGGCTCATTTTGCACAACTGCTGGTTTGGAGTTTCCTAACACTTGAAGATAATGTGCATAACATTAATGTCCTAAAAAGCCACAATTAGCATTCTTCAATTAGATTCTTCAAATAGAAATGCATTCATCCTTAGCAGAGAGGAGTTTAGCAACATCAAGTTGCACAGATAGCATATCATAAAATTCCAGTTCTGAGAACCCGTTCTTGCCACAGTATATTTGAGGGGGAAAGAGAAAGTGTGCTGAAAGCCATAATACTTGAGTTATGTGAAGATTCCTGGGCAGCATTAGATACTCTGTTAGCTCCCGTGCTAAGCTCCTTATCCTCTTCTTAAAATAAAACTTCCATTCTAATTACCAAGAAAATACCATAACCTTGGACGTCTTTGTTTAAAGTATAAACCATCTTCTTACCTGTTTACTCCCCCAGGCTGCTCACGGATGCCCAGAAAGGAGCGGATGTTACTTTGCCGAGTGGACACCTCTATGAGCTCTGGCCCTCGGATACGTTCTAAGAAAGAATCAGGTCTTTGGTCTTCATGGTGCGTATGTCTTGTAGCCCATGACCTCACAGATACAACAAATCGTGATAGCCTGCATGGAACAGACATACAACATTGACTGAACCAGACAAGATCATCAGATGCCTTAAGCTGTCCCCACAAAGAGTAGCCCAGGAGGATTTTTCTCCACTTCTCCACCTGCCACAAAATTAAACTTGAGGCACTAACTGCATGAAACCAGTCACTTCCAGCAATTTCATATATCATCTTTTCCAGTGTATCAGGAAAATTTCTCACATCAGTGAGAAGCAGAAGCAACAGAATATTCTTTCCAAGTGGGGACAAACAAAGTAGTTGGGGTGGGGCAGTTGACTTCTGACAAGCTTCTGACATTATGTGATAATAGGGGAATCCTGGACTGACAGAATTAGATGATATAACGTAATTAACTTATCGTATCTTCATACATCTTTTTCTCTGGCCACAAATTCACATTACATATCCTGAAAATGTTTTCTGTCCAAGTTCAAAAGGAAACCATACAGATCGGCCTCACATCATGCATTTCCTCAGCATTCAGTATATTTTAGATCTGATCATGTAAAAAATGCTTTACTTCTTTGTATTCAGACTAACCTGTGTGAGCTCATTCAGTATCTCAAGGATCCTAAGGTTTTTATTAGGAATGAGTAAGCAATGAGTTCAGAATCAAGGTCAAAAGCAGCCTCTGTTACTTCTTAAAGTCTTTCTTCAGATGGACTGCATCTATTTTCTTTGGAAAGTGATGGTTCTTCTTACTTTGCCTCCAAATTGTGATCAATCTCTTTCAACAAGTTAAATTTAATGCTGGAAATATACTAGCATGTTACCTTGCCATTGCTCCCCTGCCTGCGAATGAGCTCGTCTGGGATTCAGATGCATGTCTTCCCCCCACAGAAATGACTCTCTGCAGTTCTGAAGACACATCCTCACACAGTGAATGGGTTCTGCAAAAGCAAGTTATTATTTTTTTTAATAATTTCAGCATAATAATACAGCAGACTTCCCCCCACCTGATTCTTTCCACCTCTACATCAGGAAGCAATGCAACAAATTGTCCTCTTCCTAGTAATATGGCATACATTTGACAAATATAGAGCTAAGCCTATATTCCTACTTCCCTGGAGCCATCCAAAATGAAATGAAGTCAGTGAAGGCTCTGCCATCCATTCCAGCAAGATCATGGAGTTTATCCCTGGGGGGCTTTAAAGTAACTGCCCACTGCTTTTTTCAGTGTTGTTCTCCTAGACATTTTTGGGGATTAACAGTCTGGAATTTGTACCAGTGCAGTTCCTATTTGTGACTCAAAGCAAATGCACATGTCCTTTTGCTTTCACTCCAACTTGGACTGTAAGGCAACATGGTGATTTTACAGTAGTTAGTCCTGAGTACCGCCACTGCTGTTCTTACCAGCCAGCTGCACAGCTGCAGGCCTAATGCTGCTCACTTCATTAACAGACACCTCACTTATGGCATAGCAAAAGAGGCAGAACCTCAGAGCAGCAATGACATGAGGCTATTTGCCACACATGAAAAATACTGTAAACAGCCCAGTTGCATGCAACTGCACAGTGATTGTAAAGTTAAGCTACTTGCAGTGTCATGCCACGTGCAGTGTCATGCCAACCCCCGTGAGTACCCATCATTGTAAGACTACTTATTAGCACCAAAATAATTAACATTTGAGAAAACAACATTAGATTTTAGCCTCATCTTTTCATAACGGAGTTTTGAAATTGACTTTATTGGAACCTGGACATTACCAGGGATCACCCTGAATTTTTGTATAAGACTTCTGGGGTTTTCTCTGCCTTTTTAATTCTTCAGTATTCCCTTTTATGAAACTTCTTCACATCCATTAAGGATCACTTTTTCCGCCTTTGTAATGCAAACAACTCTCACATGAGTCTGTTAATCTGTATTGCCAGGAAAACACTGACTATAATGATACTTTGCAGTATCTTCGTAAGAACTGGCAACAACATTTTGAATGCCCACAAAAGGATAATTAGCAGCTGAGTTTTGTGTGTACTCATAGCTGAGAAACTGACAAACAGAGAATTAAAACTTTATTATTTCTACACAAACAACCATGCTACAGGAGGTATATCATTGGAGTCTTGGAATTCTCAACTTGTCAACTGTTTTCTTCTTCTATTCTAATAAGAAAACACCAATAGATACTCCTTAGTATTGACAATTTTATAACCTAGTTTATTTTGTGGGTGCTGAGAATATTGTGAACATCAAAGTTATCATGGCTTCTAGGGGAGAAAGAACAAACTAATGGAACAGAAATCCATTATGGATTACCAGATACACAGAGTCTGCATTCAGGTCAAGAAATCTCCTGAGCTGGATGCTGGGACAGCATTAGCGGGAAGTATGTTGCAGATACTTGCAGTTTGCCCACTTGTTTTTTCCCCTTTTTCTGAAGCATCTGCCTACAGCCGCGCTGAAGCAGGGACACTGAACTAGTCATTCTTTTAGACTGCATGCTATGGCTGGTTTTAAGCCCTTCTATTCCTTTTTACAGAAAAATACACATTTTGTGTGATCTTAGACAGCAGTAAATTCTAATATTGCTACTTCTGTGCTTACTTACCAATTATTACTCCTTTTGAGTCCTGAAAATATATTTTTAAAAGAAGATAGTTCAAGTTCTTTGAAAATAATTTTGAGTGTCACAATTCAGATGTGAAAAAAAAAGAAAGTATTTTGCAGAAACAGATATGCTTTTGTGGATACTTAAGTCAGAATTTTTTATTTCATATTTGAATGGATTCAAAGTCTGCGCTCAATTACTGACTCCAATAATGAGGAGTAGCTCAAATGCAGTAATTCAACTGCTTTTATCAACTGTACATTAAATTGTTATAATTTACCCTAAATATAAGTTGTTAATTATAAGGGTCAGAAAATAAACAAGTGAACAATAATACTGAAAACAAAATAAACATGCATTAAAGTACTCTAGTATTTTATTCAAGTAGAAACTAAAATACAAAAAAAGATTATCAGAATGCATTCTTTATCAGACTAAGAAAACTCTACACAGAGGTCAGGCCCAGGAAATCAGTCCAATCCAAAGCCTCAGAGGGAGATACATTTCAATTTCATTAGCCTGTATAAGCATACTGAAATAAAATGTACACCATGTGATGTTCTATTTTGATATAACTGTGCTGGTTACCCTCCAAGCAGCAGTTGAAAATTGCTGTCCAAAATGCACTGTTAAATATCCTTATTTGTTTTTGTAAACTTTTGTAAAAGAAAGGAGTGCCAGTCTCCCTTCTTACTGACTGTGATTGGGCACCTGCTGACAATAAATAAAAGGCTAAGAATTAAAAGTTCAGCTCATTTTGAGTAAATGTGCCGGAAGGCAATGCAGAATCATGCAGAGATAGCTGCGTGAGTTCTAAACAAGTTGGATCAGGTACCAAAAGTAATACTGTTCTACTAGCTCCACTTATCAGCACAGTCATACTTGCAAGTACATCATCTGTTAAGAGCTTTGTGTGCATGATCATCAACTCTGTACTCCTCAGCAGTGTGGAAAGCTGTGCTCCACTGTACCTACACGGGCTTATCATACTCAGTGTGTCTGTAACATTGAAAGTTTTACCAACTCTCTGTCCTCTTGCTAGCAGGAGCTACAAAGCACTTAATGCCACCATCTAAAACCTAATGTTTTCCATCCAGGGCATGGCCTTTGGTGTCCAGAGCCAGAAGTAAGTTGAAGAAATGTTTTCATCTAGGTGAAAGAAAACTGCATGCATATGTGACCTGATATGAACATCTTCCAATCTGATCTAGACTCCTACAAAATCAACTAAAAATTTCAAATTATTTAAATTACTCTCTGGTCACTCACACTCACTGAAAAACTTATATTCTGTAGGAATTCTGTAGTGAAATCTTTAGTCTATATTTTTATTTTGGTTGCTTGACTGTTTTTAAAAAGAATCTTCTGATTATTCTATACGTGCACCAAGAATTTCTACAACTATGTTATAACTAAATATAACCACTTGTAATTAAATTCAGGTTTATCTCATAAAAAAAATTTATATGAATAACATGCGTATACCACTTCGTAAAACCAAAATCATTTTGTGGAAACAGTGCTAAAATGCCTGTATTTCATTTTTGCAATTACAGCTTCTGTATATTTGCAACAGGATCAGAAAAAAATACACACAGGACTCCTACAGGCAACTCTTATGAAAGCTCCTGTTCAATATTACACAGCAATTACAAACACATTCCACTTTAATTCACACAAATGCAAATCAAATGTAAATCTAAAATGAACTCTTCCTTCCATTATTATAACTCCCTATTATAAAACTCACATACTCAGTCATGACTTTCCTGAACCCTGTTCAGTTAAAACAAGAGGCTTTATTTGTCAGTTGGCTTTATATTGATGCAGAGGTACAGTTACAGACGGGGCTTTTGATGCAACACCCTCAGTGCATGTGGCACAGTGTTTACTTTATTTTCACAAAGACAGATGCATTCCCCTCTGGATTCCATTATCATGTTTGCCAAACAGTAACCATTGACATTACTACCCAAGGTTGTCACACAGTCTGAAATCAACAAGAGGAGAAGAGAAAATACAGTATGCCATGAAATAGAGAACAGGTTACACAGCAGAAACATCAGCAGATGACTGTGCTTCCTCCACTTATGCTGAAAAATATTTTATTTCCCTGGGGGTAGCAACACCACTGTGTCTTAGAGAAAACTCCCTGACACTGAGGTTCCTACTCTATGCCTCTTCAGCTTTCTAAAGCCCAATTTATTCCTAGCTTTCATGGCATCTAGAGGTAAGCTCTGGGAAAGGTATTTACACCAGCATCTACTCTGTACCCATCCCTTGCCTTGCCTTGTTTTACCTCTAGAAACACTAGAAGACCATTTTCACCTAAAGTGCATGCAAATAATCCAGAATTTTCTTTTAGAAGTAATTGCTTTGAAGTTCTGATCAGTTAAACAGGAAATGCTGAAGCCCTTTTGATTAACAACTATGAGCCAGAAGTGCAGGATCTGACTCCAGATGGCAGTGACCTAAATTAGGGTGTCTAATATAAACTCAGCATCTAAGTTCCTATTACAGTCAATTGCCATCTTAGAGCTTGATTCGGTTGCCTCAGTATAGGAGTCTAGTATGATTTGGAATACCTCAAAATACTTTATCTGACCCCTCCAAAGCACACTGGTCTCACATCAAATCCACTAGCCCTAGCAAAATGCTTCAGGTCCTCTATCATACATCAAACAGTTTTAGATGCCTATTTTAGGCAACTAAATACTTCTCATAATCAACAGAGCAAAACAGGCCTGAAGAGCTATTGAGCTTTAGGGTAAGCTGAACAGTTCTCCAGGTGCCATGTTAGTACTGACTACATCTTCACTGATGACAGTAGGAACTTAAGACACCTGCTCATATTCAATTCATTCACACTGAAATACAGATATCTACAAGGTACAGCTGAATCCTACTTCTTATTTTTAGATAGATAACCTGTGTCTACAAGCTAATGTGCTGCCTGTCCTATTTGAGGTGTTGTTATACAGAGGCTGGATTTTAAAAATTAAGACTCATGAGGTATCTTTTGTTATGTTGGGTCTTGTTTTAACAAAATGGACTAACTTTATAGCACACTACACTGTAAGAATATGGGCTCATGAATCACCTACTTCAGCATAATTGAGAATGAGAGTTTAAACAACACTAGTAGTTTTCTGTTAACTATTGCAGTGAACGCTTTTCCTTGATAATACTTCATTCCACAGAAGAAATGCACTTAAGCATATCCTTAGCATTAAGCACAAATTTAACATCCAGTGACTTTAATGAGAACTAAGTAGTACACTTAATTGCTTTGTTGAACTATAGCCAACAGAAGCTGAAGGAAGATAAAGGTAAAGGAGAAATGCTGCTACTCTAGAAAACCTGGGGTTTGGGGTTTTTTTCCCAATGTCTATAGTTGTATCTTGCTACAAGTCAAAAACTAACTAAAATTCTGACTTTGATCTATCTTTCAATACAGACATATTCTAAAACAAATCTGAATTAAAAAGATGTGTATCAAAATTCTTTGAGTGGTATTAAAAAGGTATTGTATACACCTATTAGAAACCACTTCAGCAATACAAAAACCTTAAATATATCTCTTGCAGAGTAAGATTGTAGCTTTTTACTCATCTATGAACTGTAATTAATACTGCTAACAGCAAATTTTCTTTTAAATAAATGACTCTTCAAAACCATCATCATGATGATAAAGTGTGATTCATATTTCAGTCCCTCTGTCATAAGTAAATCATTGCCTCTGAAACTGCAGATGACTGCAGTGATTTAATTCTACATTTAAACCTTTATTACCACACTCTCAAATTCCTGACAGTAATACCATTCTGTGAGCTGCCAATCACTTATATCCTCTACAAAAAAAAAGACATTTAAAAAAGGATACAAAGAGGTTGTATTAACATTTTGATATGCTTTTTCCTGTTCCTGAGATACGACTGTAAACAGAGACAAAGGGACACAAAGGGACACAACTCTTATAAATCTCCCTAAGGAGATCATGGGGTGGCATAACTAATTCAAGCAAGCCATACTATGCAAGATAAAAGCATTTTCACTGGTGTAGGTACACCTACATGACAGAAGCTATCATGCAAGCAAAGCAAAAAGAAAAAAAGGACCTTAAACAAGGACCTTTGAACTTACACAGGGGAATTTCAGGTTAGATATAAGGAAGAAGTTCTTCCCTGTGAGGGTGGTGAGACACTGAAACAGACTGCCCAAAAAACTGGTAAATGCTCTATTCCTGGCAGTGTTCAAGGCCAGGCTGGACAGAGACTTGGGTGACATGATCTAGTATGAGATGTCCCTAGATTATCTTAAGGTGCTTTCCAACCCTACCTATTCTATTATTCTATGTCCAAACAGGACAAGGATCCCACATATAATATATGCTAGGGGCATGCAATCCAAAATTATAATAACACAGGAACCCAGGCAATCTATCTGTCCAGTGGGATTCTGAGTGCTCTAGGCTGGGTACACATTTGAACAGCAAGAGAGTCTGACAAGGTCCACATAGCAGAGGTGGTTGACCGCAACAAGCCAAAAGGAGAACACTTTTTCCAGTCTGTACAGGTGCTGTACACTTTCCTGCAGGCCCAACAAGGTTTGCTTAGACTAGACAAATGACTGGTACTATGTAAAATCTAAGTGCAAGCTCAGTGGCACATTTTAAACAGCCACATTAAAACTATCAAAATAGAGAAAGATGAATGTAAAAGAACTGTTACAGTTCCACCATACAAAGAGACTCTGAAAATCCAGTCAGAAAATGTTGTTATCCTTTATACACCATAGATGTTCCCTGTCACAGGAATTAGGCAAATTGTAGAGGCCACCTTTAAAAAAAAAAAAAAAAAAAAGCTTTGCACTGCATGGCACAATTCCAAAACTGGAAGTCATGACTACCTTCCCATTGCTGTATCTTCTCTACTTTGGATATACATTGGTAAGTCAGTTAAGTGCACGGGGTCAACAATACCATGATGTAACACTCTCACAATGCAGAGCTAGTGCAACACCACAGACTATGCAGCAATCTGTCCTCTTGACTTGGTGAAAGGAATATATTACCTGAGGCAGCCATTTTCAATCCTGGCAACATCATCATCAGTAGTTCTGACAGACAGCCTGTGCATACCAGGGTAGGAATGCTGGGTGTTGATTTTTGCCATTTTGCTTTACATATCAACATCAAAATGACAGCTGAAACAGGGAAGAAAAAACATTTTGTGAAGTTCGCAAAAGAGGTGTACTTTAAAAGAGTGATTTATTTAAACAGTGGAACAGCAAAAAGCAATTTCAAGCATTTGAAGACTAGCCAGTGATATTTACACACACAGTATGATACCTGTTCCTTGATTTATTTGCACTAGTAAGAAAACAGTGCTAGTAAAAGTATAATAAAATTCATCATGAACAAAGAAAAGGGTTGCATGACACTGTATTATTTTTAGTTTCTCGGCTTTCTGAATATCCACACTATCACACCTATTATCCACAGTGCAATTGCATTTAAAATCTCATTAAAAGAAGGTTTCCGTTAGAAAGCCAACCAAAAAAAAGTTAGGTAACACATGTGCTAGGACAACCAATCCCACTTTAAGTTGAACCTTTGTGCTAATTTTACCTATTTTATGACTTTTTTTTATTCGAAAAATACATATTAACTAAGCAGATAATTAATGAAATGTATCCCTCAGCTCAATATATGCCACTGATTAATTCTGTATTACCTAAACTGCACAAAACACATACTAGGGTTTTTTTCCCATTTATTTCCATATGTCATTTTTATTATGCTACTTAAAGACAAGCTCTATTAAGATATTTAGTAGCCCATCTTCTACAAGATTTAGGAAATTGACCTAAATTCCTTTCCAGATTTGGTCTTTAGTGCCTTACCAAATTCCTTTCACGTCTATCATCTGCAAAACAGGTTCTAAGACTCGAGACAAGTGTCTTAAAAACGAGAGACTGAAAGACTCAGTGAAAGCTTTGAATTTTGAAAAACGTTTTTAGGTTTTGAAACTCCGTTCAGGAATCATTTCTGTTTGAGATATGACTGGAATGAAATTCTCTTAGATCACTCAGTAACCTCAGACCATCTGCTGTTTTCACCTGTAATCCTCTGTCTCACTGACCATACAATACTCCTCATTAGCAGCAAATGAAATGCAGACCTTACAGAAGTTAACATTCTGCTCTGAATTATTTCTGAAGCAAAGTTCACAATCCATGATTACGTTATGCATCCAGTTTCTTAAAAAACACATACCTGACTTACCCTCCACGCATTTCCCAGAGAACTAAATGGAATCATATACAACTTTTAAAATAATTTAACATATATCAAAATAGAAAATACATTAACTCATTTTTTATTATCCTGAACAAATGAAATTAGTGTAGAAATAGCCCTTAGGCATTTAACACCTGAATATCTGATTAGTATTTCCCATTTTGCCTTAGTGTAGGTCAACTGGTATAGAATTATGTCTCACCTTAAGCTGAGTCCTGTACATACTGGATAACTTATGTATTACTGGGGAAAAAGTGGGCATTTCTATTACACATTGACATAAAAAAACAAAGAGAGATCTTTCAAACAGCTCTCACATTTGAGCGCTTACTCAGAACAATTAATTCTTAAAGCGCAGATGACATGCTAAAAAATGTAACTATGTATAAAAATGTTAACTGGAGAAGTTTGTTCAAAAAACATCTGCCAAATTATTTATATGTATGTTAATGTATATCCATTATAAATCAATGAACACATCTTTTAAAATTATTCAGCCTTTAAGAGACAAATGTTCCTATTAATAAATAAACTAGTCAAATGAATAGGTTTCAAAATATGCATGTGCCAAAGGTATCGAATCTCTAGGAAAAATTTTCATCTTTTTTTGTTATATTTAGTTATTATTTAGTTATATTTAGTAATATTAGTTTTTATTACTGCTTCTGCTACACAGAGAGTTGTGCTTCTACACATACTATAACACAGAATTAGATAGCTGACACGCAATAGTGCTTTGGCGATTAGGACATTTATTTTGTCATAACAGACAGCATTAAGGTAACTCCTGTTTCTCATATATTAATTTGAACATAATTCAAGGTAAAAAGAAAACATGTTTTTCCGTCTGTTGTTACCCATTTCTTCGAAGTTCAGCTTACCAAAATCTGCAAAAGTAGCCTACAATTTACACTCTGTCTCTCTGCCCAGGTTCCAAGACTTGAACTGACAACAGAACTACAAGTAGCCATGCTGTCATAGACACTTGATTTAAAAACAGTGCAGCATGCTTCTTGCTGACAAACCGCTATGCATATACAGAAAGTAAGGCACAGCAGCAAATTGCTCCTTCCTACCGATTGTTGTTCTTGCTGTCTATTTCATTTCCACTGCTTTGAGCTATACCAAGTATCACAAAAGATAACTTTTAAGAGTACAACGGCATAAGCTGCTTGGATTTTACTGCTCTGTATAGAACCTGCTCTCCTTTAAAGCTCAACAAAATAATTTCATTGGGTTTTCATAATCATAATACGATTCTCTACCACACTGCAGGAGGGAGAGAGGAGTTGTCACTCTTCCACTGAACAGTGTCATGTATTCCCCATGTATCTCCGTTAAACTTTCACTGTATTCTAGTTCAAGGTTTCAAAAGCTTGATGGTGGACAAAGAAGAATGATTCATACGATAAGTAACAAAGCATTAACTTTTTCCTAAGTATGTATTTCCAGCACAGAATTAATACTGAGTTAAGATCTTGAATAGTTCTGCCATTTAACATAACAATAACGCTGTCATTAGTTCTGGTGACCCATAATCAGGTTGATGTCTGTCTACCGCAGTTCTTAGACAAGGGTCTAAGGGTTTATAACCTCCAAGAAAATCAATCACTGTTTAAACAATAAAAGTTTAAGATAATAAAAACCTTCTGAAATCTAGCAATGATGTAGATAACTAGTTTCTAAGAACATGTATTATCTCCCTGAAGAGACACATTGGTTCTGAACATGGAGAGTAATGAATGATGCCTTTCTATATTTCAAACGCTGTAGGTGTGACATATGAATTTCCAGGCCTGACAGCTCTCCATCCATTTCTGAAAGTTTGGTTAAAAAAACATGAACTACAGTATTCCTTTAAACTTCAAAATGAAATAGTTTCTTCCGATGTTACTAACTTCCTAAATTTACATACTACTAGTTTGGAATTAGACACTACTAATAGATACTAGAATTAGATATTCCAAATCTCCTGGAATCGTTCATGTATGCCACTGGAGCACTAAATACAGGAAACACTTGTATAACTTCAGTAGACTTCCAAAAGCTATGCCACAAAAGAAACAAAACAAGTCATAGGATATGATATATGAAACCAAACACTATTTTGGATAAAAAAAAACTTAGCTTCTTAGAAGGCAGAAAGCAAGAATGGAATTAAACCTTTACCGCTACAGAAGTTTAAGAACAATATTCCTCAGGGTTCCATAGAAAAACTTCTCATTAATGATGAAGACAAAAAGAAAGAGCAGTGAAACAAGATCTTAGGATGGCAAAAGAACTATGGGCAGGACAAATAAAAGGAGTACAAGGAATTTTAGGATGACCCACATCAACTAGATCAATCTCTCAGTTTGATGGCAAGCAACATGCAATGTAAGCAAATGGAAATCAGTGAATACACGTGAAAAATATGTAACCTACTGCCTCGTGTGCTTCCAAATTAACCATCTGAAGCTCTCAGAAAGGGAACCTGAACACTATATATGTACAGCTAAGTGAAATGCCTTGTTTAGTGCAGGGCAGGCTTGCTGACATAATAGCTAACAATGTATACGTGGAAAGTGGTAATGACACAGCAAATTCTAAAACTGCTCCATGAAACAACAGTGAAAATTATCTGGAACACTATTAGTCCTTCTCTTAAACAGAAAGATACTGCAGAATAAAAGCACAAAAAGAATGGTTAAGGACACAGAAAATGGGGCTTGCCCACCCTAGAAAGGCAAAGAATAAGAAGCTATACAATAAAAATATGGAGGCAAAATTTGTGCTCATTTCAGAGCCCTTGCAATTATTTCAGCTCAAAATCCAAATTCAATACACATTGTGGTCTGAACCCTAGACTGGAGGAAAGGAGGATGTAAAAATCTCACAGAAATAAAATTCTACTATTAGCAATAAAATTTACTAATATATTTTTGGAAAGAGGTAGGGAGAGTGGATGAAGGTTCACTGTTAAATTGTGCTGTGCATACCCACCTGTGGTAGAGAGAGACAGAACACAGGACTGGTAGAAATAAATAAAGAGGTAATTTGGGTACAGTGAAGGCGGTGAAACATTCTGAACATGGTTTGGCCCTGCATGAAGCACACAGAATTCTGACAAATTACTGACTATCCAATACAGAAGAAATACTTGCTCCTTCTAAGCCTCCAAGATTCCTAATGGTAAATGTGTTTACTGATCTAGTGAGGAGATCAGCATTTCAAAGCCAGATCCCAAATCTGGCAAGCAACTGACTATGGAGCAGCTTAAAAAGAGCATGGGGCCGGCTATCAGGAGTCAACCAGAAGGAAAGTGCTGCAGAGGCACAGGTCTCCCAGAAAGTCTTTGCAGGGCCACAAAGAAACAACTCCAACTAGCTAGGATCTAGAATTGTAAAACTGCTATAGAGAGCTGATGTTTAGAAAACAATTTTCAGAACTCAGTAGAGGCTCAGCTTTGTATTTAAACAGTTCTTACAGCAGCGTGGTGGGTTAGCCTTGGCTGGCTACTAGAAACCCACCTGGCTGCTCTCTCACTCCCTCCTTAGCTGTCCAGCAGAGAAAGTAAGATAAGAAAGCTCATAGGTCAGATAAACACAGAAAGATCACTTACCAATTATCAACACAGGCAAAGCAGACTCAAACTGGGGAAAATTAATTTAATTTATCACCAATTAAAATAGAGTTGGAAGGTGAGAAATAAAGACAAAATACCTCCCTCCCTCTTTTTTTCCCTGGATCCGACTTCACTCTTACATTCCCAACTCCCCCACCCCAACCAGCAGTACAGAGGGTTGCAGTCAGTCCACAATGCTGCCTCTCTGCTGCTCCTTCCTCCCCACACCATCCTCCTGCTACAGTGTGGGTCCTTTGCACCAACTGCGCTCTGTCGCAAACTGCTTCAGTGTAGGTCCACTCCATGGGCTGAAGTCCTTCACGATAAACCTGCTCCAGCATGGGTCCTCCATGGGCCACAGTTCCTGTCGGGAAAACCTTTTCTTGCATGGATCCTCTCCACTGTCTTGCAGTTCCCTTCAGAAAATAACTACTTGCTGCACTGTGGGGTCCTCCACATTGGTTATCTGCTCCAGCATGGTCCTCCCCATCGGTTGCCCATGAATCTCTGCTCTGGCAGATGGTCCTCTGAGCCTGAATCCAGTTACCTGGTTTTAGGCAACCAAACTGGATCACTGAAGTATCATTATAATTTTTAATTTTCCAGAACTAATCTTTAAGTACAGCAAGTTTGCTAACTTGCAACTTTGAAAAACAAAAAATGCCTCGGGCTGAAGAATATTCCAGTGCCAGACAGCAAAACAGAACTTATCTGAAACAATCCTAGCTTTACCAATGACTTAAGCAGAATTTTAACATATTTTCTCACTGTTTATTTCCTGGCAATCAATGAAAGAGATGAATAATAATTCCACTCACAAGAAAATTGCTTTTCAGCGATTCAGAGACTGAAACTAGAGCTAAATGAGAGAGATGTAGTATCCTACTAAAAATATTACAAATTATACATTAGTGATAGCTCTCCCTACTCCAAATGCAAATAGTTTATGTCCTCTTTTATCTTCTTGCTTTTGGATTCAGTAGCAACTGACGTTTTGTGTCAAGTTATTTTATATACACTGTATGGTGTAAAAGACCTGTGTTACCAAGACAGCCAGTTGTTTGACAACAAGTTCAAGTAACCTATGGAAACATCAGCCTCACATAAGCATTTCTCAATTTTGAAAATGAGGTTCTACTTATCTCTTTGTAACTGTAATATTAGACTGAGAACCAGACTTACAAAGGCTTAAGCGTCTAAATTTTAGGAGGCTGTAGCATCCACTGGATTTCCTATAGAAGGCAGGCAGAAAACCAGGTATCCAGGAATAAGACACTAAGAAGGAAGCTACATACTCCAGCCAATATGAAATGACTGAAGCTAAAACCAGACACTGAAAATAACACAGCATCTAACTCCATGTCAAAAGGAGGCAGCACCCAATTCACCGGCATTAACTTGGTTTCTCAAGTCTATTTACTCATTTGCAGCAAACTGCATTGTGCTTTGGAGCTCCACCTCAAAAATGAGACACTTTTCAAGTCTGCTTCAAATTAAGCACACCAAAAACGTTTTTTCCCCTTTCTCCAGAACCTCTTACCAACAGACCTGCTTTCCCATGAGTTTGCAGGGTTCTGAAACATATACTTTCAGCAGCAGGAATGACTGTTTTCAGCACCCACTGCAGTCAAGGCCTCTGAGCAGCTTCCTTGGCCTGGTTTTCAGACAATCTGGCATATGCTTGGTAGCAAAAAACTATAGTCTCCCTCTCAAGAGCATTGAGAGTTCACATTTGGGCTACTCTAGCAATGTTGGGCAGAATGTGTTAACTCACTCTAACTTAATTCAAAATTGCTAACCAAACAAATATTAATATTTCTGATATGAAGTAAACATAGTTTGCTGTCAAGTAATGATGGCAGAGCAAGCTCTTTATACCACCATTTCACAGTCTTAAAGCTTATTTATTTAGAATAAAAGGACTACAGACAGAAACTGTGACAGAATTCACAAAACAGCTTTTCAAGGTGAAATATGCATCATTGTCACAAAGTAAAAGGTGACCTTACATATGATTTCATAATGGATCTTCTGTATTTGTGTGGCGGGTAATATACTGTTACTCTTGAGGGTTTCAACAACATCTTGCTACTTGCTGTGGAAGCAGAGATAAGCTGCATAGGATCACTTACATCATTTTAGTTAAGACACATTCCAAATCCTCACAGAGCCTCTCAGGTTCAACCCTGGTAAGTCTCTGGGATTTATTTTAGGATTTGACCTCCACCTACATGATCCTTGTTACATCACCTCATAATAGTTGTGGTTCAGCTGCACCACTGTGTGTGTTATGTGTTACAGTCTACAGTTCCAACATATCAAGCAGTACAGGCAACAAATATACATCAACGGTGGGATACTGGATCTTTAAGCAAGTATGTGATTTGAAGACAAGGTACAACTTTTTTCTGCAATGATTTGGAGATTTGTCAACTAACCTGCAGATTTAACTCCAGCACATTCTCATGGGAATCAGCTTTGTATAAAAGCTACTGGGTCAAGCCCAAGGGGTTGAAAACATAATAAGCAGGCTGCACCACCTTACCCTCCTGCATCATTATGCATAATAGTTTAAATCAACAACTCTTACATCCTATGACCACTTTTGTAAGTAAACTTTTCAAATTTCATTACTCACTGCTACATCTCTGCCCCATAGTCTGTGGGGACTGGTATCTCCTGAAAATGCACATAATTTATATGCATAGCTTGGTAAACACAGTACTAAAGATCTGTCAAACAAATACACAACTTGCCAGTTGGCGTTAATGACTACTGCATATGTATATAGGTATCATTTATAGTTTTATAATGAAATGTGTATGATTATCCTTCATCCATTTGATGGTTGAGTCCCTGGAACCCTATAGCAGCAAAAGAACCTTTTAAATACATTGAATTATTTGTACTGAGTTTCCTTTCTGTATCTATGAACTATTACTAATACAGTTCAAGGTTCTAAGATTTTCCATTTTATTTTTTTTCAGACCATTTTCTATGAATGTATCATTTTTAGACTGGAAACTGCTCAGGAGAATCTAGCTGTGCATACTGAACATAACATTGTAAATTAAAACACAGTAAACTACAAATTACAGTTGAGTGGACTACCAAGTTACATCACGTTGTTTCTGTTGCTAGTATGGGTTAACACCATGCAGGTATCCATGTTTCTATATAGCAAATAAACTCTGTGCAAGACTTCTGTCACCACTGTCTAAAATGATGTGCCACCCCTGGAGACATTCAAGGCCAGGCTGGATGTGGTTCTGAGCAACCTGATCTAGTTGAAGATGTCTCCGCTCATTGCATGGGAGTTGGACTAGATGACCTTTGAAGATCCCTTCCAACCCAAACTATTCTATGGTTTTATAATCTCTGTCAGTGCATTCATTTGCCAGGGTAATTCTTAAAAGTGAACATAACAAGGACGTGAATACAGCTAAAACACAGAAGGTTTACATTTCTGAATGACTATGTATAAAATATTTAGTATGTTTACATATGTGCATGTGCATACATGTGAATGTTACCCACTCAAATTCATTCCCTACCCATTTAATGTAAACTATTACAGCCATCCCATGTGGCTAGGGAAGGAACACATGAGAAGTAATTTATATCACATTTCACATACAGCAACAAGCCATTCAACCGAAGAGGATTTAAGAGATGCTAATGAAAAGAGATGGCAACACTGGAGAAGGCAGCAGGATAACGTGCTGAACTGAAATGACAGAGCTTGGGCACAAACTGGATGACAAAGGCTGGGATGCACAGAGATACACAAGGCAAAGCTGAGAGATGCTGACATGGAACGATGGTGTATAATTTCTTTAAAGCTGATGTGCTCTTCCCTCAAGTTGCTCACTGCTTGTTTTCTGTGATTACCCTTGCTGATTAGACATCCTGGCAACTCCCATTATCATCTGCAGCATGTATTTTTCTAACCAGCTGGTTTCAGCATGCGTACTCAAAGAAAATGACAAAAATATCAGACAGAAAAAAACAAAAAACGTGCCAACCGAAGGCAAAGTCCTAATATTTCAAAGCCTGCAATATCTGAAACTACAATCTACACACTTGTAACAATGAAAATTGCAGATTTGAAATACAATAGCCCCTTTACTACTTGCTTTGAATGTAACAACTCTGAATCTGGGAAACAAAACATAATAAAAGTTGTCCACTACTAATAGGTACCAGCATTTACATTTAACATCATTTCCCCAGAGACTTAAAGTAACATTCATGTCAATTTTCCTTGTTTTCTTTTGGCCTCTTCCTCTTAGCAAGTGAGTGGACCATGCATTAGAGAAAAACACTGATTATTATCATTATTGTATCTTGCACATTCTTAGGCATGTAAACCATGGCCTGGTTTACACTACACGAGTTTCGCAAAAGATGTCACATTGCTAAAAACAAGGTCAATTCAGCAGGAGCACCAGGAATCCCAGGAAAATTATTTCCTTTCACTGAGCCTGTACTATATGCTAGTATTTTCTTTATGCAGGGTTTGACAACCTGATGCTTGTACCACCAGACAGCAGAGAAGTTAGAGACAGGCAGATCAAACTGGTAAAGCTAAGCCTCAGTCAACAGGAGTGGAGTAACTCCCCTAGGCCCTGTTTCTGGACAGATTTGTGTCCTGATCCAACTTAACTGTGGATACAGATCTCTGTGTCAATTAATCAAATTAACACTCTTAGAACACGAAAAAGGAAAAATAAAAAAATAATAAAAATAAAAAAAAAAAAACACGAAAAAAAACAACGAACCCCCCCAAACCCAGAGCTCATAAGTTACATTCCCATTTCAATCTTTTGAGTTAAGAACTGAAGTCGGATGCCGGACATGATCCCACTCTCACGGCAATAACACAAACAACGGCTTACTGCCTACTCCTTCCGACTCACCACGCTTTCCTCCTCAGTATCCCAACTGGGAAACTGCCTGTCCGGCGCTTCGGGGCCTTTATCCTCAAGCAACATAAAGAGGCGGCTCTGCCTTTCCCTGACGCTGTACCGGCCCGGACGCCGCCCCCGGCCCGCGGCGAACCTCCCCGGCGTGGTGGCCCGGTCCGGCGCGGTCGGCGGGGCAGGGCCCGCAGGGCCGCCCCTCCGCGGGCGGATCCCGGCCGCGGCCGGCGCCCTAAGCTCGGCTCATCGGCGAAAGCAGCTCGGAGGGCTTTGCGATCCTGTTAAGTTCTCTGGGAGGATCAAGACGTCAAAGCAGCTCGGAGGCGCCCCGGCACATTTCTTGTCACGCCGAGGAAAGTTGGGCAGGGCAGGGCAGGGCCGGGCCGGCCTGGGGCCGCTGCCGGAGCCGGGACCCGCAGCCCCGGGCGGCGACACCAAAAGAGATGTGACCCCCCTCTGCCACACACGGCCCGGCCTCCGAGGCACTGGCTACCTGCGGGGGGGAGCCGCGCCAGCCCGGACGCTCATCCCTTCCTCGCTGCGGGGTTGGCGGGCTCGCTGCCTCAGTCCTTCTCGTCCGGGCGAGGTCCCGCAGCCGCCGACATCCAGCTCCCGGGCGCACTCACCGCTCCCACTGGTGCCTGCGCGGCTACCTTAGCCGCCGCGCCGCTGTCCATGCCGCGGGGAGAGGCCGGCCGGAGGAGGGAGGAGAGCTCCGTGCCGCCACAGAAAGCCGGCTCCCCGCAGCCCACCGCGGCCGCCTCGTTCCTGCGCACGCCGCTCCCTGTGCCTTCGCGTGGCGGGGACGGCCGTTGGGGCTGAGGGAGCCGGTTCGGGCGGGCGGGCGGGCGGCGAGCGGCGCCTCGTCAGGAGGGGAAGGAGGGCGGGGGATGTGTCTGCCAGCTGAGGGGAGCAAGCCCTGCCTTACTTGAGGGATACTGTGAGGAGACAGCCCGCAGCTGGTCACCGCACTACTGCTGGGACCGACGGCTTCTCCTTGGTGAGGAGGCGTTTCTCGTCGATGTACCGCTGGATAGGGCTCTTCAGTACTCTGTCCTTCCCTCGCTGACCTCCTGGAGGAGGCTCACCTTCCTGCTGACGCTCAGCCGGGGCCGGGCAGCATGCTTCCCGCATCTTGTACTGCAGCTCCCCGCAGGCTTTAACTCTCCCCTGGACTTCACCTGCTCAACTCTGATTCTGCTTTTCAAAGGGTGCCTAAAAGCTGGAAACAAGGACAGTGTATGAAAGCACCATAAAGTGATTCTTCATCTGGAAAAAGAGTCAGTAAAAGCCATGTCACCTCTGAGAGGCCACTGCACTTTGCTGTACAACATCAGTTCAGCTAGACTGGACACAACGTGATAGTAGAAATGCATTTAAGTGCTTGGGGTTATGGAGAGGCAGAGCTACTTCTCTTCCCTTGCTAAGAACTATTTTACATAAGAAAGATGAACTGAAACACACAACAAGCACTACGGAGAGGAAAAGGGCACCTCTAAAAAGCCCATGAGAAACTCGAGGTCTCTTTCTCACACAGCTATCACATCAGTCTTCAGAGTAACAGGGTTTTGGGCAATCAGAACCGAAAAGCTTGGGAAGGCAGAACGCATTCGAAGAGCATGCTTTTTTACTTCCTTTCCTGCTGGATTGCATTCCTGGGAGACTTCTTACTGTGACAAGGTCTAGTTCTACATCTTGCCCCCATGTTCTGGTTACTATGTGAAGGAAGCTTTGGATGAGAATCCAGGAAAAAGCTGGGGGTATTTCCAAAGGTCAGCAACAATGAATGTCCACATCTAGAATGCATTACTTTCCAAAGTCTGCCATACTGTTCAGCGATACTGGTGTAAGAAATTTTAGAGAAAATACTATGTTAAATTTACAATATGTTTTCACAGTACCTTAGTTTACCTCTCTTAATCAGAGGACCAAGTCTCTTCAAATCTTTTATATTACAGAAGTAAATCTCTGAGAAAAAAAAAAGATGTTTCATAAAGGAAAACAATGTTAAATAAATTTATCTAAGCATTTATCATAACATTATGTTCGTTTGAAAAGACTATTTTCTATTCAAGGAAGTAACACATTGTCAATATAAAAACTTTTTATAAAATATAGGATTATTTCTCAAATTTTTAGATGTATCTGAATTGCATAATTTTTAGAAGTGGTAGTTGATTTCTCAGTGTATAAATATATAGCCTGCACTGATTGTTTTTCCTTCCTCTCCCTTGGCTTCTTCCCAGAGTCATCATTCTCTGTTAAGCTCCTTACAGCAAGAGACAGATACACTGTTATAAAGCATCATTCAGGCATTGAAACCCCCTGAAAAGGGCCACAGAAGGTTTAAACTTGCTGCAGTTTTAAGAAGGCTTATTAAACATGTGCCTGTTACATGTGAAGTCAATCAAAAGAGCCTTTTTCCACTATACATACAAAGTGTGTGCTGGAGACACACACAGGGTGAGAGTGGACCAAACTGACTCCAGCGCTCTCTGTGCTCTGGCATGGTGTAGCCAGTGAGCAGGAGGGACCTGATGAACCAATGGCCCCTCCTTCTGATCCTTTTGCATCTTTTTTCTTCTCCTGAGGGCTTTGTACAACTCCTGAGCACCACAACATTCAGCTTATTCACTAAAGATGCTGGATCAAAAACAAGTCTGATTTGCTACCTACACTGCTTTTCTAACTATTGGTAACTGATCCAAACATTGGTATCAGGACTATAACTCTTCAAAGGCAGCCTTAGTGATGTGGCTAATAATTATATTGAAATTATATCCAAAATGAAATGTAACTAGTTGCAAAGCTCACAGATTTAATTCTGCTCAGTAATCCCCCAAAGGGATTGAACAAATACATTCAAAATTTAGAGCTACACCAGTGAAATGAGCTGTTGATACAGAACCACTAACACTCTGAACACACTTGCCTAATAGCATGAAGTACGCACAGCAAACTGACAAAAAGGTTTGATTGCTGTTTACTGTCATCAGTCACTGTCAAAGTAGTAGGCACTAAGAGGCAGAAGACCATCCCAAGTTCTAGTTAAATTTGGCAATTATTTTCCAGTTCTCATATCTATTCCTGTATGCTAATTATATTCTTATTCAAACCTATTTACTTTCAGGTTTCAATCTGCTGGTGGCAGAGTTTGGCCACTCGCTTAGGTATTGAAGATGACAGAAAAAAAAAGAAATATCTTTTTGCTTGTTCCATTTTCTGAATGGTTAGATATAACTGAAAACATGCTTATTCAGGGAACAAATATTCCTTCTTTCCAACACTTGCATTTAGCTCTTGCTTTATTTGTACAATCATTAAACCAACCCTTTGAGAGCCATCAACAAGGAAGTTCAACACATTGACAGCTGCAAGACATCATCCATCAAAACAGTTACGTTCAGCAAGGCACTACTGATGATTTAACTCAGTGACCTCAAATTACTGTTCTCTGATAGACACCCCTTGAAACACAACCATGAATTAACATGTCTAATTTTGACAAAGTATTTTGTAGTTTTGAATGCAAATTAAATATCAATTTTGTTCCACTCTGTCTGCAATTAAGCAAAGCATCAGTGATAGTTTGCACCCGGAAATTATAATTAATAACAAAGGAAAAAAATGGAGTTCCAGCACCTCAAAATAGAAAAGAGAAGGGGAAAAAAGAAAGAAAAAGCAAGCACTTACATTAGAGTCTTTCACACCGTGGTCCTCAGCTACCTAGTTATCAAACACAGTCTTCCCTCTCATAGCTTGCTTTCTCATTTTATTCTTTTTCCAGCCTACTTACAGCCACTTCCTGGGAAGTTGGGCTTCAGTATGGGTAGTGGTTGCTCTGGAAGACAAACATCCTAATACGAAATTCTCTTAGCTTTTCTTTCTGATCAGCCATCATATGGTACAGAATATTCCTTTGGCCAGTTTGGGTCAGCTGTCCTGGCTGGTGAGAGGGAATGTTGTAGAGACAGCCTTTATGCTATGTGAGCACTGCTCAGCAGAAGCCAAAACACCCTTCTAGCTACCAGTATAAAAGCACAGCACTAGGAGGACTGCTATGACGAAAATTATCTCCATCTCAGCCAGACCCAACATACAGCCTCTGGTCAAAAGACCTTGCTGAGATTTTTGTCCTCTTATCAATCAGCAAAATAGACGCTGCAGGAACTTTATGCACCAAGCCAAGGAATCTGATGAAGGGTCCACATTCCCTTGGCTTCCCCTGAAAAGTTTTGCTTCTTAGAGCTCTCCCATTCCGATTTTGCAGTATCCCTTTCTTCCTTCAGAGCATAACGTAAAACGTACAACATGTCTAACACCAATTCAGAGTGAATGACTGCTTTAAAAATCTCATAGCTGCTAGAAAATAGCTGGTGAGGTGAGATGATACATCTCAAAATATTTCCTGTTAATCCTTTTTTTCAAAGAATACTTTTTAGGAGATCTTTGTCTTCAGTTAGTTGTAGTTAGTTGTAGTGCATGGCTTAGACTATTTTCAGGGTAGACAAGGGGGAAACAGCCTTTTTCTGTGTTTTGTGACACTGCCTGTCTTGTTATTTGCCTGTCTTGTTATTAGTATTAGAGAAATACTGCCAATAACAAAACATCTAAATGTCCATAAAATTATACATAATTTTGAGCTATTTTCTTAAAAAAAAAAAAAAAAAGAAACAAAACTGGGGGAAAAAAAATCACAATTATTGAGTCCATAAATAAATTACACTTTTTTATAACATGCACTTTTGACAATCTTCTGAGAAAGAAAGAAAGATTTTCACGCAGTTCTCTTTCTGCAGCTGCTTTCCATTTCTCCAGAGTTAGTCTGTCAGGTTGAAGCTCCCTTTAACTGCATGACCAGAGCTTTCAGATTAATCATCAGAAGTCTCTGAGAAATAAAGGAAAAAAAATAAAGTCAGATAATGCATCAGTAACTTCTCCCAAACGCACCAGAAAAAAATGAGTTAATTGCAACAGGAGTTTTTGGAGCCTTGACTTAGTCTATCATAGAATTAAATCCTGAGCCCATGACAGCCTGGATGCATTTGAAACTCATCACTTGCTGAAAGATACACTGCAGTGTCTCTCTGCATCCAGCAGCAAGATAGCATTTTGAAGCATGTCTAATCTGTGAGGCAGAGTAGATTTGAGGAAAGGATTAAGACAGCTGAGACTTGTGACCTTAGTTCTGTATGTCTATCTGCTGTGCTCTCTGCCAGTGTGGGCTCCAAGCACTGATGTGGAGTTCAGCTTCACTGACTTCACAGAGTTGAATCAGGCTCCAAGCTGGAAGCAGACATTATATCAGAGCCATCCTTCAACATCTTGAGGCCAGTTCCTGGCATTAGCCATCTCAGCATAAACCCCAGTTGTTCAGTCACCTGAGGCAGTACAGTTCACAGACCATGTGTTGTTATAATGCATAACCAAAACACTGAGAGTCAGGCCCTATGGGGAAGACGGTCAATAGCCAAAGCAGAATTCTAGTATATAATCATTCTTTGTTGTCAAAAATTAGTAAGTGTTTAGTGGCACTGCTAGAAGTCCCCTTCTGAATCTGTTAGGTGATCAATGGTATTGTATGTAGTGACTTTATTCAAAAACTAATACCTCAACATTTAACTCCAGTGAACTTTAGTTCTCAGCTGCTCTAAACTGGTGGTGGTCCAGGGCAACCAACAGAGCTGAGCTGATTTACAGTATCTGAGGCTTTGGCTATGTGGTTCTGTTGTGAGAGGCATTGACATTCTTGTAATAGTTCTCCAAAGACCGCTACGCTCTGCAACAAAGTACCACCAGGATGCGTTACAGAAGAATAAGGCTTTAAAAATGAATGAAGGAATAAATGAATGAATGAATGAATGAATGAATGAATGGATGACTGTGGTTTAAAATCTCATTTTCTTCAGGTTGAGAAATCATCATTTCCTGTCTTGCACTGTAGTTCTGACCCATTTCTTGTGATTGTTCCAGTTCAGAGGAATTAAACGAACAAAGATCTGTACAATAATTGGACTGAATTGCAAACCTGATGAAAGCTCATTTGATTTTGCTCCCAAGAGAAGCACTGATTAGGTATGTCTTAAAAAGCCATTTGTATTTTAGCATTTTGAGTTATGATTTGGAAACAATCTATGGAGTGGGAGCTCAGTTGAACAAACCCATGCAGTGCATATGTGCAAAGGCAAGACAAAATCAAAATATAGACAAAAAAGAAACAAGGAATAGAATCATTCAAATAGGGAATGTGGAATCCACATCACAAGTATTTTCACAGTCCTGAAACAGCCTAATTCTGTGAGGAACTGACTACTGCAGAAAACTGAACATGACCAAGTCAAGCTCAGAAACTAGCCCCACTAAAGAGAGACATCTCCTGATAAACAAAAGCAAAAAAAGCACACATACCTGTTTAATGTTCTCCCTGTAAGCACTATCTTACCCTAATTATAAGTGAATAAACTCTATTTATTTTACCTTAACCTTCACCACTGGAGGGGAAGATACAGTAAGGGGAAGGATGTGACTGTGTGCAATTCTTTTTTTAACCAAACTGAATGATTTTTTTTTTCTGGGTTTGAATAAAAAAGAAATGCTGAATACATAACAGCTGCTGTGTTCCATTGAAATAAATGGAAAACATCCCACACATTTTGGTGTAACAGGATTGGATCCTTTATATATCTATGAAAGCCTTTGCATCCGCTTAAAGCCAGTTGTTTTTACAAGCAAAATCACAACACATTAAAGGCTAAACTTCCCAAAGAAGGAACAGTAAGCCTCTAATATTGTTTGGTGTTCCTTCAACAGCAAATAGAGACATTTGCATGAGAATAGACTAGGGCACAGGTAGATAAGGAACCTTCCTGCCCATTGCCCAAGCAAGTGCTCAGCTGGTTCCTTTATGTAGCACTGCCAGTTTGTAGAGCATTTCACAGAAAAGCAAGTACATGCTTCTGCCTGGTTGTTCCCTGATAGAAGAGAACCCGGAAGGATGGGGAGCAAATGGTCACTGATCAGCAGGGATCAGCCTGAGGGAGGTGTGGAAATTTCTGCTGCATGTGAGCCTACCTGTGAATTCGCTTAACACCCTATGTGACTCAAACCACCTGAAGACACAGGCTAAATGAGCTGTGCAGGAGCACTACAGATGCTCATGAGATTTTTCATGCTGCTGTGTTGAAACAAACGTGATTGCAAATGCAGCCTTCTTAATGTTTCCCCAGGTTGCTAGCTTGGGACAGTAAATATACACAAGAATACATATTTCTTAAGTTGCTTCTCAGGACAATCCTATCTTTTAGTGAAAATAAAACTATCCTGCTGTCTCCAGGGGAATTTCAGCAAAACGCTAGTCAGGCCTGATAGAGGTACAGACGACAGGGATACAGCCCAACTCTTGCAAACAGAGTAAATTGCATTTTCAGTCACATAATGGTGGTTCATTAGAAGCAAAGACAAGGAAAGAGAGACACGTGAACTATAAAGTATGGCTTATAAACCTTTTCTCATCATGCTCTATGAAGGCAGTTGCTGTCATTGCTGGGCCTCACTGATGAGTCTGAGGAAACAGCTGATGGTCTGCAGCCAAATGTTGGTAGTCACAGATTAAAGATGTCTCTTTCATGAAGTTATAAATATCTTTACTTGGATCTAGCACCTGTCTGCCCAGACTCCAGGATGGACTGTGTCCTGAGATACATGAGACAGGTGATGAGTGGTAGGTCTCTAACTGCCTACTGTAACTCTCTAGCTACTCTTTCCATAAACACTGTGTCAAATTGTAAACTGAGAACTAAAGAAATTGTATGGGAAGGATACCAGTGTAGCTTGTTAGCACAGCTCCAAGTGTCCATGTGCTGACCCTCATTTCAGGAGCTCTTTGAGCAGTCTGCTGCTTCCCATCAGAAAGCAATGACTTACCTGAACCACTGAGTAAAGAGGAGAATAAAAAATCCTATCCTCTTTATTTTGCTTTGGAGTTATTTTAGCCAACACTATTTATTTCCATGTACTGTCTACAAGGCTCAAGGTGCAAAGTATGCCTTGCGTATACAGGCGTTAATAATAGCCATGAAAAGCAAGCATTTGGAAATGCAACAAAAGTTCAGTATTTCATCAGAATGCTGAGTCCTGCTGAACCTTCATTGATCTGGCACTGCTAAATATCTTTATATGACTTTCTGCTTACCAGAGAGTAAATCAGGACAGCAGCACTCCAACATGGTTCCATACAAACTATCTGCAGCTGTGGGCAGTTCCAGGTCACACAAATTAGATGAGGCAAGGGTGAAATGCTGAAGTAGGTGAAATGCTTTTAAGGAACAAATATCACTGGCTGAGGTGGTAAAAACTGTTGTCTTATGGTATCAAGATTGACTACAGGCAACAAAGTCAAAGACACCAGAAATCTTTGCAAGTGAGAACATACTGTATTCAAACTTTGCATAAACAAACAAGGTCTGAGACCTTGGGTCAGTGATTAATGCACTCCCTCAATGACTTACCTCAACAGAGCATTTTACTGGCTCTCACTGCTCTCTTGGTGGGAGAGACACGTTCTTGTTAGATGGATCTCCTTTATCTCTCTGGCCAGGTTGGATAGGGCTTTGAGCCACCTGATCTAGTGGAAGGTGTCCCTGCCTATGGCAGGGGGGTTGGAATTAGATGATCTTAAGGTCGTTTCCAATCCAAAACCTTCCATGATTCTATGATTACTATGAAATATCTTTTGTAGTGTGAGTATACTACACTAGGAGCAGAAGGTTACCTATGCCCTAACTCCCTTTAGCTTAAACACACCCACAATTAAGGTATGATAACTTACCATAGACTGGCATAGCCTATCAGAGTGCATATATTCATCAAGACAGTGAAATCATTGTAGCTTCAGGCCAGCTTGTCCTACTTCCAAACCAACAGGAGGTTTATTCCAGCAAACTAATAATACAATTAAAAATCCTGAACAATGATCAAAGACTTTCTACAGCAGTAACTATCAGCAAAACATAAATTTGCAAGTTTGTGATGCCCATAAGAGAGCACTGAGGAAGGCTATGCCTCATCCTGTGCCCCTTGGCATGAGTAGACCTGTGGGATTGCCTTGGGGGTGTACAGCTATTTCAGCAGGACTCAAGGGAGGAGTATCAATATAATTTTGCTTATGCCACTGTACCATCTGTGAACACTATTCTGCTTATTGTCTACCTATTATCATATTCAGAGGGCAGCAAGGCACTGTAATACAGTGCTCTGGATTAGCCACCTGCAAAGAGGTTGTAGCTAATCTTCTGATGACTCTTGGGAAGTCAAATGAGAAATGGCAACACAGCTGCCATGGGAAGAAGAGAATTCCCAGGATGGTGCCTTTATTTTTTTTCAGTAGAGAGGAAGCTCAGGGAAAACTTTGGCAGGTCAGCAAACCTGAGGGCTGGAGACAGACCCAGGGAATTTTTTGGAACAGTTTCAGAAGCTGGCAGTAAGACAGAAGAACTCCTGAGACTAATCCTGCTAAACTCCTGTGGCTGATAAGAATTAACCATGCTTGCACCTGCCTACACACAGAACCACAAATACTGGTTGATTTGATGCTGGTAATGGTGAGAGGGAAATGAATGTTTTGCTAGATTCCTATTTATTGCCCCACATATGGAGAACAGCACTGAAAGACAATTTTCATGCCACTTGAGAATAGCTTTCCTAAAGTTAGGTTATCCATAAACCCTTTTCTTGCCAGGGGAGATGGGCATACTAGAAAGCATGATGAGCTAAGTGTCTTTATGCAGAAATAAAGAGACCAAAAATTAGCTTCAGAGACTTGTCTTGCTACTGATAGACTGGTCAGGAGAGCTCAGCAGTTTCTTCTGCTTTTTCCATTGCCATATAGCTGACTTTCACAGAGAAAATCTACAGGTTCTTTACTCCTTTTGGTTTTAGCAAGATATATTCAAAAATAAATCCCCAAACTATTGAAAACTGACACTGCTGCATGTTACTTTGTCTGAAAAACATACAAGGTAGGTCAGGTGGCTAAATCACTGCTGTACTAGTTTCTAAGAATAATGTAAATGAAATTAAGACAGTACTCTAGAAATCACTGTGCTACACAGAAGTAGTCACTTTAATTGTGTCTACAGTTTGTTTATATATAGTATTCAGGAGTGAACAGTAGAGGGTGTTATTTTAAAGGAAAACTCGAGTTCACTCTCTGGAATATCTCCTGTTTGCTACGATTTTCAGCAAAAATATCAGGTGCTGGGAAGCACAGCTGTGGCTCAGTGTAAATGGCACTGGGGAACCTGTCCATCACCTCATCTTAAAGACCAAAGCAAATAAAAGAATTCCAAATAAATCCATTTTCCCACCTCAAATATTACTTCACAAATTGTGTCCAAAGAGAATCTAACTGAGGATAGGTAGGGCAATCTCAGGCTTCAGCTGGGATCAAGCAGACGGTGTGGTCCTGACTCGAGCTTGGGGCTAGATCCTGCCAGGTGCTAGGTACTGTGCAAACATCATCAGCACCTTAAAGCCACGCAACCCTGGAGTGAGCCCTGGGCCAGAGACTTAGTATTATTTACACATTTTGTGGGGTTTTTAGCAGCAGCAGCCACTTAAATCAGCAAGAAATAAGTATTTTTGAATGTCTCTGTCAGTTCCCGTCTCTTTTGGCACCTTGATGCACCCCAGGGCATGCAACTGCAGGCAAACAGTGCTCTCACATAGGAAACAAGCTCCTTTTTCCATTTTCTTTGGCAGCTGAAAGGAGAAAAGAGCCATGGGGGCTTCTTTCTTCCACTAGTGAAGTACCGTTTGAACAAACACAAGGGGCGAATGTGTCAACTACAAAAGCAGGCCAGGAAGGAAGAATGGCACTGACAGAGCTGGACACTCCATGCACAGCTAAACCCACCTGTAGGTTGCAACAGATTTAAAAAGGTGGTGTTTCCTCAGTCAGGCAGCCTTTCTCTTTGCTGTCTAGCTGACAGATCTGGCTTTGCAAGCAGCACGTTTCAGGATGGTAGTTATGTTAATGTTTTTATGTCATTGTGACTATTTTTTAGACTTGAACAATTTTTCAGTGTACTTTGCAGAATGTATAAATGTCCTCTCGATGACTTTCTGGGCAGCAGCTCAGAAAATGTTTTTAATGAGATTTTTTTTCCCTGGCATGCCCTGGTATCAGTAGGTGTGCCTTTGTTTTCTAAAACTTTCTAAGGGAAAATGTTTCCTTTCACTCTTCACATAATCAAGCAGATATAAATAGTAATGGATATAAATGGACAAACCTAAGCCTCTCCTGCAGTATTCACCAGATGGAATGACTTCATTGGCAGGGCTCAGTGCTATTTTAAGTGCTGCAGATTATCTCACTCAGCATCTAGCAACAGGCCAAATGAGTGTACCATAAGTCTTATGTCATATATGCCAGGCTGAACCAGATGTCTTGGAGACCCTTAAGCATGTTAGATATAGCATTGGACAGATGTTTCCAGGCAGCTGGACTCCAACCTGTTTCTTTCAATTCTATGTGTCTAAAGAGATAGAAAAAGAAAGAAAAAGAGATTTAAAGTTCCTTCAGTTATTTAGACTTCCTCAGGAAGCATATTTGTGGCTACAGTATTCATGAGCGTCACATCTACATCCTGAATCACTGGATTTTCCTCCCACTGAAGTCAGTTAGATGCTAAATTTGTACTCTGGACACACATATGCTCCTCACCAAGTGCTTGCATTTAGATTTCATCTCTCAGATGAGAATTGTCAAGTGTGGGTCTTACCACTGACTTGGCTAACTTTCTTTTGTACATTTTAGTTTATAAAACCCCATTTAGGCCACAAATGAGACACATTTGAGAAGTATTACATAGTCATAAGTACCAGGTGAATATTATAGGAATTAACTGAAGTCATGTACATTGGTGTCTGGAGCACAACAATCCCACAAAGTGATCTGGAAAGATCAAAACTGCAGTGCCATTGAGCTTAGTATTATACAGCTGGTAACAAGATCCAAGCCCTTGTAGAAGTACTCCTAATCTAAGTCAAGAGAAAAAAGAAAAAGCAAAACAACAACAGGTGTGCGTGTAGGTAAAATGTACAATAAAAGAAAACTACCTACTTCACCAGATCCAACTATGTAAGTATTCTCAGTTCTTTTTGCCAGTTTCTGCAAAGGAATGGACCTCACCTTTCATCTTCTCCCTGACTTTTTGAAAGTTAAAAAGTGTTTGCCAAAGCACATATAAACCCCATGTGCACATGGACACATATATACACAAACAAAAGTTTCAATGGCAGACACAGTCAATGGTGGCATGTGAGGGATAGTGTGTCCAGTGCTGTGGCATGCTGTAAACTTCAAGGGCTTTGCATTCAAATTGTACAGGTTATGGTTAAAACTGGTAAGACTGGTCATTTGAATGCATTAATCTCTTTTTAAGCAATACAGGCTTGGAAAAGAGAGAAAAATGGACCACAAGTTACTAATCAGATGCCAGCTTGTCACTAGAAAAGTTCCTCTGGGTGGACCAGATTCCATCCTGCACAAAATGTCACAAATTTATAGAAGAAAGGATGCCCCAAATGCCCACCAACTACAGAAAATGGTGTGTCTTTGTTCTTTCATGCCTTTTAAAAAGCACATCTTCTTGAGCTTTTCCCTTGTGTGTAACCCATTTCTTTGTGGCATTAAAATATGCAATCTCCTGCTGCTCTTACAACCAGAATGAAGCTAAAAGATTCCCTGCTACAAAAAATGAGAAAAAAGAGGCAATAAATATTAATTTTGTCAGGAAGACATGAAGGAAGTCTATGTCCAGCTTTTGTTCTCAGGATGAAAGCACAAAATGACAGTGTGTAGCTGCTCTTTGACCATGAGGGCTGGCAGAGCTGCATGGGCCTAGCAAGCACAGCACCACTTGTCCCAGCCAATACTAATGTGGCTAAATGCATTTAGCCATTTATTTAACTAAGAGAATGGACAGACCAACTCTGAGCTGCCAGCACTGCAGGCATGCTCACAGTGTGATTGTCTGAACTCACATTTTTAAATTCATGTGCCAAAAATATTTAAGCACTCACTACCAGGCTGTCAAGTTGAAGTGCTGCCTCTTGTTCGGCAAAGAAGGGTCTTAGTTTCCTTCATCTGTAAAGCAGGTGGGATGAAAAACTTTTCAGTGTGTACCCAAATGTACTACTGCTCAGGAAGAAATGGATCCCAAAATAAAGGTATAACACCCCTGCCTTGGTGTTTAAGTCTGCCATCATTCTATGGGTTATTTATCCAATTGAACAGCATCTTGACTTTTAATGGACAACTCAGATTCAGTATCCATGGCCTACAACAGCAATCCCTACAAAAACTTGCCTAGACCCTGTATTTTGTATGCTTATCTTTATATTTATATATTTTAATACTTTGCATGCCTAGCAAGTGCAAAGCTCTTTCAGTTCAAGGTGACTTTCATGTTAGAGAAATGAAAACAAAAGGAAGAATAAAGAGCAGCATCTGGGTGGTGAATGAATGCATTATATGAAAAGACTTTCAGAACAAAGGCAGGCTCTGCATACAGGCAGAGAAAATGAAAGACATGAGGAATGGTAGGAAGAAAACAAAACATATTCTGCTATATTACCCATCTGTATTCATTGCAGTGCCTGAATTAACTCTCCACACACATTTTTGGGTAAAAGGCTTGGTTTTCCATTTTAGCTATGAAAAGTGAGTAGATTCACATTATGTTGTATTGGAGCACGGAGAGATGGTAATTCTACAAATTGCTGGGATGTAAGAAGATTATTCCCCACATGCCCAGAAATTACATTTCATGTTCTTAGCACACACAGTACCACATCATCTCAGCAAGCAGGGAGACTAATGTCCCAGAGACCAAAGCACCCCGTACTGCAGAGCTGGACCCTACAATAGCTCCAGCCAGCGCAGTACCTGGAGCACAGGCACAGTAGTGGCACTGTTGCACCGCATACTGCACCAGCTACAACTTAATGTAGATGCTAACAGGACAATCCACGGAAGTAATGTTAGTGATCCAATCTGTGGAGAATGCTGAGCTTGAAAAGTCAGTGTCCACAAGTATTTATTACTTACTGCTGACCCAGATTTTCTTTTCAAGAGCAAGCAACCAAGTTCTGCTTTAATTCTGAGCCTACTAGCAGCTGCATAGCTCCAGTAGCGCAGGGCAGATCTTAAACCAGTGCAGGATGCTTATCACCAGGGCTGATCAGTGCAGGCTCAATACTGCAATAGCCATGTGGCTTCATGTGGCTTCTGGTTGACTTAGAGTCCTGACAAAGCTGTTTGCAGAAGAAATCTGATTGAGAAGTTAAAAAGACGAAGCGGGCAAAACCAGCGGTATGTGAACTCAAATATGCCATGCCATGAACTCAAGATACATTCCATGATTAGGGAGAGCTTGGGTGGAGCTTATGAGCTCCTGGGAACAAAGCTGGTGTAGGTTTGAATAAGTCTGGTCTGGTCAGTATCTTTATAGCAAAACTAGGGAAGATCTGCATGTATGTTCAGGTTAGCCTTGAAATTTGGAGCTCAGCTGAGCCTGAAACTCACAGCTTACCTCTGGGGAACTAAAGGTGTTGGAATTAGCCACAGCCCTAAAATCAAAAGCTTTCCATCTAATCCTGCCTTAACCACTCCTGTCAAATTCAATGACAGTAATTATTTTTTTAAACTACTGAAACTGAGGACTATAGTGCCAACACAGTGTCACAGAGGAACTGCTCAGATACTGAGGAATAAATGAGATTAAGGGCAAGCACTAAGTGATACAAAAAAAAAGACAATCCTGGCAGTTGAGGCCCTGTAATAACACCACTGTACTTCTTTTTTTATGCTGAGCCATACAATGGGTTTCTGGAAAATGTTTTATACCTGTCCATAACCATCATTTCTCTCCAGATGAAAGGCTATTTCCAGAGGAGGAAGACATGACCACTCTGAGGAAAAGTTCTAAAATATCCCCATCTCATCAGATACCCTGAAAACTCCTGTCCTGTCCTCCTGGCATCTCCTGTCCTAAATCTCCATCTCTCTTTGACCTGCTTTCCTCTCTGCTGGTGACACACAACATAAACCAAGGACAAAGTGTGCAGGGATCTCCAGTCTCCTCATCACGGTCTGACAGAGAGAAAAGTCAGCTTACAGTTACAAAACTGGGCTCAAGACCGGTGCATGCAGGTAGCTGTGACTACATGTTGCAGCCTGTCCCCTGAATTTTCTAACAACCTTTCTACAAAATCCTCAGGCAGTTAAAGATCATGTGGAAAACAGAGAGGCAGAGTGTCAGCTGCACAGATGCCTCCATGTTCAGATCCAAGTTACCCATGGAGAAGATTGTCTGGAGCAGGGAATGCCACTGGAGATGGATGATTACCTCTTCTAAACCTGCTAAGGACTGAGATGTGGAGCAGCTTTCAGAGGAAGGGGTAGCACCCTCAATACTGAGGCCTCAACTTTAAGTGTCCTTAAGTGGTTGGAGTGGAAGAACTGGCCAAAAAGAGCTGATGTTCAGTTTAGGCCACAGATATATTTGTATTTGGTTGCTTCTAACTCTTTTCTTACAGCCCTGTAATTAGAAGACTGAGCTTACAATGTGCTGATATCAGCCCTCACACAGTTTTTGCCCTTCAGCATGTTTTCTGTTACATTGGAACCTCTGCACTAATGAGCCACTTTGAGGTGTGCCTCTCCAGAAGCAGCAAGGCTTCATCAGCAAACCTCATCTTGTGCGTTGGTTAGGGACAGCATTGGCTTAATGCTGTTGGCCTGGCTTCAGGGGCAGTGTGGCGAGAACTGGCATTGCTAACTGCTTTGTTTTCAAGAGCAGCTGGCATAAGCCTGCACCCTTTTCTGCCAATCACCCTCTCCTCCCAAAAGCACCTCACAGCTGCAGGAAAACCTCAGTTTTTATGCTAACACCCTCATTTTATCAACAGGAGGTGGTTACAGGCAACCCCAGATCCACCTGTAGCAGTGAGGATGTGTGGTGAAGAGCACCCATGTGATCTCTCACACTGTTGTCTATGAAAGGGCTGAGCCCTAGGAGCTCAACTGTATTTATGCAGCAGTCAACCTAGCAGTGTTTTCACTAGGCAAGAAAGGAAACAGCCATGGAGGAAAAGGTCTTGTCCAAATTGAGTCAAAGTTTTCTATACAAACTTCTTCCATGAAGGTGCCCTTTTTCTTGGAAGATAGGACACTGATCTGATTTCATGGTTTCATAACATGAGTACGATGTTACCGGTGACTTTCTAAAGGAATTCAATCTCAAACACTTTTCCACTTACTCTAGTTCTATCAGCTGCTCTCATAAAAGCCTTCAGTCTCATGTCCTTTTTGATCCTCACTTCCCTTGGACCTCAGGAGTTTCACAGCTACACTACCATGATGACAGCTAACACTGGCAGGTGTTCTCTTCCTATATATGCCTTTCTCTTGCACAACCAAGCAGTTCAGTATGAAGTATTTCCTTTTTACCTTCTTGTGCAGCACCAATGAAGGCATGTAATGTTGAATGCCAGGGGCTGAGTCCCAGCCCTTCGGTCCAGAGTATGATTCAGAATGACAAATGCAGGTGAGGGATGACTTCTTTTTGTTGTTTGGTTTTGGGGGGTTGGTTGGTTTGTTTGTTGTGCTCTTTTGCAGGCTTACTTTATCAAAAAGAAACAGAAGGGGTGGGGGGAGCGAACAGGAAAAGTATTACCTTACTAGCTGTAATAGAATCACAAAGAAGAAATCTGAGCATAGTCTTGGCTAGTCTCAAAGCCAGACAGGCAACCCAAACCCCACCACTGCCAGCTTTGTGCAAGGCAGCATGAGGAACCAGCAACCCAGGTTTTCAGCAATCTGGTTATGCTCTATTGATAGAACCTGAAATTAGGCAGTCCTGATCAAGCTCAACCATCTGGCAAATCTAACTGGAAAATTCGTCTTGCTGACAGACCACCATAATACTACTTGCCTTTTTAAAACAGATCACTGGAAAGCAGCAAGCATATGAAAATGTAACCTGTACATCTGCACCTTGGTGTGGAACTCGGGACAGAACACGCTTTGTGCAAATGGGTCAACAGGAATGTTTGGATGGAAGAATAAACCATCCTGACAATTCCCAGGCTTAATACAAAGGAATGCAATAAAACATTTAACCAAACCTAGGCAGGAAAAAAGACCTGTGGGCCACAACAGGGAAAATGTTACCCCATGTCAGGTGCTTCTTGAGGTCAGACTGCACACCCAGAAAAGAACAGTGAAATGGATCCTTAATAACAAATGAAAAGGGAACTCATCCATCACCATGTGTATTTCTGTAATATATCACTTTTTAAATGTAGCTTATTTAAAGAACCAGCAGTGATTAATGATCAGCCTTTATGCAAAAGAAAAATTCACCATTCAGACTATCTGTGCTGCCAGTTTTGATTCTGCATTTGGTTAACATTCTCGTTTGTATTATTCACAAATTTGTATTGCACCCAGTGGAACACTAAGGTAAGTTTTCTTCAGCCATTTTTTCAAAGGGATTCTAGTCTTTGTCACTGTGGCATGGCACACAGTCCAGCTGCACATACTTAATAACATGTACATGCAAAATTGGACCATTCTCCATGTTATTCATGTTACCAGAATTGCACATGTTGAACCTCAAATACACAATAATGACAAGAGACACAGGTAAAATGATCATGTCAATGCTGAGTATGTCTAACTGGACCACAACTTCTTCTGTTAAAAATGTGAGCAGGTAGAGTCCAAAGTCCATGTCACTGAAAGCCATTCTTGGGGGCAAAAGTAGGTTTTCAGTTAAATTAAGTTTTCATTTAAGTATCTTTTCTACCAAAAATGTACAGGGTTTTTCCATCAATCAGTAGTGCCGTTTCTTTCAGAAAACCGAAGTGATCATGTCCACAGCAGAAATATTTCTTTCCAGCTATCCTGTCCTAAAATTTCATGGATGCTGTGGTATAGTGATAACACTTATTTTTTGCTCTGGGTAGAACAGATCCCCAGTGATTCCCTATAATCAGGACTCTGTGTGTGTGCTAGCTCCATTCTCCAAGAGAAAACTCCAGGACATCATGGAGTAACTGAGAAGCCTGACCTACAGAACAGAAAGTAACATAAACTATCAAAACTAAAACTTCCAGAACAGACAATTTCAGAACTAGCTTTCCCCAGGTTTGAGTCTTCCCTGAACCAGGCTTGGCAGAAATTTTGACACTCTCTTACATTCCACTAAAGTATCCTGGCTGCAAGATCATTCTGGCTACACAAAATCCATCATTCTCCTTTTACTAAATAAAAACATTTTTTATAGCTCAGTGTTTTCCTGGGAAATACTTATCTGCACAGACACTGTACAGGAGTTTTCTGGCCAAGTGTACATATGAAGTAGTTGCCTAGAGAAGGCACTTGTCCAGCAATCTGGACATCCATAAATCCATGGGTCCAGATGGAATGCACCCGCGGGTGCTGAGGGAACTGGTGGAAGTCATTGCTAGACCACTCTCCATCATCTTTACCCAGTCTTGGGAAACGGGAGAGGTGCCTGAGGACTGGAGGAAAGCAAATGTCACTCCAGTCTTCAAAAAGGGCAAGAAGGAGGACCCGGGTAACTATAGACCGGTCAGCCTCACCTCCATCCCTGGGAAAGTGATGGAACACCTTGTCCTTGGTGCCATCTTAAGGCATATCAAGGATAAGAGGGTTATGAGGGGCAGTCAACATGGCTTCACCAAGGGGAAATCATGCTTGACCAATCTCTTAGCCTTTTATGAGGAGATAACACGGTGGATGGATGATGGCAGAGCGGTGGATGTGGTCTACCTTGACTTCATCAAAGCATTTGACACAGTCTCCCGCAGCATCCTCACAGCTAAATTGAGGAAGTGTGGTCTGGATGATCAGGTAGTGAGGTGGACTGTGAACTGGCTGAAGGAGAGAAGCCAGAGAGTTGTAGTCTATGGGGCGGAGTCTAGTTGGAGGCCTGTAACTAGTGGAGTGCCTCAAGGGTCAGTACTGGGACCGGTATTATTTAATATATTCATCAAGGATTTAGATGAGGGAATTGAGTGTACTATCAGGAAGTCTGCTGATGACACTAAGCTGGGAGGAGTGGCTGACACGCCAGAAGGCTGTGCTGCCATCCAGCGAGACCTGGACAGGCTGGAGAGTTGGGCAGGGAATAACTTGATGAAATATAACAAGGGAAAGTGTAGAGTCCTGCATCTGGGCAGGAACAACCCCAGGTTCCAGTATAGGTTGGGGAACGACCTGTTAGAGAGCAGTGTAGGGGAGAGGGACCTGGGGGTCCTAGTGGACGACAGGACGACCATGAGCCAACACTGTGCCCTTGTGGCCAAGAAGGCCAATGGCATCCTGGGGTGTATTAGAAGGGCGGTGGTTAGTAGGTCGAGAGAGGTCCTCCTTCCCCTCTACTCTGCCCTGGTGAGACCTCATCTGGAATATTGTGTCCAGTTCTGGGCCCCTCAGTTCAAGAAGGACAGGGACCTGCTGGAGAGAGTCCAGCGCAGGGCAACAAAGATGATTAAGGGAGTGGAGCATCTCCCTTATGAGGAAAGACTGAGGGAGCTGGGTCTCTATAGTTTAGAGAAGAGGAGACTGAGGGGTGACCTTATTAGTGTATATAAATATATAAAGGGGGAGTGTCACGAGGATGGAGCCAGGCTCTACTCGTTGGCAAACAATGATAGGACAAGGGGTAATGGGTACAAACTGGAACACAAGAGGTTCCACTTAAACTTGAGAAGAAACTTCTTCTCAGTGAGGGTGACGGAACACTGGAACAGGCTGCCCAGGGAGGTTGTGGAGTCTCCTTCCCTGGAGACATTCAAAACCCACCTGGACACATTCCTGTGTAACATTATCTAGGTGTTCCTGCTCCGGCAGGGGGATTGGACTAGATGATCTTTTGAGGTCCCTTCCAATCTCTAGCATACTGTGATACTGTGATATGACTAAAGGAAGTGTCTGAGAGATGTCTAAAATATATCCTCAAAGATTCTGTTTGCCTCGATTGACTATAGAAGTGCGGGGGGTTTTTTAATACTCCCTTCTAAATGTTGGAATCAGGCTATTCTCATTTCATATTAATGGCTGTTAAAAATGTGAAACACAGACAGAATGGGGCTTGAGATTTTCAGTGTGCTTGTATATAAAAACACAGCCAGTAAATTGATCCCAAGGGAAGGAGGGTATTAAGTATGGTACTTTTTGTTTTCCTAGAGCAGGGGACCCCCATTCATCTGAAAATAATATGGTGCCTTCTCCTTCTCTGAGTGGCTCCTTGAGATTTGGTAATAAGCACCGCAAGCAGCTCCAGGTGTTGCTCCATGCTGGCTTAAGGAAGTCTCTACCAGCATTGTCATAAACCAAACATGACAGTCCTGCATCTGTAAAACCAATAGAGAATATTTCACCCACTCCATTGTACTGGGAATTTACATTACAAAAGCAATGTAGTACTAGCAGCATGGAAAGACCTTTGGTGGGAGCTGAGCATTTCAAGATGTTTGGGATGTCTTCTGTTCATTGATATGTTTCTTTTATATTTCAGGGCCAAAAAGCCAAGGTTCTCACCATGCTACCATGGTTACATTGTGCTAAGTGAGATATTTAGTGCTTAGAAGAAGTGGGCTGCATGAAATAAATCCTGTACTCAAAGAAGGCACTTCCTCACTATTATTCTAAACAGAGACAAACACACAGAAAGACCACAAGAGAAGCCATATGGTAAAATGCCTGGGCTCTCACCAACCCTAACTTAGAATACCTTGAGCAGAGGAGATGTCTCCTGTATTTCTGTCCCACTCATTTGCCACTGATGGAAATTATTTTCTCACATATCTATGCTAAAGCCTAACAACATGCAGAAATCTATGCTCAGCTGCAGAGATGTCCTTGATTTACTGCATCACTGACTCTGTCAGGGCCCTGGAGTCCCTGGGTACAGCTAGCACAGCACCCCTATCACTGCCATTTCCAAATCTGCAGTAATGATTATGCTCTGGGTATTCAGAAGGTCCTGGACAGCCAGAACCTGTCTTGTAAGGTGAAATTGTCTTTGTTACCCCTTTGCTTAATCATTCAGCAATCTTTAAAGTTTGTTAATTCATTCAGGAAGATATGTGGAATGTAATAATAATGTAATACTGTTCTAAGAACATCTAAAAAGAAAAGAATCAAAGTGTAGAGGAGGTAATAAAGGAAAAGACCTGAGATATTACTGCTACATCAAAGCTGAAAAATATCCTAGCAGTCAGACTCAGTTATGAATATGTCATGTATCAGTCACACAAAAAAGGTCTGTGATAAAGTTGGCTATCATAAAAGCTGGAATTCACCAAATACAGATGTACCACTGGGTTACAATACATACATGTATATACTTTAATTAGCCACCTTCTGTTTCTACTTGGTTAAGTGTACCTTTTCAACTCCACTTTACTTCAAATCCAAACATGAAAACATACATCTGCCTGGAAATGGCATAGGTATCTACAGTCAAGCTTGTGAGAATCTTTAATGTCCATGAACCTTGATATGCCAAAAATACTAAGAATCAGTCTTTAGCTTCTTGACAGAAAGCCCTAGACAGCCATTCAATTGTGTTACCATATCCACAAGTCATATTTTGGTTGAGGTGAGAATCTTCAGTGCTAAACATACTACATCCCTCTGACTATGTGCCATTTCAAATGTTGTAACTTGGACAGTGAATATCACGTCACATTTGTGAGACAGAGAAAATTACTATTTATTTGGATTTTTTTTTTTTTTTAAACTGGGTTCAGTCACCTATCCTTTATTTGGGAACTGAAAGTAGAAATACTCCTAAACGTGTCTAGGTGCTATTTCTGTTTCCATTTATAATGCCATAACACGGAAGCAATTCCTCTGCCTTCAGAGTAGCCAGAGTAGCACTGGCTTTATATTGTACATCACAGAGAAGAATTCAGCCCTTGTTCTAAGCCTACGTTACCAAGGTTAGTCTTCAAAGGCAAAACACCTTGTCTGTGTTCTCATAGGACAGTCTGTGTGGGTGGAAAAGCTTTAGAACAAATACATGTGTAAGGCAGCAACAGGGGGAAACTGAGTAAGGTCTCTACAGCAGGTCTTCCCAGATGCCTTACAGACCGAGTCTGTGAAAAAGGAGTTTTGGAAGAAAGCATTTTGTAAGAAAGACCCACAGTTAATAAATCAAACATGTCTACATGTCTCCTGCAAACAAACAATACTCTGACAAATAAAATTTACCATTCTCTCTTCTCATATTGATAATTTTCAGCAGCACAGCTGAAGTTCTGACAGTGTTTCTCTTCCAAACCTCTGAAGTAAGTCTGCAAAATCATAAATAATTTAACTAGACAATTTATTTTTGATGCGAGTAATAAAATTTCACAGTTACAGGTGATAAAAATCTCTTCTATCTGCAGTCTTATCCATTCCTCACAAACTCTTTCATAATGTACCCTTAACAGGGCCTTGTTTGCTCTGTGCATTCTGAGGCTGTCTTGCCAATCCTTTCTGCTCCATACTGACTCTAATAACTTCAGTGATGTTGGTTTTACCAGGTTGCAGAGAATTTTCTCTGTCAGGACTGTGCAAGCAACAGGGACGCGTTGGTGAGCTGAGAGTTGAAGCACTCTGTGACTGCTGAGTTTGACACCTTGATGAAACCCAGGATGATGAAGTGGAGAATAAAGATGCTAGGAGAGAGCAGGTACTCTTTAGTGAGAGAAAATATTGACCTACCATGAGCTTGGATATGTGAGTTCTACAGCCCCCCCAGCACACACCCTGAAATTCATCATGCAGCAAATGACTTCATGCCTGTGGTAACAGCAATAGTCATGTGTAGAGGCTTTTCACTGCTTTCATTTATGCTTTCATCCTCACAAGTTCAAACCAGTCTGCTTTTCAAGTATTCTTGCTCACAGCTTTTGTTATTTGCATGCCAACTTTTGTTCTTACTCTTCCTCAGGAATCATCTTCCAGCCACTGCTGGGTACAGGGTCTGGGCCACATCGACCTTTGTCTGACCCTGTAGAACCATGTTTACCTTCTCTGGTTTGCTATTAACAATACTGTGTCACGCAAAAGTCAGTTTTTACAAGCATATCAAATGAGACCACCAAGTACGAGGCACCTTCCTGGCACAAAAAGATGACAATCATAAAGAATGAATGGCAAAAGATTGGAAGCTGGAGGAAAAATGAAAGAGAATAAAATAGGAAGAAAGAAAGCAAACAAAATCCATACTCTATTTTGCTTCAAATATCTCGTGGGGGGTGGGATGGGGGTTGGTTTTAAATGATTATGTAAGAAACACTTGTGCAGTAGAAAACAAAACTGTGGGGAGCATCTGAAGGCTAAAGATGAGATATGCAGGGTAGAGAAGGAACAGCACAGACTGAGTACATAGAGAGTATGAGATTTGAATATGGTTAGTATTAGGAATGGTGATCATCCACTGAAAACTCTGAAGCTGAGAGTTTAAAAATCAAAAGCGTGCCTTTAAAAATTGTCTTGTAAGTGCACATCTTTGAACTTAGATACACAAAACGAACGTTCTGATTCTCCTTGGGCCCCCAAAGAGACAGGAATCCAGAGTTCATCTGTGTGAGGGTCAGGAAATTTCTTGGCTGTATCGTACAAGCTGGCAGTACCTGTCTGCAGTACAAAAACATCACCAGACTAAACCACTGAAAGGTACTGTGGCCGTACTGCTACCTTCAATAAAATGAAAGATGCATTGTTAAATGAGTGTTCCCCACCACATGCAATTCACGCTGTTCATTTTCTTTAGTCAGTGCTCATGCCCTCTGTGTACCTTCCCAAGATGTTGAAAGAAACCGCTCTGGTCTTGCTCCCTAAATCTGGAGAGGATTTTGCTTGCTCTCCACCTTCAGATACCTCAACACATACCTCCTACACCACTGGAACAGCACTTTCTCCCCTTGCACGTCTCCCTGTTTCATTCTTTATGGGGAAAGAGCAGGAAAGTTTAACATACTTTCCTTTTTTTTCGTGAGCAAACAACCCTGACAGAAGAGTCGCTTTGGCCAAGTTGTAACATGGTATCAAGAGACAAACAAAAGCTAAATCTGGAGGCTTTTGGGGAGCCCTCAACAACACACAGCTGCAGTAAGTAACAGATGCAAGCATTGCTGAATTGCCATCAACTGCTTATTAAACAAGCCATGACCAACAGATGGGAACACTGCTTCATTATGATAGCCTTCTCCAAATGCTGAACTATCTGGAAAATGAGAATGGAAAACAAGTGGGTGCTAAAAATGGGAAACCCTACTGTGGGAAATCCAGCCAATCCACTAGACTGCCAGGTGCCACAGCTGCTACACTCTTGAACCCAATTCAGAGGGACTAGATTTTCCACAGAAAAGGGTAGAAAATGATAATTTTCAAAGGTCTTCCACTGACCCCATACTGGCAGTTACAGTAATTATCAGTGTAATTGCTTCAAGTCACATCTCATTATAAATTTAAAAGGAGACTGGGGCTTTATTTGCTAGTGCATCAGGCAACACAGTCGATTGCTTTGTATTGCCTGTACTTCACTCTGAACTGTTTTCTGATTTAGGTTTTCACTAGATCACCATTTTGGAAAATTGACAAGGAAATCATGTGAAATGAACATTGATTTTAGGCACCACAGAACAGAGAAGACTAGGAAGACAGGAAAAAGAATTTTTCTATAGAAACAAATACATGTTTTTTAAAGTATCTATAAAAGCAATTATTGCAATAAACAATGATTGAGTCAAATATTTGTGATCTTGTTCAATCAAATAGTATTATTCAAGTTACCTAGACAAAGAATCATCTAGCTCAGTAAGAGTCAGTGGGAATTTGCCAGGACTTCATTCACTCTTTTATAAAAATACAGAGCTGACAAAATAAGAGCAGCAAGCATGGCAGGGGGATTGGCACTAGATGATCTTTAGGTCCTTTCCAACCCTAACTGTTCTATGATTCTATATTCTATGATAATAGTTCTGGAATAAATAAGACAAAATGACACATCAACACAATAATTAAGTTAATATACACTAAATAACTAACACAATTGCTTAATCTTTATTCACTTCTGTTGTTTCCCCGAGTGGGAACAATATAAATGAGTTGCTGATTCTTCCTAACGATCAGGAATATTTTAGCTGAGCACAAACCAAACCACAAATATTCCAAATGCTCCATTAATTTAATACAGAGCCCACAAGTCTGTGGAAATATAAGGCTTCATGGAAATACAAGGCTACATCAACCACCCACGTAAGAGCCATGTATTTGAATCCACGTTATCTTGGAGAACACAGAAATCCATCTCTATCTTGGACAATGCTCATTCAAGTTAGTGAACTTACTTCCTCATATAACAGATGAATATACACATGAAGTCAACAAAACCATAGGGGGAAATATTGATTAATACAAAACACAACCCAATCAGATAATTAACCCAATCAGACCTGAACCTTGGGCAGAAGGAAAAACAATGCCAGGCAAACTTGTTTTCTCTATTCATTTCACTCTTTAAAATGAAATCTGGTATTAACACAGTTAAAATAAATGTGAATGTCAGGGCCAAGTAACACATTTGATATAGTTTATAAAATTATATACAAAAAATGCTATGAAATCATTAGCATTGTTTGAAAATGGGACAAATACCTACACCCAAAGAGAGTGAATACACCATCACATACAGAGATTAGATAAAGGTATATCTGATGAAACCCTATGAGGATGACCATATAGTCTTACTTATCTTCAGCAGCAGTCTTTCTCCTTTCTTATAAAAACCAGAAAGATACGTAAATAAACATATATTTAAGCAAAACAAAAAAGCCATGAGAAGAGGACAGGGCACCCTTTTTAGAAAGTTTGACCTGCATAGCACCTTAAAGACTCGTTAGAGTCTTGATGGCGTACTATGAGATTATTTGGTAAGCCTAGGCACTATTTAAGTACATAGCCACTTCTCCCATTTAATCTTTCCTTCAGCATGCATGGAATCAGTAAAAGGATTTGCTGATCGCATTAGCATTTTTTCCTATTCACTCAGTATTTGCATCTCAGATATCCAAGATATCCAAGAGGGAGGAGTCTGGAATAACTGAGCATTTTCAGTGAAGTAGCCCTGCCTGCGGGAAGCCATGGTCTCTCACACAGCTACAGGACAAACTCAGCACCTCTGCTCTCATATAATTCTGACCAGGCCACTCCTAAAATGTAGCGCCATCATAATTCTCACTATAAGTGATGTAAATGGAATTTGCAGACCATGTTTTAAATCACAGAATCATAGAATGGTTAGGGTTGGATTTCTCGTCGGCCCCCTTCAGGTATAAAACATGAGTGAGTATACAGAACAAGGTTCAAGTTAACTAACAATATGATGATAGAGTGAATCTATAATCCACTACTTCTTGAAGTAAATAATTAATGAGGATGTTGAAAACATTTAAAATCATACAAGGGGTATAAGCAGGACATATGGATAAAAATTCTCTTATCTTTCCACAGACTGAGAATAGGATCTCTAAAATGAAGAGCTGACTGTGGCATGTAATGTCATACCTATGCCAGCCCAGGTCTCTATTGCAGAGGAAGTATACAGGAAGTATAGATACTGATATCAGCTTCATTTGAGCTAGCTCAGATTCTAAAATCAATTTACCCTGTGAAGCACTGAGCTCCATATTCAATAATTCAATGGCTACAATATAGATATACCTTTATTCTAACAAGTATCAAACAGTAGAAGCACTGGAATATATACTCTGCTTATAAGCAGATACTAAGGTTGGTGTTATTGAATATTCACTGCTACTACAAATGTTAGGAAAATTAAGATACCATCTTCTGGAACATGCTTTATTCAGTTCTTCCCTTTGCTGTGGAAACACATGCTGAGAATCATCAGTGTGAAGAATGATTTCCAAAGGAGGTGAAAGAACCTCATCACATAGGACAAGGCAAAGCAGACAGGTCTAATACCCAGAAATGCAGAAACCAGGTTTCTTGTGTGGGGATTAACTAAAGGGCCATCAGATCTGTTTAATCCCTAATATTTATCATTTTCCATAGCTACTTCTTTACCTCCAAATTCTTCTTCATTGCTAGGCAGTGAATTTCTTCCTTTCTGCTTTACTTCCTTTCTGGAGACAAACAAAAGATCATGAGAGTCTGACATCTTCTCCCTGGGATCTCTTTTGTCTCCTGGTCTCCTCTTCTTTTTCTTTTTTCCCCTATCTTCTTTCACAACACTTTTCTTTTCTTCTTTTCCTCCTTCATTTTCCACCCGTGAGTGAGGATAGGGCTTTGTGGTCTCTCTGTCCAGGCTAGAAAGTCAGACAAGTAAATTCACTAAGGTAAGAGCACACATATCTTACACTATTTAAAATTCTTCTTTACATGACATAGATTTCACCTTTTCCCACATCTCACAGTACTGAAAAGTACTTATCACACTCTTGACCATTTGACATGGCTATAAATATCTTGAAATTCAGTTTCCCTTTTATTTATAAAGTAAGTAAAGAATAGCCTATAACAGAGCTCTGAACCTGAGTTCTGTCTACCTCTTATGACTACAAAAAGAATTTGGGGAATAATTGTCTTTTATGGTATGGGCCAAGAGTACATAATGTTTTACTTTGCATACTTAATTTGTTAGTTACATTTGCAGAATGCTTGCTCTGCCATAATTATTTCTTTTCACTGTGATTGCAGGAAAACCTCCCCAAACAGATGCTAGGAAAAAGCAAAAGACAAATATTCTAGATTGGTAAGCAGATTGTCAGGGACTGTGTTCTCAAGTCTTACACAACAATTTACTGTAAAGAGTTATAGATCCAACAAGCAAGAGGCATCAAGGATTCTAATCTATAAAAGCTCAATAGTACCAGGTTTCTACCATTAGTTCTTGGAAGAGACTAAAAATTCAGCACCAGACATGACACATGACATAGAAAAAGATTGAAAAAAATATATTGAAGTAGATGATAAAGTTGCAAATGTGCAAAAGAAGGCACTGTGATTCTGGCAGCAAATTCTGGAATGTTGTGGATCAGTAGTGGTTATCAAGGTTTTTATTGGCACACCAATGCACTTCATCTGAATACCTGTGGGTAGGGTCTATGTTGCCTATATGCTAAAAATTACCATTTATGTAGGCTATCCAATGTCAACAGAGGACCCTGGAAATCCTAAAACCCTGGAAATCTCAAATATGTCCAGTTTAGGGATGTAAGTGGGTATCTAAGTTAAAAAAGAGTCTGAGTTTCAGATGCTCAGCTCTCTTCATCATTTATTAGCCGCTTTACACATTTCACTGCACTCTGCACTATAAATCTTGACATACAGTATACATCCATGGAGCCAAAGCACCTAAATTCCACTCTCAGAGCTGTCAAATGCTCAAAGTATTACTGTTCTGGGTCCCACAATGTCCCGCTATGTATCCGGGCCTTGGTGTCTTCAAAACACTAGTAATCAGATGTAAGTAGTCTACAACAAATAGAAAATCCATTTCACCTTTCAACAATCCTCTAACAGCTTCCTGAGGCTAAGATTCAAACCATCTCATCCCACCAATGTTTCCAAAATAAAAATAGGGCAATAAATTGCCAGATAACAAAACGGTATGACGGACAGTTACTGCTCTTCTGCTTCACACACTTTTGGGTCAAATCACTTGGTTGCATGTGTAGAGCAAGCCTGTTTACAACTGTTGTTAGAGTACTACGTATGGAAATCTTGACACCATAGTTGAACCCAAAGTACAACATTTAGGATTCATGCAAAATAACTTCTCTATTTTTGGTTGAAACATACTCACATCATACAATCCACCATCTGCACCATTCTGATATATCGACAGGAAAAAGCATACTTCATTTGGCTGATTTTAATAAGCCCACTTCTTACACAGTGTTCCTGCAATAATGCAATCAACATTCACCTAATTTAAATCAAAATCTCAGAAACAATGAAGAGACATATGTATAAAAAGTCAACAGTTTTAGTGTAACTGTAATCAGCCTCTACATAATAAAGATAAAAGTTTCAAGTACAAATGTATATTTTCTGCACTACAAAAACCACAGCAAAATTATCATGATGGCTTGCAAACAAACAAACATAATTAAATTAATTGAAGACTATAATGACCATGATAAAACTCCATATGTTTCTCATTTTATCAGCTGGAGCTTGTGAAAGCCACCAAATGGATCATAGCTGAAAGAAGAGCACGATTTAAGAAGAAATTATTTGATAGAATTTCTTGGTTCATGTCTATTACATGAGCTCTTCATTGACTGAGCTCTGAATCTGATTTGCTTTGGTTACCTGGAGATAGGGATTGGAACAGTGAGTTCATTAGCTTGGAAAATTT